>NW_027187419.1:56969018-57023469 GCF_028583685.1 Petaurus breviceps papuanus | reverse complement strand
TTAGTGGGAGGGGTGTGTGTGTGCAAAGGTGGTAGGAAGTAGGGAGAGGTCAGGTCTGGGAGAGAAAGGAGGAGTCAATAGTGTGGAGAATTAGGGCTGGAGGGAGGTGGTAGACAGCAGCTGTTCTCTTTACCTGAAGCACTTCCTGGGGTCCTGGAGAAGAATCATTCACTGCATCTCCCTTCATTCCAGATGGGATCAGACACCCATTCGGCTGCGCAAAGCTTCATCCAGTCCCCTTTCGCACCTGGCTTCTCCACCCCGGGCTCCCGCCTCCCCTTGCGGAGCCCCAGTTCCCCACTCAGCGACCACGGCAACAGCTCCAGTCCACGGCGGCGTGAGAGAAGCTCCGGTGCCCGGCGTGGGAGCAGCTCCCCAGAGTCTCGTCTCCCCACATCCCCCCTACAGCTTTAGTGCACACCTCGTCTCTTCCGCGGGCGCTGTGTGGGGAGGGTTAGTGCCCTCCGTGGAAGTTGGAAGAGCTACTGGGATAGGGGGCCGCGTGCCCTCAAGCGGGCGCGCTGAGTGCGGCTCAGCGAGGCTCTGGAGCATCCCGCCTTCCCCAGCCGGGAGCTCCGCCAGCGGACTGACACCTGTGCCCACAGCCCCGTGCCTCCGCGGGTTGCCTCCCCAGCTGCGCGGAGCACTCCCATCTCCACGCGCCGCGCCACTAGCTGGCGCGCGCAGGTCCTCCTGCCACCACCCACTAGTCACTTTTGCCACGCGCGCCTAGCGCCCCTCAGCCTTTCACGCCTTCTAACCACCACGCACGTTCGCGTTCCCGCGCCCATTCTAGCCTTCTTTCCATTGCATATGCACGCGCGTGCGCGCACACACGTTTTACACACACACACACGTTTTACACACACACCCACACACCCCTCCCGCTGCAGTCTTAGTCCATTCCTGAGACCTGGACTTTTGGGAGCTTCCTTTGTCTGTGTTCTATCCCTTAGCTGCAGGAGAACTTAGCTTGGTTCAAACCATAAGCGCCCCGAGTCCTTCATGCAGGCCTAATTGCCCCACCACTATGCATGCTCTCTTTTCCCTTTCAGGTCCTGGATAGTAGTGGGCTACTACATTTTACTACGCTGGGCAATTTGACCATCCGTGAGGTTCCTCCGGTCATTAGTTGGGAGTCTTTCAGAATGTGGAGCTAAGCCTAAAACCAAGAATATGGTCGATTTCTCAAACAGCTTATAGGTTCCTTGTTCAGATTTTTTCTGAAAATTAAGAACAGCATCCTGCCACCAGGAGTCAGCCCATCCATTTTGCAGGAGCCTCCAGCCATCTCTGGCTCTGGCAAACTGCAAGTGAGTTATGTTTAGCAGAAGATAAGACATCACTTCCGATCCGTTCAAAATTCATTAACACTAATTGTTTTAATGTTTGGAATGTTACTACTTTCCTAGTAGTGGTCAAGGTCCCATCAGCCACCCCATACATACAGCTTTTTGATTTTAGATCTAGGTCTCAGATGACTAGCTAGCTCTAGGGAACTCAACAGAGAAAACTTTTCTTTAAATATCCTACCATTGAATTTTAAAATTATTTTAGGGTAATAATCGTACTATATTTGTTGCTAATTTTATAGGTAAGAAAGCTGAGGCATGCAAGTGGCTTTTACATGAGGTCATAAATTGAGATAATTGACATTAGATACATTCTCAAATCCTAGGACACAGTGTTCCTCTAGAACAGTCTTTTTCAAAAGTGTAGGTCAGAAAGGGAGGGGAAAGGAAATAATAAAATAAAAGTTTCCTAGAACAGTCAGATACAAAGAACCATTAAATACTTGTCTACTTTCAATGATGTTTCAGGCACTTTACAAAGTGATTTGACCAGCTCTCAAAGGATTTGCAATGACAGGCAACACTGATGTGGGTTGACATCAAGGACACGAAGAACATGTTTTTCTGTATGTGTCCCAAGTAGTATAAAAGTAATTATGAATGATAAGATTAGGCAAATATGCCTTCCTAATAAAAATGATGCAATTGTAACTATATGTCAGTCAAGAATATTACTTTACAAACATTAATTGTTCCTATTAACCAGGGTTTAAATCAAAGGTTCATAAGAAACATTAATTTTGCTTTGGTGGGCTTAGGAGGAAGATGGGCAAATGCATCATTTACAGACATAGTAAGAAAGGATTTATTATTCTCAATAATAATTGAATATGCATAAGACAGTTTTTTTTAACAGCACCCTGGTTGTGTTCAAAATAATGAATATCCTCTCCAAATAACAGTTGTATCCTAGAAAATCATTTAATACTTTAGGGCATTTCTACCTTCTCCACAAACCAAACCCCCCATTCTGAATAGCCTGGCCTTTGCTGAAGGGTAAATTGTGTTAACCTGTTGTTGTTTAGTCATGTCTGATTCTTTGTAATCCCATTTGGGGTTTTCAGGGCAAAGATACTGGAGTGGTTTACCATGTCCTTCTGCCCCTCATTTTATAGATGAGGAACTGAGGCAAACTCAATTAAGTAACTTGTCCAAGGTCACACAGCTAGTAAGTGTCTGAGGCCACATCTGGACTCAGGAAAATGAGTCTTCCTCACTCCAGACCCTTCACTCTATCCACTGTGCCATCTAGTTGCCTCTGGAATGAGAATATCTGAGTCCAAATCCCAACTCTTTCACTGTGTTAAATCATATAACTTTTCTGGGCCTCACTTTCCTTGAGTGAAAGAGGAGGGGACTGAACCAGTTGATTTTTCAGAGGCCTTTTAGATCTATAGCTATGATCCTATAGTCCTAGATTCTTAATAAATGTATATTGAATTCACAGAGGGGTCATCATTGAAATTCTGGTATGAAATTATGTGGGATTCAGTATTTCTATAAGTGTTTTGTTACTTTTACATTCTATTGTTCACATACCACAATGATTTCTAGAATAAAATTAACCAGAAGAGTTGTAGCATCAAAGTACTGTCATATCAAGGACTTACTTATCCTGTGTCACTTTCACTGCTACTGACTCAACAGAGACCCCCCTCTCCTAAACTACCATAAAATAAAAAAAAAAAGTAAAGTAGCATCTCAGCTACTTTGACTATTTGACTACTATTTGACAGTCAAATCTAAGAATGTTTTCAGGGCCCAATGGACACTTATTAATCCCTATTTAATATTCCCATCCCTCCATGTAGTCTTGTGTTGCCTTCAGGTGTATCTTTCTGGACCATGTTTAGATTGGTGTCTGAGCATGTGCCTGAGTAGAGGAATAATGGCTTCAGATGTGTCTAAGTGCAAAGTGACAAGAGTCATCACCATCATCACAATAATTGCTAACATTTATATACCACTTTTTTTCTTTAAGTAGAATTATACTTTTATTAATGTGGTGCAATGGAAAGTGCCCTAGCTTTTGAGTTAGAGAATGTGGATCTATTAATTAGCTATGTGGCCTTGTCCAAGTCACTTAGCTTTCTATGTGCCTCAGTTTCCTTATCTATAAAATGAGGGAGTTGACCTGGGTGATTTATGAAGTCCCTTCCATGTGTAGATCTATTAATCTGTGATTTAGATGCTATGCCTTTTTAAATTTTTATCCACAAGATTTTAAGTTACAAATTTTCTCCCCATCTTTCCCCATCCCCCACCCCAAGACAGTGATGCCAAATGAATACCCCTTTTTCTAATCTGTTCTCTCTTATATCCTCCCCCACCTCCCTCTAACTTTCTAGTAGTGCAAGACGGATTTCTATACCCCATTGTCGGTATATCTTATTTCCCAGTTGCACATAAAAAACATTTTTTTAACATTTGTTTTTAAAACTTTGATTTCCCGATTCTTTTGTTTCTTCCCTCCTCACTCACCCCCACTGGGAAGATAAGCAATTCAATATAGGTTGTCCATGTGTAGTTACACAAAGCATTTCCATAGTAGTCATATTGTGAAAGACTATATTTCCCTCCATCCTATCCTACCCCCCCCCACTTATTCTATTTTCTACTTTGACTCTCTCCCTTTTCAAAAGTGTTTGCTTCTAACTACCTTCTCCCCAAATCTGCCCTCCCTTCTATCATCCCCCTTCTTATCACCTTCACCCCTACTTTCCTTTAGGGTAAGATACCTAGATAAGTGTGTATGTTATTCCCTCCTTATGCCAAAGTTAATGAGAGTAAGGTTGACCCATTCCCTTTCACCTTCCTGCTCTTCCCCTCCATTGTAACAGTTTTCTCTTGCCTCTTTTATATGAGGTAATTTATCCTATTCTATCTCTCCCTTTCTCATTTTCTCATTATATTCCTCTCTCACCTCTTAATTTTATTTTTTAGATATCATCCCTTCATATTCAACTCATCCTGTGCCCTCTATGTATACATGTACAAACATACACATACTCACATATATATTTATACAAACATATATCCCGCTATACATGCATATGTACATATACACATGTACACATAAAGCTATATTCCCTTCAACTATCCTCATACTGAGAAGAGTCTCATGAGTTTCAATTATGGTTTTTTCCATGTAGGAATGTAAATAGTTCAGGTTTAATAAGTTTCTTATGATTTCTTTTTCCTGTTTACCTTCTCATGCTTCTCTTTCTTCTTACATTTGAAAGTCAAATTTTCTGTTCAGTTCTGGTTTTTTCATCAAGAATACTAGAAAATCCTCTCTTTCACTGAATGATCATATTTTCCCCTGAAGCATTATACTCAGTTTTGCTGGGTAGGTGATTCTTGGTTTTAATCCTAGCTCCTTTCACCTCCAGAACATTGCATTCCAAACCCTTCAATCCCTTAGGGTAGAAGCTGCTATATCTTGTGTTATTCTGATTGTATTTCCACAATACTCAAATTGTTTCTTCCTGACAGCTTGTAATATTTTCTCCTTGACTTGGCAATTCTGGAATTTGGCTATGATATTCCTAGGAGTTTTCTTTTTGGGATCTTTTTCAGGAGGCAATTGGTGAATTCTTTCAATTTCTATTTTGCCCTCTGGTTCTAGAATATCAGGGCAATTTTCCTTGAGAATTTCTTGAAGTATGATTTCTAGGCTCTTTTTTTCAGGTAGTCCAATAATTTTTAAATTATCTCTCCTGGATCTATTTTCTAGGTCAGTGGTTTTTCCGATGAGATATTTCACATTGCCTTCTATTTTTTTTTCATTTGTTTGGATCTGATTTATGGTATCTTGATTTCTCATAAAGTCATTAGCTTCCATTTGCTCCAGTCTAATTTTGAAGGAATTATTCTCTTCAGTGAAATTCCTTTTCCATCTGGGCAATCAGCTTGTTAAGGCATTCTTCTCCTCATTGGCTTTTTGGGCCTCTTTTGCCATTTGAGTTAGTCTATTTTTAAGGTGTTATTTTCTTCAGTCAGGTTGATGACTTGTTTTTCATGTTTTTCTTGCATCACTTTCATTTCTTTCCCAATTTTTTCTCCACTTCTCTTACTTGGTTTTCAAAATCCTTCTTGAGCTCCTCCATGACCTGGACTGGATCATATTTTTCTTGGTATCTTTTGATTCAGGAGTTTTGACTTCATTGACTTCTTCTGGTTCCATGTTTTGATCCATTTTGTCCCCCGAAAAAGGATTCTATAGTCTGATTGTGCTTCCTCTGCTTGCTCATCTTGCCAGCCAATTACTTGACTTTTTAGTTCTTTGCCATGGTAGAACTCTGCTTCCAGAGTGGAAAGAGCTGTGTCCCAAATAGCTGGAGTTTTTGCAAATGCTGTCAGAGCTATGAGGAGAGCACCCTCTCTACAGATACCCCAAACTCTGGCTCACTGGCCACACACCCCAGTACTACTGCCCAAGACTGACCCAGATCCAAGCAGGTCAAAGCAAGATCGATTACCCTCAGAATGGTTGCTTGGTCCCCCTACAATCTGCAGGCTAGGAGCTCCAGAGGCAGCCACACAGCAGAAGCTGCAGCCGCCATGTCACTGCCTCCTCTCACCCTGGGGGCAGGGGCCACATTGCACTCTTCTGTCACCTAGTTCCAACAGAGTTTCCCCTGACCTTTTACTTTCTCTTTGTTGTTTATGGGTTGGGAAGTCTGGAAACTGCCATAGTTACTGGTGATTTACTCTCCTGAAGCCTTCTCTGGCCACAGTCTGTGCCACTGCTTGGGGCTGCCATGTGGCTCATGTGGAACTGTGCTTGACTCCCTGTCTGGTGCAATAGACCCTTCCTATCAGCCTTCTGGGCTGCCTTCAGTGGGAGATTTGTTTCTCTCTGTCACTTTGTGGGTTCTGTAGCTCTAAAATTTGTTTAGAGTCATATTTTACAGGTATTGGAGATAGTTGGAGCAGGAGCTCAGATAAGTTCCTGCTTTTACTCCACCATCTTTGCTCCACCCCCAGTACTTTTTTTTCAAAGCACTTGACATATCCAGTAAACCCCTAAGATAACTAGGTAGGTATCAACCATCAAAATCTACCTTACTTTGGGCAGAACACCCTCAGGTAAGGGCAAGATGCCCCATGTGTGGACAGGAGAGGAGGACAAGCTGAGTTGCCCAATTGGAACTGGCTGACTGGGTCCCCATTGGGCAACTCAGACTATTCACATGTTGTGGTTTGTCCTTCTTTCTCAAAGAGGACCATGACATCAGGAAGATGATGATATGACTTGCAACTGAATTGGATTTGTGTGAGGAAGGCTGGACAGTCACCAGATTCACTTTTTCCTCCAGAGCCTTCTGGGGCCAGTGGCCAGCTATAGATCAGGACAATGGAGATGGCCCAGAATACAGTGGGAGACCTTGGTCTTTCAAAGCTAAGATCTTGCCAAGTTCTCATTTTGAATGAGTCAGTGCCCATTCAGTGATTAGGCTTATTTAAGAAGTGATTCAAGGGATGACCCCTTTAATTAAAAAAACAAACAAACTGGGACTCATTTGATCCTCACAACAACCTTGTAAAGTAGGTACTATTATTCTCCCCTTTTTGTAGATAGGATAAGTGTCTGAGGTATGATTTGAATTCAGGTTTTCTTGATTCCAGTTCTAAACACTGTACCACCTAGCTTTCTTATAACATTATTTTCAGAAATTTTAGTTGAGCATCAAAGTGTAGTGGAAAGTTTTTCAGAAAACCTGCCCTTCCTACTCTGTTGCAAGCTAGCTGTAAGAGCTCCAGTGATTCCTTGAAATTTGGAAGACTTCTCTTTCCTCATCTGTAAAATGAGCAGCTGGACCAGATTAAGGCCATCCATGGTATTTTTTAAAATAGTGTCACATGATTCCATTGTCCACCTACACTGAACTACTAGACCTACCTCAATCTCATATTTGTCTTTTCCCATCTGTTGTGCCTCAAATCAACTTTTTCTATTGAAATCATTTTCTTTTCCAATCCAAGCTCAATTTTATAAAGCCTTTTCCTGATTTTCTCAATTGTGAGTGATCTCTCTCTCCTCAAAATTTCTAATTACACTTTGCACTTATTTTAAAGTTTGATTAAATTTGGCTTTTAAAATTAATAAATAATAAGATCTTCCCCACCCATTAATTGGCTTCATGCGGAGTCCATTGGGCAAAGGACTTACCTAAGGAGGAACTTGCTTAGGGGGAGGCTCACTTGTAGGAAGACTTTCACACCTTTTGGTACTAAGTTGATTAGGTACTGTGTCAAGAGGGTTGTGTTGTTGTGATACCTTCTTACACTGAGTTGGTATTTTGCTTTGGGGGTTCACTTATGAGAAGGACTGTTTGATTTCCTGGTCAAGACTCTGAGTAGCCATATGTTCAGACCCTCCTCCCAACTGCCCCATCCCCAACTGCTCAGATATAAAGTTTCTCTCCATCCACTGGTGTATGTAAAGTGTGTAGCAATATTGCTTTGATTCAGGAAGTCAGAGCACTGTCTGTTGGTCTTTATGCTAATTTCTCTGCTTGTATTTTCTCTGACATTCGGGGTGTTGACATTCCTCTGAACGAATGAATGTAATTAAAAGTACTCTTTTTTGAGCAGTCTTTCATAAAAAAGCAGATCAAAGAACCTGTGCTAGTAGTCTATCCTGGGTATGCTAGGGTGCTTGCTGTTACACCACCTCATCCTTCATTATGAAAGAAACCCAAACCAAACAAAACCCTTATAACAAATATTCATAGTGGAGCAAAACATATTTCTGTATTTTTTGGTTTATCATTTTTAAGTAATAGGGTTCTTTTCTTGTTAATCTGTCTTTCTCAATACCCACTTCCACATTTAACAAATAAAAAAAAATCCTTCAATATATATTTATGTAGTTCAGGAAAGCAAATTCCTAAACTAGTCATGTCCAGAAATATATCTGTCTTTTTATATTTTAAGTTCTCTGTCAGTAGGTGAATGGTACATTTCATCTTCATTCTTCTGGACTCATGCTTTATCATTTTGTTGATTAGAGTTTTAAAGTCTTTTAAAGTTTTTTTTTTCTCTATTATGTTCTTATTGTATGAATTGTTTTGTTCATTTCTCTCTGTACCAGTTTATAAAGGTCTTCTGATGCTTTCCATTTCATTATTTTTATGGAACAATAATATTTTTTTTTAAATAAGCAATTGGGGTTAAGTAACTTGCTCAAGGTTACATGGCCAGTTATTTTGTGTGGGTGCTAAGTATCTGAGGTCGGAACTGATCCCAGGTCTCCTGACACCGGGGCTGGCACTCTTACTCGCTGTGCCACCTGGCCGCCCCCAAATAATATTTTATTAAATTAATATACCACAATTTGTTTAGCCATTCTCCAATAGGAAGATATTCAAGACATTCAATTTTTTTGGCATATACATACATATATATATATATATGTTTGTGTATAGTATTATAATACTATATATCTGTCTTATATTTTAAATAACTTTATATTGTATTAATATATTATGTGTATTACATACAATATACACACACACAAATATACACAAACTTTGGTAACTTTCTGGTTATAGTTTCAAATTTCTTTCCAGAATGACCGGGCCAATTCAGTAATTTACCAACAGTAAACTAATTTTTCTATTACCTCACAGCTGCTCCAACATTTGTAATTTTCACCCTTTATCATTTTTGTCATTTTGATAAGCGTGAAGTTGCTATAATTTGTTTTTTTTAATTATTTGTGATTTAGAGTAAATTGAAATTCACAAATTTCATTAATAATAATGATTGTTGATGGCTTGAATTTCTTGCTTTGAAAGTGGCTTGTTCATATCTTTGACCATTTGTTTACTGGGGAATGACTCTTACACTTACATATTTAAATTGGTTTCTTATGCATCTTGGCAATGAGACCTTTACCAAAAATAACTTATTGTGAAGATTTTTGCCCAATTATTTTGTTCCCTTACAATTTTTTTTGCACCAATTATTTGTTTTCCTTACAATTTTTTTTTGCTACATTCAATTTGCTTTTGCAAGAATATTTTAATTTGACATAATAAAAGTTGTTGATTTTTTCCTGTGTGATCTTCTGTATCACTTGTTTTGTAACGAATTCCTTCCCTGTCTATAGTTATGAAAAATAATTTCTTCCTTGCTCTTCTAAGTTGTTTATGATATGACCTCTTCTACTTAAATTGCATTATTTCCAATTTATCTTGGTGTATGTTATCTATCAGAAGATGGTATAAACCTAATTTCTACCAGACTGCTGTTCAGTTTTCCCAGAAGATTTTGTCAAATATTGAGTCCTTACCCAATATCCATGATATTTGGGTTTATCAAAAACTAGACTATACTCTAGATTTATGTGTTGCATATTTAATATGTAGGCTACAGTACAGACTAGACTCTTCCCTCAATGGACTCTAGGGCTACTGTGGTGCTGGGCTTTGCATGGAGTGGGGTGTTCCCTCTTATCAAAGGATTCTGGGACCTTACCCTGATATAGACACTGCCTGGAAGTGCTTTACTACTTCATTCTAGGCTTGGGGGTTATTCCCATATGCTTCAGAAAACACTCTAGTTAGATTTGCATAGTTTGGCATTGGCAGTGCTGGACAATGACTGGAAAGCCTCTTTGCTGGTCTAGGTTATGCTATTTGGACTAGGCTGGCCTCAGGTTCTGTTTCCAGGAATGCTTGGAGGCTGCTTCTTCAAGCTTAGTCAGTCAGCCATGGTTTTGGCTCCCTAGCTTGAATAGAGAATGTTTTGATGAACCCACCCAGATTTCCCCAAAGTCTCTCTTCTATAGCTGTGGTTTGGGCCTGGGGGAATGTTGGGGTGTGGCTGGGCTTGGGTGCTTCAGTAATTAGGCAGAGAGTTCTAAAATTAACAGGAAGTCTCCAGGGTGTCTCCCTGTGCTCTGTCCTATGTTCTTTCTTCTGAACTTGCCCAGATGATGGCTTGCCTATTCTAGAATATCTACAGGACTCTAGTGGTCGCTCTGTGTATTGGGTCAAATGGAGAACTCTAAAGGTGATTTCTTTTCCCCATGGAGTGGTACATCTCTAAATCTCAAAAGAGTCTTTATGAACACTTGTGTGCCCTAGGTTCTATTGTCCATTTCCAAAGAATGTACCTCTCATTCTACACTGAGTCCATCACCTCTCTCTGCCAGTAGGTGGGTAACATGTATCATCATTCATTCTTCTAACATTTTATACTACTTATCTGTTTATATACCATATCTTCCTCCAATAGATAGTAAGCTAATTGAAAGAAAGGACTATATTAATTTATTTTTACATTCCTAGCACCTATCTCAATGCTTTCTACATAGTACACACAACACATATTTATTATAATGGAATTGTAATCCAAGTATTTGTGAGCTGAATAATTTTTAATGATAATTGATATGGGCTTTTAGATATTCAAAATGTGCACTTTTAAAAAAGGCAAAAGTAGAAAATTGTAGATATTTCATTGGTAGCTATGATCAAAAAAGAAATAACCACCAGGGACAAACCTTATGAGAAAGGATTTCTTGAGGCTTGGATGTTTTTATTCTTCAATGGCAAATATAATCTACTCCCACAGCCATAAGAAGAAATTTCTGGCTTAGTAAAACATATAAGAACTTACAAGAGGAAAACATAATAGTGCTGTCCTGACATGCTCCCCCAGTACACAGGGCAACCTCCACACAATGATGAGGCTTCAAAGTAAAATTCTTGTGGAGCTGGTGTGATAACGCACACCAAAAGTTCTTACTAATATCATTTCAAAATTCCAGATGACCCAAAGAGCAATTGAAGGGGATTGATTGAGCTATGGCATGTTACCAAAGGAGGGGATTCCAACTTACAAAGAAGCACCAAGGATGTTCATGACTGGAAAAAATGTTGGGCCTATAACATAATTAGATAGAGAGATTACAGATAAGACAGCTTGAGGGCTGTCTTATAATCTATGAAATATTAAATTAACTAGAGGAAGTTCTGCATTATATTTGGTGGATCACCTATGAAGGCATCACAGAATGTTGTGGGCAAGAATTCTCTATGATACAAAGGCAGGTGCTGGCTACAACTGTGGAGGAAATTCTCATACCAATGAGAACACTTACATATGTCAGAACTGAATGTAATAAAGTAGTCCAAAACATTTTAATAAACTCTTTTTGAAATTTTAAAAAATGTTAAAATTTGTTTTTACATGTAATTGGAATTTGACATGTAAATGGAAAAACATAAAAATTTAAAACAAAGTCTCTATTCATACAAAAGTACATAATTGTAGGCCTAGCATTGGTCAATGACAAATTTTCATTAAGTTCAAGAGAAAAATTGTATTTAGTAACCTCAATTATTCTTGAGAACTTGGAACACTCAGGGCACAACTCCAGTATCTCCCCTCCCCCCCAAAAAAACTGACCAAAACCAACTATAATGAGGTTATGAAGATTCAGATATGACTGAAATGACTGAGCAACACACATACATGCATGCTATTGGTTTTCAAAGAAATGGGTATATAAACAGAATTCTATAATGAAAAAAAGAACTCTCTTCATATTGCCTAAGAAATATTTTTACATCTTAACTACAAAATTTTCATATCTGTTGTTTTGTTTAATTTTTTCCAATTCACCTACGAGTGGCCCAAGAATCTGATTTGCACCCTGACTCAAGAACATATAGTAAAGGGGCGGCCAGATAGCACAGCAAGTAAGAGCACCGGTTCCAGTGTTGAGAGGACCTGGAGATCAAATCCCTGGCTCAGACACTTAGCACCCACCCAGAAACACCTGGCCCTGTAACCTTGAGCAAGTTACTTAACCCCAATTGCTTTGGGGCGGCCAGGTGGCTCAGCGAGTAAGAGTACCGGCTCCAGTGTTGGGACGACCTGGAGATTGAATCCCGGGCTCAGACACTCAGTACCGCACCCAGAAATAACTGGCCGTGTAACCTTGAGCAAGTTACTTAACCCCGATTGCTTTAAAAAAAAAAAAAAACATATAGTAAAGACCCAGCCTGTATCTATTTTTCTTGTTTACTGTTACTGTCATATTGTGTTACTTGATGGATAGAATTATCTGTCAAAATGTACTAATATGATAATACATTTAATAAGTGTAATAAATAGGAATTTTAAAGAAAATTACCCCATATTTGTCACAGGTAATAGAATAAAGTTATTGAAAGATCTTTACATACTCCTTAGTCAAACTTTTATTTCAGCAACATGTTTATCAGTATCTCCTATTTTCTCAGTGAACAAAATGTATTCAAAACTTGTTGAATGAATGGATTCAAAGAAAGCCATGTTGATGTTAACTTGGAAAGAAATCTCTAGTAGAAATATAACTTTGGTCCTATACTATTAATATTTTTGTAAATGACATGGTTACAATATCAGATTTTTAAATTCAACATATATTCATTTCACCAAAGATTTATTAAATACCTACCATGTATAAGACATTGTTTTACAGACAGATAACAACAGCCAAGATGGGATAGCTAACACACGGGATGATAGAATCAAGATATTAACATATCGGGACAGGCTACAACATTGCATTAACTCTAATAAGATGACTTTTTATAGGGATAACAATGAAATCTTATACATGGTTTTAAAATTTCAAAACTTTGATCACTTAAGAAATACTCAGATATTCTCTTATTTGAGAAAGATCTAAGAGTTTTAGTGATGGATTTCAAACACTATATATATATATATATGATATATATATATATATGATATATCCCCCTCCCCAAAAAGACAATATTATATTAGTCTGTATCAAGAAAAGATTAATGTCCAGAAAGAATATGATAATCTTACTTTATTCTGCCATGGTCAGACCACATACCTATTATTTTGTTCAGTTTTGGAGAACATTATTTTCAGAAGAACATTGATAAAATGAAGAGCATATAAAGGAGGATAAATATTATGTTGAAAGACCTTAAATTTATTTTTTTTCTTTTTGGGAGGGGGAGGCAGGGCAATTGGGGTTAAGTGCCTTACTCAAGGTCACACGGCTAGTATGTGTTAAGTGGCTGAGGTCAGATTTGAACTCAGGTCTTCCTGACTCCAGGACTGGTGCTCTGATTCACTGTGCTACTTAGCTGCCCCTAAAGACCTTAAATTTATATTCTATGAGAATTATTTGGAGGATCTAGAGCTGTTTAGTCTGGAGAGGATAGAGGAACTAGAGACATAAAGGTGAACTAATAGTTATCTTCATGTGTTTGAAACTTTGGCATGTTTGAAAACAATTAGATTTTGATTTGTTTGGCCTCTGAGAACAGAACTAAGAAAAAAATAGAAGTTTTGGAGGATCAGGTATAGGTTTTAGGTAAGAAAAAAATCTTTCTAACAGCTAGAACCATTCAAAAGTGGAATAGAAGACCTCAGGAGGAAATGGGTTCTCCATCACTTGTGTTCTTCAAGTTAAGGCTAATGGTCACTTGTCAGAAAAATTGCATAAAGGATTTTTGGTCTGGTATGAGGTTGTGTTAAATAACTTCTGATATCCCTTCTATCTCTAAGTTTCTGTGGTTATTTCAGCAATTGCTTTTTCATGATCATCAGTGAAACAAATGTGCAATGCATAGACTTTTTTTATGATCTCACATATGATCATTAAACAGAGATAATTTGCTTTGATCCCTTCTTTTTGCCCTGATGCATGGTCCTAGTATTTTTAAAATAGCATTCTACAGAAATCATAATACATCATATTCACCTTTTTATTTCCTAATTAATAACACATTTGTTATCTCTTTTGAGCCTTACAGCATCTCCAGAAAGTATTATGCTACATGATTTGCCCAAGGTCATACAGTTTCTGACAGAGCTGTAGCCTCTGGATTCATTCAAATGCCTTCTCTTCTCTCTATGTATTCCCTATTCCATTTTTCTTCAATTTAAACTCATTCTGGTAAAAATAAAAGTTAATGAGCCAAATTCTCCTGCTGCTTAAACTACATTGTAGGTGTAAGACAGTTTAAGAAACTGCATTAACTTTTTTTTTCAGCATGTAGAATCACATAGGTTATTTTATCCAGACCTTCCCTGAAGCATGAATACTGTCAACAATTCCAACAAGTTGTCATATATTTTCCTCTGGAAGACCTCCTGTGATGAGAAACTCATTAACTTCCAAGGCAGTCCATTCTGAATTTTGTCTTATAATTACTACAGAAATTTTCCTTATATATTAAACTAAACTCTACCTCTCTGTAACTTTACTCACCATTCTGTGATCTAGGATCAAAGAAAATGAATCTAATTCCACTCTGACATGACAAAATATCATATATTTAAAGAAAACAGCCATGGATGTGAATAGGCTACAACATATAACCAAAAGGGAACTCTAAAGAAGAATGGGAATAAATGATGTAGAATACTATGAGCGAAAGAAAAGATGTAATGGTCACATGAAGATAGAATGCGAAACAGATGGGTGGTCAGAATGTTCCATGGACACCTTGTCACATTGGGAGAAATCAATGAAAGCCTCTACCATGTTTGGTAGACCCCCTGTAGGAAACTTTTGACAACACATAAAGGAGAGTTGCAACACATAGAGGATGGGTAGGTATGGATAGATTGAGTTCTGAAATATTGGAGGGAATTCAAGAATCCATGAGATCACAGGTTAATTTAAATATCTGAGAGGTAAAGGTTCAGAGTTGTTTCGTTTTGCATTTTTCCTATTATTAATGGTTTGTTAATAGTTTATATGGTTGTTAATAGTTTATAATTCTGTTGAGAACTATTTCTTTATGTCCATTGACAACTTATCTATGAAGAATAGTTCTTAGTGTTATACATTTATGTTAATTCCATATAGATCTTTATCTGAGGTATTGTGTATATGTATGCATGTATGTATATGTATATACATGTGTGTACATATCTTCCAGATTGACACTTTCCCTTCTCATTCCATCCTAATCTTAATTCACAAAGAAGTTTTTCATTTTCATGTTATCAAGTTTATTTTATCTTCTGTGATCTCCTGTATTCCTTGTTTGATTAAGAACTCTCCCTCCAGTTACAGGTATAAAAGTTACTTTATGTAGTTATCTTTAAACTGTTTAGTATTAGACCTTTTATAGGTAGGTTGTCTATCAATTTTGAGCTTATTGAAGCATATTTTGTTAGATTCTTGTCTAACCAACTGCTGCCAAACTGCTGTCCATGTTTTTCCAGTCTTTCTCTTCAAAACTAGCATTTCATATCCAACTAGTTTATATTCTCAGGTTTGACAAAAAATTTTGAATTTGTTTTTCTTTTCAGTTTTTGTTTAAGTAGTCCATTCCACTGATATGCTTCTTTATTTCTAGCCAAAACAAAATGCTGGAGTTTTGACTATGTTGTCTTCTGAGTGTGTTTTGATCCTCCTTGTTACCATAGTAACTTTCTATGGTCAGGAATTTTTTCTGTTGTTTGCTCATTTTTTTCAGTCTATTTCTTGACTTTTATCTCTTTGTTAAAGTGAACCTCTTCTTCCAGCATGGAGGGCAAACTGTCCTGAACTTTAAGGATTTTGTAAAGCTGTTTTCAGAGATAATTCTGGGGACCTGTATGTTTTCAGTTCTTCCAAGATGGTATGATCTAGGAAAAGGTGTGTTTACTACTCTCCTGGCTTGTGCTGTGGTCTGTGAGCCTTGAACTATGACAAGAGTTCCTCCTCCACTGTAGCTGCAAGCTCTGGTGTGCTAGAGCTCTTTCTTGCCCAGGGATTGCCACCCAGGACTGAAACTCAGATATGAATATGAGCAAAGCAACAGAGTTCTGCCCCCAGTGTCAGCTAAGAGATCTCTGTAATCTCCTTTTTATCATTTGTTTGATCCCTTTATTGTCTGTGGGCTGAGAGCTCCAGAGGTAGCCACTGCCAATGATGATTGAGTAACTCCCAAGGACTGCTCCTGGTTTGCTGGGGCCTGGTCTGTGCTGCTGTGGCCTGTGCTGCACTTCACTCCACTTTCATTGAGTTGTAACAGAATTATCCTGCTGATATTCTTAGTTGTCTTTGACTGAAAAATTATTTTATCCTGTGATTTAGTGGGTTCTGCCACTCCAGGAATTGTTTTATAGCATTATTCAAAGGTATATCGCAGAGTTTTAGGGAGATCTCAGGCAAGTTGCTGTGTTTCTCCTTCCATCTTGCTCCCTCCCCTTACAATATTCAATAATGAGACTTGACTATAGCTCTCTTTATTTGCTTTATCACTCCCTTGTCTAGTTGTTAAAAGTATTTTTATTTGTAAAAAGGAGTTTGGTAAAATGGTATAACAGAATTTGCCTGAATCTATCTGTACAAGTTATTAAAAATATCATTTGGTATTTCCTTTATGGATTTTTCATACTCATTTTCTAGAGATCACTAATTTTTTTTTTATTTTGGTATTTGTATTCTTGTAGGTAACCATTTCTTTTAAATTCTCTTTTGATAGACTATAAGCACATGTAGTATGTTCTGATTTTTTTTTCATTTTTTTTTCTCTTGTGAGTTTGCTTGTCCATTTTTTTTTTACCTCTGGCAGTTTTATTTTCTCTCTTTTAATCAGATTAACTAAGGATTTCAGTATTTTCAAAAATCAACTTTTAGTTTTATTTAGTTAATTCTAGAGTCATTTTCTTTTCCATTTCAGCTGTTTCTCCTTTGATGTTCAAAATTTCCTCTTGCATTTTTGTTGATTTTCTAGCTTTTATTGAATATTTGCATTCAGTTAGCTGATCTTTTATTTTTTTATTTCTGAATGTATGGCATAAGTGATTGATCTCTTTCTTTCTGTATATGTATATTTATCTATGTCTATTTTTAATACTCTTATTCAAAAGATGCTAAAAGTCTTTCAGGTTTAATGACTTAAACAGTTTGTTATGTAACACATTTTCATTTTTGTTTTTCTTTTTGATAGATTTTTTTCAGTTCTGACTGATGAAAATAAAAGTACCCTAAATTATTGAATTGCAATATATGCTTCTTTATAATTCTTAGTTTTTTAAAAAATATTTACTATGCCATTTAGTGCACATATATTTAGTTTTGCTATTCTTTCATTTTTTAATTGTATCTTTAGGCATAATATAGTTTTCAAGTTTATCTCTATGCATGAGGCAAATATTTATTTTATATGAGAGTATAATTGCAATTCTTGCTTTTTTAAATAACCACTGAAAGTTTATAAATTTTGATCACTAACATTTGTTTCAAAATAATTTCATTCTTGAGTGCCTTTCATTTCTCACTTATTTGCGGCTGAATTTTATGTTGTGAATTACTTCTACAAAAGCAATTAAGTTTAATTACATTCAGTAAACATTTATTAAATACCTACTATGTGCACAGTACTCTGTTGAGATACAAATAATAGAAACAACCTACTTTCTGCCCTCAATGAATTACTTATTTAGTTGAAAATATGGAGAGTAGCTAAGGCTATATATACAAATAGTTGTACGGAAATTGAAATATGTATTAGTACAGATTAAAGTTTAAATACAATTGTATAAATAATTCTAAGAGAGAGAAATTATTTCTAACTTCTAAAATAATCAGGAAGTGTTTCATGTAAGAGATGGTACCCAAGTTGTGTAGGAAGAGAGAGATTTCAAAAGGCAGAGATTCATTGATTAGTCCATTCACTGAGTAAACATATGCTGAGGGCTTACTAATCACAGAGAACTGTGCTGGGACAGAAGAGTGACAATTATAAAGTTTAGACAAGACACAGATCCTGGCTTCATGGAGTTTATATACTAATATTAGGGGATAAGAAGCAACTATAAGTAACTATGACACCTAATATAAGATGATGAGCATCTCAGATAATTGCAAAAGAAATGTTGTGGGAAACAGGGAAGGCTTTATGGAACAAATGGAATTTTAGTTGGATCTTAAAGAATGACTAGATAATCAAAAGTTGACTAAAAGGAGGGATAACATTCTAGACATAATGAACCACATGAGCAAAGCACAGGGGTAAAGTGTCCACCTTGTGTTTGAGAAATGGAAAAAAAACATAGGTTGGCCAGAACATAGTGTGAGTGGAGAGGAATATAGGAAAAAGATGGAAAGGTAGTGTGTTGCTGATGTTGGACAACCCTTAATATAAATCAAAGGAGTTTGAATTTAATAGACAATCAGAAGCCACTGGAGATATGTTAATAGGTGAGTGATATGCCAAAATCTTTGCATAAGGAATGTTATTATGAGAGCAGTATGACAGATAAATGGGAAGTTATCCAGAAAGTGAAACCAAGAAAACTTTGAAATAGCCTAAGTAGGTAATAATGAATACCTATATTGACTATATAATAATTAGACTCTCATTGGGCATTATATCATCAAAATTTTAGCCTCTATTCTTACTTCTATCTTCATGACTTTTTCTACAGTAGGAAAACATTTTTTAATCATTTTATAGCCATCATTTACAATTTTCCAAGTTATAGCCTATGGCACCATATTATTCTAGATCATTAAATCTTACTGCGTCTTTAAGCTAATCAATTCTCAATATCATTATGACATTTCTTATTACAAGGTCAATTTACTAGAGCAAATGGTGTCTTGAACCATAGTTTGATATTATCTACTACAGGCCCATTTCCCTCTGTTTTCTACTTATTATCTATCTCCCCCTCCTTTTTTACTTTTTTCTCTTTTTTTTCATGTCTCCTGTACACCCCTATTTCCTTTTCTGCCTCCCTCTCCTCTTTCTTTTTTGTTGTTTTCTCCTCTTTATTTTCCCATCTCCTCCATTATGTGCCAAGCCCTGTGCGAAAGAAAGGTAAAAGTCTCTGTTTTCAAGAAGTTCACAGCCTAAGTTCGTTAATAAATAACCTCTTCCTAAAATCTGTGTCCCTTTTAATATTCTTTTCCTCCTTAATCTCCTTTCTGATGCTTGATACTGTGGACCATTCCATTCTTCTTCATACTCTCTCAGCTAAAATAAATATGCTTCCTTTTTGTTAACAATCAATAAACCACAAAAATGAAAAATGATGTATATCATCTATCTGTCATAATGATGCTACTAGATGTTTTTGCTTAATTGTTTTTAGAGAGTATGTTTTGCAGGATGGATATGTGTGAATGTTTATTGAATATTGCGTCAAAACTCATCAATTGAAAACAAATGAAAAAAGAGATTATCGCTAATATTTGAAGGATCAGTTTAAGAAATCACTGTTTTCTGACCTTGATTTTCTTGATCTCTTGTCCTTTAACTATTCGCTTTAGGTCAATTCCAATGCATATGACCTCTTCACTCCTGCTATAGAGCTAGCTAATGAATAATGATGGAGGAAGTCACACATCAATGATTGCTGGAGTTACTAAAATAAATATGTATTTTTCCTTTAAGAACCCCTAACCTAGAGATTTTAGATATTTTACTACATTTTAAAGAGAGAGAAAAATAATCATGGAGAGTTGAAACCTTTCCATATTTAGAGTCTCTGTGAGAAATATAGAGAGGACAAATAATATTGTTATTCTCAAGATTATTGATAGTTACTTGCTTTTTGTCAAGAGTTATGAGAGACTTGGATAGTTAACTATCATCTTTGAGAGATTTTAATATGCACTCAATGGAGAAGAAATTTGGAGGTAAATTCTTGGGGGAAACTAATTAAGTTTAATGATATTTTATTCCTAATGAGAACTGAATCAGTCTATCAATAAGGACTTGCTAGTCAGTCAGTCAGCTCTGGGGATACAAAGAAAAAGTAAATAATACTTAACCTAAAGGAACTTATATACTATCAGGGAAGACAAGATACATGAATTGGTACATGCAAAATTCATATAGAATAGATGAAAAGTAATCTTAGAGAGGAATGCAAATAGAAGGAGATTTGAAATAAGTAACTTTTTTCAGAGAAGGTCATGTTTAAGTTATATTGAAGGAAGTAAGGGATTCTAAGAAGCAGAGCTAAGGATGGACAGAATTCTAAGCATTGGAAACATCAGATATCATAGGTGAAGAATGGTAAATAGGCCTGTGTGATTGGGCCACTGAGTTCCTGGAAGAGAGTAACATGTAAGACCATTGAAGAGATTGAATGGGATCATATTGTGAAGAGTTTTAAATGACAAACAGAAGAGATTACATTTGATCTTGGAGGTAATAGGAAGCCATTGGATTTTATTAAGTAGAAAAGTGACATAGTCAGACTTATGCTTTAGGAAAATAACTTTAGCAGCTGAGTAGAGAATTGGTTGGAATGGGGAGACATTTGAGACAGAGACCAAGTAGGCTATTATAAAGTCCAGGAAAGAAGATATAAGAACCTGAACTAGGGAGGTAACTGAGTAAAGAGAAAGGAATGCACTCCTAAAATGTTATGGTGGTAAAAGTGGTAAAATTTGGCAACTGATTAGATGTGTGGGATGAGTAAGGAATTAAGGATAACAATGAGATTTCAAAACCCTTGGTGACTGAGAGAATAACAATATCCTGGACAGTAAGAAGGAAGTTTTGGGGTGGTGTAAAAGGTTAGTTTTTTGGGAAAAGCTATTTGGCTCTGTTTTGGAAATGTTGAGTTTGAGATGCCTACAGAACATCCAGCTGGAAGGGAGAGTTAAATCTTATTCTGTGGAGAGGAGCAGTTAACTGCCATCCTGAGGGGAATTTTGTAAAATGTTATTCTGAGAATTGACTTAACTACATTTTGAAGAGAATTGATTTGTTGGGCTGTAGTTCCAGTGATTTGGAGGAGTTGGCAGATTGTGACAAATGAGAGGAATTTTAGTCAGCAACTTTTTTCCCCTGCTTTCCCAGACCACAGAAGTGATTTTGATTGTGGTCACCAACACAACAGATACATTGTTTAAGTATTCTTCTATGTTTTTGTATTATACTTATTGTAATATATAAATTATTATTTATATATTACACATTATAATATATAAATAAAAAGTAATATATAAAAATACCAGTGATGTGTATTTAAACTTATGAGTTCAGCAGATGGGAGTAAAATAGAAATATTTATGAGAAGAGATAGATGAACAGATGGATGGATAAAGCATTTTTTATTAGCTACTTATTAGTTCTCCTGGTGTGGGGTTTGAGCTAATTTCTTAACTAACTCATTAATTAATGAGGGAGATCTTGCATTTCAAGTAATTTGTGAATTAATACCCTTAGATTACTTTTGAAACCAGTGAAATAAATAATTAATAAGGCAACAAATCAGTAGCAGACTGAGGGGGTGGGGGTTTAATGTGCTTACCTTGTGTTCACTACACACCCACACATCCTCAGCAGGTTGTTACATAGGAGTTAACAAAAAGCCCGTTATGCATATTACCTAACCTCACCTTGGCCCACCTTAAGGTATGGCAATCATCATCTCCCCGTAATTTACTCTCTGTTGAGCACCTACTATGGTTCTAGGCAATGCACTAAGTGCTGGGGATACAAACTAAACAAGGCAAAACCCAAACAATTCTAGCTCTCATGGAACTCACAATCAAATGGGGAGGAAAACAGACAAACAACTATGTACAAACAACTCCCCTCCCCTGACACAGATATGGGCTTAATTTCAGAGGGAAGGCACTAATATTAAGGAGAACTAGGCTTTTTGTAGAAGGAGGGTTTTTAGTTGAAATTGGAAAGAAGTCAGGGGATCTAGGAGTTATAGCACAGGAGAGAGATCATTCCAGGCATAGAGGAGAGTTAGTGAATATTCTCCGTGTAGTGGGGAGATGAAATTTAGTGTGTAAGAAACAGCAGAACATAAATCCCACTGTCATTGCATCACAGAGTTCGTGGAGAGGAGTAAGATCTAAGAAAACTGCTTTGAAAGTCAAACCGATTTTGTATGTGAATCTGGTGGTAATAGAGGGTTTACTGGATAGGGTATAGAAATGGTCAGACTTGCATTTTTTCTCACTCTTCTTATTCCCTTTCAATATGGAATCCAACCTTCTCATTCCACTGAAACTGTTCTTTCCAAAGTTAGTAATGATCTCTTAGCAGCCTTTCTCAATCCTCATTCTCCTTGACCCCTCTGCAGCCTTTGACACTGTTGATCGCTCTCGCCTCCTTGATAGTCTCTTCTCTCTAGGTTTCTGGGACACCATTCTTTCTTGGTACTGTTTCTACCTATATGACTACTCTTCCTCTGTTTCCTTTGTTAGATATTCTTCCAGATCATACCCTCTAGCCATAGGTATCCCTTAGGATTCTCTACTGGACCCCCTTATCTGCTCTCCTTATACTACATTACTTGGTGATCTCATCAGCTTTCATGGATTTAATTGACAACTCTATACTCATGATTCTCAAATCCATCTACCCTGCCCCAGACTCTCTCCTGATTTTCAGTCTCCCATCTCCAACTACCTTTCAGACATCTCAAACTGGATATCCAGTAGACATTTTAAACTCAATATGTCCAAAACAGAGCATGTTATCTTTTCCCCTAAAGGCTCCCTCTCTTCTACCTTCCCTATTACTGTAGAGGGCAATGCTATCCTCCCAGTCCCTCACTATTCCTCACCCCCCACTCCCATATCTAATGTATTGACAATACCTGTAGACTTCATCTTCACAACATCTTTTGAATATGCCTATTCTCTCCTCTCACACTGCCATCACTCAGGTGCAGGACCTCATTGCCTCATACCTGGATTATTACAGTAGCCTGCTGGTGGTTTTACATGCATCAAGTCTCTCCCCATTCCAATCCATTCCTCATTCATCCATTAAAATGATTTTTCTAAAGCACAGGTTTAGTTATGTCACTCCTCTACTCAATAAACTTCAGTTTGCCTCTAGGATCAAAGCAAAATACTGTTTGACATTCAAAGCTCTCCATAATCTAGGCCCTCCTACCTTTCCAGGCTTCTTATACCTTACATCACACATGTACCCTTCAATCCAGTGTCATTGGTCTCCTGGCTCTTCCATGGAAGAAGACACTACATCTTTCAGGTCCAGTCATTTTTTTCCCCTGGCTTTTCTCCATGCTTAGAACCCTTTCCCTTTTCTACTCTATGATCACCCAGAGTTTCTTTAAATCCCAACAAAAATCTCACCTTCTTCTAGAAGTCTTCTCCAACCCCTATTGATTCCAGTGACTTTCCTCTGTTAATTTTCTCCTATGTATCTGATATAACTTGCTTTGTATATATTTGTTTGCATTTTGTCTCCCCCATTAGATTCTAAACTCCTTGAGAGCAGGAACTGTTTTTTTTTTGCCTTTTTGTATTTTTTGTGCTTGCCACAGTACCTGGCACATAATAAATGTTTATTGATTGATTTAGTGGATGTGAGACTGAAGTTAGGGAGGGAGGATAGTAGATCTGAAAGTCACCTGCGTAGGGTTGACAGTTGAAATGATGGAAGTTTATGAAATCGCCACATAAAATAGTATAAAGGGAGAAGAGATGTCCCAAGATGGAGTCCTAGGAGACCACAATTGTTAAGCAGGAGTGATGTTGATGAAGATCCGCCAAAGGAGAAAAGAAAGGAGTGTTTAGATAGGCAGGAGGAGAAGCAGGGGAGAGCAGTGCTACAATAATTAGAGTGAAGAGATTATCAAGGAGAAGAGGATGTCAAGGGCTGCAGAGAAATCAAGAAGGATGAGGATTGAGAAAAGGCCATTAGATCTGGCAATTAAGAAATTATTTATAACTTTGGAGAGAGCAGTTTCAGTTGAACAATGAGGTCAGAAGTCAGAGTCAAGAAGAGAGTGAGTGGAAAGGGAAGGGAAGTAGCTATTCCAGCCATTCTGATTTCTCTCTCCTTAAGGGTATTTGATGTTGACCACATAGTCTTCCAGCAGATTATATTGCATCCTATTTTATCAAGAAAATGAGTACATCACAATCTCCCTTAGCTACTTCATTCCACAGCCCCAAAATTCTTATTTTTTATCTACCTTCTCCATTTAAGTTCTAATCTCAGAAGATGATTGTACCCCTTTTCAGCAAAGTTAATCCTTTTCTATATTCTTGCCCCCACCTCCATTGCCAGCCATCTCCTTGGGGAACTTGTCCCATCAACCATTACCCTCTCTGTCTCTCATGTTTAGTCTTTTCCTATCAACTTACTCCTTCACCAATGTGAAAAAGAATGTTTTAATCTCCCTCAACATAACAAAAACAAAACAAAACAAAAATAAAACAACTATACTTCACTTTACCTGCCATACACTCAGCAGTTAGTGGCACAGTGGATAGAGCAGTTTTCATCTTTCATATTATTCCCTCACAGTTTTCCTCCGAACAGTCTTATTATTTCGCAATGTCTTTTATTGGATCATTATCTTTCTTCTGTCCCCTAAACATGGGTATATCCTGAGAGCCTAGAGTAATGCTTAGTGCTGCATTACAAGTTTATTGTAAAGTTTATAAGGACCAGCATTTATATCCAGCCTCAGATATTTATTTGATCTGTTGCCTTTGCAAGTCACTTACCTCTTTGTGTCTCAATTTTCTCATCCGTAAAAAATTAAAATATTATATATGTGAATTGTTATTCTTGTTTTTCTGATCTTATATTTAATGGCATTCAGTTAGCAACATTCCTGTACTGTAATAAGACTACTATTTTTCTTTTATGTTTAAGGTTGTTCTTATACTCGCTCTACATGCTTTCCCTTATTAAGCTCATCATTTCTCATAGGTTCATTTTTCTTCTTTATCCTGATGACTCAGATATACATATCTATTATTCCTAATCTCTTTCCTGAATTCTGATACCACGTCTGTAGTTGTCTGTTGAACATCATCACTTGGATGTCTCATGTCCAAAACTGAAACAATAATCTTTTGTCCCAAATTTTCCCATTCTTCAATCTTCCCTACTTCACATGGCACAGGTGTGCTCCTTCCCTCCTAAAACATATTTAGATCTCCCCAGTTTTGTGCATATTAGCCCTCCCTAAAAGAATGGTAGCTCTTTTAGAACAGAAACTATTTAATTTTTGACTTTGTGTCCCCAGTGACTAAATTAGTGAATTGCATAAAATAAGTTCTTAATTTTTAAAAATTGAATTGATAAATTTAAGCATTTCATAATTTTTTTCCATTGGTCTTAAGTGACTCATTCAAGGTCACATAGGTAGAAAATAGCAGAGACAGGATTTGAACTCATATCTTCTGACTCCAATTCTAGCACTCTTTCCTTTATAGCATAATGACTCAGCATTTGTTCATATCATTTATCATTTCAAAAACTTTTTTCAGTTCCCTGTCACTTTTTTTTTTTTTGCCTTTTGGAGGGCAACTGGGGTTGAGTAACTTGCCCAAGGTTACATGGCTAGTTTTTTTGTGCGGGTGTTAAGTGTCTGAGGCTGGAACCGAACTTGGATCCTCCTGACTCTGGGGTTGGTGCTTTACTCACTGTGTCACCTAGCCTCCCCTCCCTGTCACTTTTATGATAAAACACAAATTCCTTGACTTGGCATTTAAAGCCATTTACAGTTTTCTTCTATGCTGCCTTTTCAATCTCATTTCATAGTGTTCCCTTTGTGTATTCTACATTCTAGTCAAACTGTATGCCTAGCCATTTCACAATCTTGTCATGCCAATATTCCCACCATGAGGGATGTTGTTCATGCCCAGAAATTATCCCTTATTCCTCGAATGCATACTCTCATTATCTTAACTTTTTATTTCCTTTATCTCTTTCCAAAAACAAGTCTTTGTCATACCTTTCCCTGATCCTTCCTGTCATGAGTGCATTAACCTTTCTAAAATGGATATAAAGCTCCTTGTTTATGTTAAATGTTTAGATCTCCCTAGTGAAATATTAACTTGCTGAGGACAGGGGCTATTTAATTTGTATTTTTTATGTTCTGGTGACTAGCCTTGTGCATTGGAAACAACAGTCACCTACTAAATACTTTTTAAAAAGAATCAAATTGAATATAAACATTTTTTCCTCATTTTCATTGAACAAAAATCTCTTCCCCCTCCCCTTCTTTCCAGACTGCTAAAAGCATATATGATAACAATTACTAAGTGCTTAGCAAATGTTTGATAAATGGAAGAATGACTAAATTAACTCCTGTGCATAATACAAAGAATCCGAAAACATATCTTGTATGCTTTGCATGTTCACTAAATATTAAGTGATGATAGGTTTTTTACTATTCATATTCTTTGTTATCTATGAATTTTTCCTTTTCCCCCCTCCATGAATCAAGAAAATACTTTCTATATACTATGTCACAATTTATTTGACATTTTACATTAAGGAATGAAAATACTTTCCTAGACATTCAGATTACCTCTATGATGATCTTGTTTATGAGACAAAAACATACAGCAGAGTACCTTGCATATAAGTATAGATATTTAATATTTATTTATGAAATTTAAAACTAATTGTTTTATTTAACTCAAGCTCTTTTTGTTTTTTCTACTCTGAATTAATCAACCCACAACTATAGCAAAGTTTTCTCATAATAAATATTAGTGTTAAACAATTTCCCTGTAACAAGAATTACAACTCTTTCTCTTCCTGCTGTGAAGTAATGCTGGATGTTGAATTCCATCCTTCCCCTAGATGTTTCAGGAAGTAGAGATAATTGGAGTAGTATCAACAAGGTACTCCTGTTGAAGTTGTTGTGTGCTTCAGTATGAATTATATTTATTTCCTTTAAATTGCAAATAAATCTGTTCATGCTTTGAGCCTTATGGTTTTAGGAGGAAAATGGGGAACCATATATCACATAAACAATGAGATAACTAAGCCATAGAATACAGAAAGATAAGAGGGCCTGATAAAGTCTTGAGAGGTGCCAAAACTTAGTGGGTGAATGAAGGATGATGTTCAAGCTCAGAATAAATCATAGGAGAAGAAAATATACAATCTCAAAATTTTCAAGACATAAGAAGGAATGAAGACTGAGAAAAGGGTATTGAATTTAAAATTTAATAGATCATTTAGAGAGAATAGTTTCATTTGAATGATGGTAGTAGAAAGTGTGTTGAAGGGGTTCAGAAATGAGTGGGAAGTGAAGAAATGGAAGAAACAAATTTAAATAATCATTTCTAGGAGTTTGAGTGTGAAAAGGAGGAGACTTATAGGATGATGACTTGAAAGAATGGCATGATGAAATGAAAACTTTCTTTCATTTTGTTTTAAGGGGGGCTTGGCATATTTATGGGTGACAGAAAAAGAGACCACATATGAGGAGAGATTGAATAAGAAATAGAGGAATATCAAGGTATCAAGTTTGATATGGGGGTGAATAGGATTCAAAAGTATAAGTGGAGTTGTTAGCCTTGGCAAGCAGGAAATACACCTCTTCATCAGAGGCTGAAACAAGAGAGGAGAGAATTATTTTGAGTAAGTAGGGAGAGGAGGCAGCTCCTAAAGAGTGATCTCTTTTCTCAGTAAATTAGGAGTCAGGTTCTTCTACTAAGAGGGATGGGAAAGGAAGTGGCATATTAGAGGATATGAGTAGAAGATGTTTTAGCATTGCCACTGTACAAAGTGTGATAGTTAATCAAGGAGGAATAAATGGATTTCTGCACAGTAGATAGGGATCAGTTATGAAGGAATAACACAGTTTTTCCTGACTTTCTCCAACAGTGGTGAACGCCAATGACTAAAAGTACACAGGGTAGATGGTGCAGTGTAGAATACAATGACTGACTATAAGACAAAGATTTGAGGGTAGGGGATAATTTAAAAGTGAAATGATCAACCATAGGATTGAGACTGTGACAGAAGGAAAATGATGCTTTATCAGATGTAGTAGACTGAGAGAAATAGAGTTCTAGGTTAAGATAAAGAATAGTTTGTGAGTAAGGCATTAAGAGAGATTGGGGAAGGAATTGGCAAACTCTCCAGTGTCTTTGCCAAGAAAAACACACTGACCGTGTGATCTATGGGGTCATGAAAAGTCAGACACAACAGAACAACAACAGCAGCAACACAACGTTAAGAGAGATAGAAGCCTAATGACTTGTGATCAAAGAAAAATTTCACAGTTCTGGAAAGTGCATATGGCTGAGATGGAGTGAAGGTCAAGGTCAAGGTTTAGGAGGCTAGTTAAACTGGGAGGTTGTATCATCTAGTATATTGAAGGGCCCAAAGTAGGAGAACAGGGGTTGATGTGAGGATAAAAAATATGAGCCAATTACAGAGCTCCTTGAGACCTTAAAGAGAGTAACCTGTAGCTAGTACACGATTGCTATGAAGACTTAGACCAGGTGCTGAAGATGAATAGAGAAAAGATCAAACAAGGAGAGGTTTCTGATTGATGGTTGATAAGAGATGGTATGCAAGTAATAGCAAGCATCGAGGAGTGTAACTCCTGAGCTCCATTACCCTCATCACTTATTGAATATTTCCAACTGGAGGTCCTGTAGGCAGCTTAAACATGTCTGAACTCAGCATGTTCAAAGCACAACTCTGAACTCCCAACTTTTCAATCACCCAAATTTGCAACCTCAGCATAGTTATGCTAATCATCTTGATCTCTATCTCCAATCGGTTGCTAAGTCTTATTGATTCTGCCTCAACAGCATCTTTCATATTCTTCCCCTTTTTCTTGCTTCTTTTTCTTTCTTCCCCTTTCACATGCTACTGCCCTTAATCAGGCCTTTATCATCTCTCACCAAATAATGGAAGTGGCTTCCAAACTGGTCAGCCTACCTGAAGTCCCTTCCTTTTCCGATCCATTCTCCCCTCAGTTGCTAAAGTAAAATTCCTAAAGCACAGGTCTGATCATACCCATTCAATAAACATCAATAGATCTTCATTAACTCTAGGACAAACTACAATTTTCTCTGTTTGGCATTTAAAGCCCTTCAAATTCTGGTTTTATCCTATCTGAAGTAATGTTGGGCCTGAAGTAATGTTGAACATTACTTCCTTTTGCACACTCTACAATCTAACCCCAATGACTTGCTGTTCCCTGTACATAACATTCTATTTCCCATCTTTATTTGCACAGATTGTCCCTCTTCTACCCTCATCCTTTATATCATATACTCCTTCCTTGCTTTTATCTCTTGGAAACCCTAACTTTCTTCAAGCCTCAGCTCAAATTCTACTTCCTACAGGCCTGGTCTGATCTTCGAAGTTGCTTGAACTTCCTCCTCCCTCCTACCCCACCATCAATTAAGATAACTTTGTATTTACTTTGTTTATAGTTTATATGTACTTACACATGCATGTATCATTTTGACCCTATAGGATATAATCCCCACTGAGGGCAGGAGACATTTCTACAAATGTTTGTTGAATATGTAAGTTCCTTTTCTTCCTCTTCCTAGCCCAGTGCTTTGGGGTTTCTGAAAGAAGCTGGAAGACCTGGGATGAAATTCCAGTTTAGCCACTTTATAGCAGTGTGACTTTGGGTAAGACTTCACCATTCTGCATGTTAATTTTCACATCTGTAGAATGAGGATGATTTTTTTGTGGTGGGTAAGGCAATTGGGGTTAGGTAACTTGCCCAGGGACACATAGCTAGCAAGTATCTGAGGTAGGATTTGAACTCAGGGCCTTCTGACTCCAAGACCTGTGCTCTATCCACTGTACCACCTAGTTGCTCCTGTTGGATGAGAATGTTGAACCAGATAATTCCCAATGTTTCTTATAGTTCTAACATTTGATAAAATAGATTTTGAACACCTGCTGAGCATTGTATTAAGTAGTGTGTGTGTGGGGGGGGAATAAAAAGATTTATAATAAATAATTCATGCTTCAAGTAATTTATGGTGTAGTTGGGAAGATATGATATAAAGAGTTGAAAATAGAGGTAGTACAGTTCAATGAAATTAAAAGAAAAAAAGAAAAACATTGGTTTTCAATTCAGAGCACCTATGTTTAAATCTTGTTGTCTCTTTCATTTTTCCTATGTGATCATGAGCAAGTAACTTAATCTCTCTCAGCCTCAGTTTCCTCATCTGTAAAATGAAACAGTTGGATTAGAAGGAATGTAAGAACCCTCCCATAGCTACATCTATGACCCTATATATAAAATTTATTTATTTTTTGCTTTTTGGAGGGCAGTTGGGGTTAAGGATCTTGCCCAAGGTCACACGGCTAGTTGTGTGTGTGTGTGTGTGTGTGTGTGTGTGTGTGTGTGTTGTGTCTGAGGCCAGATCCTAACCCAGGTCTTCCTGGCTCCAGGGCCGGTGCTCTATTGACTGCGCCACCTAGCAGCCCCTATATATAATATTTAAACAAACTTTAAAGGCAATACCAAAATAGGTGTTACAAGGCAATGCTGGACATTAATTGTCAAGAGAACTATGTCAATAACAATTGCAATAAAATTTCAGAGGAAATTGAGGGCAGTTTGGGCTGGGAAAATCAGGAAGATTTAAGGAAGCTTTAAGGAAGAAGTAATATTTAATCATGACAATAATTGACAGTTTATAGCACTTTAAGATTTGCAAAGCACTTTACATATTTTTGCTAAAGGTATTATTGTCCCATTTTATAGATGTGAAAACTGAAGCTTGTAGAGTTTGTGGTGCTGTTGTTTGTCCTTTGTTTTTGAAAAGGACCATGACATCCGGAAGGTGATGCCATCACTTACAAGGATTTAAGTGAGGGATGGCTATGCAAAGTCACCAGCCTCACTTTCTCCTTGGTCAAGTGGCAAGTTATAGATCAAGATGACCGGAGACACCACCCCCCTCCCCATAAAGTTTAAATTATTTGCCCATAGTCATACACCTAGTTAGGGTTTAAAGCCAGCTCTTCAGTACTCTATCTGTGTATGATATGAATAGGCAGAAAGGAGATAGGAGGCCATTTTTCATGTCTGGAAAAGCATGGAAGCAGGAAAATCCAAGCAAACTCTAGGGACAATGAGCAGAAGAGTCTGACTGGTGCAAGGAGTGCATGTGGCAAAGTTATTTCAGAGAAAGCTGGAAAGGTGGTGTTACTGCTGGATTGGGAAAAGGCTCGAATGCTAATCTAACTAGTACAAACAGGGGTGCAATGAGAAACTGGAAAGTTTTGAGAAAAGGATTTGATATAATCAAAGCTGCATTTGGAGAAACTGGAAATGGAGGTGGGGATGGGGTAGGGAGACCAGTTAGGAAGCTCAAGAAACAGTCCAGGTGTGAACTGATAAGGGGCAAACTAGGGTGGTGTGACATTGGGGATGGAAAACAAGGGATAGATATGAGCTATTGAGATCAGTTCAAGGACTTAAAATTTTATATATTTCACACACTTCTGGTTTTCAACTGCAAGTATCAGTGACGCATACTGAAACTTTTCTTGCAGCACTGTCTCCTGAATTTTGAGGACTTTTTCCATTCATGATTACTTCTACTTTTCTATTTTGGAGGAATCACATTCAATAACAGTGCAAATGATAAAATTAGCATTTATAAATTGAAAAATCCAAGTAAATGTAGGAATATTCCCCCTCAAATTTTAATTTCAGAAATTAACCGGAGTCTTAAGATTACTGTATTTTCTAACCCCTCTCATATGTGAACATCTAGTTCATATACTAGACTTCCTATGAATAGCTATAGCCTTAAAGTAGGTAACAAATACTAATAGACATTAACAGATAGTAGATCTAAACCAACAGATAATAGAGAATTGATTTACATTGATTTTATTCAGCAGTCTATATAATAATAGCATTTTGCCTTACACATTCTTTGATTGGATCTTAAGGTCTAAATTATTTTGTATAGTAAAGAAAAGCAAATTGCTTTGACAGTTTGTTTAAACAAAAGATTTCATCTTTTCAATTATAACTGACTCAAAGTATATGGATTATTTTCAAGATGTTCAGTTTGAAAATGCCCACATACTATATGCAGTTGGGGTAGGGTCAAATGGTTCAGTAGAAAATGTGATGAATTTGGAGTCAAAAGAGCTGGGATCCACTCTCACCTCTGCCCCTTAGCACTTTTGTGACCTGTAGCAGCAAGCACCCCAAGTGTCCTCAGGGTTTGCTGCCAATACAGGTTCTTGGACCTGCTTTGATAAAGGAAAGCAACTCAAAATGGGTTAACAAGCTTACTTTAATCAGTCAGACATATATCGTTTACCTTGTTCAGGGGAAAAAGGTCAGCACCCCGAACTTCAAAGTATACAGGCAGAATTATCAAGACAGAAACAGATCAAGTAGACAGCTTTCCAAACTGTCCAGCCATTACATCCATACCAAATCAACATCTGGGTTTTTCAAAGCCGGGGGGCTCTGGACAATGGCTTCCCATAATCCATATCAAATCACAGAACACTTCTCAAAGTGAGCCCCAAAAACAAAGCTATATATCAGGGCTTATATAGCCTTCTCCTGACATAGAGAATGTAATAACCTTATTGACCCACTGGCCAATCAAAAAGTATCTACTGAAAAACAAGCCTCCCACCCCAGGCTCCAGGTGCACTTTAGCCTAGGGGCAGGGAAGATCATTAAATTTGCATTTCCATTACATGACCTTGCGGAGTCACTTAGCTTCAGTGGGTCTTAATTCTTAATCTCTAAAATAAGGGAGTTGGACTGGAGCCAGGAGGAACTGGAGGATATGGCCTCAAGGTCACAGGTTCCCCACCCCTGAACAGCTAATAAATTCCCTTCTGGCTCTGAATCTATGAGTGATGAACAATGATCCCATTCGTGGCACAGAGAAATTAAGTAAGTTCTGACTCCCATATCTGACATATGTCAGTTCTTTGGACACTGGTTACATGAAGCTTCTTAAGCATTTTCCTACAGAAATAAAACTACATGTGATGCCTAGGTTCTGAGGCCAGGTCACTGAAATCTACTCAACACAGACTGTATCTAGAGTACAAATTTAATGGCAGTACAGAAACCAACTGTTATGTGTGACACTTTATTTGGCAAAATTCCTGAAAAGTTCCAGGTTTTCTATCCATTATTCACCTTCAATCCTCACTGTGAAATTGATATTTCTCCCATCTCTAGAGCTGTGTCCTCCTGGTCTTTCTAGGTTTGTCCTCTCTCTACAACCACTTTTTCCTTTGTGTTCTTTAGACCTGGGGCAGTTAGGTGAAGCAGTAGGTAGAGTGCTGGTACTGGAGTAAAGAAGACCTGAATTCAAATATGGCCTCAGATGCTTACTAGCTGTGTGACTCTGGGCAAGTCACTTAACCCTGTTGGTCTTAGTTTCCTCAACTGTAGAATGAACTGGAGAAGGAAGTGGAAAACCACTCCAGAATCTTTATCAAGAAAATACCAAATGAAGTCATGAAGAGTCAGACATTACTGAAAAATAACTGAACAGCAGCGCAATTCTTTAGTGACCTATCCAAAATCTCTGAATATCTTTCCATAACACTGACTTATAGTTCCACACCTGGAATGTTACTGGCCAGACCAACTTGCAAACATGTTGCCCAGCACATGAGCAAAGCCTCCTCATCACAATGTCTGATAATATTTGGGCAAATAATATGAAAAGGGAATAATTCAAAACCAGATATTTTTGGTTATTTTTTTGTATGGGGGAAGGCAGGGTAATTGGGGTTAAGTGACTTGCCCAAGGTCACATGACTAGTAAGTGTCAAGTGTCCGAGGCCACATTTGAACTTCATCAGGTCCTCCTGACTCTAGGGCCAGTGCTCTATTCACTGCACCACCTAGTTGCCCCATTTAGTCTTGTGTTTACTCCTTCCTCTAAGGATAGTTTCCCAAAGTGGGTGATACTGCCTCCTGGGGGGTGCTATAATGATGCAGGGAGGTGATAGTAGCCTTGGGTGCAATTGGGAGGCATTGAATAAAATTAAGGGAGTGATGGAAGCATAAAGAAAGAAGAGAAGAGAAGAAAATTTTGAAAAACCATTTGTATATGTTTCCTCTCTTGCATAACAGAGTTAAAGTTGCAGTGATTACATTATTTTCCAAATAAACACACAAAATGCAGTGGTCAAGTCTGCTGACAGGTCTTGACAAGCAAATTTTGGCAGGTAGAGAAGTTGTGCATTATAGGCAAGTCTGGCATGCATGTGCAGGAATATGTACTCATAATGACTTGTTTACAATATGGCATTACACAATACTGAATCATCAAAATTTCAAAGCAGGAAAAATACCTAAAATTTTACAATAAATTATTGAATTTAAGATGTATCCTTTAAAAAATATTTTATATTTTTTTAAATGAATCTAATTTTTAAAAAGTGTTAGAGGGTTAAAGAAAGTAGATTTCTGGGGGGGGGGGGTATTCAGTATTTTTTTTAAAGGGGGAAGAAGGCCAAATAAGTTTGAGTAGTGTTACTCTAAAGTTATGCTTTATCTTTCTGATGATCCACTCTATCTCAAGGAAGTACCCTGTTCCCTACATCTTCGTTCTCTTAGAACTTTTCTTTGATTTGGTGCAGTGTGAAGTCCTTTTTAATCTTAAAATTTTAGTAAACTTGACGCCAACATGTCATGTCACCTCATCACAAAATGGCATATTGTTAGTTACAATGTTGAAACACAACTAGCAATCTTGCCAGTTTAAAAAAAATGACACCTTTCTTGAAAATAGATATCATCTATTAAGAAGTCACCTTGTCTCTTTTTTGACATTTTTACCAACATTGATTGATATATCCTACACTTAACACCTTTTTAAAAAGTCATTAGAGGGTAAGGCTTTGACATACTCATTCCTGGGACATCTAGAATGATTGACAATTACTTACCGCTCATATTGGTTATACAGGCTTCATTCTTGAAGCTGGTGTCCTATTTTCATTGTTAAGATCCCTTGCCTAGGTTCTGAGCTGTTTTTGAGGGGAATCTTTAGACTGGGTTCCCAACTTTACTAAGCAAATTTTCTGTATGTACTTACTTTGACCCTTTGTTCTCCACTCTTCTATTTTTTTTTTTTTTTGCTTTTTGGAGGGCTGTTGGGGTTAAGTGACTTGTCCAAGGTCACACAGCTATTCTTTGTGTTAATTGTCTGAGGCCGGATTCAAACCCAGGTCCTCCTGACTCCAGGACTGATGCTCTATTAACTGTGCCACCTAGCCACCCCTCTCCACTCTTCTAGACTGAGTTCCTGATCCCTGCCTTAGCTTATTTCCCCCTACCTATTCTCTCCTATCAGCCTGGACTAAAAATGCATCTCTGTTCCATCTTGCCTGAGTTTAAGCAGCTAAATGGTACAGTGGCTAGAGTGCTAGACTGGCCTCAGATGCTGGGCAAGTCACAACTTTTCTTTTCTTTTTTTTGACGTTTCCTCTTCTGTATAATGGGGTTTAATAATAGCATGTACCTCCTAGAGTTATTATGAGGATAAAATGGGGTGGTATTTGTAAAGTGCTTTGCAAACCTTAAAGCAATATATAAATGCTAGTTATTGTTATGTTGCTCACTAATTCACCCCTTTCATATCTTCTGCCAGTCCTACTCCTGTAGAGGTACTTCCTGTCTAATTCTTCTTTTTTCCTACTCCTCTATCCTTTAGCAGTCCATTTCTTTCTGGTTGCTCCTAATTTGGCATTTTAAATCCATTACCTTATAGGATATAACCAGATCCAGAGAGAACACTGCAAGTTGCCATCTTACACACCACATCTTTTTAACATGGCATATTATGCTAGTTGTGATTTGGAAATTCAATGTAATGTTTCAGGTTTATAGAAACTAGGACACTGAGGGGGAATAAAAATTATTTCTTAAGAATCTGGATGTGCTGTCCTGGATAGTATGCAGAATACATGAATACTATTTCAATGAATTGGACTTTTGATCTCGAAGGTTCCTTCAAACTCTGAAATTCTGTGATTCCTCTAGGAGTTTAATACAACAGACACATAAAATATGGAAACATATGGTACCAATGTACAATATTCTGAGAGATAATATTTAGCAAGAGCATAATCAATCACATTGAGGGAGACCAAGAAATTCCTGAAAGCTTGATAGTTGTAATTTAAATATTAGCCGCTACAGTGCCTTTTCATCTGATAACTGTTTTAGTTTTTTGCAGGCATTTTCCCTAGTGTCCTATTTTTTAAAGCTTGCAGCAATAGCATTAAGATTCAATCACTGACATAATATGTAATATTATTCCAAGCAAAATTCTCATGACTTTTTTTTTTCTGGAAGAATGAATGCCTTATATTTTAATTGTTTCAGGTCTTGCCATCACATTTGGTTTATTCTACAACTATTCATTGCTTAGTTGGAGATATTTTTCTGGGAGATTACCTTCACTTTTTGCCTCACCTCAATCCTCTGCTTCAAGTACTGTGGATGGTTTATATTATACTCATTCATGCAGGAATTCACTTAATAGATTCACAGGGAAACTGATCATTAGTTGATTGACTGAAGCTTGATTGCCTGTGGATAACCCTGAAAGTACTTCTTTATTTCAATTAAAAAAAAAAGAAAGAAGTGGCAAGAACAGGAAAGAAGGATACTATACCCACTTACATAGATTCAGAAGGGAAAATTTATTGCTGCAGGGCAACCTTACTTTTTAAGAACCTTAGCATCAACTTCAGCATGTAGCTCTGAAAATTTTAGTAATGCAGATATACTCTTTTTTGATTAAGGTAAATAGAAAGCAATCATCATGTAAAGAGTTGCATTGCTAGGCTTTTAATTCATTACAAGTAAATTAATAAATACTAAGGGTTTACTATGTGCAAGGCCTGGGGATACTAAGATTTGAACAATTGTTGGCCTGTCCTGCCTTTCCAACTTGTTTATAATCTAATAAATCTAGCAAAAAATAATAATTCACTAAAAATTTGTTACAATCATGTGACAAATCTAGAGTCAAGAGTAAAATTTTCAGGACAGTTTTATCTTTGTTTTTTTTAGAAGTGAATGCTCTTGCAAGAAAAATATCTGTCACAGGGTTAGCAGTGGTGATTCAGCACATGAAGACCAAGAACAGGAACAGAAGAAGGAAGACAAAATGCTTTGAGGGAAATTGCTATAGCCAGTCTAACCTTGGCCTTGTTTTGTGTGTTTGCCAAAGGAAAAACGTGGTAAAGGTGAAGTGTTTTTATTCTTCAACATAAGACCTTTCTAAATTTGTACAATCCTTGTATTTTTTGATAATATTTAACCTAACAGGAGCCCCCGTTATGCTAGAGCACTCTGCTACCAAACTAGGCATCCACTTCCTCTTTTCACTGAGTACTACCTACCCCACCACACCCCAGAAATCAAAGTAGAGATTCTATTTTAGCCATTGTACTGGTAGTTTGACATATTTGAATGCTTCAGAAGAAGGATTGTTTCAATGGTGTTGGTCCTTTCTCCAATGGCACAGTCTATAATCTCTCCATGTCTTTGAAAAAAATCTTTGCAAAATTGTTTACTACTTTGTCTGGTCTCCAACGTAATGGTCCTTGAATGACAGACATGGAGTCTACTGGTATTATCCTCAAAGTATTTCCTGTTTGAAAAGACCTCCCAGAGCTTAGGCTCTTTTTGGAATAGACTTCAAGAAACAAGGAGTCAAAATCATACCATGATGAGGCACCAATGTTGGACTTGAGTGAGAGTTTGATATATGTTAATTTAAAAAGAAAGACAGTGTATATTTCTCAGCTTGTATATATTTGTGTAGGGAAGAGTAGTCTAAAGAATATCAGGAAGAATGAGAAAACATGAGAACTGAGAGCAGCCCTTGGTGAATTAAAGCTGCCAAATCTAGACAAATTATATTCTGACTTTAATATAATTGCTGAGACACTGAGTTTTTTTTTAAAATACTGTTATAGAATTGTTTATAGAGCTGTAGACAGGTAATGTTGTAATTTTCAAAAAATGCAAAATGGTAGCATCTTTAATATGTAAACTGGTGAACTTGACTTTGATTCACTGCTATAAAATTTATTATAAAAGGGATGCTTTTTATTTATTTATAACAGGAATCAGTGGTGGTTAGCCATCATGGGTTCATCATAAACAATTTATACTGGATTAGCCTCATTTCTTTTTTGATAATTTTTTAGATGTAACATACCTGGATTAAGAAATTTGATATACTTTCTTTATGGATGAAATGGAGATATAGAATAAGTGATAGCGCAGTTAGGTAGACTTAATTTTGGATTGGTTGAATGGTCAGACTCAAAGAGTAGCAACTAAGGTTCTGACATTACTTAGGATGAAGTCTCCACTAGTATTCCAGAGATATTTATGTTTTTGTCACAGTTGTGATTATATGCCCAGTATATGAACCTCTCAGAGCCTAAAGATTCAGATGAATATTTTTTTTAAACAAAATCACATCAAACAACTCCTAGGTTAAAGCAATCCAGGAAGGTAAAATCAGGTTAAAAAAAAAAAAAACACAGGCGAAGAGATTAAAAGAAGCAACTGGCAAATGAGTTCTCTGAGATCTCAGTAGCTCCCCTGCCAAGGTCCTAAAATGGTTTTTTATCTTCTTTGTTCATGTAGCCAAAGTAAATTCTGAGGATCATTATCCTAACTATGATTTTCACTGATGAGTTGAGATCCCAGAGTTAGGCTGTCTATATCTCCCTCTCAGGGTACTGGAGAGTACTAAGGGTACTCCTGAGGGACAATAAAGTAGTGTTCTTTAGTACCGTAGTCCCAAACCCCCAATACTGTGCTTCTCCCCAAGATTATTGTTTGAAAATTACTAGTCAGCCTTAAGGAGCTTTTGTGAAAAAGGTATTTACTAATGCTGCACAATAAATATACTGGGTACAGAACATCTACTTTTCTTCCCAACTCTGTGATATATTCCTCTACAAATATGTAGAGTCCAGGAAAAGTGAATCTCAAGTTTAGACAGCATATGTGGCAAAGGGGTGCTTAAGAAGTTCCACTAAAGCATGGTGAACCTGGGTCATCTGTCTTTGACTCCAAATTTAGATAGTGCCATTGACTGAATTAGGGATGTGGTTAAGACACCAATGGAAAGATGGGAGGTCCAGCATTTCTGATCTTTTGAAATTCTAGAAGTCTTCCATTAGCCTAAAGATGATTTTGGGGTGGACCTGACCAGGGCTGAAAACAAAGGTCTCCCCTCTCAAAGTAGTTCTTGCTAAGGGGTATACTAGAATTTGTACTTGCTCCATTTTCTGGTAAAGCAATTCTTTATTCACAACAACCTATGTTGGTAGAAGTATAGGTATTAACTTCAAGTTTCCCAGTTCCACTTGTGTCCTTGACTGCAACAGATCTTGTGCTATCCATTTTTTTAAATCAAAATTTATATCTTCTATAAAGGAGTGAATGATATAGTTATACAATTTTCTAATTATATTAAACTTGCAGGAATAGCTAAACCTGTGGACAGCACAGTCAGGATGTTATTTCCACATATCTAATTGTAAGGGCTATAATATTGAAGAAAGAAAAGCATATGGATGTGGTAGTGTCACCAGCAGAGACAATGATAGTAGCAGGAATGAATCAGTAGAATATTGGAGCTTTCAAGTGTCAAGTTAGAATGTAAGACTTGGTGGGGTTTGGTTGTGGGGCGAGACAGAGACAGAGATAGAGACAAACAGAGACAGACTGACAGAGAGAAACAGAAAGAGAGATTATATACGTCATATGAACCTAGAAGCATCATCATCAGAGCTGGAACACCATAAGAATAAGAAAAATTAGTCCTAGTGCTTGATTCAAGGGAACCCTTGATTTAAGGAGCAGAGAAGAGTACAGAAGCAAGGAACAAATAAAGCACAGGATCACAATGTGGAAGGATGAATATTGACTATGTGCGTTACTTACTTGTATTTACCAATTATGCCTATCTGAGAGGAAGGTGGCTTAACTCTTGTAATTCAAAGTTTATTGGCAGACCTTCGACCTAGGGGGACATTGTGACCTAGTGGAATGAGCAGTGACTCTGGGGTCAGGAGATTTGGGTTTAAATACTGCCTCTGACACTACATCTCCAACCTTGGGCAAGCCTTTTACCTTACCTTAGTCACTTAAAAGGAGGTTATACTCTGTCCTTGGATCTGAGGTTTTTTCTAGTTCTAGATCTATGATCCTATAATCTGTAAGGTAGTATAATCAATCAGAAATGAATGTATAGATCCCTAGGGAAGGTGTGACTCCCCAAAGTGGGGCTTACTTCTCTAGGCCAATAGTTCATTTCTTTCAAGGAGGGATCTGAACCTTAAGGCAATGGTTTCAGCTATAATGACTATATGCTTCACTGGAGGAAGTGGGCCCCACCAGAGGAGGATTCTTTGTTTTTTTGTCTTGTCTATGGTAGAAAGTATGACTTTTTAATTTATTTACTTTTGTTATGTGTAATAAATTTATTTTACATTCCAGGTTTTGTTACCTAATTGCTTGCAAGAAAATTTAAGAATCCATCCTAATCCAATCCAATCCAATTCAATCCAATCCAATCCAATCCAATCCAATCCAACCCAATCCAATCCAATCCAATAAACATTTATCAGTGCCTACCATGTGTCAGACACTGTGCTAAGTGCTGGCCATAATAAAAAGAAAAGATAGTCCCTGGTCCTCAAGGAGCTTGCAATCTCATGGGACTCTCACCCTCCCACACAAGGAGGCAGGAAACCACAGTAGGGAAAGAAAACAGGGTATACCAATGGGTACGTGGCTTGAGGGTGTCCTATTCTGTGGAGTTGAAGCTAGGCAGAGCAGCGGATGAAGAATGGAGAAAAGAAACATACAATGACTGGGAATAACCCATATTCAAATGTCCTCAAGGGTTGAAAACACATAAACTATAGAATGACTAAATATTGAGAGGCCTCCAAGATAAATCCCAATTACTGGTAATTCTGAGGCATGGATTTTGAGTCATGGGCTATGTTTATATTAATAATAACATAAATAAGAGTTTCACAATTGTAGTATCACAACCCTATGTTTTGTTTTGTTTTGTTTTTACCATTTTTCCCTAAATCTTTTAAATGATTTTTATAATGATAACCTGTAAAGAAAGAAGTTGGATTATGGGAAAATAATATATTTTCTAGTTGGGCAACTGTCCTTTTTTATTACCTTAAGTGGAATCATTTCTGTAATTTTACATTTTAAAATATTTTTCCTTTTCAAAGACATATTCACACAAAATAAAGTGGAAATGCTTCTACATATATTGAAATACTTTAATAATCCAAAGATCTGTGTTTACATCATGTAGGTATTCTCTCCACTGGTACAGATCACATTCCTTTTGTCATTTGCTGGACAGTTTCTGATAGATGTTTTGGCCAAAAAACCATCACTCAATAGTCAGACTCATTAGGAAAATTTAACTAGGCCAGTCCTCAAACAACAGTCACACAGTCCTTGCTGAGTATACACTTGAAACTTTTTCATGTTTGTATGACCTTCCAGAGGTGGTTTAGTCTTTTAAAAAGTAATAATAATAAAGACTCATTGATGTTTTTTTGTATAGTGCTATCAATTCTTGAAAAACTGCAATACTTCCTTTGATAGAATCTTCCCTTGTAACAAATAGGTGTAGTCAAGTGAAATGAATCTAAAGTTGGCAAAGACTTGACATGTATGTTTCATTGCACATCTCTAGTCCATTACCTGTTTGCTGAGAGGTAAGAGTTATACCTGAATGATTCCTCTGAGGTCATTATTAGCTAGCCATTGCCTTCATAAGATTTCAGAAATTTTTCAAATTTGCTTTTCTTATTAATGATATTTTATGTATCATTTAACTTCTTCCCTTGGATCTGCTTATTTCACTGTGCATTACTGCTCCTAAGTATCTCCCAAGTTCTATGAATTCTTTCTATTTATAATTTATTATGCATAATAATTTACATGTTTCATATTATTCAATCATTTCCCCACTGAGAAGCATGCACTTTTTTTCTGATTCTCTCTACTATAAAAATGCTTCTATAAAATATTTTCTGGTTAATAAGTGCGTCTACCACCTTGTAGTATAAATGCCTAGTAGAAGAATGGTGGGAACAAACCATTTGTACAATTTAGTGACTTTTTGGATACAATTCCAAATTATTTTCCTCAGTGTCTGAATCAATTTATGATGTCATAACAATGTATTAGTATGTAGTGTTTACCATCTTAATCTTTTGTCGCATTTTCCAGTTATAAAATAAAATAAAAAGACATCTTATTTATTTCATTATTAGAGATTCTGAGTATTCTTTCAATTCCCTATATCAAACTTTGATTATACTTTTTTGCTATAAGATTTTTCCCATCGAACTGTTTCTTGTATTATTTTACCTGTATGGATTTTGTTCATACAAATAAGCTTTTCAGTTTCTTGTAATTGAAATTACCTATATTTCTTCTTTTTTTGATCACCTTGATCCTTTGTTTGGCAAGGAATTCTTTCCAGATGTATTACTGTACAAGGTACCTCCTACCATTCTCTTTTAAGGTTTTTATAATATGGTCTATTTTTTATAATTAGGTCATGTATCCATGTAGAGTTTATTGTGGCATATGGTACAAAATGTTGGCCTAAACATTCCACCAAATTGCTTTCTAGTTTTTTTTCCAGCAGTTTTATTGAGAAGGGAATTCTTATCCCATTAGTTGCTGTTCTTCAGTTTATTGAGTACTAGGCTACTATTTTTTATTGTTTCTTAATCTTCCTTCCAGAGTCTGTTCCACAGTTCAACTTTGCTATTCTCAACAAGTTACAAGTAGTTTTGATGATTTTTGATTTATTGCATAGTTTGAGATTTGGTGACACTTGGTCCCCTTAATATTTCTACCTATTTTCATTTTCCTCTTGAGATTCTTGACCTTCTGTTCCTCCAGATAAGTTTTTTATTGTTATTTTTCTAGCTATATAAAATAAGTACTTGGTAGTTTGATTTTTATGAAGCTACACTTGTAAATTAATTTAGGGAGAAGTGTAATTTTAATTGTATTAGCATTCTACACATAGCCTTCAATATCTCAGGGTCACATACACATTAGATTGACATATTAGAGCCAGGCTTTAAAGCAGAATATATTACAAAGTGGTAGCAGAATTCAAATTTGGGTTCACTTAGTCTTGCTCAGTCTAAAGTATTTTGCATACAATAGAGGAGAGTGATACAGAACAGAAATGAAGTTTCTGATTCTGTTCTTTTTTTTTCAATTTATTTATTTTTAGTTTTCAACATTCACTTCCACAAGTTTTAAATGTTCTCCCCCTCCCTCCCCAAGATGGAATGCATTCTAATATAGGCTTTACACATACATTCCTATTAAACACATTTCCATATTAGTCATATTGCATAGAAGAATTATGATGAATGGGAGAAATCCTGAAAAAGAAAACAAAACAAAAAAGAAAATACTCTGTTTTTCTCTGCATTCTGACTCCATAGTTCTTTCTCTGGATGTGGATGGTGTTTTCCATCATAAATCCTTTGGAACTGTTTTAGGTCCTTGCTTTGCTGAGAAGGCTAAGTCTATCAAAACCTGTCATCTCACACTATGGCTGTTACTGTGTACAATGTTGTCCTTGTTGTGCTCAATTCACTCAGCATCAGTTTATATAAGTCTTTCTAGGTCTTTCGGAAGTCTGCCTGTTCATCATTTCTTATAGCACAATAGTGTTCCATTATATTAGTATACCGCAACTTGTTCATCCATTCCCCAATTGATGTACATCCCCTCAATTCCCACTTCTTGGCCACCACAATATTGCTACAAATATTTTTGTATACATGGGTCCTTTTCCCATTTTTATGACCATTTTTGGGATACAGCCCTAGAAGTGGCATTACTGGATCAAAGGGTATACACCTTTTTTTAGCCCTTGGGGCATAGTTCCAAATTGCTCTCCAGAATGGTTGCATCAACTCACAGCTCCACCAACAATGAATTAGTGTTCCAACTTTCCCACATCTCGAACATTTATCGTTTTCCTGTTTTGTCATGTTAGTCAATCTGATAGGTGTAATGTGGTACCTCAGAGTTGTTTTGATTTGTATGTCTCTAATCAATAGTGATTTAGAACACGTTTTCATATGACTATAGTAGCTTTAATTTCTTCCCCTGAAAACTGCCTGTTCTTGTCCTTGACCATTTATCACTTGGGGAATGACTTGTATTCTTGCAAATTTGACTCAGTTCTCTACATATTTTAGAAATGAGACCTTTATCAGAGAACTAGCTGTAAAAGTTCTTTCTCAGTTTTCTGCTTCCCTCCTAATCCTTTGGCTTTGTTTGTGCAAAAACTTTTCAATTTAATGTAATCAAAATTATGCATTTTGCATTTCATAATGTTCCCTATCTCTTGTTTGGCCATAAATTCCTCCATTCTCTATAAGTCTGGCAGATAAACTATTCTTTGCTTCCCTAATTTGTTTCCGTCATACTATTTTCCACTTTTCTCAACAGCTTTTGTCGAATAGTGAGTTCTTATCCCAGAAACTGTGGTCTGTGGGTTTATCAAACAGTAGATTGCTATAATCATCAACTTGTCTTGTGTACCTAACTTATTCAACTATACCCCTCTATTTCTTAGCCAGTAGCAAGTAGTTTTGAGGATTGCTGCTTTATAATACAGCTTAGGATCTGGTATGGCTAGGCAACCTTCTCTGGCATTTCTTTTCACTAACTCTGTTGATATTCTAGACCTTTTTTTCTTCCAGATGAATTTTGATATTATTTTTTCTAGCTCTAAAAAATAATTTTTGACAGTTTGATTGGTATGGCGCTGAATAAGTAAATAACTTAGGTAGAATTGTCATTTTTATTATATTAGCTCAGCCTACCCATGAGCAACTGATGTTTTTCCAATTATTTAGATATCACTTTGTGAGAAAAGTGTTTTGTAATTGTGTTTATATAGCCCCTGGGTTTGTTTTGGCAGGTAGACTCCCAAATATTTTATAATGCCTACAGTAACTTTAAATGTAATCTCTCTTCCTATCTCTTGCTGTTGGGCTTTGTTAGTAATGTATAAAAATATTGAAAATATATGTGGGTTTCTGTTATATCCTGCAACTTACTAAAGTTGTTTATTATTTCAAGTAGTTTTTTTTAACCTGATTCTCTAGGATTCTCTAAGTATATCATCATATCCATCTGCAAAGAATGATAACTTTGCCTATTCTAATTCCTTCAATTTCTTTTTCTTCTCTCATTGCCAAAGCTAACATTTGCAGTATCATATTGAATAACAGTGGTGATAATGGACATTCTTGTTTCACCCCCAATCTCATTGGAAATGCTTCTAGCTTATCTCCATTGCATATAATACTTGCTGAACATTCTAAGTAGATGTTACTTAAAATTTTGAGGAAGGCTCCATCTATTTCTATGCTTTCTAGCATTTTTTAATAGGATTGGGTGTTATATTTTGTCAAAAGGTTTTTCTGCATCTATCGAGATAATCATATGGTTTCTGTTAGTTTTATTGTTTATATGATCATTTATACTGATAGTTTTCCTAATGTTGAACCATCCCTGATATAAATCCTACCTGATCAAAGTATATTATTCTTGTGATAAGTTGCTATAATCTTTTCTGATTCTGTTATTGATGAAGACTTAAAATTAGAAAAAAAAAATCTGGTGACAATTCTTATTATAATGTATCTGTTAGAATTAGTTGGGGAAACTTTATTTGACCATTTCCTTAGCATGTTAAAATATCACTTAGATAACTATGAAGATGGTTTAATGAAATCATCATTGAATTTTATAACCATGCAAATGATATTTTATCTTTTCTCCTAGACTTGATTTTCCCATTAAAAACATTTGGTTCTTTTTAGTTACCTTAAAATTACACATTCCTACTATAAAAAATAACTTACATATTTTTGACTAGTCTTCTTCTCTCTTCCTATGGAAGGGGTAATTTTTGAAACCCCTATTTCTAGTCCAACACCTAAAAAGAACATTAACTCTGATGTCAAATCTTACTTAATTTAAATACTTCATTATTCCTATTTATAGGCTAAAATGGAGACAAAGAGATTAATAAACTTTTCTAGGACAAGGTTTATAATCAGGCACTGAACTGACAGATTTTCAATATTTTTTTTGTTGTTGATATATTCCTTTTATGGGAGGGGAGCAGACCTCTCATCATTTGGCTTTACAAAGATTGAACAATTAGTTTTCCTATGATAAGGTAAAATATGCTATATTTTAGGAAAAAGAATAGGCTTTTGTAAGACTTTAAAAAGTTATCCTTAGTATATCTTTGCATACTAGCTCCCATCTCATTTTTTTTTCTTGCCTATGCCATATTACCTTCACCTTGTACATAATAGTCTGCATCCTAGATTTTGGGAGGACTTCAAAGGGTTCAATGGACTGAAAGATTTCAGGGAAAGTCAGTTTAGGAGGTGTGAGAAACCAATGTGGATGCAGTGGGAGCTCATCAGCTACATTATATTTCAAGAAGAAATACACCAAATATCAGTCAACACCAAATACCAGGAACTGAATACAAGAGTGTGGCATATTAGAGACTAAAAATAGTGTTAAGAAAGTCAATGCTCAGAATGACCTGAGACTGGTGACAGAAGCCACAAACAACAAACCAGGATTTTTTTTTTTTGAAGATATAAATATAAGATCTTTGCATGGTATGGATGGGATGATGATTACTGACAACAGAAAAGGTAGAGCTACTCAATTCTTATTTAGTTTCTATTTTCTCTGCAAAGGAGAGTGAACTTTACCCAGGAAATCTCAGAACAAAAATGATCAACAGGGAAATGATAGCCACAATAAGTAAGGAAATAGGAAGAGAGCAACTATATACTCTCAATGTATTAAAGTCTCCTAATATAGATGAACTATATCCTTGGGTCCTGAAAAGACAAGCAGTTGTGACTGGGGAATCACTGTTAATGATATTTGAAAGATTATGCTAAAAAGAAGAGTTATTATAAGACTGGAGATTGAAAAATATCCCAATTTTCAAAAAAAAAAAAAGGAAGAGAAGAGATTCTGTAAACAATAGGTCAGTGAGCTTAACTTTGATTGCTGGTAAAATTCTAGACTAGATCATTAAAGAATGATTACAAAGAACCAGCGTGACTACATCAAAAACAGGTAGTTTCATTTCATTTTTTGACAGTACTACTAAATAAGGAGACAAAGGATATTATTTATCTGTATTTTAATGAACTGTATGATAAAATATCTCATATCATTCCTGTGGAGAAGATAGAGGGATATGGATTAAAGCAGATAATCAGATTGACTTAGACTTAGTCAGATAGTTACATCTAAAGAGTATGTTTTTAAATGGTTCAAAGTCACTGTGATACAGTTTCTCCAGTAGAGTACCCCAGGGATCTGTCTTTGGCTTTGTTTTATTTAAAACTTTTATAAATGACTTTGATAAGAGCATAGATGATACTACCTAGCTCATGACAAAGAGGTGATGGATTAAAGATGCAGAATGAAAAATACACTTTTAAAAATGAACAATGTGTGAATTTGTTTTGCTTGCTTTGTATATTTGTTATTTATATATTTTTGTATATTTATTGCAATGGTTTTCTTTTTATTCTTTTAAACTGAGGGCGGATGAATGGGAGAAAAATAATTGTTAATGGAAAAATAAAACTTTTTAAAATATAAAATAATGGATGATATTTTGATCAAATGTGCAGATGACACCAAGGTGGGAGAGATAATATATTGATGGTAGTGTTTTTACACTGGATGATATTATGAAGATTCCAAAGGATCTTAAAAGACTAGAGCATTCAGTTGAATCTAATAAATCCAACAGAAACAAACATAAACTATTACACTTACATATGAAAAAATAAGCTTCAAAATATTAGATGGAAGAAGTATGAGCAGAAAGAAGTCTCTGCAAAAAAAAAAGATCTGGGGTTTCTAGTGGACTTCAAATGCAACAGCAGTCAGTGGTATGTGACAGTCAAAAAAGACAACCTTATTCTGGGTTCTATTAACATGGACACTACTTCTAGGAACAAGGAGGTAATCATCCCACTATGTCATTTATTTAGACTTCATCTGGAGTAATATCTTTAGTTCTGTGCATCAATATTCAAGAAGGATATTGATAAAACTGAGAGATTCTGGAGAGGGGTAATCATCTGTGTCAAATCTGGATAGGATTAACTGATTGAGATGCTTAGGCTGAAGAAGAAAAGATGATTTTGGAAGGGCATGATAGCTGTCTTCAAGTATTAGAAGGATCATCATGGGAAGAAGGATTATTCCACTGACCCTAGAGAATGGAAAGAAGGGCATAAAGTGGGAGTTACAAAGACGCTAACTTGGGTTTGATGTTGCAACATACTTTTCATATTTAGAGTTATCCACAAATGGAATGGGTTACCCAGAGAGGTAGTAAGTTCCCCCTCCTTGGAGGTCTTCAAACAGTGGCTCAATGACCACTTGTCAGGTGTGATGCACATGCACACACTCACCCACACACATATACATAATATGTATTTATCTATGTATGTAGGTAAATATATTTCATACATATACATAAACACACTCATACATGATTTCTTTTATGTATGGCTTGGACTATATGGCCCCTGAGGTCTCCATTACCTCTCAGATCCCATGATTCTGCAGCATAAAATAGCTTGGGTCAATTTTACAAAGGAGTTTCCTCAACATGAGCAATGGTTGCTTTTCATGTTCAAGCAGAAACATCTTAATTTTGAATCTAAAGCAAAACAGTTTTGGATAAGGGATTGGATTTTGTATCAGAAAATCTGTGGCATTGGGAAAAATCATTTAGTGACCCCATTTTTCAGTTTCCTGAAAACTGAGGGACTTATAGCATGCTTTCTTTAGGTTCCTTTTATGTCTAAAGTCTATACTTCTATATATGTGTGCTGGCAGCAGTAAATAGTTTGTTCTGGACTTTCTGATCAAGTGCAAGTTTGGTTTTAGAGCTTAACCTGTGAAGTATAGAAAAAAGAGAATTTTCTCTTTTCTGTTTCAGGAATTTGGAAGATTAATTGCTAACATCCTCCTAACTTTAAATGAGAAAATAATCACATTTACAAAGCAATAATCAAGTGGGAGATTGAAATGATAATAATGCTAAATAACTTTAGCTTTAGCTTGCCAATTTTAATACTGTATTTTATGAAAGTCAATTATTCTAAAGAATTTTGATAAAGTTATGGATAAGTCCTTGCTATAGAATAAAAATAAATTAAAACTTTTTGGAAAAAGTTATTTAGTAAGTTATTGCTTGAAAAATTAACAGATTACTAAAAAGGTGGTTTCTAGCAATGAAGTGGAAATGGGATAGATATTTAATCAGTGTGCATTTTTCTAATAATTAGGAAGAGGATGTCCAAATTATTACAAAGCATAATGATACTACATGAAATTACAACAGCTCCAAATTGATGAATTCAAATAGGATACTGATTATGAAACTTGAGAAATAAAAAAGGCAAAAACATTGACTTCATCATCATTCCTTCCATTTTAGCTAATGTAAAGAAACTTCTTAAACAAGTTAGGTCAAATGAACCCAGAAACCACTTTAGTCAGCAAACATTTGAATTCATTGCCAAATAGAGAAACAAATTGTAGTAGCCAAAGGCAGCACTGGTTTAGAATATAAAGTCATTTGTAAAACATTGCAGAGGAAGGTGGGTGGAAGGTTATAGGAAGAGAGATCTTACAAAACAGGAAAAAGCAGTGGAAGGGAAAATAAGTCTAAAGAAAGTTTGGCATCAGAAATAATAAGCCAAATCATGCCAAGGGCATCTATAGATGAAGCAGGACATCAAGTAGATGAAAAAGGGAACAGATTTGTCAGCATTTCTAGAGCACTCTGTTCTCCTTATTGATGACTGTGCAACTGCTACATTTGAACATCAGTACTCAATGACCTATATAAGTATGTGGAAATGGCATTTTTGAAAGGAAAATGGCAGGAATCTCCCAAGTAAACACAGAAACAAATCCATGCTTGATGTGAAATTTTGAAAGCACTGAACCATTTTCAAGATATATCAAGAAGATATAATAGAACTAGAAAAACCCATAGATGGTTGTGTTAACAATGGAAAAGTGATCTAGGAATCATGAGGAGCTATTGACCCATATGTTTAATTTCACATTTGTAAAATGAAACCCTTCATGAGCATAATCTGCATATGCATAATAGATAACCTTGATAAAATAAGCAGGCTTTGGTGGAAAGTATTTTACAGTCAATTGCATCTTCATAGTCACAGAGCTAATTAGAATGTGAAAGAGATTTTTCTTATGGAAAATAAAATATCCTGCTCTATTAAAGAAAGGTATTTGACTCAGTGGAGGAAAATAGTTTCCTTCTTACAAGCAAGCCTTTGTGCACATATTAAGATCAAAATCATATAGTAAGATAAACTTCATTGACATAAGGAACGATAGAGGTTACAATTTTATGATCCTTTGAATATCTATATCAAGCTAGGCATAAGATAAGAAGGTAAATCCTCTCCAGAGATATTTGTCTCTGTCACAAAGTCCAAAGGAATAATAAAAGCTAACATATGTATAGTTCTTACTATGTACCAGGCACTATGCTAATTGCTTTACAATTATTATCTTATTTGATTTTTATAAAAACTTTGGGAGATAGGTGATTTTATTATCACCATTTTATAATTGAGGAAACTGAGACAAACAGAAATTAAGTGACTTGCTGAGGGTCACACAACTAGTAAATGTCTGAGGCTGGATTTGAACTAATCTCTTCCTGACTTCAGGTCCAGGACTCTATCCATCATGCCAGCTAGTTTCTCTAATTAAAGAATGATTCCCTAGAGAACATGGATCTTAACTTTTTTCTTTTTTGGTCTCTGACACTTATGGTGAAGCCTATGCCCCTCCCCCTACTTTGTTTTATTGTTTTAAAATGTACAAAATAAAGAGGATTACAAAGGAATGCTATTACAATGAAATATTTGTATTTTTTTGTTGTTCAGTCATTTTTCAGTTGGTTCCAACTCTTTGTGACCCTATTTGGGGTTTTCCTGGTAAAGATACTGGAGTGTTTGTGATTTCCTTCTCCAGATTATTTCCAGAGGAAACTGATACAAACAGGATTAAGTGATTTGTCCAGGGTTGTACAACTAGTAAGTGTCTGAAAAAAGATTTGAACTCAGAAAGGGTTCCAGGTTCCAGGCCCTGCACTCTACCTACTGTACCACCTAGTTATACTTATCAGAATATATTTTTAAAAAATATGAGTTTAGGGAGGCAGACTTGCTTGAGCTCTCCCACAAACCCTTCCAAATACCTTTAAATAATGACTCTAAACAAATTCTAGAGTGGCAGAAACCACAAAAAGACTGAGTGAAACAATTTTCCAGCCCAAGACAACTTAGATAGTTGGTAGGAAAGGTCTGTTTCATTAAGGTGAGGGAGGAGCACAGTCCAATGCAGGCCATGCCAGTGTAGATTGGATCCCACGGAACCAGGAGCAGGCCTCAGGATGACTGAATCAATGGCAATACTGGTGGTTTCCAGGACAGTTATCCCACAGATAGTAAAGGAAGAGGACAATGGGTCAGAAGGAGATTTACAGATTTGCTGGCACCAGGCGCAGGACTCTTTTGCATTGCCTGTACTTAAATCTGGGTCACAGTCCAGGGTTGTAGTCCCAGTGTGAGGAGGATCACTAGCATAGCAGAGATGCAGCTGCAGTGCAGCAGGGACTCTGGACACAGTTGCAGGGTGGAAAAGAATGCTTATGTTTGCTCACAAACCAGTACACAGTACAGGAGAGTAGTAACCACACCTCTCCTAGATCATATCACCTTGGAAGAGTCAAAAACATACAGGTCCCCAGAATAACCCCTGAAAACATTTGCATAAAAAAAAATCCTGAAGCTTAAAACAGTTCCCCTTTCACTTGGGAAGCAGAGTTCCACTTTAACATAAAGTTGAAAGTAAAGAAATAGGCTTGAAAATGACCAAACAGGAAAAAAAAAATCTGACCGTAGAAAATTTCTATGGTGGCAAGGAAGATAAAAACACATATTCAGAAGACAAAAAAGTCAAAATTGCTGCATCCAAAGTCTCAAAGAAAAATATGAATTGGTCTCAGCTCTTGGAAAAGCTCAAAAAGAATTTTAAATATCAAGTAAGAGAAGTAGAAGAAAAATTAGGAAGAGACATAAGAGCGATGCAAGAAAATCATGAAAAAACAGCTTGGTAAAGGAGGTACAAAAATTACCAAAGAAAATAACATCTTAAATAACAGATTAGGCCAACTGGCAAAAGAGGTACAAAAATCCAATAAAGAGAAGTGAGGCTTTGAAAAGTATAATTGGCCAAATGGAAAAAGATGTACAAATGCTTATTGAAGAAAAAAAATTCTTAAAAAGTAGAATTGACTAAATGGAAAAGGAAGTACAAAAGGTCACTGAAGAAAATAATTCTTCAAAAATTAGAATTGAGTAAATGGAAGCTAATGACTTTATTAGAGATCAAGACACAAGGAAACAAAACCAAAAGGGTGAAAAAATAGAAGACAATCTGAAATATCTCATTGTAAAAACAACTAAGCTGGAAAATAGATCCAGCAAAGATAATTCCTGGTCTACCTGAAAGCTATGATCAAAAAAAGAGCCCAGACATCATCTTTCAAGAAATTATCAAGGAGAAGTGCCGTGATATTCTAGAACCAGAAGGTAAAATAAAAATTGAAAGAACCACTGATCACCTCCTGAAAGATATCAAAAAATGAAGACTCCCAGGAATATTATAGCCAAATTCCAGAGCTCCCAGGTCAAGAAGAGAATATTGCAGGCAACTAGAAAGAAACAATCCAAGTATCATGGAGCCACACTTAGAATAAAACATGATTTAGCAGCTTCTACATAAAAGGATCAGAGGACTTGGAACATGATGTTTCAGAGAGCAAAGGAGTTAGGATTACAACCAAGAATCACTTACCCAGGAAAACTGAATATAATCTTTTGGGGTGGGGGAGATGGATATCAATGAAAAAGAGGACTTTCAGGGCAGCTAGGTGGTGCAGTGAATAGAGCACTGGCTCTGGAGTCAGGAGGACCTGAGTTCAAAGCTGGCCTCAGATACTTAGCACTTACTAGCCCTGTGACCTTGGGCAAGTCACTTAACCCCAATTGCCCTTCCTTTCCCATTCCAAAAAGCCAAAAAAAGAGGGCTTTCTTTAAGCATTCTTGATGAAAAGACCAGAGCTGAATAGAAAATTTGACTTTCAAGTACAAGACTTATACAAGTCGGAGCTGTGAACTGATCCAGCCTTTCTGGAGAGCAATCTGGAACTATGCCCAAAGGGCTATAAATACTTTCATACCCTTTGATCCAGCAATACCACTCCTAGGGTTATATCCCAAAGAGATCATAGAAATGGGAGAAAGACCTATATGTACAAAAATGTTTATAGCAGCTCTTTTTGTTGTGGCAAAGAATTGGAAATTAAGGGGGTGTCCATCAATTGGGGAATGGCTGAACAAGTTGTGGTATATGCATGTTATGGAATATTATTGCGCTATAAGAAATGGGGAGCAGGCGGTCTTCATATTTACCTGGAGAGGCTTAAAAGAACTGATGCTGAGTGAGAAGAGTAGAACCAGGAGGAATTTGTACACAATTACGGACACAACATATGTGTGATGACCAACTTTGATAGACTGGACTCTTCTCAACAATGCAGGGATATAAGTCAATCCCAAAAGACGCATGATGGAGAGAAAAACGTGCATCCAGAGAAAGAACTAGAAAGAACTAAATTTATACCCAGGTGGAAGCAAAATACCTGATCTTTTTTGTTCTCTTATTTGATTTTATGTCCTCTATACCATTTTTCATCCCAGCTGGTACAATCCATCCTTATAACCTGACCATTGTATAATGTGAAAGTATCTACAGATCCTATACTTGATTATAAGACGCCATGGGGGGGGGGAGGGGAAGGAGGGGGACAAAATGTGAAATTCAAGGAATTGTGGAATTGAATCCTGTAAATTGAAAGGAAACAAACAAATTAATAAATTAAAGAATTAATAAAAAAAGACTTATACAAGTCATTTAAGTTCTGTTTACATCAGTTTCTTTAAGTATAAAATGGAGTATAATAGAAACACCCACCTTGCAAGGTTGTTCTAAGGACAAAAATGAGATAGTGTTTATAAAATACTTGGTAAATTTCCTAGTACATAGTAGGAACTATATAGTTGCTTATTTCTTTTTTTTTTTTTTTTTTTTTT
>NW_027187419.1:56897574-56968918 GCF_028583685.1 Petaurus breviceps papuanus | reverse complement strand
AATCAGGGTTAAGTAACTTGCTCAAAGTTATTTCTGGGTGTGGTGCTGAGTGTCTGAGCCTGGATTTGATCCCCAGGTCATCCCAACACTGGGGCCAGTGCTCTTACTTGCTGAGCCATCTGGCTGCCCCTAAGCAATTGGGGTTAATTAACTTGCTCAAGGTTACATGGCCAGGTGTTTCTTGGGTGGGTGCTAAGTGTCTGAGCCCAGATTCCATCCCCCAGGTCATCCTGACACTGGAGCTGGTGCTCTTACTCACTGTGCTACCTGGCCACCCCTAGATGCTTATTTCTTTACCCTCTTTTCTGCTCTGATGCATTGTTTACTGAGATGAGAAAGAGGAGGAGGAGGAGAAAGAGGAGGGGAAGGATGAAGAGGAGGAGGAGGAGGAGAGTACTTATGTCGCCAGCAGCCTAACAGGAGAGGGTCAGGAAGGATCTAGGTCTGCTGTGTCTGGGTAATCTCTCTTTCCATATCCAAGAGCAGTAGATAGTAGTATCTAGAATTATTTCTACATGTCACTTGAAATATTTATAGTTTAGGGGCCCAGAATTAATGTCACTTTCCCTGATCTCTTTCAGGGCTAGGGTAGAACATAATTTACACTTGCCAGCTTAGTTCCCTCCCACCAAAACCTGGTTATACAGGAAAACAGCATGTTATACCATATAAACAGATAGTATATCTCTTTATCAAAGTAGAAAATAAGTGAAAACCAGGAAATTTTCTACATTAAAGTAGACTAAACAGTATATAAACAAAAAGAAGCTCTTTGATTTCTTGAGAGCAAGGTAACATCTTAGTTCAACTCAGGAGATAGAATGATCTCATTGAAGAGAAACCTCTTAGCACTTTCTGGGATTTCAAACACTGGAAGTCTAGGGCATGATCAAGTCAGCTCTCCACAAGTCTGTGACTCTGAGGGCTCCCAGTAGCCAATCCAAATCTGAGCTTGTGTAAGGGTTATGGGATTTAAAGATCTTCCATGCCCCATTGGACTTGCTGACGTAGCAGGAAGGGGCAGAGCAAGAGGAAGCAGAAGCCAAGCTGGAGTTCCTGCAGTGGCTGGTGGTGGTGGCGACGGCGGCGGCAGCAGTAGAGGCAGCGGCAGCGCGAAGCCCTTTTTGAGTTAGCCAGAATTTCTGCTAAGGACTCCTGCTGAGGACTTCCAGGGGCCGGAGCTGCTGGGAGTGTGCTTCCCGGACGCTGGGTGGTTGCTGTGCGTGGGGAGAGGAGGACCTTTGCCTGAGGTAGCCTGTTCTGTTTTAAAGGCTTGAAAATGTGGGTGCTTTCTACTTTATCTACCTGTGCCAATATCATAACTACTCTGATGGCTTTCACTTTCTGGTTTTGGGACTCAGTCTTTTGGTATCTTAATAAATTTTCTAGTTTATTTCCCCATATGGCAAGCATGATGTATTTTGCGATGGATAATTATATCAGCATATCTGTAATCTTCATAGGCATTGTGAATATGGCATTGCTGATACAGCTTGTCTCTCTCAAACACTTCTCTTGAGGTTCTGCAACTATCTCTATATTCTATATATGTACAAACACACACACAGACACACACATACACACAAACACCATCTATATCTATATCTGTATCTGTATCTATATCCAATCTTTATATATATGTACATGCATTTGTATATATCTGGGATTTGTGAAGAACCATGTATGTCCTATAGAGTGTAGAATTAGGGAGAATAAACAAAGCGAATTTCCTGAGTTCATCTACAATGCAGCTACTCCATTAAAAAAAATGACCTGTTTTGGGGACCTCTAAATACTATCTGTCTAGTCATGACCTTTCATGGTTTTGTCATGCATTTTTATCAAATGTTATGGTTTCTATTAGGATTTTTCTATGGACTAATGGAATAGAAAAGCATGTGTCTTTCTATGTAATTTACAAATATTCTGTTTATTTTTTATATTTATATATTTACAAATTTTATACAGTATATTTATTTTTATAATTAATATATAATATATTATAATATATAATTATATGTATGCTACATTATTATATATTATATATAAAATATCAATTATATATAATAATATATAATACAATAATTGTATAATATATTTTATAAATATGTTATATTTATATATTTACAAATATACTGAACATTCTGTTCACAGGAAATGTTCAAATTCTAATTTCCTAATTTCTTGTTTTTTTTCCTCTCTGTTTCTTATCATTCACCTAATATCACTGCCTCATACTCTTTGTATAAGAATCATTCAAAGATATGAGATACCAAGATGTAAGAAAATGAAACATAATTTTTTTGTTGAATGATGGCTGAAAATCTAGGAGGGCCATTAGCACTCTTTGCCAGTCCGCTAGTGTACCTTCAAGCTAATTTGATCTAGTAGAAGCAAACGTGGTGAATAGTTGCAGGAAAATTTTCTTTGTGTATAGTAGCAAATACAGAATTTTGTGTTAGGATGGGCTCATTCTTTTAAAACATTTTTTGGCTATGCTTTGCTTAGTGTTGTGCACATAGTCATTTGTAGTTAGGAAAATCTATGTAAAAATTCAGATGGACCTGAAAGTAAAAATAGCAAGGCTATACTCATCATTTTATATTCTTCTATATGCTTGTGAGTTACAAATGCAAAAAGAGAGGTTTAGATTTCAGCTTCATTGCAAAATGGCTTCTCATAGTGTATTAGTCTATACTGTGATAAGTATTATGCTTGGATGACTTAGAAGACTTAGAAATTATTAAAGAAAGGCAATGTATGAAAGAGAAAAGGATTAACATATCTGAACGATTCTGGAAAAATGATGAAAATATTAATAACTGAAACTGGGATAAAATAAGATTTTTTGTTGGAAATATACAGATTATCTGTCTATGCTGCCCAATTTTACTTGAAATGATCAATTTCCCCCTTTACCTTTACAAATTTAATCATTACAGAGAATATATTAATTAGAGAGAAGGAAAGAGGTTAAGCATTTAATAAGTGCCTAAAATGTCCTAGGCCCCATTATGTATATGTATATGTATATGTATATGTATATGTATATGTATATGTGTATGTGTGTATATATATATATATGTATTCATGGTACACAGTTAAATGCTACATAACATAATAGGAATTACCCTGTTCTCAATGGAAAGCATATCTTAAACAGAAGATATGATGATTTTATCTATATCTAAAATTTATGTGGCCAAAGGGTACAGAGAACCGAGATAAGCATTAATGATCTATTAAGCATTTTATCCATGTGATGTGTCTACGTGTGATATGAATGGAATGACCAATATGAACAATATGATTATGTTGCCATAAACATGAACATAGTGACAGACACAGGCATGCCTGACAAAAGGGCTGAGTGTGCCCACACACCTGGGCCCATTCTTTGTACAATTCTAGGCTTGGTGGTTTAACAGAATATTTCTATTCTATTACTGTGCAGGAAGACAACAAAAATACATGTGTCAAAACTAAATAGGTCATGTTTCAAAACAAATTTTTTGTTTTGTGTTTATGTGTATGTGTTTTGAATTTTTATTTCCTAGACTCACTGTTGTAAGGAATATGAAAAAGGGAAACACATGATATACCCTGTAATTTAATTCCAAATCTTCTGTCCATTGTTTATAATTCTTCTAAGCAGATCAAATCTAATCACTCTTCCACATGATATCCCTTCAAGTATGTCAAGATAGTTATTTGCTACCCTTTACTTAGTCTTCTTCAGAATAAAAATTCCTAGTTCCTGTAACCCATTTTTATGTTACTCTCCATGGTCATCTTACTACACTGGTGATCTTCCTTTGTATTCATTCTAAGTTTTGAACATCCTTCTTAAAATATGTTACTTAGAACAAAACACAATAATTCAGATGAAATATGCTCAGGGGAGAGAGTATGGCAGAAATATCATCTCTGTTACATGTCTCTATTATTGCAACTCATCTAAGATTGTTGAAATTTAATAAGCTTGTATTCTACTAATATCTCTACATCTATAACCCCCCCCCCCATTTTGTACTTAAGAAATCTTGGGATTTGGGGCACTCAAACATAATATTTTACAATTATTCCTATTAAATTCCATACTATTTGCAATGCCCAATCATTTGGACATGTCTTAGACTTTTGATCTTGACTTAATCATATACCATGTTAGATAGATCTTCAAGCTTTTTATAACTTACAATCTAATGAATAGACAATCTATGCTTTCTCATGAACAGACAATCTGTTTTCTCATCCTAGTCAATTACTTCCTTCATCACAGCTAAAGTCCCCTTTCTGAAAGAAACCTTTCCCAGTCCTCTTTAATGCTAGTGTCTTCCCTCTGACACTACACTAATTTTATTATATATATATATATGTATGTATGTATGTATGTATATACACATGTATGTGTATGTCTTTTGAACATAGCCATTTACATGTTGTCTCTCCCATTAGATTGTGATCTCCTTGAGAATTTGGACTGTCTTTTACTTTTCTTTGTACCCCTAGGGCTTAGCATGGTGCTTGGTGCATAGAAGACACTTAATAAACATTTATTGAATATTTATTGACTTGGCTTGACTTGATAAAGATGTTTAAAAGCTAGAGCCAGGGATGGATTGAGGAGGACTGATCCTTTATTTTTTGGATCTTCTCATTGATCCAATCATCTATTCCAGTTCTCCCCATCTTGTTCACAAGGGTATCTTAAGAGACTTTTTCAAAGGACCCAGAAAAGGGGAAAAAGATATTGCAATTGTTCTTGCACTAGATTGATCATAAGGTGTCATAAGGTGGTCAGGGAGTTGGCATTAGTATCAGTAGCTTGATATAATACCTGTTGTTCTATGTTGGTTTGGGTCAGATATTGAATTTAATAATCCAAATTGGTAATAATTTGCCTGTTATATCTGATATTAGAAATGAAAAGAGACCCAATCTTTTACAGGTGTCAAATTACTTCTATACATTGCCTATGGTTTACTCATTATTTTGTCATATGGTCTTTTAAAATATTTGTTAAATATTTCCCAATTACATGCAAAAAATTAACATTAATTTTAAAAAATTTTAAATTCCAAAATCTCTCCCTCCCTCCCACCCCCAGTGACGCATTGAGAAGATAAGCAATATGTTATTGATTATATATGTGAATTGTGTAAAATATATTTCCATATTAGTCATGTTGCAGAAGAAAACATATACACAGATAAGAAAAATTAAAAAGGAAAAATGTATGCTTCAATCTGTGTTCAGAGTTCATCAGTTCTTTCTCTGGAGGTGGATAGCATTTTTCATTTTGGGTAGTTTGGAATCATATGTTCTTAATAATACATTTTAAAAGTTTAGGTGGTTTTCCTCTTGATTTGTTTTTCCTTCTTAAAACTTAATGGTATTTTAAAAGAAAAAAATAGTTAAGAGATGTCAAACTGCCAATTACCAATCTTTAAGTGAACTTATAACTTATGTAATTATCCCTTTTAACTTGAAATTTATGTAATTGTTCATTTTAAAACATTGAAGCAACCGTTCCTTATTCTGTAAATTGGCCCAAGCATGAAAGTAATTTGACTTCTTATGGTCATTTTAGTCTCTCCTGATTTAATTAGCAAAGTACAGTTTTAATAGAAGAAAATTCAGTCCATAATTCCTAAAAATTAAAAATCTTCATGATGTTTTAAGAATTAAATAATTATCTGTAAGTCACTTTATAACTAATGGTTACCATTTCAATACAATAACTACATAAATTAGAAAAAGTTACCCAGCTCTTGTGTCTCTTGAAAATTTTAGTTATGAGATCTGTCAGTGCTGACATCTTAATTTCATACCACTCTTCAACTGATGCATTTATTTTTATGTAATTATGAGCTGTCAAAAGTCTTTTCATAACAACAGATTTTATTTGCTTCACTGAACTTAATGAAATCCATGTGCATGAATGAATTTCATAGATATATTTAAATTCAGTACCTGAAATTCATACATCTAATGGCACGTAATATTCTAGTGTATAGTGGCTTGTGGATGAAAAGAAAATCGTGGAATTACAAAATCATGGGGTTGGAAGGTACCTTAAGGGGTCATTTAGTGTGTTTTATTAATTTTAGAAATTTTATTTACAGATCCTCTCAGACTGATGACGAACATATATAGGCCATTCCTAAAGGCTGGAGGGAAGGAAACTAAAATCTTCACTAACCTGGCCAATTGTCTCTTGACACTAGCTAGAAAGTTTTTTCTTTGTAAATTTAAAGCCATTTACTTTTATCCTGTCCCCAGGGGAAGTAGGGAGCAGCTGGATCTATTTTCCATGTTATAATCCTTAGTTTTCTTGAAGATGTATGGTACCCTCCCTCCTCCTTCACCTTATGTCCATTCTGTAGTACCCCTTCATGTATCTTTTGTTCATGAATTCTTTATTGTAAAAATTATAATTCCCCCTCCCCCATGATTTGCATCATGCCCACATCTTTCCGAATTTGGATAGTAGTAATCTCCAAACAGGGAAATAAGATAGTGAGTTATTTTGACAAATTAACAGCCAAAGGGATTTCTAAGCTTCTTATTTTTTTAAATCATTCCTGAGCATGTTATATTGAAAAGATAACCTTTCTCAAAATAAGAAGTCCTGGGTTCAAGTCTCATTTCTGATCATTACTAACTGCCTGACTCTGGAAAAGCTACTTGCCTCCTCTGTAACTTAGTCTCCTCATCCCTAAAATGGGTATAATAGTGCTTGATCTACATAATCTCTTTTGGAGGAGGATGAATCATAAGCCTTAAAACATCATAAAAATGTGATATTATTGTTTTTATTATTCAAAATAACTAACCTCCATGAATTTCTGACTCCTTCACCAGTTGTTACTCTCGAACAGTTTTAAAAAATAACACCACATTTTCATACTGAAAGGATAGTTTAAAAGCTTCATTACCTTTTGATGATGAAATAAAAATGTGATGAAGAAAGCTGATGATTTTTGCACAAACTTCTGATTTGTTGCTTCATATTTGCATTCTGACGCTCTTTGCTGGTTTTCTATGGGAAGTGGGAAAATGATCATATCTTCTAAAATGAAAGAGTTAGCACTTTTGAAATGTGAGAAAATTAGGGAATGTGTTTCATCCTCACAGTTCATTGATTTGGACTTTAATGACAACCAACTGTTGTAGAGATTCTGTGCCTCCCAATGAGTTTTCTTCTGCATAAAAACTTAAGGATAGATAGTCTCATTGTAACAGGATACTAGAATGATTTAACTATTATGTAAGAAAAATGGCATAGACAGACTTTGTACTTGACCTCAGGATATACTATACTCACTTCTAAGGTCTTATTCTAAGGATGTCCTTTTTTAAAAAAAAGGTTTGATTGATCTTTATTAGAAAAGAACAATTAGAATCTGAAAGAATCTTAGAAATTATGTACTCCAAATCCATTCTTTTACATTTAAGGAAATGAGAGGTAAAATAACTCCTTCACTAAAAACCATCTCTACTTGTCCAAGATCACACAAGTGGCCAGTAGCAGAGTCAGGATTTAGTCAGACCCTTTAACTCTAGATCCAATGCCCCTTCCAACATGCTATACTGCCAGCTAAGCTTTTTTACAAAATATGTCAGTTCTTCCTGAAGTCATGATATGAGAATAATCAAAGAGGTGAACTGATGACTTGAAATAAATTTGGAGTACAGCATGAAACCATCCAAAGGTGAAATTAACAATTAAAACATGTCTTCCAGCAATAGTAAATTAGAAAAAGAGTGAGGAAAAAGGGAGACATAAGAATTGAACCATTCTTTTTTTAAACTGAGGTGTATTATTATAATACTTCTGACTGGAAAAACAAACAAATAAATGAAATGAAGAAAGCAATATAAGGCTCCTAGAAAGGGTGTTGAATCTGGAATCAGCAGACCTGGGTTCTAAACTTCCCCTGCTGATTGCTGTGTGACCTTAGATAAGACACTCTGAAAGAAAGCCAGGAGGCAGCACATATATGCCAAGCAAGTCATATTACTACTACCACCTTGATCACCTCTTCTCTTCTGACCCAGGTATAGAAAGGTCAAGAACTTGAGCCCATGATTCCAGAGTATAGCAATCACTTCCCCACCCTCACTTCCCTACCAAAAAACATCTTACTTTCAGCCTAAGCCCTACAGTCATCATCTGGGGAAGCAATTCTTGTGGAGATATGACCTGTTAGTCTGCAAGTGCTGCACCCTCAAACTTCTCAGTGGATATAGTTACGGAAATCCAACAAAGATAGTTCTCACCACCACTCACTTTGGTACTGTCTAGTTTGGGGTGGAGAACCTGCAGCCTTAAGGTTACATGTGGCCCTCTAGGTCCTCAAGTGGTCCTTTCATTTCACTATGAAGTTTGGATTCAGTCAAAGAGCTGCACTTGAGGACCTAGAGAGCCACATGTGGCCTCAAGCTCACAGGTTTCCCACCCCTGGTCTAGTTCAATATCAGAAATGGATATGGTTTTTGTTCATGTAAATGACACCAAAGGCTGTGAATTACTTTCTGCTTTGTTGCTATGCTCTAAGGACCACTGGGCTTTTTATTTGATTTGTATTTTTTTCCTTTTTGGAGGGTCAATGGGAGTTAAGTGACTTGCCCAAGGTCACACAGCTAGTATTTTTGTGTTAAGTGTCTGAGGCTGGCTTTGAACTCAGGTCCTCCTGACAATAGGGCCGGTGATCTAGCCGTCCCTATTGATTTGTACATCTAATCTATATGTATTCTGTCTTCTAATTAGAATGTAAGCTTCTTGAGAGCAAGGACTTTCCTATTTTTCCATTTGCATCTGTCCCCAGTGCTTAGCACAGTGCTTTTCACAGATTAAACACATAATAAATGATTTTCATTCATTCTTCTCCTTTTTCCTAAACATAAAACTAAAAGATTAGATTATATCATTTTCGATGTTTTTTTTTTCCAAACTGAGCAGCCTGTGATCATGTAAGGTTTGACAGTTTACAAAGGGAAATGGACTCCTACAAAATGAATTTTTCTCAGTGAAAATATCAGAGCCATAACTAGGAATACATTTACCTAGGGGCCAAAACAGATAATGAAGCAGGGGTTAGGGAATAATATTCCTAATTTCTCAATGAATAAGGATCAGATCAAGGATTTGAATTTGAATGATCTGATTCTAGTTCTTTCCACTAAGCTACACTGTCCTACTTTATTAAAGCTCAACAGTGAAGTGACTTTCTTGGGGGCCAGGCACAGGATGATGACATCCTCAAGTACTTGAAAGATTGTTTCACAGAAGAGGAATTAGATTTGTTTTGCTTGGTCCCAGAAAGTAAAACTAGGAGCAGTGGTTAGATGTTGAAGAGAGGCAGATTTAGGTCTGAGGTAAGAAAGCAACCTCTGACAGAGATATTCTAGAGTGTGACATACTGGATCCAAAGGTAATGGGTTCACTATCATCAGATATCTTCCAGTGGAGTCTGGATGGTCCATTTGTCAGGTATGGTATAGAAGGCATTGTTGTCCCTGTGTGGGTTGGAATAGATAGCTTCTGAGGTTTCTTCCAACTCTGAAATTTCATGGTAACCTCAACATCATGATGAGCCATCAGAGGAGAATGTCATTAGAAAAACAGGAGGGGTCTTTTCAAGGGGGATCACAGAACCTAAAAATAAGAAGTTCAGGCTAGAGAGAGGTGGAGATGTGAGTGAGGGGACAAGCAAAAGGACTATTGGACTGTGGGTATAGTATCCCTGGAAAGGGGGTCAGTACAACTGTTATTCCATGGGAGTTGGGGATGAGGGAAAAAACACCGTCAATCTAAAGGAATGCCACAGCAATAGGAGGTGAGATGGTGAAAAGGTACGGGGATGGCAATCATCATATGAAAAGTGGTTTCCATGGGTGATGACTACCATGACAATTCCTCTCAAGGTAGAAGTGAACTTTTATGATGACTGTGGCTCATGACAAAGCCCTGCTGGTCCTGTTCTAGTTATAGCTCTGTAGAAAACCCCCAAAATTAAAACATTAGAAAACCACAAAAAAGAGGTCAATTATTTCTGCTTACAGGTTTGCAGATGAAATAATTTTCATCAGAGCTGTAAATGGCAAATTTTGTGTCTGGGACAGGTGATACAAAACATATTTCATGAAAATGGCATTAAAAATGCCCACAGAACAACTCTAGTAGAATAGGATTGGGGGGCACAGTAATTACTGTGGAGATGGAACAAAATGGAACCAATCTATTTGAATAGTGGCTTACTTGGGGCAAGAGAGAAGAGGAAGAAATATATAACCTGATAGCTTCCTATTTTATCCAGTTGTTCTTACTTTGTAAATGCTAAACTCATTTGTTTCTACATTGCTAAAAGACAGCAAGTGTTTTCAGGTCTCTTTAAATTTCACTGGCATGGGATCTCTGATATCTATAGAATTAAATAATAATAACTCCTTTAATGTCTATATGATTAACATTGTTGAATCACAACCAGATGGTTTTGTCTCTTTATTTCACACTATCAGTATGTATTCACTGCTTTTAAAAAATACATTTTATACAATTTTATTGTACTCTAGGTATTCAATTCTATGCGTTTTTATATATGCAAAACTCTACATTCACTCTGTTTGGAAGCATATAATAAATCAAGATTTGTTTCCTAAATATTTAGGGAGGGACAGATGCTAGTTATTTTGGATCATGTATGTTCTACTGGGGTTTGCTTCTCCTATATGATCTCAATTTTCTTTGTTAGTCCAAAATCTAAAGACTTGGCCAACCTTTTAGAATTTGGATTAATTCACAAATTCAATTCAATCTAACAAACATTGATTAAAATTCCATCCAGCAACTTCCTTTCTGCCTACAATTTAGTCCAGAGGTCCTTCATACTTAAAAAAAAAACAAAAACCAAACTCATTACTTCACCCTGTTCAAGTTACCATCTTGTATCTCTTCTCCTTCCATAAAGCCAAGCATAAGTAGCTCTCCAGAGGACTGCTGCTGTGGATAACTTTAAGCTTCTGATTACATAGTATAATGAACTCTCTATTTACTCAGCAATAAACTAAGGCAAAACATTCACAGAAACTAGACTACAGCATTCACACTGATATAACCTAACACCTTATCACTAAAGTGGTGACATAGTTTTAAACAAAAGCTATCATTTAGTAAGTCCTTAACTCAATCATCCTTAAAGAGCAATCTTCCTTAAGGGACACAAAGTACAAAGTCAAGGTTTTCTTTTCCCACCCCTAGGTCACATTGTCTTAATCTCTCAGTCAAAAAGTTTTCTTTCTTCTTGATTGCAGATTAGTTTTTAATCATCTTTAACTCAATCATCCTTAAGGTGTAAAAGGCACAAAGTACACAGTTCTCCCACCCCTAGGCCACAGTAAATCATGATCTTCTCAGTCAGTACTAAGTACCCAAGGAGAGGTCTTTTCATCCTAACTCAAGGTTGGCTCCCAGATTCCATGGTTCTCTTCCATGGGTTTGGCTCTTGCCTGAATCTACCCAACTGTCACATGGATTCACAGGCAGGCAGCTCTCAGCTCCTCATCCAGTTCCTCATCCAGCTCCTGTTCCATATTGAAGCTCACAGTGTCCAGTTCACCTCAAGTCCTTTGCAGTTTCTGTTTATGCGAAGACAAAGCTTTAAAGAACCAAAACAACATTCACACACATTGGCAACACCATCATCAATCAACTCACTATCTGCCTGTGAAATCAACACAGACCCACAAACAAGGTCCGAGAAGTCAACAAAATCATCAGCATAGTCCCAGGATCTCTGAAACCCTTCTCCCTCTTCAATATTCTTCTCCTTTCCAATCTATTCTTCACATAAATGTCAAATGATGTTCTTAAAATTCTGGTCCAACCACATAATTTCTTTACTCCAGGAATTTCAGTGGTCCCCTACCACATTCATTATATGAAATATAAAATTGTCTGTTTGGCCTTTAAAAGCCCTTCACAGTTTGTATCCCTCCCCTCGTTAGTCTTTTTACCCTAAATTCACATTACCACCTTAATGCACTTTATTTTCCATATCTTTTCTGAATATTCCATCTGGTCTCCTATGATTTTGCATAGTCTTTCTCTGATGATTGGAATGCTCTTTCTTCTGACTGCTACCTCTGAGAAGCCCAGTCCCTATCACCATCCATCATGAGGCCTTTCCTGATTGCCTTAAATGTTAGTTATTTTCCTCTTCACACAAAATTATTTTGTTTATGTCCTGTATATACTTATTTGTACATATGTTTCCCCTTGGGATATGTAAACTTCTTGAGGGCAGGATTTTTTTTGTCTTTGAATCTGTAGAACCTAACACAGAGTTGGTCATTTAGTAGATACTTATTAAGTGCTTGTTGAATTGAATTGAATTGAAGAAGGTGGCAGAATCAAAGGAACCCTTGGAGAAGAGTGGGTAGGGGAAACTTTAGAAACATCTGTTAATGCTTCCTTGTGAACCACAACCAAACAAACTCATGTGGGCACACATAACCTATATAGGCAATACACATACACCACTCTTTACACATAAATTGAAATTTGCAAATAAAACAATATGGCTTATAGAAAGCAAGTGTGAAACTACTCTAAGGCAGTGCTCCTTTAGCAGGCTCAAGTACCATAGCTACATAACAGTTGTAAATATGTTTACATTCTTGTAATAAATTAAAACAGAAGACAAAAGGAAGCCATGGTTAAGTGGAAGGATAGTTCACAGATTCTCCTTGGAGAGGCAAATTTGGAGCCAAAAGTGGATTTGATTTTGTCATGTATTCAAAGGAAACGTGAAAAACAATTTCATAGGATACGATTATTTTTTATTGCAGGGCTGAACATGAGCATTTTCAAAAAGACCATAATGAAGATAATTGTAGCTTATGTGACAACATCTGTAGCAGAGGATGAGAAAGTAGAGAAATTCTATGAACAACTTGACAAAACCTTACAAATTAAATCAACACATACTTCAATACTTGGTGACAAAGGTGGACATGGGGAAAGATGTAAAAAAAGTTAAAAAATATAATTCAGGAGTCAGAAATAAGCATACTTTAAACTATATACGAGAAGTCTTGTGGAGACAGATAGTGAAAATTTTCTACAAGAAGTGAATTGGGAACATGGAACAAAGTCTGCAAAAATAAAAGAAATATAAGATCATAAATTTAGGACTAGAGAAGATTCTAGAGTTTATCTTACTAGATCTTTCCCCTCTATATAAATAAGGAAATTGAGGTCAAAGGACTTGAGATTATTTAACCAAGGTCACATAGGTCAGTAAGTCAGTCAACAAGCATTTATTAAATATTTCCTATATGCCAGGCACTGTGATAAGTTCTGTTGTGGTATGCTTAATTTTGCTGAGTAAGTGATTCTTGGTTACAGTCCTAGCTTCTTTGTCTTTTGGAATATCATGTTCTGTGATATCTGATCCTTTAATTTTGCAGATGCCAAACCCTGTTTAATCCTCATAGTGACTCCCTGATATTTGAATTGTTTCTTTCTGACCACTTGCAGTATTTTTCATTGACTTGATAGGTCTGAAATTTGGCTATGTTGTTCCTTGGAGTTTTGATTTTGGGATCTCTTTCTTGAATTGATCAATGTGTTCTTTCAATGCCTATTTTGTCCTCTGGTTCTAGGAAACTAGGGCAGTTTTCCTTGATAATTTCTTGAAGTATGATGTCCAGGCCCTTCTTTTGATTATGGCTTTCAGGTATTCCAATGATTCTGACACTGTCTCTCCTGGATTTTTTCTCCAGGTAAATTGTTTTTCACATGAGGTATTTTACATTTTTTTCATTATTTTGAATTCATTTGATTGATTCTTGATGTCTCATAGAGTCATTAGCTTCCACTTGCCCAATACTAACTTTTAAGGCAGTGTTTTCTTCAATTAGCTTTTGCACTTTCTTTTGTATTCAGCCAATTGCGTTCTTTAAGGAGTTGTTTTCTTTATTGGATTTTTGTATATGCTTTTCCAGTTGGCCAAATCTGCTTTCTAAGCAGTTTTCCAAGCTGCTGACTCTTCTTTTTTTTAATAATTCTCTTCTATCATTATTATTTCTTTTACTATTTTTTCTTCTACCTCTCTTATATAATTTTTAAGCTCTTTTTGAGTTCTTCCATGAGTTCTTTCTGGGCTTGAGACTACTTCTCACTTTTCTTTGGGGTTTTTCCAATAGGTGTTTTGACATTTTTCGCTTCTTCTGAGTTTGTGTCTTCATCTTCCCAGTCACCATAATAACTTTCTATAGTCAGATTATTTTTTCTTCTTTTTATAATCTTTAAAAAAAAATGTCTTTTTCCTTTTTAAAAAAAAAATTTAGCTCTACACCTGGGGTGGAATGGCATATCTTAGGCTTCTTGTTCTAGTGACTGCAGCTCCTGGCTATTTACCTGATGTTGCACTGATGTTACCCTGAGGCCTCTGGTGAACCCTTGTGTCTGGTGCTGTGCTGAAGGGGGGATGGGGGGGGGCGTTGCTGGTGTTGCTGGAGGCCATAGAGTCTGGCAGCTTACTTGGTGTTGAGGTGATGTCCTAGAGGTGGTTTTTGGTGTGTGCTGAGGCCCAGTGGGGGTATTTGCATTTCCTGGGGTTATACTGAAGCATGTGGAGGTTCAACCTACTTTCTTGTTATGTTGGAGGATGCCTGTTTGTCCAGGGCTATGATCAACTACATGGTGGTTCTAGGAGTTGGAGTCTTCCAGTTCCCCTGGCTATGCTAAGGTGCGTGTGTGTGTGTGTGTGTGTGGGGGGGGGTGTCTCCTGTTGTTGACATCTGCCTGCTCTGCCACAGTAGGGCTCAGGATCTCTCACTGGTTTGCTGAGGTGGGGGTTGCTGCTTGTTTGCTGATACTTCCTGTCCTTGAATGCTCTCGTCTTTTATCTGAGTGAGATAGACTTTACTTGCTGATCTCCAAAGTTCCTTGATTGTATCATATCGTATTTTTGCTGGTTCTGCTGTTCCAGGATTTGTTTTGGGGCATTACTATATGGTTGTTTTGAGATGAATATGGGAGAGTTAGAGCAATTTAGTGCTTACTCTGCCATCTTGGCTCCCAGTAGTCGCAGTCTGGATTCTGGCTTTTGATCCATTCTCAATATTTGACAGTTCTTAGAGCAAATTGACTTTCCATTACAATAATATATAATAATTTGTTCAGCTATTCCTTCAGTTAGGCAGCTAGGTGGTACAGTGGATAGAATGCTAGACCCGGAAGAAGGAAGACTTGGATTAAAATCTGAGTTCAAGCCAGCTATGTGATCCCAAGTAATTCACTTAATCTATATCTGCCTCAGTTTTCTTAGTTATAAAATGGGGATAATAATAGTACCTACCTCTTAGGATGGTTATGAGGATCACATGAGAAAACAATAGTAAAGCACTTAGCACAGTTATTATTATCATCATTATTATATGTACTGCAGTTCTCCTGGCTCACAAGCATGGGCAACTAAAGCCACGCTGGAGCCCATCCTGAAGAAGAGGCATCATTAGATCATACAAATGTATAAGGAGAGGATAGAAAACTATGTTGATAAAGCACTAAATCTTCCTTTATCATCAAACAGGTAGCAGTAATTGTATTGCTGTCAGAATCAGTGAAAAAGTCAAAGAGGCCTACAGGTATTACTGAACTAAAAACTAAATATAAATCAGAAGTATGACAGAAGCAATAAATAAACAAATAAATTAATAAACAAATGAATGAATGAATAGGTGAGTGAATGAATAAATAGATAGATGGATGAATGAAAGAAAGAAACAAACAAAAAGCTAATGGGATTTCAGACAGCATTAATAGAAACAGAGTTTAGGAACCAAAAAGCGATTGTCCTACTTTCACAGTGCCCCAAACGGGATATCATACTGCAGAGGTGGACTGATTCAGGCAGAATGTTGTGTTAAGTTTGGGGGACTTTCCTTTTAGGAATGATATTGACAAAATAAATTTCACCCAGAGGAAAGTGACTAGAAGTGGTAAAATGTTAATGAGATTTAAGATCTTCCCTTCCTCAGGTGGAGCCCATTAAGGGAAGCTTGCTTAGGGGATACTTGGTTGTAGGACGGCTTTCACCCCTTTTGCTCATTTCTAATTAGGCACTAAGTCAGCAGGATTGGGATACCTTCTGGCTCTGAGAAGTGTATATATACATTCTGAGTTGGCATTTTGCTTTGGGGGCTCACTTATGAGAAGGATCTTGTGATTCCCTGGTCGAGATTCTGAGTGGCCATATGTTCAGAACTCTCCAACTGCTCAGATGTAAAGGTGCTCTCAATCCAGGGATGTATGTAAAGTGAATAGCAATATTGCTTTGATTCAGGCAGTCAGAGCCCTGTCTGTTGGTCTTTATTTCTCTGCTTGTATTTTCTCTGAAGTCTAGGGTGCTCACTTTTCCATTGATTGTTGACCCCTTAAACAGTTATCTTTCCATGAAAGAAGATCTAAGAACCTATGCTAGCAGCCATCCTGGGTATGCTAGTGTCATTACTGTTACAAATGGTAAGTAAAACATGCACAGATCTGTTAAAGGAAATGGGGATATGCCTTTTATAAATTGCAAATTTAATTATATTATTAAGAAATGTTTATGGTGTGTTTATTTCTCTTTTAAAAAATTGGTGATTTGGACTATGGATTGTTTTAAGTTAAAGTTTCACTCAATCTCCTTTATTTTCATTGGTGATCAAACTATTTGCAGTTCCAAGCCAAAGTCACATGCCATGAAAAAGGAAAGCAAGAGATTTAAAACGGAGAGATTTGCAAGAGGTCTAAAATCCACCTATCTTGATTCAGTATCAAAGCTCATAGAGGCTTTGGTTTAAACCTATCTGCTAGACTTGGTCCTAAGTGAACAGGGGAATTCATTATAGGTGTCTTCAAGTATTTGAAAGACTAGAATTATTTGGAAGAGTTGATAGATTTATTTTCCTAGTCCCCAGAGGGCAGAACTGAGGGTATTGGGTAGAATTTGTAGAAGCATATTTTGCCTCATAAGAAAAACTACCTAACAATTAGGGATGGGTACTGAACCTATGATTTCATTCATATAAGGAACTAACTCTCCAGTAAAGATTTCTTTTTTTTAGTATTAATAATCTTATTTTTATTATTATATTAATTTTATTCTGAACTTAAGGAGTAAAACAAGCATTTTCATAACATAGTAGAATAGAAAAAAAAGATGATTGTACATGAAACTGCAAATCTATTATGTATAACTTGCTAGCCTTTTAAATATATCAGAAAATAATTATGCAACTTTCTTTTTTTCCTTTTTTCTCCCCCCACCTCCTCCTCAGAGAAGGCTACCATTAGACATAAATATGCATATATATCTATGTGTGTGTATGTATGAATGATTATATATATATACATACACATATATAATTATTCCATACATACTTCTATTTTCCCTTTTCCAAATTTTAGTAATTCAAGCAGAAACTTCTCAATTTACAGGCTTAGAGAGTTGCCTGGAACACTGAGAGGATAGGTTAACTAACCCAAGATCACACTTCAATGTGTCAGAGGGAGGAATTGAACTCAGATCTTCCTGGTTCTGAGGTCAGTTCTTTATCCCTTACTGTACCCTGCTGTCTCTACCAATTAAAACTAACCCTAAAGTAGAACCATTTGCTTTCAGAGAATCCTTATTCCTAGAGATTTCAAGCAAAGGTCAAGTGACTAATGGCCAAGGTTGTTAAAAAGGAGATGCAGAGATGCTTGTTTAGGTATAGGTTGAACTGGTATTATCTTAGAAGCCTTTTATAACTCTGAGATGTGTTTCTATATATTTGGTCACATCCTGTTTGAAAGCATTACATGCTATGCTGGTGACTAAAAAGAGTTAATCTAGTTTATAAAAATGCCTAATTTAGTCTATCTATATGCCCATACAGGACTATAAAATGCAGTCTTCACAGTTGGCTATGAGTTATATTGTTACACAAGCAGCTGAACACCTTTAAGGCAGACCCAGACCTGCATGAACAAAAACTTCAGGGGCACTGTGATGTTATCTCTGTCCCTCAAAACTTATCACCTTTCTGGTTTGATGATGCCTGAAATTCTATCATTAGGAATTCATTCCTTTGACTTAAGTAATTTTTTCCTGTTAGAATTCAAATACCCCCTGGGAAATGTAACACATTAAGTCTTATTAGTTAATTATATCTCAGGGGGGAATACATTTATAGATCCTTTCCTGAAGGCAAGTTTGCAGAGCTGGGAGGTGGGAAGAACACATTGCCACTGAACACCCATGGGAGGAAGAGACTGGGCATCACTCAGAAGGGGAAAGGAAGAAAAAGTAAAGCCTGAAGGCATGAAAGAGAAATTTTTTGGCTTGTGCACACCCTCCCCCCACTTAGTCCTGGTTATGTAGTTTAGGTTCACAGCTTGGGACCTAAAAATTCCATCTGGTTTACAAACCAGGTTGAATGGATTTTCTGGTCCACATCTGGCTCATTGTTGGCAGAGAGACATGACCTTAATCTCAGGGAGCAAATTTGCATTGGAAAATTTGCTCTCATTATATTCATTACTGTTAATGGGATCTATTCATCTATATTAAGGAACATTAGAACATTGAGTAGCCTCTGATATATTCATGAGATTTGTTACTCAGTAGCATATGATTCTCATTCATGTTTTTATTTCTATATGAGGCATGCTATTAGGTATCACATCACTTTATGCATTCTTTTTAGTGATTTGTTTTGATTTTAAGCAGAAGCCTAATAAAACTGAATCTGCCTGCAATGTGGTGTTTCATTTGAATGCTTCCTAGGAGAAATGCCATGAAAAATATTTTGAGGAATTTATTTTCCTTGGTTGGATTTATATCTTGTTAAGGATTAAATTTTCTAAGAAGACAAGAAACAGATGCAAATCATACTCTGTCTTCAAAATATTATCTTTAAGGCTTTTCTATGTCATAATTTCATTATTGAAAACAACAAAATTTTATTTAGCAGCCAGAAAGCAGATTAAAGACAAGAGTCTGAAGAGATAGCCCATTATAGTGGCAAAAACATTGTATGGGAGTCAGACAACCTGGATTTTGGACCTGGGTTGGCAACTTGGCAATTTCTTCAAAACGTTTTTTTCTTCTTTTCAACTTAAATACTAAGACAAATATACAATAAGAAAAGAAGAAACACTATAACTTAAATACAAAATTAGAAAAAGAAAAATGCCATGTGCACAGCAGAACATGAGAGGATTCAAAATATACAATAAATTTCTATTTCAAGAAAGCCTATATAATAAATACTATGCGTTGTATGTATAGTTGTCTATCCTTTCTTTCCTTTCTGGTAAATTTTCCTTTGTTGTCTGTTGTGCATTTTTTACAGTTCTTATTTTTTCTTTCCCCCTTCTCTACTCTCTGCAAGAAGGCTACAAATAAATGTGTGTGTATGTGTGCATGTATGTGTGTATACAGACATATACACACATATATGTATATGTGCGTGCACATGAGGACACACATAAACATACATATATAAGCATGTATATACATATGCACATACATAAACACACTTACATACACATAAACTTCAATATTTGTAATCATACTAATTTCTAGACATATACACTCATATGTATTTACATAAGACCGTATTATACTTATTTGTCCTCTGTTTATCTGAGAGTTGATAACTTCTTCCTTCATAAGTTTGAATATTTCTTTATTTTTCTAAACCCACCAACTCATCCTATACCATTTCCTACACCACAGCAATATTCCAACCCTATACTGTCTAATTATTTTAAATAGTCTAAAACAATATTGATTAATATGGCTGATATATGGTGTATATTTTTCTTTTTTGATTAAATCTATTTTAGCTTCACCTTTGTCTGAGATCATGATTACTACTCCTGCTTTTTTTCCCTAATAAACTCTACTCTTGATCTATATTTTATGTTTGTGCATATTTATTTTCTATCCCTCCTGACTCCTCTACTTCTACCTACTATTTTGCCCTCCTATTACTTAACCTACCTCTGAGGATCCCTCTCTTATCATCCCCATTCCTGTTAATCTAAACACCTTCCTATACTCCCCTTAGTCTATTCCCTCATCCTTCCCTCTAAAAATCCCTCCCTTATTCTCTCTCCCCTCCCTTTCCTTTTAGCCTTTTATTTCTTTCTGAATTTAGAAGACATGTATGCACTTCTAAATATACATGCACATACATACATATATATGTATATTTCCCTCAAATCCATTCTTGATGAAAGTAGCATTCCAGAACTACCAGCCCTCCTCCCTCATCTAATTCTTCTGTGTCACTTCTTCCTCTTACACCTAATTTCTATAAGATAATTATTCTTTTTACCTTTTCCTAAATGGTTTTACTTTTTATAATCCTATAATACTCAGATCTACTCCAATCATTCTTTTGAACTACCCAATTACTAATAATCTTAGACATGTGTTTTACATTTTCTCATATGAAAAGTAAACAGTCTGTCCTTATTGAGTCCCTTGTAATTTGCCTTTGATATGAACCTTCTATTTCCCTTGGATCTTTTATGTAAAATCTTCTGTTAATTTCAGGTTGTTTTTTTTTTTAAACAAAATCCTGAAAGTCTGGCAATTCATTAAATATCCTTTTCTTTTCATTCAGGATTATGTTTAACTTTGTTGGATGTTATATTTTTGGCCACAACACCCAGTTCTTTCGCTCTTCGATGTATAGTGTTCCAAGACCGGTGGTCTTTTAGTAGTACTGTTGCTAGGTCTTGTGTCATTCTAATTGTGGCACTGCCATATTTAATTGTGTTTTCTTGTTGTTTATAATATTTTATCCTTGAGCTGGGAATTTTGGAATTTGACTAGGATATTCCTGTGGGTTTTCCTTGTAAGATCTCATTCAGGTGGTGATCAGTGGTTTTTTTCTCTTTCTACTTTCCTCTTTGTTTTAACACTTCAGGACAGTTTTCTTAAATTATTTCTTGTATAATTGTATCAAGATTCTTTTTCAGATGGTCGGATTATTTTTGATGTTTTCTCTTCTTGATCTGTTCTCCAGATCAGTTGTTTTTCTTATGAGAAGTTTCATTTTTAAAATTTTTTCATTCTTCATATTTTATTTTATTATTGCTTTATCTTTTATAACTTCACTGCCTCCCCCTTGCCCAATTCTAATTTTCAAGGAGTTATTTTCTTTCCTTAAGATTCTGCATCTCCTTTTCTAATTGTTTGGTTTTCTTTTCATAATTCTGTTTTTCTTGAATTGTTCTTATTTTTAAAAAAATTCTTCAATCTCTCATTTAATTTTTTTAAAGTTCCTCTATGAATTCTTTTTGGGAAGGTGACCATTTGATGCGACTCCTTGGGGTAGGAGAGACATTTTTTTTCCTTTAGTATCCTACTCTGAAGATGAACCCTGGTCTTCTCTCTTCCCATAGTAACCTTCTACAGTTGGATTCTTTCTCCTTTTCCTACTCATTTTTAAATTTGTAGTAGCTTATTTTTTATAATTTCCTCTAGTCCTGGGGTATGGGGATGGTGCCTCTGGCCTCAGATCCTCCTTCAGTTCTCCCCTTTGGCCTGGAACAAAAGCAAAGAACTACATCTTCCTATAGGTGCCCATAGGCAGTGGTATCCCTCTCTCCTCCCACTGCCTCTGTACTCAACAGGTGTGTGCTGATTCCTTTTTGACCAGGGGCTCATCTTGGCAGCACAGCTGGTGTTCCTGATCAGCAGATGGTCTCTTCATCCTCTGTAATTCACTCAAGGATTCCTGACACTGTTGGGGAAGTGAAGGTTCCTGTGGCTGAAGCCGAGGATACCTACCAACCCAACTAACCCCAGGACCCATAGCTTGCTGTTTCAGTGGAACTAGCCTGGAGGTGTTTACTCTTCACAGTAACCAAACCTTTGTCCTGAGACTTTTCTTTGGATTTTCTCCTGGTTGGCCCAGGAGGAACAGTGTTCTGCCCCACTCTGTGTTTGCCTTGAGGTGCTATTATAACTTACTTAGTAGAGGTGTTCAGCTCAAATATAAACAAATGGGTAGTTTGTTGACTTAGATAACCACAATTTAACATTATAGATGTTGCATTGTATTTTTATTAATTGTGTTAAACATTTCCCAATTACATTTTAATCTGGTCCCAGCCATACATGAGAGTTTTGCAGGTTGCTTGGGCCTTCCCAATTGAGTTTGAAACATGTGCCCTAGACAGTCAGCCAAAAAATTCATTGTTATTTCAATTAATAACTTTAGCAAAATAAACCACCTTTAACATCTTTTGTATATTACCAATAAAATCCAGCAGGAAGAGATAGATAAATTTAATTTAAAATAACTATGGAAAATATATATTACTTTGGGGCATCTACTTATTAAGACATCTGTAAGAACAGTTGAAACGGGGAGGCCAGGTAGCACAGCGAGTAAGAGCACCGGCTCCTGTGTTGAGAAGACCTGGAGATCGAATCCCGGGCTCAGACACTTAGCACCCACCCAGAAACACCTGGCCGTGTAACCTTGAGCAAGTTACTTAACCCTAATTGCTTAGGGGAGGCCAGGTGGCTCAGCGAGTAAGAGCACCAGCTCCAGTGTTGGGATGACCTGGATCAAATCCCGGGCTTAGACACTCAGCACCACACCCAGAAATAACTGGCCGTGTAACCTTGAGCAAGTTACTTAACCCTGATTGCTTAGGGGAGGCCAGGTGGTTCAGCGAGTAAGAGCACCAGCTCCAGTGTTGGGATGACCTGGATCAAATCCCGGGCTTAGACACTCAGCACCACACCCAGAAATAACTGGCCGTGTAACCTTGAGCAAGTTACTTAACCCTGATTGCTTTAAAAAAAAAAAAAAGAACAATTGAAACAAAACAATAAAATGCTCTTTACAGAAATACACATTTAAATAAATAGGGGAAATGTTAATTGTTCAAGGGCAGGCCATGCTGATATAATAAAACCTGACAATACTCCCTAAATTTATTTATTCAATACAATAACAATCAAACTACTAAAGGATTATTTTATAAAGCCAGAAAAAATAATGATAAAATTCATTTGGAGGAACTAAATGTTTAGAATCTCAAAGAAATTAATGGGGGAGCATGGAGGAATGGGAAAAAAAGGGGAGCCTAGCAGTGCCAGATATCAAAACTATGCTACAAAGCAATGATCATAAAAACCATTTGGTACTGGTTAAGAAGAGAATGATAATTGGAATAGATGAGGTGCACAATATTCAGAATCAAACACCCCCAAAATTCCAGCTACTGGGGCAAGATTTCATAATTCAACAAAAATTATTTGGAAAACTAGAAAACAGTTGAACAGAAATGATGCATAAACCAACATCTTACACCATATACCAAGATAAATGCCAAAAGAGTACATGGCTTAAATATAAAATACAATATAATAAACAAATTAGAGGGGCAAGAAAGAAATTATCTGTCAAAATTATGGATAGGGGAAGAGTTCATGACCAACCAAGAGATAAAGAAGATCATGGGAGGTAAATGGATAATTTTGATCAAATATAATTTTTAGAAGTTGTTGAACAAATAAAGTCAATGCAGCAACAATTTGAAAAGAAGCAGGTAAATTAATTTTGTTTCCTCTTTGCCTATATGTCCTCCTTCAATTACTTTTTCTTGCTCTATTGCTATGGCTAGAATTTCTAGTGCTATGTCAGATAGTAAAGGTAATAATGGTCCTACTTCCTTTTCTCCTGATCTTGCTGGAAAAGCTTCTAGTTTATCACCATTATAGATAATGCTGACTCTAGGTTTTATATAGAACTACTTATCATATTAAGGAAAGCTCCATTTATCCCTATGCTTTCTAGTGTTTTTAACAGCAATGGGTTTTGTATCTTATCAAAAGCTTTTACTGAATCCATGAATATATTTCTATGATTTTAATTTTTTAAAATATAATCAATAATGTATATAGTTTTCTGAATATTGAACCAGTTCTGAATTTCAGGTATAAATCCAACCATAGTCATAGTATGTAGTCTTTGTGATATGTTGTTGTAGTCTCTTTGCTAATATTTTACTCAAAAAATATATTAGTACTTATTAGGAGCATAGTTCTATAATTGTAGTTCTTTTTTTCACTTTCCCTGGTTTTTAGGTATGAAGACCATATTTGTATCATAAAAACTGGTAAAATCCCTTCTATTGCTATTTTTTCTAACAGCTTTTATAATATTCAAATTAATTAATTGTTTATTAAAAGTTTGATGGAATTTACTTGTAAATCTATCTAATCCTAGGCTTTTTTTTTGTCCAATTTAGGAATTCATTTAAGACTTTAAATTTCTTTCTCTGAGGGTGGGTTATATCCTTTATTTTTAGTTCTGTTAATCTGGACATTTTCAATTTTTGTCAATATTCATCCACTTCTTATTTAAGTTACCAGTTTTCCCAGCATACTATTGGGTGAAATAGTTTCCAATAACATTTTATTTCTTCCTCATCTATTGCATTAATAAATAGCTTCAATTTTTAGGAGTTTCCCTTGCCTTGGTAACTTTCATTTCCTCCCTGGGAAAACAAAAGGTGAAAAAGTCATCTAAATTATATACCAATAATCTTAGAAGGTGAGATGGTAAAGTAGAAAGGGCACTGGGTTTATAAACAAGATTATCTAGGTTTTAGTCTAAGGTTCACTGTTTGCTAGTTATATGGAGACAACTATGATACTGTAATCTTCAGGGTTTTTTTTTTCTTTTCTAGGCTAAATATACCTAATTTCCTCAAACTTTTCATCTTATACCATGTGTAATGGGGGAGATTGGCTACTATGGACCCAGTTCTTCAAACACATGCAGTGAGCTCTGCCTGATGACAGCCCATGTGAACACATTTTACAAAAGGCTCCAATAAAAGAACTTTACCTTTCTCTTTGGCTTTTGAGGAAGGAGAACTGGTGTAAGCCTTTGAATAAGAAAGCCCCTCCCTTCACTTCCCTTTCCTCACCATATGCCGTTGAACACATGGCCCGTTTGGGTCTTCTGTTTCTGTTTTGTTTATTCTTACTTGATCCAAGATTGGTTGGTTGTTGTTTGTTTTGGAGGAGGACTAACAATGGCATCATTACGAGAGAGTCAAATTACAGCGCGCCCAGCTGTGGCTGATCAGATCAATGTGCGCTCAGAATGTTCGGCCACAGGTGTAGCACAAATAGTCCACGTGAACATGTGGGGTAGGTTCTCTAAATTGTGTATCTTATATTTCTTTTGAGCTACTTCAATTCTGTTTTGCTCATAGAGCACAACACCTTCTCTGATGTGGGCACTCCATGCTAAGTGATCCTGTTCCAGATCCTAGACAAATCCTAGATAAATGGGCATGGGAGACAGAATGAATTTATGTGAACTGTGAAAGACTGAAAGAGCCAGTAGAGGTCTGGCAGTTGGAATCCATAGCAGTCTGCTATAACAATAGCAGTGAGCCTAGTGAGGAACTAACCCTGGGTAGCAATCTGCTTAATTCAGCCCAGCAGTGAATTGATCTGGTTGCCAAGATACTGTACTCTAATGAAAGCAAGAGAGCTACTTGTCCTTTGGTTTTGCATTACCCAGAAGTGAACATGATTTGAAGTGTGGTGTGTAGCTACCATTTTAAATCTGAGGTCACTCTCTACAGGGACTCAGATGGTAGAAGAGAGTATGCCCTGGTTCAGGAATGTTTTTGTATTTTGGTTCTTGCTGTATCTTTTCATTAAATAAACTATTGTAAAATCTAATTGACATTAATTGGTTCAATTGTTATTGGGGCATTAATGACCCATTAGATATTTTTGAGGATATGGTAATTGGTCTATTGATATTGGGAGAAATACATTGGAGGGGGCTCAAGATGAATAGTATGAAAATTATTCCACAGTCCCTTAGGAGTATCCCTATAACCCAGAGGGGAGATGGAGTAGTAATCTTGCTCTGGGGACCTGCTCTGTTAATTGGAGTGTGGGTGGGAATGTAAGTATAATATCTTGTTACGCATGGTTTTGAGACATTTCCACATCCTGTATACTATCTTCTGAATATAATCTTGCTTTTCCATACTCTTTTAATAATGTGTCACTGAGAACTGAATAACAATACAAACATGTTCTCATCATTACATAGTACATCAAGATTACTATCTCCCAAACACTAACGCACTGTTGGTAGAGTTGTGAACTGATCCAACCATTCTAGAGAGCAATTTGGAACCATGTCCAAAAGGCTATAAATTGTGAATACCCTTTAACCTTGCAATAGCACTATGTAATGTAATACCAAGCAAAGGCAACTTCCCAGGTTCGAAATACCAGCATAGGTGCTCTCTATTTTATTCAGTAACAAACCCAGAACAGAGAAGATCAAAACATGACATCATTCAAAATACAGTATTTACTAAGTATGATTAAATAATCTCCAAGTACTACCCCACCCCAGGACCTTCCAATCATTCAATCAATTACAAAGTCTCTGTTCTAAATACTTCTCCACCCCTAGGCTATACCTTAATTAAGTCCACCACAAAGCCCCTCTTCTCAAATGGAGATTAGTTTCCAAACATAAGTAAAATACATTCACTTGCTCAACCATAGAACACAAAAAGGTCAAAAGTTCCCCACCCCTGGATCACAATTGAATCTACCCCAGAGTTACATCAAGTTTAAACACAGCACTTAATACCCAAATGGAGGTCTTTTCTTCATCTTGACAGGAGGCAAGTTCTCAGCAATCTTAGTTCCTGGGGAGACAAGGCTTAGCAAAGCCACAAGATACATTGCCAGTCCCTTCATGAATTTATCCTCTGTCTGTAGAACAGTCCTAGAACCCCTGAACACATTAGCAAAGCCCTCTCCCAGGATTTCTGTAAACATACAACAAGAAAATCCTTCTTCAGGGCTTCTGAACCAACAGAAAGGCTCCCAGACCCCTGCAACAACAGCACTGTCCTTCACCAGTGGACAGTATTCATTCTGTCTGCCGGACAGTCTCCAGACCCCTGCAACAACAGTACTGTCCCTCACCAGTGGACAGTATTCACTCTCTGTCTGCAGGACAGTCTCAGGCCTTCTTAACCAAATGCCAGGTTCCAGGACTTCTTCAACAGGACAGTCTTTCACCAGTGGACAAATCTGGCAAAATAACATCAAAACAGACAGACAAAGTACCAGCAAAACAGCCATGTCTCCTCAGTCCTTGGCAGCTCAGGGGGCAGGTCTCAAAAGTCCAGGGCAATTCAAAGCGGCCACCAGCAATCTCTTAGTCTCTCTCTCTCCACGAGGTGCTGCTTCCAAAAAGATGTTCCGCCTCTCTCCAGTGTCTCTCCAAATCTACGTCACCAGCTTCTCCCACTTCAGGACTTTCTTTTCACATCAACAAGCCCATCCCACAGGTGGGATTAACAAATTCTGGGTTTTAATACAATCAATTTGAAAACCAAGCCAATACAGGGGAATCTTTAATTGCCATTACTATCACACACTACTAGGTCTATATCACAAAGAGATAAAAAAGGAAATGATCCTACATGTATAAAGATATTTATAGCAGCTCTTTCTATGGTGTCAAATAATTGGAAATTTGGAGGATGCCCATCAATTGGGGGGATACCTGAACAAGTTGTGATACATGTTTGTGATGTAATACTATTGTGCTATAAGAAATGACAAGCAGAATGCCTTCAAAATACCTAAAAAACTTACATGAACAGATGCAATGAAGTGAACAGAACCAGGATCACATTGTGCACAGTAAAAACAATATTACAAAATGATCAATTATGAATCACTTGGCTATTCTCAATAATACAATTATCTAATATAATTCAGGACTCATGATGAAAAATGTTATCTGTCTCCAAAGAAAAACTGATAGAGTCTAAATACAGATTGAAGCACAGTTAAGACACAAAAACAACTTTCTTTATTTTTCTATTTTTTGGTGGGTTGTGTTGTATTTTTCCCACAACATGACTAATATAGAAGTATATAACTGCACATGTATGACCTATATCAAATTGCTCTCCTTTTCAATTAAGGGATAGGGGAAAAAGGGAGGGAGATAATTTGGAACTAAATTTTTAAAATTGTTTAAAATTTTTACATCAATTGGAAAAAAACAATTCTTTTTGGAAAAAAAGATTATTACCTTCCCATAAGAAGAATAAGGAATTTATTTTCTTTAATGAAGGCTGATACTGAATTAATGATTTTTGGCTGCCAAGTTATTACAGACTCAAATTTAGCTTGTAGTCAACTAAAACTCATGAATTTTTTTCACAAGAAATTCTTTTGTCTTATGTGATATTCTATATGATAGTCTTCAACTGTAGAAGTATAGGTATTACATATTTATAAGCTATTCTCTTGGTTTACTAGAAACTGATTTGACTTGTCACATACATATAAATCTAGTGAAGGGGATTGGAATCAATTAAGAATGAAATACTTAGCCACTAGATGGCAATGTACTCAAGGTCCTTGTCCTATACGTACCCTTTAACCCCAACAGTCTTTAACAGTCTAATAAATCCCCTCCGGGCACCAGAAGGTGATCAAAGGTTGAGCCCATCTTTCAGCAAGAACAAGTCTCAGTCTGCTTCCTCTCTGAATGGTGGTAATGACTTCAACATTTGGCTCTGCAGTTCTGTCTAAATCCTTACTGTACTTAGCTCTAGTCTAAGAAATGAAATGAAATGTTGAACTATGGGAATCATTACAACTGACTGGTTCTCATTCCCTCCACTCCTCCTTTACTTATGAAATTATTCACTCTCCCATAGAAGAAGATGTACGTCATAGAATTGCAATACAGCTTTATGGTACATAAAATAAAATGAAAAAGGAGAATATATAACTCTTTATCTCACATAGAGATAAGAGTAATTTTTAACTGTAGTTCTATGGGAAGTAAGACGGGGTAAGACCATTTCTGGTGACTGGGTCTCAGAATTTGCTTGATCAAGTTCCCCTCTATGAATCATTTCCCAGGCCTATGGCATCTTTGTAGGAGCAGAAAAAAATGATAAGTTCCCCTGGGCTTTCAATGAATCAGTGATTCTATCAATTGACAAGCTCATACAGGATTAAACTATCTGCTATGCTTAGGGATACATAGACACAAATAAAATATTACCTGTTCTCGGGGAGTTTACATTCTATGAGAGAAAAAGAAAACACAGTTATAAGTTTATGCAAAGTATATCAAACGTAAATAAAAAGACATTTCAAGGGAGAACTAGTAACTGGGGGAAATGGGAAAGACCTGATGTAAGTGGTAACATGCCTACAATTCTCTGCCTCCTCACCTCTTGACTCTTAGAGTCCTTAGCTCTCTTCAAAGCTTAGCTCATGTCACCAAAGACATTGAGACAGGAGATGGAACAATATGTACAGGGACAGATCAAGTAAACCAGATTGTCTGGGCATAGTGTGTAATGTGGGGGTAATGTGAAATCACCTGGAAAGGTAGACTGGAGGCAAAATGTGAAAGGCTTTAAATGCCATACACAAATATTAGTATTTTATTCTAGACCTAGAGGCAATGAGAAGCCACTAGATCTTTTTGAATAGGGGCCTGACATTGTGGTTTAGAAATATCACTTCTACAGGTATTTGGGGGATGACTTCCAGACAGGTAGAATCTTTAGGTAGAGAGACTAATTGTAATAGTCCTGGTGAGAAGTCAAAGGGGTCTGAGCTAGGGTGCCAACCATGTAAGGGGAAAGGGAAGGTGAAGTTACTGAGAAGTTATTGAGGTCAATCAACAAAAATTGGCAACTGATTGTATATGGAAGATGAGGGAGAGTGAAGATCAAGCATGCATTCTGAGAGGCTCTACAGGTATAACTTCTGTGGAAATTTGGCCAGCCTTCCCTACAAATTGCTAATTGTTGCAACTCACAGGCAAACTAGCTTAGTTGAAGCAGCAGGCACAGCCTAAGGGAGACATAGGAGGAAGCCTGTGTCAGGCAGGCCAAACTACCTCCTCTTTGACCACCATCTCCCCTCATACCTCAGTGGAGACAGCCCAGAACCTTGAAGCCAAGGGCCTTGGAATAGCACTGTCTCCGGTATAATGCCTGTATCCATCATCCTGGAAAGTAACTGTTGTAGACACCCTGCAGATGTTACCCACAGCTGTAGCTACTGAAGATCCAGATTCACCACAGTCCTTGGCAATATTGATAAGTTCAAATTATTTTATCCATGGAAATAACATTAAAGAAGAGATAGTACCACCTGCTTTGCTGCTGTACTCTAGGTCATGGGATCTTTCCATCTGATTTGCAACTGAAACTTTTCATACATATTTTCTCCGCATTAGAATGTGAGCTCCTCAAGAACGGGGCTGACTTTTACATATGTATCCCCTGCACTTATCACAGTATTTTAAAGACACATTTTGTTGTTGTTCAGTTATTTTTCAATTGTGTCCAACTTTTCTTGACCACATTTGAGGTTTTCTTGGCAGAAATAAAATCGTTTGCCATTCTCTTCTTGTAATGGGAATCTGAAGATTTTCCCTGCCCTTTGGCAGGGATAGGCTTAATCTGAGATCCTTCCCTGATTTGAAAATATGCTCTGCCCCCTAATAGGCTGAATGTGGTCACATGGATACTGTGATGGAGGCTTGTTTTTCAGGAATGCCCATACCTTGTTACTTTGTGATTGGGCAGTGGGTCAAGAGGGTTGTGACATTCTCTGACCCAGGAGAAGGCTATATATACACTGATGTCAGGTTTTGCTTTGGGGCTCACTTTGAGAAGAGTTGGGTGATTTGACCAGATGAGACTCTGGGCAGCCACTGAGCCCCCTCACTTTGAAAACCCAGATGTTGGTGCCTCCCTATCTAGTAACTAACTAGGTATGGATGTAATGGTCAGACAGCTGGAAGTCCTGTCTGCTGATCTGTTTCTCTTGTCTGCTTGTAACTTCTGTTTGTATTCTCTGAAGTTCAGGGTGCTGACTTTTTCCCCTGAACTAGATAAATGATACATGTTTGATTAAAGTAAGATTGTTAACCTATTTTGAGTTGCTTTCCTTTAGAAAAGCAGATCTAAGAACTTGTGCTAGCAGCCATCCTGGGTATTGTAGGGTGCTTGCTGCTACAAACCAGCTCATTTTATAGATGAGAAAACTGAGGAAAACAGGGTCAAGTGAATTGCCCAGGGTCACACAGTTTGTAAGTGTCTGAAACCAGAGCTGAACTCAGGAGGATGAGTCTTTCTGATTTCAGGTCCAGCAATCTATCCACTGTACCACCTAGCTGCCCTTAATACATAGTAATAATCACTTAAAATGTTTTTTTCAATCTGTGACTCAGACAAATTAGTAACCCTTGCTGCTATTTAATTTCTTCATCAGAAAGGTGATAGGCTTTGACCTATCACCTATGTAATCACTCTATGTGATCTCTTCGGTCCCTTCCAGTCCTAATGGCCTATGATTGAATCAATTTATGTTTAAACAACTTGCCAAAATTGAAGTACTCTGTATTTGCAGTATTCCTCTACTAGTAATACTTCTCTCTATCTGAACTCAGTTCTGAATATGTAGTTTGTCCAGTGTGGAAAAATTACATTATGGAAACTCCTTCCACTAATATGGATTGTCTGTACTGATTTGTAATTTATATTCTTTTTGAGTTGTCTGGAGGCATTGAAAGTTGAAATAACTTTTTCCATAGTCACAAAGCCATTTTGTGTCAGAAACAGAGTTTGAGTCCAGATCTTGACTCCAAGGTTGGCATTCTATTTACGCGTTATCATACTCCACAAATGTGTGCATATACATAAACACATAGTTTATATATATTTCAATATATGTATAAATAATATATCATATATTATATATGTATATATACATACATATATGTATATTTACACATATATGTGTAACCACAAAGACACATTCATCCAGAGAGAATATTTTGTGTCTTTTTTTTTTTTTTAACAATTTGAAGTTCATGTCATCTTTAAAAGTCACCAATAGGTTTTAAGTTTAGGAAGCTTCCAACTTGTAATATATTCATGCTTGGTATGTGAGAATGCATAGATCAAATCTGCTCTGCTTGCTGAATTTCAATAGGGGATTTGTCAGTGTTTGGCCAAGTAATAGCTAATACCTAGTGAGATAGTCCAATGTCATGACTTTTTGTTGACATTTTATCTTCTCTCTGTAAAGTTAGTAGGTAATTTCCATTTCTTTTTTTGGTTTCTCTCCATTCATTCAACAAACATTTATCCAATACCTAGTATGTGTCAATCGGTCCATATCATTATTCTAAGTATACACTAAAAATAATTAATAAATGAATAAAATATATTAGAGAACACATTAACATTTGAAAGAACACAGAATGAATCAGAGAAATACAGTCTTTCCTGCAATTATTTTTAGAAATAAATTTTTGAATATAATTTCCTGCCTTCTATTACTCTGTATGGAGATAGAAATACAGAACTGGACTACTGTCTCCTACAGTCAGGATCATAGCAATAAGGGATAAGCATATGACATTCTCTATTTTATACAGTTGTTTATGTTTTTAGACAATTAAAAAAATGTCTTTGAAAATAATGACACATAATAATTTTCTTAGGAATAGTAGTTCCTTTTTCCAAATTTAAAAAAAATGTAAAAATTTTTTCAGTCCTCCATTTAAGGTTAACAGAGAATAAAATAGAATTTTCCTTTGACTCAAAGGGAAAAAAAGTTGACTTTAAAGATTATATAGGCAATAACAGTGGTAGACTCTGGTCTTGTGTTTTTCCTTACATAGTTCTGTGATAGCCTGTTGAAATATACTCCATTTGACTAAAGTATGTTAAATTTTCTGAACTGAAGTTTTTAATGTTTTTGAAATAGAAATCATTGACCACAGAAAAGCATGTCATCGGAATTTTGGATTTATCTTAGAAGATAGCCAAACACTGTTTCACGTTGCCATGACAAAGCTGATTTAATTGCTATTATCACTCATGAAGAAGGCCCTCCAGATCCTTCCAAAGAGGAATTATATGGTAATAATTGAATTGGAAACCCTAACTGTAAATTCTGCCCCCAGTGAAGGGCTGTATACTTATAGGAGAAGATTAAACCTGACCATTACTGAGAAAAGAGACTTCTGGGTTTGTTATTGCTCAGCTGAGAGACATTTCAAATTTTTACTGATGTACACATTTTTACCACCAAAGTCCTTATTTCTTTGAATCTATAAACTATAAAGCAGATATTTCCCCTTCTTTGTCCTTCTCCCATCCTGCCTCCTCAAACTTGCCAACTCCCCATGCCTTTTCCTCGAGGCTACAGTCAGAAAGCCAAGTCAGCAAGCATTTAATATGTACCCCCCATGTGCTAGGCCTTGTGCTTAATGCTGGGGATAAAAGAAAGGCAGAAACACAGCCCTTGACTTCAAGGCACTTAGAATCTAATGGAAGAGACAACATGCTTGCAAACAACTAGGTTCAAGCAGGATATCTACAGAATAAATTTGAGGCAATCTCAGAGAGAACATATTAGCATTGGAGGGGACTGACAAAGATTTCTTGCACAAGGGGGTACAATATCCAAGGTAAAGAATTTAGATGTTTTCCTGAGTTGAAATCTATTTGGCTCTATCAGCACCGACAATTTCTGTCACTAGAAAAGTTTTTGACTGCTTCCACATTAACATTTAGATGTAGTCATACAATGTTTTCATACCATCTTTGCAATAAACTAAATAAGCCACATAGTGCACATTGAGGCAGCAGACACATTTTAAAGTGGTGCTGATGATATGGCAGTCTTGTATAAGATTCATAAACCTTGGATGAAACTTGGCCATTACAGACATGACCATACTGTGCTGTTAGGTGAATTAAATAAATTACCTCTTTGAAGGTATCTATTGCTAGTGCCTTTAAGACATTTTGATTGAAATCAGGGTACAATGGCAAAAATAAAAGCAATTGGATAGAACTTCACAGTTTACAAATTTCTTTCTCTAAAACAACCCTATTTTTAGTCAGGGAGTTCTGTTATTAGTCCTATTTTATAGATGAGGAAACTGAGGACCAAAGATATTTAGTTACTTGCTCATGGTCATACAGCTAGTAAATAGCAGAGTTCAAACTCAAACTCATATCTTCTGATTCTTAGTTCTTTTCTCTCAAATATATCACTCAGTAGGAGGGTGAGTCTAAAGAAGCATTTAAGGATAAGTAGCAAATTACTTTAGATAGAGAAAACTGGAAAAATCAGTAAGTGACACTTTGGAACTGTTATTTCTTAAAAGAATAGGTTCTGGATGGTATAGGGATGATGCAATTTCAATATGCTGAATTCTTCACTACCCTCCACTTCATTGCAGCGACCATATTTAATATTTCTTTCACACCCCTCATAATGCCTAGAAGAGTGCTGGGTACAAAGTAGTTGATCAGTAAATTCTTGTTGGTTGGCAAACTGGTTCCCCGGGAGCAAGACAGGTGCTTATTTACAGGCACAGATATGTTTCAGTCCAATTCTACTTAATAGGGGCACAGCATTGTATAATGGAAAGGGCCCTGAACTTAGAATCATCTCCTAGTTCTGATTTGTGTGTCCTTGGGCAAGTAACTTAACCTTCCTGGTCTTCAGCTTCCTTATCTGTAAAATGAATATATTGGTCTATGTCAGTGGTTATCAAACTTTTTTGATCCCATGGTTTGCTGGGACTGGGGGGTTTTGTGATTTTGTGGTTTGAGAGGATTTGTATGATTTTTTTTTCCAATGCTACCTATGCAGCTGTGTGACCTGGCTTCAGTTACTTAAACTCTTTCTTTTCCAATTTTATTATAGATAAAGTGAGAATTATAATAGCACTTATATCTCAGGGTTGTTGTGAGGAACAAATGAGATAATATATGTAAAATGCTTTGCAAACTTTAAAATGCTATATAAATGCTAGATATTTTTATTGTTACTATTAATTATTAGTCACAGGCTTATTGATGTTGTATGATGTGAAAATTTGGGCAAAGATTGAAGCTTAGAGATTTGAAAAATTTACAAGCCAGTTTGCTAGTGAGGTAGAAAGAGTAAACTAAATAATCTCAGTATATTTTTGAGAAAATACTTTAAAAAATACCCCTTTATCATACACAGATAATTGTAAAAGTGAGTACATTAAAAGACTTATGTAATTGATCTTTAAACTTGGTTACCACAAAGTATCTTCCTAGACAATGGAGGTTAATATATCTTTCCAATCTCTCTCTCTCTCTCTCTCTCTCTCTCTCTCTCTCTCTCTCTCTCTCTCCCTGCCCACCCTCTCTCTATTTCTATATCTTTATATATAGAGATATTGTGATATATATATAGAGAGAGACACAGAGATGCATATAGATATCTACATAAAGATATAAATTTCCTGAAGAATCTATGATTATCAAAGATTTCTGAAGAATCTCACAAATCTGTGCTTATTGGTTCCACTACAATTTTTTACCATTTAACTTTGGTAGGGCTATTGCTTACACTTAGCAAAAGTAATGGGGAAATTGTCATTGTGTTCAGTATATTTATATCTCACTGGAAGCTGCCTCTAACTACAGCCTTATAAAAAGTTCCTCCACTGCTATCTCTGCTAAATCCAATATTTGGGAAGCAACTGACCAGGCCTTCTGGGACCAGGGTATATAGCTTGATTGGAGGGGAATTTATAAACACTTCAAGTCAGGAAGGTCAGGATTCAGGTTTAAGAGAAGCCACTTAAAGTAGAGGGTAACAGGTGGCTCCCATATTTGCAGCAAAGGTGGAGAACAGTATGGCACCATTAAAAGACCACTGGATTTGGAGACAGGGGGACTGGGTTCATAATCTTGGTTTTATCAGTTATTGTCTGTGTGACTTTAGCATTTAACTTCTCTGTGTCCAGGTTTCCTCATTTGTAAAATAAAGGGGTTGAACTCTGTGATCTCTACCATCTCTGCCATCTTCAAACAAGGCCTCTAAGAATACGGAGTTTGGGAAGCTACTTAATTCAGAGGTCAGTCATCTTGGCTGAGAATCTGATAAATAAAAATTCAGAGACACTGGCCAGTGGTTTGCAGACAAGAAGTTATTTAGAACATAGGTGAGGAGGCAATGTACTAAGCAGAGAGGGAACCAGTGTTACTAATAGAGTGTGTGTTGGAAGACTGACATGCCAATTGCTTGTTGGTGGAGCTATTAATTATTTCCCCTACACTGGAAAATGATATGGAATTATGCAAAAAAGTTACTAAAGCATTTATAGTCTGACCAGAAACCCCACTACTAGGATTATATAGCAAGGAGACTATAGACAGAAAAATGGAGTCCATGTGTTCAAATATATTTATAGAAGCATAATTTGTGATAATAAAAAGCTAGAAATGAAATCAGGAAGAGGTGACTTTAAATTCAGCCTCAGAGACTTTCTATCTGTATGACCCAGGACAAGCCACTTAACCTCTGTTTGCCTCAGTTTCCTTAACTATAAAATGAGCATAATAATAGCACCTACCTCACAGTTGTAAGGATAAAATGAGACAATATTTTGTAAGTACACAGTGCCTGGCACCTAGTAGGTGCTGTATAAATATTTATGCCCTTTTCTCTCTCCCTCATCTGGTCTTATTTCAGGTAACTTTCTCTAAGGCACTATTCATTTCAGTAAAACAGTGAGTTATTCCTCATATGCAGTATTCTATATGCTATTTCCATACCTTTGCATAAGTAATTCCTAAAATATGGAATTCATCCACTCTTTAGCTCCTCATGGTAGAATCTCTAGCTTTCTTCAAAGAACAGTCCAGGTGTCACTTTCTATAAGAGGTCTGTCCTCATATCCTTAGTTATCAGTAGTCTCCTTCTTGAAATTGCAAACACTTTGTATATAATTTGTATTTACTTATGTCCACATATGATATGTCTATAGTGCCTTGCATATATAGTAGACATTAAAATGTGTATTGTTTGGATTGCATTAATTGCATTTTACATATATCATCTCATTTTTTCCCTCACAACCCTGGGATATAAGTGCTATTATTATCCGCATTTTATTTATGATAAAATTGAAGCAGAAAGAGTTTAAGTAACTGGCTCCAGATCACACAGCTGTTCATGTATCACATAAGAAGAATGTAAGTTCTTTGAAGGCAGGTGCTATTTCATTTTTGTCTTTGCATATTTATTATTATTATTATTATTATTTGCCTTTTGGAGGGCAATTGGGGTTAAGTAACTTGCCCAAGGTTACACGGCTAGTGTTTTTGTGTGGGTGTTAAGTGTCTGAGGCCAGAACCGAACTTGGGTCATCCTGACTACGGGGCCGGCACTTTGCTTACTGCGCCACCTAGCCACCCCTGTCTTTGCATATTTAGCACTTAGTATAGTGTCTTGCATGTATAATAGACATTTAAATGCATATTATTTTGGATTGCATTAATAATAATAACTGGCATATATGTGTATTATATAATGTTTTATGTATGTATGTATGTATGTAAATTATATAAATATATATGTAAATACCTTAAGGTTTTCAAACTGCTTTGTATGTATTATCTCATTTGATAATTACATTTCTATGAGGTAAGTACTAACGGAATCATTATTCTCTTGTTACAGTTGAGGAAACTGAGACTCATAGAGGTTAGATGATACATTTATTGTTGTTGTTGTGTCAATTAGTCATATCATTTGGGGTTTTGTTGGCAGAGATGCTTGAGTGGTTTGCCATTTCCTTCTGCAGCTTATTTTGTGTATGAAGAAACTGAGGCAAATAAACTTACCCAGGGTCACATGCCTAGTAAGTGTCTGAGGCCAGATTTGAACTCAAGTTCTCCTGACTCCAGGTCTAGTACTCTATCCACTGTGCCACCTGGCTTTCTTTGTCCATGATTTAGCAAATAGTAAGTTTCAGAGGTAAGATAAAAACACAAGTTTCTCCTTTTCCCGTGCTTTGGAAACACTCTACAACATTTGTAAGGAATAGGTACAGGGTAATTTTCTTACAACTCAAATAAATGACCAGGGGAATGCAAGGAGAGTCTACTTGTTAGTTTTACATCTGCCCTCACAGAGGCTGTGGCCATGGCTCTTCTCATGTGATTGTGTATGAATATGGTGGTGAAAGACAAAGGCCACCAAGGTTCAAAACAAATGTAATCTAGAAGATGAGCCTGTAGGCAAAATAAGAAGGCTGCAAAGGATCATAAGCTGGACTTTTTTAGATACAGAAAGAATGAATAGTTTTTAGGTCCATAACTAAATGTTTCTTGTGTGTTTTATTTAATAGAAAGAATCACAAATCATTAAAATAAAGTCTGCAAGCATTATGTTTCTAGATTTTAAAGACTATTTTAATTCATATATAAGTTGACAGTTGAGAAGCATTTATGAAATGCCTACTCTGTGCCAGGGATTGTGGTAAGTATCAGGGATACAAAAAACCACCCAAAGGACAGTCTTTGCCCTTGAAAAGCTCACTATTTAATGGTAGAGACAACATGCAAACAAATATATACTTAAGCTATAGACAGGATAAGCAGGAAATGATTAACAGATACTAAAATTCAGAGGGATTGCGAAAGGCTTCCTGTAGAAGTTGGGATTTAAGTGGGACTTGAAGGAAGTCAAGGAAACCAGTATAGAGCAATTAAGAGAGAGTGTATTTCAGGCACTGGGACCAGCTAGAGAAAAAGACCAGAGCTGAGAGATGGAGCATCTTATTCTTAGAATAGCAAGGAAACTGTTGTCACTAGATTGCAGTGGGGAATAAGATATAAGAATTCTGGAAAGGTAGGAAGTGGTTAGATAATGGAGGGCTTCAAATGCCAACCAAAGGATTTTTTATTCTATGTTGGAGGGGATAGAGAGTAATTGGAGTATATTAAATAGTGTATTGACATAGCTGGATAGGAGCTTTAGAAAGTAACTTAGGCAAAAAATGGAGGATGGTCTGGAGTCACTAAAGAGTTGGAATAAATAGGCCAACTACCAGGCTAATGCAATGATCCAGGCATGAAGTGATGAAGCCATGCACAAGGTAGTTCCTTCTTTCATAAAATACATATACATGTATACATATACATATGTATCTATATGGAAATATAGATATAGATATACAATGCTACTTAGACTAAAATTGAGATCAGTTTTCAACTAGCTCCTCTAATAAAGAAAGCTTGTTAATCTGTTTTTCCTTATTACTATGTAAATGCTTATCATGGGCCACTATGATTTGAGATGACCAAATGTCCCACCGCAAACTATCAGAATCTCTTTTCCTCTCATCCCACCCCCCCACATGTGTAGTATATACCAGAGAAAATTGTTGAGCCAACATAGGTGGAATAATCATCTTTGCGGGGCTTCAAAAAACCTTGACCATAAACTATGATAGAAGAAAAACAGATAGACCTATGGTCAGGTTGGAATTAAATTATATTAGAGAAGTAATTCCCTTCCAGCTCTAAATTTATGATATTTTAATTCTAAATGGAAATTTAAAAAGCTACACATTTAATCTATACTTGTTCAATAGCCACTTTCATTTGAGCCCTCTATACTGTGGCTACTTGTGTCACCCTTTGAATGACCTAATTGGTCAATCAACTAACTTTTTCTCAGTCTTCATTCCTCTTGAGCTATCTGGAATATTTTATTATATTACTTGACCTATCAATCTTGATATTTTTCCTCCTTTGCCTTCTACTTTACTATCCTTATTATCCTACCTCTCAAGACCTCTTTGTCTTCCTCTAACTCAATGTCTTAATTTTCTCTATTCTCTTTCTGCTCTGAAAATTTAAAAATCATCCAGGGTTCAGTCTCTGGTGCTCTTCACTTCTTGTGCTTTATTGTTTTCTCCCTAAGAAATTTCATCCACTCTCATTTCGTCTACTATCACCTCTATCCAAATAACTACTATTTCTACACCCATGACCTCTCCCCACCCAATTTTATTGCATCCTGGCATTTCTAGCTAAATGTAGAAAGAGTAGACACTTAACGGTGACTTTTTTTTGGCCATGAAAATCCATGCAACAAAGGAAAATGTAAGATTTTCCTTAGTTCTGTACAGCTCTCTGCCACTTCCCAGTGATGGCAGAATGTTGAAAAAGGAGCTAAACATCATACAATTTTGGACTGTTTTGAAACATTTGCTTAACTATTTAGTGTTATAAACATGAGATCCTTTTCTAGTTTGTTGTTTGTTCTTTGTTTTCAAAGAGGATTGATGATATCCCAGGGTAATGTCTTAACTCATGCATGAAGTGGATTTAAGTGAGGTAGAACTGCACAAAGTTATCAGACTCACTCTCTCTTCCAGAATCATTGAAGTCCAGTGACAAGACAAAGATCAGGATGCCTGGAGGTGGCCTGGTGTGAAGTGGATGACCATAGTGTCTTCAATGTCTGACCAAGCTCTAAAGCAATCCATGCTTCAGCTGCCTTCATGGCTCTTGGTACAAATCCACCAGGAGGAAGTCTTAAATTCACTGGATAAGTTCATTTACCATGGCAGTATGCTTTCCAGGGAAGTACACATTGTTAATATAGTTGACACATGCATTTCAGAACTAGCTCAGTGTTTGGGAGTCTCTGAAGAAAAGTGGGGGAAAGAAGAGGAATTAGACTGATTACCAAATTGAAGGTCTACAGGGCTGTTGTGCTGACCTCATTGTGGTATGCCTGTGAAACCTGGATACTCTACCAGTGCCATACAAGGGAGTGGAATCACTTCCATTTGAATTGTCTTAGGAAGATTCCGAAGATTACCTGGCAGGATAAGGTACTGGACGCTGAGATTCTTTCTTAGACTAAACTGCTAAGCATTCAAACTCTACAGCAGAGAGAGTAACTCTGATGGGCTGGCCACATTGTTTGAATGCCAAACATATGCTTGCCTAAAAGACTATTTTACTGAGAACTCTTACAAGGCAAGTGCTCTCATGGTGGTCAGAAGAAGCTATATAAGGACACTCTGAAGGTCTCTCTGAAGAACTTTGGAATTGATTACTAGACATGGGAGACATTGACACAGAATTGTCCAGCATGGCATACCCTCATTAAAGAAGGTGTCGTCCTCTATGAGCAAAGCAGAGTTAAAGTAGCTCAAAAGAAATGCAAGATGCACAAATTTAGAGAATCCATCCTGATTGTTCACATGGAATATTTATGCCCAAACTGCAATAGAGAATTCTGAGCTTATTGGTCTGATCAGACACTGACAGACACACTGTAACTTGACCCTAACCTAGTGATGTCATTTTAGTCCTTTCTGAGAATGAAAGACAACAACCTATTAAGTAGAAACATAACCCTTTTTCCCACAGGATCTGCAGTATCTAAATACTTTGTGATTACAACAATGGCTGAAGTCAGATACTTTGCTCACTCATATTACCAGCTGGATGCTTCTGTTGGAAACATCTCCAGCTTTGGGGACAAAATGTATGATTATCTTTCTCTTGGAGCCTAGTAACACCCAAGCATTGTTACTCATTTCACTAGAAGTTTGAATCCCTGAAATCTCATTCTTCCACAGGTCTTCTATTAGTCTTAGGTCATTAAAATTTTTGTTATTTAAAATTTCACTTGTGTTTGTCATTCCTCTGTAACTGAATTATATGTTCCTTGGGTGCAGGGACTATGCTATATCCCTCCTTGTATCCTCCGACAGGTTTTAGCACACTGATTTGCACAAACCAGGCATTTCTAAATTTGTCTGGAATTAGGTTACCTAGAGGAAAGAAGAAATAATTTCAGGAGCATAGTCAGGAGGAAGTGGCTTCATGAATCAAGGCTAGAAAGGAGCAAGATAAGAGATGCAAAGTGCCTAGTGACATTCATTTCTGTAAAAATCTTCTCTTATCATGCTATTCCATTGCTCAGAAATCTTCGATGGCTCCTAATTGAAGATTTGCCTTATATTGAACTCATAACACTTTATTTATAATTCTTTTAGGCACTAAACCTAAACTTCTTTTAGGCATTACATGTAACTATCAAAAAGAAGAGTTACTAGAAGCATTCATCTCTTCAGGCTCTTCTCTGATCATATTCCATTCCTCAGAAATCTTCAATGACCCTTCCCTTCCTCCCTGCACCCTATTACCTACAGATTAAAGTCATAACTCTCTAGGTTGGTATTTGAGGTCCTTCATAATCCACTCACTATCATCCAAATAAAATCCTACATTTTTGTCTTTTGAAATTCTACCCCTTCTTTCAAGCTTTCTAATTCTACCTCCTTCCACTATCCTCTCCAGATGACAATGCTCAATGCCTTTGTCTAAACTCACAACACTTTGTTCATAATTTTTCAGATAAACAACCATATTCTAATATGCAAATTTCAGAAGAGTTTCTAATATGTGTTAAAGGGAGATTTCCACAAATATCTGAACTTAAAACAATAAAGACAGGCAGTTTGTATACATATATTGTCATTGGTATGATTCAGGGAATCAATCAACAAGAATTTATTTATTATCCACTATGTGTAAAAGCACAATGCAAAGAACTGGGGATGCAGAGAGAAAAGAAAATTCTCTGCCTTCAAGTTACTCAACTTGGCATTCTAGGCAATATGTGCATAATAATTTAATACTTTTTAAAAAGTGTATTTGGGGATGATGTGGGAACTCCACTCAGTGGGCAAGAAGGGAAAAAGAGTCACTATCATGAAAAACCCATTAATGCACTGCTTGACTGTCACCACACATCCCATAAGCAGGCAGTGAATTAAAAAAAGTCAAAATAGAAAAGGAGCTCAAAACAGTTTTTAAAAATGTAATGAGTTGTCAAATAAGCCTCTCTGGAGTTTAAAATCAAATGAGATATTTCTAAAACAAAATGCTCTAATACCTTATCATGGTATGAAATTGTATAAAGGCTTTATCTGTGGAATGGGATTGGAATTCTGGTTGTTTCTACCAAGCTGGAAAAGTTTGTAGCTTTGCTTGGTGGCAAGGCTGGGTTGGCATCTAAGAGTCTTTCATTGATTCTCATACTTCCTGACTTCTTTTAGTCTGTAGCCTTTTACAATATTGACTACTCTCTTCTCCTGCTGGATCCTCTTTTCCCTCTTGGTTTTTGTGACACTGTTTCCTTATCTGTACAATTTAGGGCATGTCTGACCACTTTTTTTTTTTTATGGGCTCATCATTCATGTCTTGTTTGTGGGTATTCTCCAAAGCTCTTCCTTTCTTTTTTTTTTTTTAAGCAATCAGGGTTAAGTAACTTGCTCAAGGTTACATGGCCAGTTATTTCTGGGTGTGGTGCTGAGTATCTGAGCCCAGATTTGATCCCCAGGTCGTCCTGACACTGGAGCTGGTGCTCTTACTCGCTGAGCCACTTGGCCGCCCCTAAGCAATTGGGGTTAAGTAACTTGCTCAAGGGTACACGGCCAGGTGTTTCTGGGTGGGTGTTAAATGTCTGAGCCCGGGATTCGATCCCCAGGTCATCCCGACACTGGAGCTGGTGTTCTTACTTGCTGTGCTACCTGGCTGCCCCTAAAGCTCTTCCTTTCTTTCACTGCTTTTGGTTCTTTATTAGCTCTTATTGACTTAACTCTTATGTAAATGATTCATGGATGTATATGTATATATATACATATGTGTATGTATATATATATATATATATATATATATATATATATATATATAGAGAGAGAGAGAGAGAGAGAGAGAGAGAGAATGACAGAGACAGAGATACCTATAGATATATATTCCCAGTCTCTTGAGTATTACCAACTGCCTATTGGGCATTTCAACCTGGATGTCCTAGAGACATCTCTAACTCATTCTGTCCAAAACAAAACTTATCTTTACCCCACAACCCATATTCTTCCAAACTTCCTTATTTCTGTGATATCACTATCTTTCTCATCTCCTAGTTTTGTATCTTCAGAGTTTTAATCTTCACTTTCTCTCACCATACAGGTCCAATCAGTGACCACATCTTACTCTTTGTACCTTCACAACATTTTTCCCATGGCTTTCATCATCTCTTTCCCAGTTTACTGTAATGGCTTACTAATTGGATCTCTATACCTCAAGCTTACTCCCCTTTTCCCTCCTGAATCTAGAAATTTTTACTGGATTTACCCCATGCATGAAATGCTCTTCCTCTTTCTCTGTCTCCTGGTTCACTGACTTCCCTCAAGTTCTAGCTAAAATTTCACCCTCTCAAGGAAGCCTTTATGAATCCCTCTAAATTCTAGCACCTTCTCTGTGTTGATTGTTTCTAATTTATCCTATATATAGCTTATTTGTTCATAGTTATTTGCATGTTTTCTCTCTCATTAGATTGTGAGACCCTTAAGAGCAGGCACCATTTTTAATATTTTTATGTATTTCTGCCATTTAGCAAAGTGCCTGGCATAGGGTAGGCACTTAATAAAAGTTTTATTGACTGATTGATTTATATTTATTCTCTATATACTTAGATATACCTATTTTACAATATACTATACCATTGCATACACACACACACTCACACGCTTCTTATCTTCTTCCCTTAAAATGTAAGTTCCTTGAGAGTCAGGATTATTTATTCTTCATTTTGTATTAGCAGATACCCAGCATAGAGCAGATATTTAATGAATTCTTACTGATTGATTTATTGTCTGAGGACCAACCTGTCTTAGTTCAGAGAAGTTCATTTCCAGGATGTTGACTACTAGGAAATGACTTTCTTGGCCATCGAAGCTTATGAAATGGACAACAAGGCATAAGATTCACCAATCTACACGTCAGTCCCTCCTGTTTCACACTGATAATGAATGAGTGGCAGAACCTGGGGCAGAAGTATACAGACTCTAATTCTTTTTAGCCTGCAAATTATAATTTAATTCTTGGTATTTTAAAAACACCATCTTTGTCTAGTAACCAATAACTTGCCACACTGTTGGACATGAAAGTATAAAGAAGCTATAGCAAAATGAAGAAATACATTGGATTTTCCTTGTAGTAGTGAATAAAGGAAATGGGGAACTTGGTTTCATTGTTCATCTAGAGATAGCAGGAATCATTATTTGACTTGGTCATCTACCACGGTGGTACCCACCATAAGCATACTACGACAGCCCACCAGGCAGACAATTACACTTTATATGACAACAGCTGTTGTATTAGATGAAGTAGAGAAATTTTTTAATGAAATTCTATAAAAGAGAAAATTCTCCTTTGTCAACACACGTCCTTTAGAGTAAGGAATGGTCCACTTCTACTTCAAAGTAAAGATGTGTAAATTTGGAAGACATTAAAAAATGTCAGAAAATATGATTTGGGACTATGAAATAAAAGAAGTCAAAAACATATACTCAGAAACCTTGTATGTATTCTTTCTTCAATGAGAAACTCCTGAATACTGTTAAACCCAAATATTTTAAATGAGATCAAGTATATACACAAAATATGTATATAAATATATCATATTGGTATATATGCATGTGTGTGTACACACACACATGCACACACACATACATGCACATACCAACACATCACATTGTGGTGTGTATATATGCATATTCCCCCTCCCCCGATATATGCATATCTATCTGTCTATCTCTCTATCTCTCCATCTATCTATTTATCTACATATGTTTGGGTACATGTGCATGTATACACCCATATGCATACACATCCATGAACATACATATATGGGTATGTATATATATATATATATATATATACATACATACACTGTATGCATATGCAATGTGGACCTGTGCTTTCTTTAGTACAGGGAGTCCATAGGGAGGAAATTCCTATAAGTACAAATTAAAACATTTAATTTATAGTCTTAGAGAGTTGCCAGGAAAACTGCAAGATTAAATAACAAGTCCAAGTCATACATTTAGTATCTGTCTAGCATAGTACTTGAATCTAGGTAGTTCTGACTCCAAGGACAGCTGTCTATTTACTGTGCCAAGATACTTCTCCTGCTATATCATACTGAACTTAAAACAACCTACTACATAGCAATTAGTTGTCTGTGTGGAGTCAGATCATCAACTGCTTAGATCAAAGGTAAAAGTCAACACCAAAGCAGAAGAAAGAGTAGTAATTGAAAAGATGCCATGTAACGACCACAATTCCAACTTGACCTCTTTGAGTATCCAGTTAAGTGACTCAGTATATAGAGCATAGAACTGGGATTCAAAGAGACCTGAATTTGAAGCCTGCATCAGATGCTCTCTAGTTATGTGATCCTGGAAAAACCACTTATCCTCTTTGTGACTCAGTTTTTTCATTTGCAAAATGGGACAATCATAGAACCTATTTTATAGTGTTATTGTGAAAATCAAATGAGTTAAAATATGTAAAGTGATTTGCAAACTTTAAACCACTATACAAATACTATTGTTGTTGTTATTATAATTAACAAAGTATTCAATTATCAGAATATGGGAAATGGACAATAACTATCAATATTTTTTAAGGAAATGCAATCCTGCAAATGAGCCACCACAATGAGACCACAAGAACCCTAAATCACCTCATCCAGCTTAATCTCCTTGGCAACTGGAAAGACAAAGCAGTAAAGGGCAGTGCTGTTTTTCAAGTACAGGCTTTTTTGCAAAACATTACAGAAGAGAATGACAGGCGAGTATGGGCAGACTGCTTTTTGAAACAGTGAAAACCAGTTGAGTAAAAGCCAATTGATGAGATCACATATCGATCTAAGTAATGAGTTGTCAGAGTAATTGACACTGATCCCAATGAAGTGTAGAATTTCAGAATAAACTCAAGATTCATAATTGGATGATGTTGCCCAATCTGCTTTATAGATGACTGACAAAGACCTGAACCTTGACCTCATGTCACTTCCTGAATAACTGAGTCATTTCCTGAATAAATGCTTTTCTTTGGCTCTTGAGATCTGGTAAAATTGTGTGGAACTAAAAGATAATGTGAATATACCTTTCTTGCAGGAAGCTTGTCTAATAGTAGCATTCTGGAATTGGCATTTTGAAGTCATGCCTACTTAAAGCAGAAGTTACTGGGATGTTTGGGGACATTCCAAAAGGCTTTGGGCAAGATTATTAGTATTTAGGGATAAGTTCTGAGTTCTCATTTGGCATTACAGTAAATCCCAATGCTGGAGATTACTGATGATCACAGGATCATAGATTTAGAATTAGAAGAGAACTTACAACAGCTCATTTTACAGATAAGGAAACAGGTCAAAAATGTTCAGAAACTTCCCCAAGACCTCATAGGGAGTAGTAGGTGGCAGAGTGATGATTCAAACATCGGTCCTCTAGCATTCTTTCCAACTGCAGCCTGCTGGTGGACAACATAATTATGCCTCTTAGTTTGTGTACTTCAATACTTTGAAATGTCTGACTCTGCGAAATACTATGGCAAAGAAAATGGATTTAAGGTCAACATAAGCTATGCTACCTTTTGTAATTATGTATTGTTTATTTAAATATTATGAGCAGATTTCATTCCTTAGAAATAAGGCTATAGTTGGTGATGGGGAAAACTTGTTGAATTGAATTCATGTTCTTTCATAAAAAAGCAAATTTGAATGATTGTTTTTATTATTTTAATGAACTAAATTATTTTTAATTGCAAAGTCTAAAAAATGATTCTCATAGAACCAAAGAACTTAGGAGTTGAATGGGTCCACAGCAGCCATCTAATCCAACCCATCTAATGTAGCAAATTAATAGCCAGATTTCTCAACATCTATGTCAAGTAGGCCATGTGTAAGTGCTACAATAAGGTTATTTCTGACAGTAGCAAAAGAGGCAAAGCTCAAAATGGGGTTTTAGACCTAAATATGTAGATTAAAATTCATGGGTAGATAAGGGAGGAGTAATATATCTGAAAGACTTGGAATATGAGAGGAAGCATGTTATAATTACAAGAGAGCTGGACCTGGAGACAGGAAATATCTGGGTTTGGAGCCTACCTCTGACTCTGGATAGTAATGGAAAAGTTTTCTGTAAAAATGGGGATAGTAAAATCTGCTGTACCTTCCTCTTAGAGTTGTTGTAAATATAAAATAAATTAACTCATAATAGGAGAATTTTTAATCCTGTAAGTGCTACATAGTATTATGAGATCATAGATTTAGAATGAAGAATCTTAGAGTTCACTTAATCTACCTTAGTTTCTTGAACCTTAATCTCCTTTATTCAGCTAGATCATGTCTTCTACTTCTTTCATATCTCTTGATGCTAGGTTGTTCAGTCATTTCAGTTGTGTCTGACTCTTCATGACCCCATTTGGGGTTTTCTTGGCAAAGATACTGAAGTGGTTTGTCATTTCCTTTTCCAGTTCATTTTACAGATGAGAAAACTGAGGCAAACAAGGTTAAGTGACTTACCCAGATTCAGTAAGTGTCTGAGACCAGGTTTAAACTCTGGAAGATCTTGCTGATGCCAGACGTGGCATTTTATCTACTGTGCCACCTAGGATGTTAGGTAGACACTAGGAACTCACACACTTCTTAACTGATGATTACTTAATTGGCTTGTGAAAGTAAGTAATAAAACTCTTTGGTAAATCAGTTGCATAGCGCTTCCTTGCTTAACAAATGATATATTCAAATAATAGAGATTTATTTATTTTTTGTTTAAAGTATTTTGACTGCTTAAGGAAACAATTAATTTAGGAATGGAATAAACCATTTGAAATAGCACACTTAAAGGGAACAAATATAGTACTCAGAAAAGATGTGAGAAATGCCCCCAAATACTCTACTTAAAATGGTTTATGAAATGAAAATATCACATGTGAAAATATAATTTAATGTCCTGGTGATTCAATTCTCTTCCTCAGTCTGTCACATATTGTTCTTACTATATAGGTTGAAATCCTTATAATTTAAAAAATTTCACCATATTTTTCCTGAGCTCCAAACTGATTTACTACTTTAAACTTCATATCCAAGTTAATTAAATATTGTTTTGCAGTTTTTTCTTCTCTTGAATTTACTTTCCTTTTTCCAGATATGTTTTCCCCTGACATGCCATGAAATGCTCAGTGAACTAAACAAGGTAACACCAAATTGTATTTTATAAGAGTTCAGAGAAACAAAATAAAACAACAATGCTGTAGATTTTGGTGAAGCCTTCATAGAAGAATTGGGTCTTGAGCAGGACATTGAGGGATGGGTAGTTTCCTTAATGAGCAGAGAGGAGATAGAAAAGTATTCCAGGTAAGGGTCTATAAAAATTTAGTCTACATAATTTGAATGACTGAAAAGAGACTACATATTTGGGAAATTTCTAAATATTTAGTGGTCCTACACATGGTCATCCGTGGGTTTTTTAGTAAAAGTAGCAATCGAGTGGATTAATTGACATATATAATCAGTTCTTGACTAACATCCTGTTCCAATGACTGATCATGACATTGATGTAATTTTGAGTTCTGACTTAGCAAAAAACTCTATAGTCTTTGAAGAACTGAAGTTGGGTACCACCAAACAGTTCATGGGAGACATGAGGGAGATGTTGCAAATTACAAATAAGAAATCATGAAGAATTATAGGGGATGTTAATAAAATAAATACACGATAGGAAAAGAAGATTGGACACTCATGCAACAGGTAGATAGTCCAATGTTCCACTGGTATCCTCCTTATATCAAGATAACTTAAGGTCAACTCCTTTTAGCGGACATAGACATAGACAAGAGTTGCACAGGATGGGTAGGCATGGATAGATTGTGACCTAGATCTGTGGTGTCAAATGAAATCTGCAACACTCTGAAGTTTACACTGAAACAGATGAAAATGTTGTGATTTAGTGGACCCTATTTCTGCTTGAGGTTGACACTACTGATCTCTATCACCAAATGAAGGGCCAACATTGGTCAGGTCATTAAAACATTAGAGTATTAGGATAGAACGCTAACACATTTTTGTTTTACTCTACTTGAATGGAAGGAAAGAACAGCACATAAAGCTCATTTTGAACTATTCATATTTAAGAAAAGGGAGTGTTATTGGTGTCTGCTGGGAAATATTGTTGTCTGTCATACTTGTTAATGTAACTGAAAATAGCTATCATTAGTTGGGCATTATTACTTATCCTGCTCAATCTAATGGCTTATTTAACAGATTGTTAGTGCCCTCAGCAAGCTCTGTTTCCATATGAAAACTGTTTTCATTGCAATGACCAGCCACAAATGCAGAGAACTGATCATAAAGCAGACTCCTCACCTCCTGTCAGAGAGATAGTATGGAAGGGGACATATACACTTTTTGGTCACAGATAATATAGGAATGTGTTTTGCTTGACATCCTGGTTACAAAGAACTTTTTAAAAATTCCTTTCCTTTTTTAAGAAAGGGGAGACTACAGGGGGAAGAAATATCTGGGTATTTTTGTTCATTAAAGAAATAAAATTAAATGTAAATATGTGTGTATGTATATGTAAATTGAATTTGGCAAAGTGTTCTTTATTATTGGATGATACCTGATTACCAAACATTACTGGTAATACCGAAAGCAGAGGAAATTATGAAATCCAACTGGAGATGAAAGCAAGTCAATATGGCGAACGCAAGTTAGTAGTATAAGTGTTTCATTCCCTTTCTCACCCAGTTGCACTCCTTAATACATCTCCATTATAATTTCAGGGACAAATCAGCCTTTGTACCCTCACCTCATCAGTATCCTCTTCCCCTCGGGTTTGAAGAGCTCTTAACAGAACATATTTTAAGGAGGCACCCTGCTCAGTCAACTTTTCATTTCCAACCAAGCTACACTCCTTTGAACTTTTCCATCCTGTCCCATCTCACTTTTCAGCTTCCTTTTGCATTTAATTTCCCCCATTACATTTTAATCTCCTTGACAGCAGGAAATATCTTTCTTACTTGTATTTGTACCTCAACCTCTTAGCACAGTGCCTGACACATGATAAATGCTTTGAATTCACTTAGGAATTTTTGTTTAGCTTAAATATAGAAATCTGTTACCTAACTTTCTATCTCATTACCTTACACTATAAGCTTTTTTAGAGCAAGGGCTTTAGCAAGGGCTAAAGGTTGTTTCATCTTTGCATCTAGCATAATGCACCACGCAAAATGGGGGCTTACTAAATATTAAGTTCAGCAACTAATCATTATTCAATGAATTTGAATCAAGGTATATTTTTACTTGGATTATTTGTGTCTGGTAGTTTTGAGATTATCCCATGATCTAACATACAGTTAACTTTACTTTTTAGTAATAATGTTACTGACAAGTTTGTTGACTGTGCTGCTAGATCTTCCTAGAGGTGTCATGATATTTAGATGCTTTTCTTTTACAGTTGAAGTAATCATGTGGAAGTTTCTAATTTTACCTGAGACTTACATTATTTATTTGATGGGGGAAGGCCAGATGTGCTAGAATAGTTTAAATAATTTGCATTCCTTACCAGATGTGACTCTATTAAATTACTAGCTCAAAGTAATAAATATGCTGCTGTTGTGTATTCTCCTTCATTAAAATCTATCTCTAGGCAATTCATCACTATTAATTTGTGCCTTTTTTTCCCTCTAAAAGTGGACAGACTTTTTTTTGGCAAAGTAATTCAGCCTCCCTGCTGCCTGTAGAGGTTTGTGCAGCTGGTGACTCTTTTGTAGATATCCCTTATTCCTGGCTATGAAAGTAAGATTTGTTTTTAAATGCTTTTTGTTATAAGCCTTTTAAAATAAAATTTTCTCATTTAATGTTAAGGTACATATTTAGTGCATTTTGCTAAAAACTGAAAGGTACCTATTAAAATTAAATGCTGACACTCAGATTCATTTAACTTTGGCTTTAATTTCATTTTATCTGTCATAAATACAATTTCTTTTATTTTCAAAAAATAATTACCTTTAGTATGATCTGGAACTTAGTGTCCCAATGGAACATTCTGTTGGATGTGCTGATTGACTCTATTTGTGTTATTTAATAATTTAAAAAAGACCAGCACTTAATAGTGGGTTTTAAAGACAGCAGAATAATGTACTGCTTCTCAATCCCTTGACCAGTCCCACCTTCCATAATTGAGACTGAGGTTGACTAGATTGGCATTCCAGGTTGCATGGGTTTCATAATTGTTGCTGAAGCCTTGCTATGGTAGAGAGTTGAAGAAGGGAATGGAGAAGTGATTTCATCTAGAACACTGAAGGGCAGATTATGGTTCAAGTGTAAGGAAAAAGTCAAAGTACTACAGACAGGGGGAAAAGAGGGGAGGGGGCTGAATAATGTCTGAAATAGAAGCCAAATATTGTAGGACTGGCAATCAAGGATCTGAATGTCCCTGTTTCTTTTAATATCTTACCTTACTAGGGTGGGTTGGGAAGACATTCTATTGAATAAAAGGCAGCTAACAGCGATCCCTAAAACATCAGTTTAGCTTAAAATGAAAGCATTATAACTTAGATCCTTGAAGATTCAATGACTCTTGGAAGGCTAATGAAGGTAGCCTTGATCTCAGAACTTGATCAGGTTTGATTATGGCCAAACATACACAAAAGGTAGCCAAAGTTGCAAAAAGCTCTGGGACTTCTTCAGCTGGGGTTGATATTGAGAAAGATCATCTATAAGAAATCACTTACCTAGCTTGTTTTTATTTCTTCCAAGTGAGAAAACAGGGAACTTTTTTTAGAGGGGGGAAGGTAAGACAATTGGGGTTAAGTGACTTGCCCAAGGTCACACAGCTTAGTTAAGTGTCAAGTATCTGAGGCCAGAATTGAAATCAGGTCCTCCTGACTTCAGGGCTGTGCACTATTCACTGAACTACCTACCTACCCCAATAGGGAACTTTTTAAGTTAACTCAGACCTACATATTTATTTGCTCTCCATGCTAACAAAATTAGGTATAACAAAAGTTCTTAAAGTGTGACCTGGGGACTCCTTGAGGTGCTCAGGACACTTTCAGGAGGTGTATATTTAATAATAAAAATAACACTTCAATTTTCAATACTATAACTATCAATAGATACAATCCACATAAACAAAACCTTTTTTTGGTCCTCAATAATGTTTAGGATTGTAATGAGGTCTTGAGACCAAAAAGTTTGAGAACTACTTAGATGTCTCTTACTTTTATTGAAACAATAAACCATTTATTCATTTATTAATGTGCTATTTTTGAATAGTAAGCCAAAGAAAATGATCTCAGTCAATATGTGGTGTTAGGATCACTCTAAGATTGTGAGCCTAGGTGAGTAGGAAAATGATCATGCCCTCAAAAAAGACAGGGAATTTTGGTTAAGGAGAGGTTTAGGATAAAGGAATACATCAAGATCTACAAAAGCTATTTTGTGATGTGAGACTGGAAATCAAGAGGAAAGTTAGAGTTAGATGGATAGGTCTGGGAATTATCTGCATAGCAGTAACAACTGAACCCATGCAAGCAAATGGGTTTACCAGTCAAGGCATTACAGAGGGCAAAGAGAATAAGACCTAGGGGGACACTTCCGTCAGTTAGTGGGAGCAACCTGGATGAAGATCTAGTGAAAGAGATTGACAAGAAATGATCAGATTGGTGGGATAAGAACCAGGAAGAAGTCTAGTGAGGGGAAAATATTCAGAAGGTAATCAAGGAGGTTAAGGAAGATGAGGAATGAGAAAAGACCATTAGATTTTATAATTGAGAAATCACTGGTAACTTTAGAAAGGGTGGTTTCAGTTGATGATAAGGTTAGAAGTCAGATTGCATAAGGTTAGATGTAAGGAAGAAGAGAGGAAGTAGAGGTAGCCAATGTAGATGAGTCTCTAAAAAATTGTATCTATGAAGTCGAGGAGAGATATCAAATGATAGCTAGTAAAGATGTTTGGATCAAGCATGATATTTTATTTCATTTTAATTCACTTTAGCTTTTTGGAGATTGAGAGGGTTAGACTTGGGATTGTATTTGTAGGCTGCAGAGAAAGAGCCAGTTAGACCCCTATTCCATCATGGATAATGTAATTGGTACTGACACATACATGTCCTTATTAAAAGGGAATTAATTTTGTAGCCAACAAATATTAGGAGAAAAGGGTCTGGTCCAAGAAAATGCATGGTTCTATGATTTGTGTTTAATCATGAACATCAGGAGGTTGTAGGCATTGGCATTGCTCTGTATTCATTCACAGTTTCTCATGGGAAATACATTATGACTAGACCGTCTCACCAGTAAAGCGTTTTGACGTCATGGAAGTGGGAGGCTGATGGAGACTGGATGAAAGAAGAGTGCATGTCATTAAGTAGATGCATAGATTTTGCTGCTAACTCTTGGAATTAGAGAAATGCCAATAAGATGAAGAGGGAGAGATTAGATCAACTATCAGTGTGTCAAAATCCACTCCAGTGAGGTGCCAAAGATAGAGTGGTTTGTGAAAAAATCCAAGAGAGTAAATAGGAATCTGAGCTGAGTCAAACAAGAATTTAAGTGGAGAATAAAATCCCACAGCTATAAGTGGGGAAAAGGAATATGCTGCTACAGTTTAAAACGCAATATATTAATTTGGTATCAGGGAAAACACACTGTATTTTCAGTGTATTCAGAGTATTCTTTTATGTCTGAAGCATACTAGTCCAGCCTACTTCTAGCCCTCCTTTTGGTATTGCCTTAATACCAGACAGGAAAAAAAGAGGGTCCTGTCCTCATAAAAATACTAAGGGCTTTTGTTGGGATTAGTATATTATCACATTGTGATATACAGAATGTCAAACTAAATCAATCTTTTTTCTCTCCATTATCACAGAGGGCAGCAGGGTGATAAGAAACAAAATTTGACTTTTTTGAATCAAAACCACAGTTATGGGAAGAAACTCCCCAAATATACATTGATTATATTACAGGTTTTCAAATAGGCATGGATTAAATTTTTCAAAAGTCAATCTGTCTTTGATCCTCAGTGTAGCATTGTTTAAAACTCCATCAAATAATGGACCCCTTTCTCTGGTATTTCTTTCATTTTGGGGGGTTACTAGTAGAATCTCATGCAATTGCCAAATGTTGATCTTTCTTTACCCTGTCTATGTTACTTTCACACTAAAACAATTCAAATTTTTAATCAACAGTCTGTGCAAAGTCTTAATGTTTAGCTCATAAGAAAAATATGAGTGAGCAAGAATCACAATATTATAGATCTAGAGGCAGAAAGGCCCTGAGAGGCCAGGAGTTCAATCTCTTCATTTTACTAATGAGGAAAGTGAAGCAAAGAAAAATTATGTAACTTGCCCATGGTCACTTAGCTACTAAATGTCAAGGATCAGATATGACCCTGAGACTTTCTGATTACAAGTCCAGTGCTATACCCACTTGGCCATGTTGCCTCAAGGACATTATAACATTTTAACTCATAGACCATCAATGCCCAGAGCCAGGACTAGGTTGCCTTTATGCTGAATAGAAATAAAGAACCATAATTTGTTCAGTAGTGTAATAGAACTGCCAGCTATAGTAATAAGACAAGAAAATGAAATTGAAGGAATAAAAATAGATGTTAAGACAACAAAACTATCATGCTTTGGAGATGATTGCTTAATTTTATATGTAATTTGGAAATATCTTATGAAATAAAATAATATAAAATAATTTATATTCAGAGGAGCTAAAAGAGAACTAGTATGAAATGAAATCTCAAATGAATGGAAGTTTATAGAATTATGAACTAGTATAATGAACACAGGGTGAGTCCAGCAGAGAGAAGAAAAGTATTTGGTGAATAAGTGGGCATCAACTAGCCTTTCCACAGCCATTTCACTGGAAATTTGGTCTGGCATGTCAACAAGGTTTAAATTTACCTGATTCAATGAGCGGGGACTTGAATTTCTTTCATAAAACTTCATTGTGACTAAGAAGCTGTACAAAGAATTTATTGGAATGCTTAATGATGGGGCTCAACATTTTACAATGTACTTGTTCCAACATCATGAACATTCTTTTCATAAGATTGTCACAGAATTACTTTTCCCTGATTGTATGGATAGCAACACTGAGAGGGATTCTTCACTATTGAAAATCATGTTTATTTTTGTATTTTAAAAAATGTATTTATTTTTAGTTTTCAACATTTGCTTTTTTAAGATTTTGAGTTCTAAATTCCACCCCCCTCTCCATTCTCCTCTTCTTAAGATGGCATGAAAACTGATAAAGGCTATATATGTATGATCATATTAAACACTTCTACATTAGTCATTTAGTGAAAGAAGAAATCAGAACAAAAGGGAAAAACAAAACAACAGAAGAAGAGAAAATAGTATGCTTTGGTCTGCATTCAGATTCCATAGATGTGGATAGCATTTTCTATCATGAGTCTTTTGGAATTGTCTTACATCATTGCATTATCATAATGTTTATGTAGAAAGTGAAAAAAAGAGACATGAAAATGATGACTTTTCTTGCAGTGTAGGAGAAAGGCATAGGTCTTTCCACAGGACCATACATAAATGTTCATGAAGCTTGTTCTTAGCCACATTTTTGGATTGTAGAATAAGGGACTGAGTCAGAACTAGAAAGTTCCTTCTTGTGTAACCTTATATTGAATGGAGAGCAAGAGGAATGGGAAAATGGGTGGAGATTTTATTGCTGCTCACTGCAATGATGGGAATGGGGAAGGGAGAGGAGAATGAAAGAATAGAAACTAACTCAGCCCTGTTTCTTTAGCATTTGATCTTGTGCTACATTTCTTTATTTTTGCAGAATTCACTTGATTTAACTGGGATCCACAAAGAAAGATTGCTGAAACTGGAGAAAGGCAAAGGTTGATATAGTTCTAATTTGCAAAAAGAAAGAAAATAGATCTTTTTAAAGTATAGGCTAATGACCTTCACTTCTGTCACTGACAAACTCTACAATATTTTATTAAAAGGATGTTTGTGAACATATCTGATACCGCCCTCCAGTTTGTTAGCTATTACTCCCATTTTGTGTCACTTGAAAATTTGATGAGTTGGTCATCTATGTTTTTATCCAAGTCTTTAGTGAAAATGCAGAACCTTGGGATACTTCACTAGATATCTCTCACTATATTGACATGGAACTATTAACAGCCATTCTTTGAGTATAGCTATCCTAATCATTTGAATCTATTTAATTGTATCATATTCTAATCCATATTTCTCCATATTTTCCATTAGTGTGAAGTGCTTTATCATTGTAGTATTAATTTATCAATATATTGGATTCACCATCCTGGACTTTTCATTGCAGGTTACTAAACTAATAGTTAAGGGAAATGACATAGACTCGTATTTCAGCAAGTCATGTGACAAAAAACTTAAATAGTTTGGGCAGGACGTAGAGTTGTGGGTGAGATTCTAGTATAATTATGGGCATCTGGATCTGATCAAATCTCTCAACCTAAAGAACAGATTTACCCTCATGATGGTATGAGTACTCTAGGGATCAGTCTCTGGTTCTATTCTGTTCAACATTATAAACAAAACTTAAATGAGGGTAGAGATAACATGCTTATCTAATTGGCATGTAAAATAAAACTTAGAGCAATAACAAGCACGTTAGCGTCTAGGGTTAACTTTAGACAGATTAGAATAGGATAAATCTACTAATTTGCAACTTAATATGAAGAAATGGAAAGTCTTTTAACCTTCGTCTAAAAAAATCAACTGTATAAACATAGGGCAGGGGAGATGTGGCTAAGTGGCAGTTTAAGTGAAAAATGACTAGAGGATTTAGCCAATTGCAAAAAAAAAAAAAGGCAACATGAGTTAACAGTCAAAAGAGGCAAAGTAATCTTAAATTACTTTAATAGAATCAGAGCATCCATATTGAGGGGGTGATAGTCCCTTTGTACTTTGCCTTGATCAGATAGTATCTGAAACCCTGATTTTTGTTCTGGTTAGTACATTTTAAGAAGGATATCGACAAACTGACTTGTTCTGGGTCTCCCAGGTAATAAGTGTTAGCATCAGGATTCAAACTAAGGTCTTTCCTGATGCTGAGTATAAAACTTTTTTTATCATACCATATCCCTCTCTATCACAAGAAGTCTTCAGATAGAAACTGAATACTGTTACAGGGGAGAAGGCATGGTTGTTTGGGTATGAGTTAAGACTAGATGACCTCTGAGATCCCTTCCAAGTCTGATATTCTAATAGTCTATAAATCAAAGGCTTCAGAAGAATCTATCAATTCCACTTTAGGAATTCTATAGGGGCTTAGGAACACACTAGCACTGAGCAATCAACCAGCCCCTACTGAAGTATCTGAAAAACACTGACTATGTCTTGAGACAGAGGAGTTAGAAGTCAGGAAGTAAGAAGATTTTAAAAGTTCTTCTCATAATTGGGGAGAATTGCACTTTTCCTTCAAAGGCAGACTTCATCTTGTTATTTGATATTTTACATTCTCTACTCCCCCCTCCCTACTGGCATGTTTTCAAAGGGGAAAAAAGGGAGAGAATTGAGTACTTAAGTGGATCTTGGAAACTAGCATGAAAAAAACAGGCACTGCTTTTTCTGAACAGAGATCTTCAAAAATTGTTGCCATTGAGTCTGAAACTTGGAGAAGATTCATTTTTTTCCAGCATTGACACAAAATGCACATCAAAATGAGTACAGATCTTGAAGGAAAAAAAAAAAACCAAGAAGATCTACTTATTGCTTTGACCATGTAAAATTCATCTTTTTTGAATACAATAAAAAAGAATCTGGAATGAATTGAAGGTATAGTGGTTAACAACATCTACAATAACCTACTGTGCATACTTACAAATGGCCATTTAACTGTGTGCAAGGAATTACATTGTTCCTGATAGACTTCTCTGCATAAGAAAGTGCAATGTTGGTCACATTAAATATTAATGAATGAAATTTGAAATATAATTTTGAGTGGAGTGGGGAAAGTTGTGTTTTTAACCATCTAAAAGCAAGAACAAATAGAAAATGAGAGGGAGTCCTAAAAATAGAGAATGAAACATACATTTTTAGGCATAGCAAATGTATGTGGTTTCTTTTGCTTGAGAATACTTACTTATTACAAGCATTTCCTTCTTTTTAAATTTGGAGATGGGGATTAGAGGGAAGAATGGTGTGAGCCATAGTGTTTCCAAAAAGAAAATAAAAAGGGAAAAATAGGGTCCTTGAATCCTTTTTTTAATGCATAAAAGAAAACAAAAGGAAATTCAATAGGAAACATAAACAAAAAAGGACAGCTTTGAAAATAGCATATTAAAATCATCATACAATTTTAAAAAGTTACATGTAACATGTATGATTTTACACAGAATCTTTTTATTTTCTACTTTATATGAGAAAATCTTTTTGATTCTTCATTAAGTTCAGAATATAAAAAAGTTAAAAAAGAAATAAGAAACTGAAAGTCTTTGAAATCTTCTCATAGATTTATAATTATATTAATATTAGCTTATTCTCCCAAAGAAGAAATTGCATATAATGGGTAAAGAGCCAAATAAATCTTAATTGCATATTTTCTGAAATTATATAAAAATGAATTTGAGTAAAGGAATTTCTTTGTTAAAAAAGATATCTGAGGTCATCTAGAACAACCCAGAAGTAAAATATGAAACCCTTCAACAAAATTCTCAACAAGTGGATAATAATAATCCAATCTGATCCAAATAATCCAACATGAGCTTGAACCCCTATAGTAGTGAAGAATGTTATATTGCCAAAAAGCACATTTCCTTTTCTGATAGCTCTAAAACCATCCTCTTATAATATTTATGCTTTAACTTCATTTTGTCCTTTGGAATAATTTTCCATTTGAGTCCATTCCTCTTGCCCAAACATAATTGCAAACTCTTAGAAAGCTGGGGCTACATCTTAAGCATCCCCCAAAATGCCTTCCAAACAAGAGTAACCAACAAATATTTGATGATAGTAATGATATATAGAAAACATTTTTTTTCTCCCCAAGAGTTGGGTTTTCAAACATTTAGGGAATTTATAGCAGATTTCCCTTTACTAATGCAAATTGGTGAGTCTTTCATAATTTATAGTGTTGAAAAGTTACCTGGGACACTGAGAGGTTAAGTGATTTGTCCACAATCTCATAAGCTACTCCATCCCCAAATCATCCTGAGGCTAATTTAGCTCTCCATCCACTATGACACTTTGCCCCTCAAAATTCTTGCAGTTCATTGCTAGATTCTTTATCTGTCTCAGTAAGTACCTGTTTGATTAAAAAAAAAGAACATAGGTAAATCAAGGTCCATCTTATCTTATAACCAAGGTTAATATTATTTTAAAGGTTCAACATAAACAATGAGCCAAATCCTTTCCAATGCCTAAATTATCTTATTTCTAGCCACGTGACTGTCTCACTAACTGTCTGATCACTTACCTTCTCTGAACCTCCTCAAATATCTTCTCTGTAGGGGTGGCTAGGTGGTGCAGTGAATAGAGCACCAGCCCTGGAGTCAGGAGGACCTAGTTCAAATCTGGTCTCAAACACTAACACACACACACACACACATACAATTAGCTGTGTGACCTTGGGCAAATTACTTAACTCCAACTGCCCTACCTTCCTCCCTCAAAAACAAACCAAAAAATAAAAATAAAATATCTTCTCTATAAAACAGAGTCAATATTTGTGATACCTCACAAAATTGTCAGGGGACTCATATGAGGAATGTATATGAAGTGTCTTGCAAACCTTAAAGCCCTCCATAAATATGAGCTAATATTATCATGTGTTTACCAAGAATAATAGGTAATGAGTAGATTTAGAATTAATAATTTCCTAAAATATTACTGAATATTACTAAAAATTACTAGCTCATCATATTTTTAAAAATTCTTCATTTCAAATAAGTTGTCCAATATACTCATTAAAGTATGATTTGACAATTGTCTTATAATCTTAGTGTAGATCATCTTTCAAATAGATATTGTCTAAATTGCTTTCCATAAAATGATTACCCAAATGGGAAAATGTTAATTTTCTAACAGATAATTCTGGCAGTTTCATAATGGTATAGTCTTTTAAAAGCAAAATTATATATAGATACATTTAAAATGATAGTATGACACAGACTTTCTTTACATTGGTTAGTATCTAGTAAATAAAACAAGTAACTAATAAGCCAAAATAAGTTGTCTTTTCTATTTAGTTCATTAAACCCACTAGGTTATTTCTGTTACTGCTGTCATTTTTAGCTTATTTTCTACCCAAAAAGTCAATTACAGATTATTCCGTTTTCCATGGATGAAATATTGCTTATCATTATCATCTTGTGTTAAAAATTTTAGCATTGTTGGTTCTGCTTAAATGTTTATTTTTTTGACTCCTCAAATCCTTTTATTTAACTTAGTAGATGGCCTTTGGGAAGGCATATTTGAGATGACCTGTTCTGTATCAAGGGAGTTCTAAAAATGGTCAACTCCTCAGTTTAGATTGGTGCTTCACATGGGTCTGAGAAACAAGCTATTTATTTCCAACATTCACTTGATTGGGTGAAAGGGTCAAGCAAAATAAGATAGGATAAAGAAACTAAAAAGATTTTAGTACCCACTGAATGCCACTGTGGAGTTTTATTATCTTTGAAATGAATTCCTAGAATCCTTGAAACAATAATCTTAAGATATAAGTATAATTTTAGAGACAAATTTAAATGAATTTTAGATCATCTTCATGTAAAATGTCTTCAAGTTTTCATAGTACACTACGATTCACAGTACAATTCTCTATTATGTAAATCTAGAAAGTCTGATCTTGTAGTCTCACCCTAGATGTATAAAAGTAGAGTGGCATGGTGAATAGAAAAGAAATGAAAGAAGAGCTCAAATCCCACTTCTGAACATGCTAGCTGTGCCACTCATGACCAGGTATTTAATCTCTATGTGTCTCAGACAACTTCCCAAGTGCTTATTTATTATGTTATAGACATTTGCATTGGTGGAAGGTACTTCTATACTGGGAATCCCCTACATTGCTGAATTTAAAGTTCTTTCATATATTTGTATAACCCAGGAGTAAGCAATCACTGAGAAAACTGGACCATAATAACCAAACTCTCAGGAGATTATCTTGTGATAACTAGCATACCAAAAGAATTTATTTATAGGGCATAATTAATATCATCCATTGGTCCATGGTGGATATACTTCAGTATATAATAAATGAGGAATCATATGACAGAATCAACATGAAGAATATCATTCCAACATATAGGTTTGTATCAAGAAAATAAGGGATAGGCAGCCTGAATGACCCACTTGTATTCTGTCCATGTCAGTAGAACATGAGGAAGTCCCCTAGCATGTGAGTTGCCCACCTTATGGTACATTTATAGAAGGACATGGAAGAGAGTCATGCATGAGATGCAGGTATGAATGGGTTATGATTTATATTGTTGGAGAGAGTACACATTTTGATGAAATCACATTGGAGCATTATATTATAATGTATAAAAACTGACTACATGCTTCTTCCTAAAATAAAGACCAATGATTATTTTAAAAATATAGATGTAAGCATATATTTATACACATGTGTATGTATATATGTGTGTATTATAAATACATGTCTTCTGGTCATTCTGTAGGATTATAAGTCATGGAATATTAAAGTTTGCAAGTAGTTTGACATATACTTTTTCATTTGATCCTGTGATGTAGGGGTTATTATTATCTGCATTTCACAGATGGAGAATCTTAAGCACAGAGAGGAACAATGACCTGCCTAGGGTAAAGTGGTCAGTAAACTTCCATGCAACATCAACCACCACCTTCATCCTGAGGCCCTAGCACATTGGATATACATCCTGCATAAGATTTATGGGGGGATATTTATAAGAGGAGCACAAGATGAAATGTTATGAATAGATTATGGACTGTACCATGGGCAGGAATGTCCTCCTTGATGAGATCAAGGATCCTCTTGAAGAATCTGAGGTAGTTATTAAACCATAGTTGTTTTTTTTGATAAACATTTTATTTTTCCAATTGCATTTTAAAATAATTTTTAACATTCCTGGTAAAAAATATCAAGTTCCAAGTTCTCCCTCTCCCTGCCTCCTTCTTGCCATACTCCCACGCGCCCCAGCATTGAGAAGGCAAGCAATTTGATACAGTAAACCATAATCATTGTTGCCTGGTATCCTCTAACTAGCAATTTTTGTTTCTAATTATAAGTCACATCAATACTGACTTGAGGTGATTGAATAAATGGATATCATCTTTCCATCTTCCTCTTTATGAGCTCCTTATGCCATGTTAATACCCTCTCTTTAGCTCCCTATTCCTAGTGCTAATAACTATCCTATTGCTTCCTGGCTTCTGAGAGCCCACTACATGCCAAGATCTGTTTCTTTAAAATTGCTAATTAAAGGTAAGGAAGGAGGTGTAGAGAAAGGAATAACCAAAGATTTCAAAAGCTCAATCTCAACGGCCTCACAAAGCTGGCTATGGATCAGTTTATTTGCTAAAGTTTCATATAGCTCAGGATCGTAAAAAAATGATCATCATTATTACCTTATGTCAACTCACAAAGACCAAAGGGCTCAACTTTAGGCCCCTTCCTCTGGTCTTATCAGGAATCATCATCATCATCATCATCATCATCATCCAAAGGAGTGGGCAACTCAGCACATTGGACATGGTGGATGAGGGAAGGAATGTCAAAAAGAACTGTAAGGCCTTGGTGATGCGTACAATTACAAAAAAAGCAAGCAGTGGGGAAGTTTAAGGGGAAGAAAGGAAAAGGCTCAGTTTATACTATAGTTAGTGTTAGGTGGTGACAGAACAAGCATCTAAAAATATTAATAAACTTTGAGTATCATAATGCCAAAAACAAATGCTAATTTATGATAACCACAACTAGAAGTAGACTTGAGAATTCTATCATTGATGGAAATGCAATAGTTTGGTAATGTCAAAGCCTTAAAATAAAATCACCAGGCTGGAGTTGGATGGATTGGATAAAAAGAGTTATTGTGGCCTCAAATAAGACAGAATATTTATAAAGAAAAGAAAACAGAAATGTCATGTTCTCTGAAAGAGCCTTAGTGAAAAAAAGGATGCCTGACTTGAGTATAATTTCACTGAAGTCTGACAAAGATTTATATTATTCTAGCTCAGAAAGATTTCATTGCTAATAATTTGAAATAAAAACCCTAGAAGTATGGATTATGATTTCTTAGCACGATCTGCTCTGCTGAAGGGTAGGCTTATTGGAAATGTCCTTGTCAAGACATCCTTTTCTGACTTGTATATAGGCTTGGCGAGAGGTCTGAATATGAAAACCACCTCATAGCTTTATTCCACATTCATTCCTAGCCTAAACCAGGGCTTTGATAAAGTTGGAAAGAGACTGAATTTCTAGAGGGAGATTATTTTTCATCTTTCAGTTGGATGTCAAAACACTGAAATGCCAAAAGGATATAATTTGTAAGAGATCTACCCAGTCTTTGTTCATTTGTGCAAGGAACCTACAAAATCTGTTTTCCTTTAGGATTCTTAGGTCCTGTTCTTATTACCTGTGGCAAGGTCTTGACCATATATCACTAGGCAATAGGACATAGGAGTCGAAATAGCATTTATTTTCTCATATCCAGAAAAAAGAGAACACCAAAATATATTTCACAAAAAGCATCAACAGTCTGCCAGAAAGACATAGATATTCAATTTCACAAACATTTATTGAATTGCAATATATGTATATATATTGCAATATAGATAGGATGTGACATTTCTTATCTAGTATCTTACCATGATAAATATTACACTGTGATTTTCAAACTATTTTTCTTTCAACAAAATATAAATAGCACTCCCTTTATAAAACACCATTATTTTTACTGTCTAATCATTTCTGCCCAATGCACATTTCACTGTTTTAGAGACAGGTGTCCTGACTTGTTCTGTTCCACCCACAGCATTGTTATTTGATAGGGTACTTCAGTTGAAACAAAAATAGCTATGAGATACCTTTATGTACACAAAGATTTACTTTGATATTTTTTCAGGGATAAGTGTGGCAGAATTGGCAGAGTACTAAATTTAGGGCTCCCAAACCTGGAATTAAGTCCCAGATTCGCCATTTTCTAGTCATAAAACTCTGGATAAATCATTTAAGCTCCCCAAGCCTCAGTTACCTCATCTGTCTAGTGGGGATAATAATATTCCCATTATTTTTCCCAGAGGTTGTTGTGAGGATCCAATGCAATATTATATGCAAAGGTTCTGCTACTAGAAAATTCTATATAAACTTATTATTATTCTTTATGACTTTGAAAGCAGTTAGATTTAAAAGGACATAAACACAAATTATCTTTGATTCTAAACAAAGCAATATAATACTGTTGGCCAAGGTGTGACCGAGTGGTGAGTATGATTTACTTTTATCAGCCAACTTAAATTAAATATTATTTGATCAATAATATAAAATGTGTACAATAAACTCCCATTTATCAAGAATTCAAACAACTACAAATTAGCAGAATATAGTAGAACTACCTATCCCTCCTCCCCTTCTCAGCCTGGATACTGTGTTTCTATGGATGACCATTAATCTTTCTGTTTGCCATGTCATAACTGGACTTTTATTTTAATTCTTAAAGTCTACTAATATCTCTAAATCTCTTTCACAATAACTGTTGTCTCACTGTGACTCCTATCCCACCTCTTTCCTGTCTTTGTGCAGTTGAATTCTTTTAAATTACATATAGATTTTACTTTTGTCACAATTAAATGTCAACTTCTTAGATTTGAGCTATCATTCTAGCCTCAATAGTGACCATCCACCAGTTTTCTTAGGGCCCTGGAATTATAGCTCAGTTAGGTCAGGCAGTCAGCTGGTGTCAGGAAGGTGTCATTTTTCTGAGTTCAAAGTTAGCCTCAGACAAGTGTCCTTGGACAAGTTACTTGCTTCTGTTTGTCTCAGTTTCCTTATCTGTAAAAATGAACCAGAAAAGGAAATGGCAAATCACTTCAATATCTTTCCCAACAAAATTCCAAATGGGGTCATGAGAGTCAAACATGACTAAACAAGAATACCCCTGGTGCGCCTTGTGACCTTGATGACTACAACATATCCACTCTGACTGCCTCTTAGTATACTTCCTTTAGTATACTTGCCAATAAGCCTTACCTTTTCTAATACATTATGGAATTTTGCCAAGCTTACTAGTCTATATCTGATAGAGTCTATTGTTTTTATGATTTTGAAAAAAAGTGGGAAAAACTGTGCTCATCTCTAGTTTTGTGGTACTTACTTTTGTTATTTTAAGTTGTTCAAAACTCAGAAATCATGTCCACCAGTTCCTTCTGGATTCTGGAATTGTAGCTGTCAGTCCTGATGAGCCTGAAGACTAGAGATGAACTTTATCTTATTTTACTGAATTAAGTCAGAGTTCAATAAGAAACAAAACCCTGACCCAACGGGAAGGACTCTACATCAGCTTAGAAATATGACTGAAGCTCAGGAAACTGAGATTTGATGGCCAAATCACTTAGTCTGGATCTTTAATACCTCTTGTGAGAACCTAAATCAGTAAGCCATCCCTCTGTCCACAGAATTTCTGTAGCCAAAATCATCCCCTTGATTGCAGGAATAACCCCTATATATCAGTTTCCCCAGCCTGGCAACATGCAAGACTTTTGCACTATGATTTTGCACTTTTGCTCTATATTACTAGTTACTATAGCTAGGAAAATGTAGTGGTTTTTAGGCATCTTTTGGCATAACAGTTTGGAGTTCTCTTGTATTCCTTAGGACAAAGCTTATTGCCTTTACTTGTAATACATTTACTCAGAGCACTAAATTAATATTCTGTTTCAATTCTTCCAGTTTTTCAAGTTGAGAGATACAGAATGTTTCATAAAAATAGAGTCAGAATAAATACTAGAATAAGGTAAAATTCTGAATTGTCCTTTTAAAAGAACGAAAAAAAATGCCACTTCTTACTCATCTAAAAGAGAAGGAAAGAAACAAAAAGAAAAGAAAGATGAGAAGGGGTTCAAGAGATAAGGATATTTAAAAAAAAACTTAGAAGAAGTAAAATGAAAATTCTTTTGAACTTCTGACATGTCTGGAGCTACTCTGGAAAGATAAATGAGTAACATTATCTGTGTGTGAAGGTGATTTCACAGCCACGGAGTTGGAAACCAATTGTTTTATTTTCAGTAGGACTCTGAGCAGTTTTTGCCACTCAGAGTAAGTGTGTAAGGTAGCTTGCAGCTACCTTTTGTAATTCCTTCTCTCCCTGAACCTTATCTTAAACCTCTTCTTTCTCACCATGACCTCTAGTCCCTCCATCCTTCAATTCTTTCACAGGCACAAAACCTGCCTCCTAGCTAGTCTCTCTTCCCTTCCCAATCTTCACCCCTTGGTGACCAGTTGAATTCTATACTATCCTCTGACCTTGAATACTTTACTCTTTGATAGCCCATCATTCGTTATCTGACTCCAACTCTAGCTTACTCCTAGCATCCACCATCTTTGCCACTACTACTTTGTTGCTGAAAGAAGCTAGAGGCAGTCACATTGTCGCGTTTATTGAGATCACTACAAATTGGTAATATCGAACTCCAGCTGGGCCTTTAGGATACCACATCAAACCTCCACAGCACCTCTTCCCTCTGCCCTTTAAGTTGAGACCTCACTTCACACTTAATTGAAAAACTTTGAGACTATTCACTGAGTTTCCTCTTCTCTCCATCTCATTTCACAACCTTCTAACATGATCCCTTGCCATCTTTTCCTTTACTCTAGTCTGATGAAAAATGTTCTTTCTCCTTGACAAGAACAACATCATGACTTACATCCCTGATCTCCTTCCCTCCTGTTTTCACCAGCAGATTGCTCCCATTACCACCCCCTGTCTCTAATATTTGACCTCTCCCTAACTGTTCCTTCCTTCCTTGCTACCTACAAACCTGACCATATCTCTCCCATCCTTACAAGTTAGCCAATTATCCATCAGCTCCCCTCTCCTTCTTATATAAACTATAATCAAGGTTTCCATTTCCTCTTCTTTCTCTTCTAAACCCGTCAAATTTGATTTCTGATCTCATCATTCAATTGAAACAGCTCCCTCCAATGGTTTCTTTATTGCCAAATGCAGTGACTTTTTCTGAAATCTCATCCTTCACGATCTTTCTGTAAGTAGCACTGTTGACCACCCTGTTAGATACTATCTGCTATTTCATGATAGTACTTTCTACTGGTTCTCCTTCTGTTAGGCTGCTCCTTCTCAGTCTCCTTTCTAGAAAATCCCTTCTTTCAACTGTGGGTGATGGATAGAGGGGGGCAAGGCTCAAGGCAAGGACTAGAAGACTATTTCAATTATCCAGTGGAGACAAGATGAAACTCTAGTCTTGAGTTTTGGCTGTGTGAGTGAAGAGAAGGGGATATATACTAGATCTTGAGGTAGAAATGACAAGATTTGTCAACTACTTGAATATGTGAGATGAATCACAATGAAGAGAGTCAGCAATATCACTGAGAATGTGAATTTGGATGCATGGATGAATAATAGTGCTTTTGAGAGTATAATGACTTTTAGAAGAGGGCATAGTTTTGTGGTAAAAAATAACGAGTTCTTTTTTGGACATGTTAAATTTGAAATGTCTATGGAATATCCAGTATGAAATAAATTTAACATAACAGAACACAGAAAATGATCTTCAAACAGATAGATCCTTGAGTGTAGGAACTGTTTTATTTATTTCTTTGTAGATCCATCTAGCAGAGTGCTCTACACAGAGTAGGTATATTAAAAATGAACATTGGTATAGAAGAAGTGTCCATTCTCAGTGACTATTTAATTGTAAAGGATATTTATATATTGGTACCTACCTATTTTAATTTTCAGGTTAGATGTCAAGGGTTCAATTCATGACTTTTTTTTAAAACACCACTTGTCTTTGTGATAACTCTTTCAAGCAACTCTAATTAATTTAAAATGCAACAGCTCAAATATTAACTTCCTCGATATCTTTCATGATCTTTTTTTATGCTTTACTTTGGTTGTCGAGTTAGTTACCTGCTGACATTTAGAATAGCAAATTAGTAGCTATTTTTAAAGGCTGACAAAGACATTTCTCTTTTATAAGGAAGATTTAAAAGACCTGAGGTTACAGTAAATGATTTTTACTATTTTGCTGTGAACGATATCAAGTCAGTAATTTTGACGTTCTATATTACTGCCATTGTATAAATATAGATTTGATGACTACTGAAATATAGTGTAAGTATGCAATAAAGAGAGGTGTTCAGTAATGAAAGTGGGGCTTGGCAGAGAGTCATAGATATGATTCAGAAAAGGGTAGAAAATAGGACCCATGGGGGAAAATATAATAACATAATATAAAGGCATTGGAACTATATCTATTGGACAGGGGAATGGTTTCATAGAATGACATAAACATGATGTATCTGTACTTCAAATGTTATATACAGTTCTAGATGTCACTTCAGGAAGGACATGATGGCATTAGCAAAGGTCAACCAAAATATGATTTTTATTTAAAGATAGGCAAATATTTAGGACTACATAATCTGGAAGGGTAAATGTTGAAAGGGCATATGATTAAAAAAAGAGTTCTAGTACCTGTGTGTACCCACCAACTTGCACAGTGGGCTTCCAAGACATTTACCCTGGACTCAAGGTATTCTCTAGTTCCATACCCACTTAGAACCATAGTTCACAAGCCCCCACCAATTTGTTCATTTTGCTAGGGTGCCGAAGGACACATTTATGTCAAAACAAATAATTTAATGAAAGAGTATAATTAAGAGAAGTAATAACTGAAAACTAGAGAACATCTTTCCCCTCTCTGAATTAAAAAACAAAACAAAACAAACAACAAACCTATTCCCTTTTCTGCTTGTACCTCATGATATCTTCATATCACCATTAATATTTTTTTCATATTTAAATGTTTCCCTTGTAAAAAATATTTGTGTAGATTGTTCCTGCTAGATCTTCTCCCTGGTAATTTCATGAGGTATGAAGTTCCTGCAAGTTTTTCAGTTTTTGCCAGATAGGTAGATCTGATATGATGTTTCTTCTGGACATCACTTCCTCTTGGTTTGCATGGCCACTCCCCAGTGTTACTCCTCTTGTCTTTTGGACCCTGTTAGTCATTGCCGTATTCTGCTCCACTGAAAGTGAGGTTGTGGGAGTTCCTTCTGATTTCAGATTCTCTTTTTATCTGCAATGTTTATCTGGATATCCTGTGCCACTGCTCTTTTAGCTTAAATCCCAAAGGCTTATTATTATTATTTTTATTGGTATTCCTTTTAACATATTTAGCCTGTGGATTGGGGGAATAACTCTCACCAGCTCTTTTACTAAAATGGGGCTACTTCTTTTTCTTAGGCCTTTGTCTAGAATAGGTTTTTCTTTTCCAGAAGATTTCTTTTTTTAAACCCAGGTGTTAGATTCTTTAGAACACAGAGACAAATCCTTCCCAGGTAATTTGTGTTTTTGAGATTGTCTACTTTTTAAGATTCATATTTCCTGAGCATCAAGGGTAGAGTTTCTAGCAGCAACTTCACTCTGGTGTATAGATTTAGAAATTACTTGTCACTGGACTTAATTTATGATTCCTAAATTGCATCTAAACAACATCTCGTTAGAGGTAAGGATTTTTACCTTTTTGTGTGTGCCATGAATCCTTCTGGAAGTCTAGTGAAGCATATGTACCCCTTCTCAGAATAATCTTTTGAAATGCATAAAATAAAATATATAGGATTACAAAGGAAAACAATTACACTGAAAGAGCTACCAAAATATATCTTTAAAAAGCTCACCTCTCAGACTAAAAACCCCTGAATTAGAGGTTTTACTTCTGGTAAACAGGCAAGGTCATCAGGGTGCAATCCCCCGAGTTTCTCAGCTCCCGAACTATTTTGGTGTCCCACATCCATGGGGAAAAAAGCAAGGGAACAAATTTAGCAGATGAATAAGATCATTATCTTCATCCTACCTCGTCACATTTGTGGCTACTTTTTTGCCTTTATTATCTGTATGTGGTTAGAAAAGAGTTGCTTTATAAAGTTAGATAATAACCAAGTTGTGGTTGCAGAGTACTTAGCTGACTAAGTAACTTTAAATCACCATGTCCAAGAATTGCTTCTTAAGAACTGGAAAGGTGGGGCGTCTAGGTGGAGCAGTGAGTAAGAGCACTGGCCCCAGAGTTGGGAGACCTGGGATCAGTTCGGCCTCAGATACTTAACACCAACACAAAAAAACTGGCCGTGTAACCTTGAGCAAGTTACTTAACTCCAATTGCTTAAAAAACAAACTGGTAAGGTGATTGCTAATATGTCAGATACTCTCAATAAATAAACAAAGAAACAAATATACACATATATATGTGTATATATGTGTGTATATATATATATATATATATATATATATATATATATACAGAGAGAGA
>NW_027187419.1:56837388-56897474 GCF_028583685.1 Petaurus breviceps papuanus | reverse complement strand
AGAGAGAGAGAGAGAGAGAGAGAGAGAGAGAGAGAGAGAGAGAGAGAGAGAGAGAGAATAGAGGAATGGAAGTAGACAAAATTCCTTTAAAAAAGAGGATGGATTCTACAAGATTTAGATTGATGGGCATGTTTTTTATTTCTTATTTAGGAATGCTTAGAAAATGGAAGTGGTAATCATTGAGAGCAAGGATTGATTTATTTATTAAGTTCAGATCATGCCAGGCTATCTTTTTTTGGACAGAATATCTAGTTTAGGGGATGAAGATATTACCTTAGACATAGCACACCTGAAGCAAGATATTTAGCAAAATCTCTCATGTTATATTTTTGCACAAGATAGAGGGATGTGTGTTAGAATATTTACAGTTAAGCAGATTGTACTTACTGACTTTACTGTCAGTAGTTGAATGGTTGGACTCAAATGATGTGGTTAATGTATCAATGTCATTCTAGAGGAAGATTACTATTGAAGTTCTAGAATTTTTATCAGTGACTTGCATGAAGGCATAAATAACATGCTTATTATATTTGTGATTGACATAAAGTTGCAAAGGAGGGGGATAGCATGTTGGACAACACAGACAGTATCTAAAAATATAACGTTATTGTTCATTAATGTCTGACTCTTCATGACTCCATTTGGGATTTTCTTGGCAAAGACACTTTTGGTTTGCTATTTCCTTCTTCAGCTCATTTTATAAAGAGAAACTGAATTAAACAGGGCTAAGTGACTTGCCCAGGGTCACATAGCTAGTAAATGTCTGAGGTCACATTTGAACTCAGGTCTTCCTGGCTCCAGGCCTGGTGTTCTATCCATGGTACCACCTAGCTGTCCTGGTGAGAAAGCCAGACTGTCAAAGGGATCCTTGAGATTCAATAAAGTTAAGAATCCTTGCTTTAAACATAGTAACAAAATAGAATGATGGGCCAAGCCTAATGAGGTGAAATTTAAAAGAGATAAGTGTAAGATCCTATACATTAATAGCTCTTAGATAAGTCTTGTGAATAAGTGGTAGCTGTGTCTCCCCCCCTCCCACAGCTTCCTACTAGACTCATTCCCCACCTTTCATATTTACGTGGGTAAAAGACTATTCTCCACAACATTCTTAATGAGAGGCTCTCCAATCTTTTCTTATTGGCCGCCAATGAAAGGGGTTATTATTTCTCAAAGCAGACCATCCAACTTTTGTCTAACTCCAGCTTTTTTAGATAATTTTCCCTTCACAAATGCTAAATTTGCCTCTCCAACTTGAATTCATCACTCCTAGTTCTGCCCTTCAGGTCCAAGTACACTTCTTTTAAGTACCAACACTTCAAATACTTGAAGAAAACCATCATTTCCCTCATAATTCTTCTCTTTTCCAGGCTTCCCAGTTAATTCACATAACATAGGCCTGGGACTTTTTAGCACAGATTTCTTTCTTCTGAATGACTTGTCAATCCCTTTCCTAAAATGGGAAATCTAGAACTGAACACAGTACTCCTGAAGTGGGCTGACTAGGGCAGAAGCCAGGAGAGTTAACTTATAGAAAGAATATAAACATAAGTTATTTTCCATAAAAAGTAGTTCTAGTCATGATACTTTCTGAATAGTTGACAGTGACTTTTTCACTGATGCTTTTATCACACTTAATGATAAAACACAAGGAAATAAAAAGTCCTTAAAGAGTGGTTTAGAAGAATGCATTTAAGATATAAGTATCCTGATTGAGGGAATTGTTTCTCATTGTCTAGTCAAAGAATAATCCATCAATATTTTCTGGATGCAAAATTGGTAGGTAATAATTGCCCCTTAAAAGTTAAAATCGGTGGCAATTATAGTTAATGAATTTAATAGTACCTACTAAAAGGTGATCAGTTGCTCTGTAAGAGGTGTTTCTTATTTTTAAAATTTTTTTTGCAGCTTTCTAGGAGTCTGCAGATATTATAATACTGTTTTAAGCTTCAGGACACTACCCAAATTGTCTCAGTGCTGTGTAATGTTATTTACCTCATGCCTGTCTTAAAGATGATTTTCTTTATATAAACTATATATTTTTTTATTTACCAATTCAAGCTGTTATGAATTGATATAGGAAAATATATGTCTGTAGCTTTTAAAATTCAGACGTACTGGCTTGCTAGCCATCATTTTTTCCTTGATAACCATTTAGGAATATAATTGTTTTTTTTCTTCCTCTGAGCAGCCAAGAATGACAAAAACCCATCTGACTTCTTTCAAACAATCTAGCTTATATAGCCTCCAATTTTGCATTGCTCCAATGCATTTCTAAAGCACCATATATCAGGGCTTTATAGACCCATATTACAAAGTCTACCAGTTTCAGAAACATTGTCACTTTTGATATGGATCTTGTTTTTCCTATGATTTTTATATAAACCCTCTCACAATCATGGAGATTCAACATGCTAAAAAATGAGGCAGCCCGGTGGTTCTAATTTTTAAATAAATATAATACGACAATTCAGACAGCCACATAAACATTCATGGGGCTTTTTGCAATGAAAATGATAACATCATGGAAATAATAAGATGGAAAAAAAGGGAAGGTCTTGAATCCTCTCAAGGTTATGTTAAGAAAATACTGAACATAAATCCTTAAATGAAACTCCTTTATCACAATCTCCTTTCAGAGGAATTTCAAGAGGGAAGAATGAATTGGATGAAGGGAGATCTAAATCAGATATTCCTAATAAAAAACAGTCAGGTCTATGTTTATTTGACATGCTTGTGGACTTAGCAGACATAGCCATTGGCATGACTGCAGAGGTAATAACCAGGAGATGGATGGAATTGCTATTATTTGGTTAGTGCATAACTTATTAAGTTAGATTCTAGTGTCTGAAATGTCCCCAACTATACATTTAATCTTGTTCACCAGATTTATAGTAGTAGTTAGTAACTTTTTCTACATCAAGAATACATACACTAATTTTCTATTCTTGAAAGGAAATATGTGCATACATTGGAAATAGGGGAGGGATTTGATTCTATAATTCAAGTAGTATAAAAAAGTTTATCATTTCTGAGGAAATCTCAAGAAGAAGGAAAAGGAACAATGGGCAAAATTTGGTCAGTGAAATTGTAGTCATTAATTTCTTCTCTGTTCTACCTTTTTTCCCCTTCTTCTGAGATAACACAATTCTCGGGACTCCAGGTATAAATTGAAAGCATTGGACTAGATCATTTCCAAGGTCCCATTTCAATCCAAATCTGTGATTCTATTATCTAGTCCAACCCTCTCATTTTACAAAACACTTAGAAAAGTGAAAGTGAATGTTTAAAGACACAAAAGTAATAAGTACTTGTAACAGCAAACACCCAAGTTCACCTGGGATGGCTGCTAGCACAGGTTCTTTGATCTGCTTTTCTAAAGGAAAGCAACTAAAAAAGGGTTAACAATTGACTTTAATCAAACATATATATCATTCACTTAGTTCAAGGGAAAAGGTTAGTATTCTGAACTTCAGAGAAAATGCAAATAGAAATTACAAGCAGACAAAAAATGCAGATAGAGAAAATAATACAATTCAATACACCAACAGACAGGGCTTCTAGCTTTCTGACCATTACATACATACATAGTTACCAGAGAGAGAAGCACCAACATTTGGGTTTTCAAAGCCAGGGGGTTGGGGGTGTTATTGGCTACCCAGAGCCTCATCTGGCCAAATCACACAACTCTTCCCATCAGTGAGCCCCAAAGCAAAATTTCATGTCAGGGTATATATATATATATAGTTTTCTCCAGGGTCGGAGAGCATCACAACCTTCATGACCCACTGCCTAATTACAAAGTAAAAAAAGGTGTGGGCCTTCCTGATAAACAAGCCTCCCCTAAGCAAGCTTCTCTTATTGGTCTCCAAGTGAGGCCTATTAAGGGGCAGGGAAGATCTTCAAATTCCCTTACCATTACAGTACTGGAAGAGGGATTTGAACCTCAGTTCTTTGATTTTAATACAGTGCTAATTCTTTTATACTATGCTGCCTGACAACTGTTTTCTTTCTTCTAAAAAAAATTTAAATGGTTAACAAAAGATCTCTACCAAGTCTCTTTTTAAAAAACAAATAATTTCTGCATTGCTTTCTTAAAAATTATGTTATTATACTTTTCTTTAGAAAAAAAATTTGATCAATTCTGGATGAGAAATTATTTAATAATATATTAACATTTGAGTGATATTTTAAATTACCAATGTGCAAAGAGTAAAGAAGTATTCCAGGCTCTGATCTTACCTAAATTGATTCTAGTCTTGTGTTTCTTCTCTAAAAAAAAATTCTCTATTTTTGACTTGTTAAACACTTACTCATATTTCCTCTGGGACCTTTTTTCATGTAGCTCAATTCTTCTTTTTTTAAGTCCCCAGAGATAAGGAGAAAAGGGTCAGGAGGTGGATCCTCTATAAATATTCAATAAACATAATGGTATAAGAGATAATTTTTATTTTGCCTCAAATGTTTTTTATGCAAAAACCACAAAGGACTTCTGGCAGCCAATAAATAATCAGCGCAAGTCTTTTTCCTCTCTGGTGAATACTATCTTCTTCAGGGTTCTAAAGTCCTTATAATACTATACTATACTATACTATACTATACTATACTATACTATACTATACTATACTATACCATACTATACCATACCATACCATACCATACCATACCATACCATACCATACCATACCATACCATACCATACCGTACCGTACTGTACTATACTATACTGTACTGTACTATACTATGCTATACTATACTGTACTATACATATATAATATATATTATACTATAATATATAATGTTGTACTAGAATACTTATAATACTATAATACTAATATAATACTCTGAATTTCCTTTCCTTGAGATTGTCAGACAAATTCCACCCAAGGCTAGCATATGCTTGAGTCCTATTATCATAGCTAAAGGCATCCAAATCTTGTGGTAAGGGGAAATAATTCCCAAGGAAATAATCTCAGGTTTGCCCTGCAAAATTCATTTATTGAAGGGATTAGATCAGATAATGCCTAAGGTACTCATGATACCCATGACGCTTATTCAGTTGGTTAAATATTATTTGTTTATCTCTAGCTGTTTCCATGTTGTCTCTCCATTAGAATGTGATTTCTTTGAGAGCAGGGATTGTCTTTTGCCTTCTTTGCATTCATAATGCTTAGCACAGTGCCTGGCACAGTGGATACTTACTAAATGTTATTTGACTGACTGGAAATCTATAAGTAGATGTAACTATAGAGTGGTATTTCAGGGGCAAGTTTAGAAATTATGAACAAAAGTCAAGGCAGGGACCTTATATTTCTATAAAATTGTTTCTTAGTACTTTATCTTAGTCCATTTAAAAGTTTCAATCTCATGCTGTGTCTAAGGAGCTGGTGGCACCAGCCAGGAGCTGGTGGATCTTAATGTAATTTATCCAAAGACCTTTGGCATTGAATTTTACCTTCAGGCCAGGTATACACCATGCTGCTCCTGCAATTTGCTATCTCTCTACGAGCCTGTAGTATGTAAACAACACACATACAAGGGGTAGCAGGAACCAGGTAAGGTGCCATGAAGAGTGTTTTGAGTAGGAAGTGCTTAGCAAAACTCTTTTAAGAGCTACACAGAACTCTAACCCAACATTTCCCAAAAGAGTTGGGTCAGAGAAGGCTTTTGGGCTTTGAATATATTAATGGAACCAATGAATTGTTGTTCCAGAGTATGTGAGGCTTAGGGTTATGGGATATGTAAGGAACTTGAAGAACCTAAGGAAATTGGGGAACAAAAGAATGACATCGAGCCTATTTTTATGTCATAGGATTACATAGACTATCAAAACTTTAGAGGATCATAGATTGTAGAATCATAGATTTAGAGCTGGAAGGAATTTTTGAGGTCATTTAATCCAAAATCTTCATATTACAGATCAGGAAACTGATTCCAAGAGTAGTCCAGTTACTTGTTTAAAATCATATACCAAGGTAGACTATACAATTGTATAACTGGAATTCAAATCCAACTCCCAAATTCTACTGAACGATAAATGTGTTCAAAATATTTTGGCTACATGAAGCATTTTATATTTAATATCTGAAAGAGAAAATTATTGCTAATGTCTCATGTCAACCCATCTTGACAGCACACAGGGTAATTGGGGAAATGCTGCTCTAGTTTAATGCAAATGGAGGCCCAACTAATTAGTGTTGCAAGCGCATTCTTCCTGAACTCTTAGAACAAATACAGGATCTCCTTTATTGACACCTCCCTAGTTACATAAATGTATCATCCCAAATGATTGCTACTCAACCCTGCTGAAATTTTGATCCTATTTGTCATTAGTTCTACTGGCACTCCTCACCTGTCTTTCATGACAAGAACTGTTCACTGCATAAAGAATAGAGCTCTGCACTTGGAGTCAGGTAGCCTCAGACACTTTTTGGCTGAGTCACTTAATGTCAGCTTGCCTCAATTTCCTCAATTGTAAAATAAAGATCATAATAGCAACCCATCTCACGAGGTTGTTAGGAGAATCAAAAGAGATAATGTTTGTAATGCACTTAGTAGAGTGTCTAGCAAATAGTAGGTCCTTAATAAATACTTTTTTGCTTTTTTTCCTCTTTCTCTGATTGATCACAAATTTGTACAACTCTTCCAAATTTCTGCAGCCTAAGTTCTCTATTTGTCAAAAGCCTACACATACTTCAAAACAGAAAAAAATATCTGACTCTTGATGAGGACCAATAATTTACTCTGACTTGATATGATTAGTATGAAAAAGTTGTAACTTTCAATTAATGTGTGTGTGTGTGTGTGTGTGTGTGTGTGTGTGTGTAAGGACCTATCCACTTAGAGTTAGTCATTTATTGTCATAAACTTATCTGTTTTCAATCATTCACCAACCAGCAGGTGGTGGGAGATGTTCACTTTTATTAGTGTTACACAGTTGGCTTTTTTTTTACTTGTTATAGTTCTGAGTTGGAAGACTGATTATTGAATTGTTTCTAGTAACAAAAATACTAGAAAAATTGGATTTTTAAATAAGTGAAAAGATAAATGGTTCTTTTTGGTGATGTTTTGCTCAAAAAAACTAACTGAATCAAATAGTGTAGTATTTTCAGCAAAAAAATAAAATCAAAGGGAACTTGATTTTCTACCAGTGAAAAAAGAAAAGATTTCTTTTTGTTTAGAGAGATTTAACTTGTTACCCATGTGACCTTGTGCCATCTATCTTCTGGGATTCAGTAAGAGACTCAAATGTACCAGGTGCTTAGCTAGCTGTGACAAATAGAAAGACAAAATTCAGATAATCCTTGACCTTAAGGGGATTATATTCTAATGGAAGGAGGTGGATACAAAATCCCCAGTGCTAAGCACAGTGCTTGGCACATAGGAGATGTTTAATAAATGCTATTTGACTGACCAGAAATCTGTAAATAGATCTAACCATAAAGTAGTATTTCAGTGGAAAGTTTTGAAATCATGAACAAAATGCAAGTCAGGGACCTTAAATTCCTTACTGACAGGGGCTGTGAGCAAAGTCATATTATAGTAGATACAGCCTTTCTATTAGCAAGAGTAGCATTGATTTGACTATTGTTTTCAAAATAAAAGCAAGAGGTAGAAGAGGTAGGATTTGTGCACAGCTACAGAGAACATGGGCAAGATGTCCTGCCTAGGTAGGTAGGACCTGGTGAATTAGTGGTTGACAGGAAAGGATGTAAAGCATGCTGTGGTAGATAAAAAGTGTCTGGTGAGTTTTTACTTAGGTTAATTAGGAGAGTTCACTAAAGTACTCCTAGGGTGGGGAATAGAGTCTGATTATTCAGAAGATCATTATTCCATGACAAAGGCACTTAAAATCTCTGGTACTCAGTTTCCTCATATGTAAAATGAGAGGGTTGGTCAAACTGAACTCAGTAACTTCCTATAACCCATAGAATTACAAATTTTTCTATTTGACATTCAAAGTCTTTAAGGTCTGACTCCAACTTACCTTAGGTCAATTTACTGAGTAATATATCAGTTTACCTAGGCTTATCAACTTACCTCTAGATTTTTAAAATATTACTTTCTTTTACACACTCTGTGGTCCAGTCATAATAACCTTCACACTGTTCCTGACATACGACACTGACTATCCTGTCTCTCCGTCTTTGCATTGGCTATCTGCTTTGCCTAGAATGTCCTCCCTTTTCACTCTTACCTCTCAGAATCCCTTTTCTTCCTACAAGACACTACTCAAATGCCATCTTCTACATGAGTGAGATCTTTCCTGATACCAGTTGCTGCTAGTGTTAGTGCATACCCCTACCTCAAATAACCTTTTATCTTTTCTATATATATCCTTATACATACATGTACCTGTTTGTTTCCCTCATAGAATATAAGCTTCTTGAGGGTAGTAGTTGCTTCATTTTGTGTCTATTTACCTATAGAATAGGGGCATTGTAAAAGATGTTATGTGGAAACACAAAGTGAACAAAGGATCACTCTCAATTTGAGTCTAATATTCTGCATACTTCTTTAAAACATATATTTTTCAAGTACGTTTTGTTCTTTTCATTATTTTGTTTATTTAAAAAATATTTTTCTATGTATTAAAAATAATTTTGATATTTGTTTAAAAAATTGAGTTTCAAATTCTCTCCCTCCTTCCTTCTTCACTCCCACCCTTGAGAAGGCAAACAATTTGATGTAGATTATACATGTGCAGTTGTACAAAACATATTTCCATATTAGTCATGTTGTAAAAGGAAACAGACAAAAAACCCAAACCCAAGAAAACAAAAGGTAAAAAATAAAAGTATGTCAAGATGTACATTCAGACTTCATCAGTTCTTTCTCTGGAGGTAGATAGCATTTTTCCTCATAAGTCCTTCAGAATAGTCTTGGATCATTGTATTGCTGAGAACAGCTAAGTTCATTGTCATACAATATTGCCAATACTGTTTTCCTGGTTCTGCTCACTTGACTTTGTATCAGTTTGTGTAAGTCTTTCCAGATTTTTTGGAAAGCAACTTGCTCATCACTTCTTATAACATGATAGTATTTCATGATAGTATTCCTCAATCATATACCACAACTTTTTCAGTCTTTCATTCACCAATTGATTACCTTCTCCTCAATGTCCAAATCTTTGTCACCACAAAAAAAGAATTGCTATAAATATTTTTGTGTTAATAGGTTCTTTTCCTTTTTTAAAAAATATCTCTTTGGGACACAGATCTAGTAGTCATATTGCTATGTCAAAGGGTTTACATGCTTTTATAGACCTTTGGACATAGTTCTAATTTGCACTTCAGAATGGTTGAATCAATTCATAACTCTACCAACAATGCTGTAGTATTGCAATTTTTCCATATCCCCTCCAATGTTTGTAACTTTCCTTTTCTGTCATATTAGCTAATCTGATAGATGTGAGGTGGTACCTTGGAGTTGTTTTGATGTTCATTTCTCTAATTAATAGTTATTTAGAGGGGGGGGGGGCAGAGCCAAGATGGCAGAACAGAAGCAGGAACTTTTCTGAGCTCCTCCATGAATTCCATCACTAACCTATAAAAAGTGAATCTGAATGGATTTTACAGTGATGGAATACATTGGGAGATGGAGCATGGCAGATTCCCAGTCCAGGAATACACCCACATAGGTCTGGGCAGGGAGAGTGTGGAGCAAGCAGGGGCTTCACCAGCATGGACCTGAGAGCAGAGCACAGCAGAGCAAGAGCAAGCCCCAGCCAGTGTATCCACCCAGCCCTAGGGCAATTTGCAGATATCTCACCACCAGATGGAGAATTACTCAGAGCTGGGTAAGAGAAAGTGAGGGCTCATGGCAGCAGCTTCTCCTGGGGCTATCAGCCAGCAGCCTGGATGTCTAAAAATCACCTACCTGAACTTCCATGAGCCAAGATGGCAGAGTAAACCCCCTCTAATCCCCCTCTCTGACTCTGAAAACCCAGAGACTATTGCCCTACCCAGTGAAAAATCCTGACCCAATGGAAACAGCCTCAGGCTTGGGAGTCCTAGAGGAAGGGTGTGAATGAAGCTATGCCAAGCCTAAATTAAAGGGCAGAAGGTGTCCCAACAAGCTCCACCTCAGCTGACCAGCAGGAGATCCCATAGCCCAGGGGGGTGGAGCCAGCAAGTACTAACAACAGAAGCTCAGGTGTGCCTTAGCACTACCAGGGGAATCTGCAGACATCAGTGCTGCCAGTCACCGCTGCTGAGCCTCGCTGAGCTGCAGCCCAGGGACACAGAGCCAGAAACCTGAAGTGGCCAGACCACCCCTCCCCCACACCTTACTCTGTGAGCCTCAGGGTAACCAAGGAAATACTGAGAGTCTTGGCCTTGGCCTCAGTCTAGAAACCCAGAAGCTATAGCACACAAAGTCAACAACCAAGTCATTGCTTTCACTTGCCCAATTCTAATTTTTAAGAAATTACTTTCTTCAGAGAGTTTTTATGCTTTCTTTTCAATCTGATTGATTCTACTTTTTTAAGAAGCTGTTTTCCCCAGTGACTTTTTTGTATATTTTTTTCCATGTCACTGATTTTGCTTTTTAATTACCCCAAAGAGGTAAAAAAAAAAATGGTGGTGGTGGGGTAGATTTCCCAGGGAACAAAAATATTCATAGCAGGACTTTTTATGTTACAAAAACAAATGAACAAACAAACACAAACCCCAAAATGAAAACGCATTTGTTTGGGCCTGGATAAATAAATTGTGGTGTGAAATTGTAATGGAATATTATAACAATGTAACAAATGACTGTCTTTCTTTCCATTAATAGTATCCCCCGTGCTTAGCACAGTGTCTGATGCTTAATAAATGTTTATTGGATTAGAGATGTGTGTATATATGTGTGTATATGTATGTATACATATATATACACATATATGTAATATGTGTGTGCATAAAAACACTCTCACACACACCCCTGTGTCTTTGCACATATATTATATATATATACACCTATATAGATTTATATTTGTAAAATGACTTGCACAGCATAAAGTGAGCACTCTATAAATGTTAACTATATTATTACAATGATGACAAGAGTAAATTGCATGTGCAATTTCTTATTGTATATACATATAATTATACATATGTAGTTATATATAGTTATGTATGTCATATGTACACACATGCATATATTTATATAGTTTTTTGTTTTGCTCATTTCATTCTGCCTAAGTACAAATATTCCTAGGGTTCTCTGAATACCTCAAATTTGTAATTTCTAATAATACAATAATATACCATGATATATATATGCCGTGATTTGTTCAGTCATTTCCTAATTACAGAGCATCCACTTTTTCATCCAGTTTATTTTGTTGCCATGAAAAGTGATGCTATTAACATTTTGTTACTTGTTGGAAAAACTATTTTTAAACTCTAACATCACTGGGGTATGTGCCCAGTTGTGGGATCAATCCCTGGGTCCAAGGGTAAAAAAACTTAGCCATTTTCTCATATAATTTCAAGTGTTTTTTTTTTTTCTAGGATGGTTGGACCAATTCACATCTACACTAACACTGCTAGTGTTTCCCATAGATGTTCAAATTGACTCTTCCCAATTTTTTTCCACCTTCAGTAATTTTCACAGTGTATAGTTTTAATCCATTGTCTCTGGAAAAACCATATGTATATGTGTATGTATGGACATATATGTATGTGTATACATGTGTATGTGTGCATGCATGTATGTATGTATAGTATGTATATGTGTATGTATTTATAGTGTGTGGGCGTGAGTATGTATTTGAATGTAGATATCTTGTCACTGCTATCTGTCTCTTCTTTAGGCTTATGTTGCCAATTTCTTCAATCAGCCATACTATGACATGATCTTGAGATCACAAGCCTGGTCCCCTTTCTCAGGTTGCTCTTCAGTTTGTTAATTCCTTCCTAGAATGTTTACTAAAACAAAATTTCTGGTAACTTACCACTAATCTCTAATTATACCTTCTGGACTTGAAACCTCTTTTTCCTACTCTGAAATCAGATGGAAAAAGACCTATAAAATAACAGAGGAAGTAAGTTTTGTTTTCTTTCTTCCTTTAAATCCTAAATATCCAAATAACTAAAAAGATTATAAAATCATTGTGGAGGGTTTTGTTTATGGAATGTAAAAAAAAACAAAGGTAAATTGTTTCTAGATTTCTCATGGTAGCTATGGTATCTTAAAAATTGTGATTAATGTAAGTTTTTCCAAAGGGGCTGGGGGCCATGTCTTTTAATTTTTTTGCATCCCTGAATTCATTCTCAGGACATGCAGAGTAGTTTTAAATATTCATGAATATTTTTTCATTGACTTACAATAAAAATTGAAGAAGAACATGCTGTAATCTTGTCCCACCACCCAATGCTACACACTTTGATATTTATGACTCCCTATCCCCTCATGCTGGTGCTACCTTATTCCATAAATCATTATTGGCACCATCCTACAGTGATTGCTATCACCAATTTGCTCATGACTGGCTCCTCTTCCTGACAATCCAAAATAAAAAGACCATCCACATCATAAATCCACTGGAAGCTTCTGCTTCTTGCTGTTGTTCCAATTTCTTCCTGGTTGCATTCAGCCTAGGTCTGTGCCAGAGAGGTATAACTAATAGCAGATTGCTATACTGAGAAATCTGAAGTTTCCTAAGAAGTAGCTGTCTGGGTTGGAAAGAAGGCAGTATAGGAGTTTTTTAAACCCTTTGATACAGATTTTAAGATTGACAGACCACTTCAAGTCCCTGAGGGGAAGATTAGACCTTTATATAGATTCACATCAACCTGCCTTTCTCATTAAGATGAATTTACCTGCAACTATGTTATTTTGCATGAAGTTAAGATGAAAGATCTCATTAGCTCCCAGTCTCCCACTAAATCCAGGCTAAGGCCTAGTTTTTAACTGAAGGGATTGGAATGCTGCAGAGTTCTCCATTTAAATATTAACTTGAATGGGGAAGACTTTCCATAGGGTCCCTGTGATGAGGCAAAGGTGGAGAATAGATTGTAGACATAATATTTCATGGGATTTCATCACTTTTGGAGTTCTCTCCCATATTTGGTAAAGCTTGTCTGTCTGTGTCTTCTCATAATATTACTATATGTTATAGTGGAATGAATTCTGAGTCAAAGGGAACCTGGACTTAAATCCTGACCAACATTTACTAGCTGTTTGAATCTGGGAAATCCACTTTACCTTTGCAAGTTGCAGATCCCTTAAATATATGAAAAAAAAAAAAGAGTGTAAGAGGGTAATTCATACTCTACCTTTGAGTTGTTGTGAGGAAGGTGCTTTGAAAATCTTGAAACTTAATAAATGTGAGCTGTTATTTTTTGCATATATTAAGTATTTTCTCCACAAACTCCTATTTCAGTGCCTTATGATGTGGCGGTGACCCTGGATTCTCAAAGGTTGTGTAGGAAGAGTAAAGGTTTGGGCAAGTTCTGAGAAATTTGAGTTAGGGAGACCAAATAGGAGGCTATTCCAATCATCCAGAAGACAGGTGATGAAGACCTGAACTTGACCATATGAATAGAGAGAATGGTATGGATATGAGAGGTAGGGTAGAAGGGTAAGGGGAGAATAAGAATGTGTCAATTGATTGGATATATGGGATAAATAAGAGTGCAAAGTTGAGGATAAAACTAAGGTCATGAATCTGGGTAATTGGAAAGATAGTGGCATGGTAGATAGAAATAGGGAAGAGGAGGAAGTGAGATTTGAGTGAAAGACAATGAGTTCTGTTTTGTACATGTTTGGAGCACTGAGATTTATACAGATTAAATGAGATTAATTCTAGTGGCACATAGGCTGTCCATTGTTAGTTGTCTCTTGCTTTCACCATGTGAATTGCCAGCCTTTTTTGCTCAAATATTTCTTTTACAACTGTTCTCTTTAAATTCCTTGTTTTTCATGTAATTAAGCATCTTCACATTGTCTTCATTATGTTACTAATTTTTAATTCTCTGGAGATAATAACGTAATGTAATCATCAGTCATATACCAACACTGGTAAAATACTGATATTGAAAAGATGAGCCTATGTTGAAGGGAGACACACAGGACTAGGGAGGTGGACTTTTTGTAGATTTCTTGGTTTTGGCCATGGCAAAAGAATTTACCACAACATTTTTGGTTCACCAGTAATGAAAGGCTCTGCTACTTATTGCCTGTGTTACCCTGTAATCTGTGATCCTCTTTATACTTAACAAAGGTGATCCTTGGAAATCTGGCAGTCTATTGCTAGGGCTGTATTCAAAACATTTTCAGTATGGAACAAATACTGAGACAATTTTGTGATCTCATCTATTTGGGAATTCTTCCCAACCACACAGATTGCATTCCATCCATGCCTTCCCATTCTGTGTTACTATTGCCAATATTATACCAAAGTATGACACAGAGGATCCGTCCAATGAGCTGGAAACCTTCCTCTTATTCTCCCAACATTGGGAGGGTACCAAAGAAGCACTTCCCTCCTTACTTCTACCTTTTAGAACCCCTTGTTTTATTCAAGGTTCAGTTCAAGTGGCATCTTCTACAACAGAGGTTCTTAATCTTGAACCCATTTGGCAGTCTTAATGAGAAAGGAACCACTCTCCAAATAATGTTTTTAAAGGCATAAAATATTTAGGATTCCAAAGTAAACCAATTACATTGAAATACAATTATCAAAATTACAAACTAAAACAAACACAAGTTCACAGGTTAAAAACTGTTGTTCTAAATGAAACTTTCCTTGATCTCAGCTGCTAGTTATGCCCTCCCTGGTAAAATTACCTTGTGTGGGGCAGCCAGGTAGCACAGTAAGAGCACTGGCCCCAGAGTTGGGATGACCTGGGATCGAATCGAGGCTCAGGTACTTAGTACCACACCCAGAAATAACTGGCCATTTAACCTTGAGCAAGTTACTTAACCCCAATTGCTTTAAAAAAAAAATTACCTTGTGTTTCTTTTGCTTCTATTTTCCTACTTTCTACTCAACTCACCTGCTACTACATTTGCTTTAAAGTTGCTGAGTATATGTTAATTTAATTTGGAAGCTCTTATTTAGCTCTTCTTATAAATTCTATCTATTTTCAGTAGATATTAGTACATAAACTATAATTATTTTCATGGTTATTTTTTTCCCCAAATACTGATTATGAGTACCACAATAAGAGTGACCAGATGTCCCATAAATTTATTTGTCTTATTGACTTTAGATGTACCTATATCTCCCCCTTTAGAATGTGTGTTTCTTGAGGTCGGAAATTGGTTTAAAAATTTTTTTTTTTGCCTTTTTTTATATCCATAGCACTCAGCACAGTGCCTGGCACATAGTAAGTAGTTAATAAATGTGTGGTAACTGACTGACTGACTACATAATAAAATCAATTTTGGCACCATCTCTAAGAAGGAACTATAAGCTATGCTTCCATTTAGCTCTGACTTCTGTATTTTGGCTTCATTTATAGCTATAATCTCAAGGTTACTATGCTTTTTTTCCCTAGTAGTATGTCCATGAGCTGATCATTAGAAAATAGTCTCCCATTTAGAGTAATAACAACTAAGTTAGTGTTTATAAATGGCCTAAAACATGTGACTTTTAGGACCCTTTGTCTCTTTTATGCCACTCTGCTGCTATTACTCTAAAAGTGGCAGGAAATCATCTAGGACTGAGAACTATTTCTTTGTTTTCTTCATTGCTTGCCTTGCCCAAAGAATAAATACATCATACACTGTCCATGGGGCTATCTCCATACTTAGCTAGACTGGTCCTCAGAAAACAAATGTAGTCTATTGCCAAAACCACACTTGAAGTCTTCCTAGTATGATAAAATTTGCCAGACCTATTATTGTTCTAGGTTAACCTTTGAAGACTGAAGATCACCTCCAAACCATAATGAATTATGGAAGGAGTCTATGGGGAAACATTTAGCATATATCTAATATATATCTCATCCTTATTAAATGTTTTAAGACTCACAAAGCACTTTCTATATAACCACTTTAAGGCAGGTTGTACATGTCCCAGTATCCTCCTCACATTTATTTATGTATTTTTCTAAAAATAGATGAAGTAGCTGATGCTTACAGTGGTGAAATGATTTGCCCAGGGTCATCCACCCAGCTAGGAAATGCCAGTCAGGACTTGATTCCAAGTCTCTCCAGACTTTAGGTCCAGTCTTTATTCCATTAAAATGAAAGTACCTTCATTATCAAGTGACTATTATGTTCCACGTGCACACAGTTTCATTAGTATGTATATTTTCCTCACCAGTGTAAAACCCCATCCTCTCCAAGCCTTTCTCTTCCTTTGTGATTCTTACCCAAGTTTGCATGAAAATTCTCCATTGAGCATCTATTCAAAGTGCCAGAGAACTTGTTCTTTAATATGTCAGGTAAAGCAAAGTACCACTGAATCTCAGAGACACAATGCCAAATGAGTTTTTTCTATAAAGTGTTTATTAGCGGAAAAATCTCTTGTGAAGACTTTCTATTTAATTGCTTTTCAGATTGCTGTCAGCAAGAAACCATTTTGACAATAAGAAAATGAAGGCAAGGAAACTGGTTGGTGCCTGGAGCTGTGCTGGGTCTCACAGTCATATCTTAAGCTCCAAGAATAGGAAAATGAAGGAGTGAGAAAGAACAATAATCATGCTGATTGTCTTCAATTTCCACCGCTTTTTATCATATGTATTTCATGATACATTGGATTGTTGGCTATAATTTCCCATTGTTTTGTGTTTTGAAACTGCCTCATTTGTGTGTTTTATTTTGGAGAGTAAAATGCAAGAAACTATTTTAAAATACTTTGTTTGTCAGAGAATAATATATAAATACTCACATATGTGTATGTCCCATGTGTATATGATTTTAGCAGGCTGCATTGGAGAATTAAGGTATTTTGCTGGTCCGAAGTCTAGCCTGGTACGGCTGGTAAATACAGCATTACAGAGCTAACTGCAGCTGGTACTCCCAGTACCATCAGCCTGAGAGAATTTCTCCCACTGGCCAAGTTGGAACTTGATGTAATTTATCTAAAGATGGCTAGAAATAGCACTTTGCAACATAATGGAGAAGGGTAGGGAATAGCTTCTGGGAAACCATAAATCACACTAAAACAAAGGGGAAAAGATCTTGCTGAAAGTCATTTGCACATGTGGGGGGCCTCAGAACCATTGCTCCAATATGAAAGAATGAGGAAAAATAAGAGAAGAGGAAGAAAATATCTACAGATAGCCTATGCTTTCATTTGCAAAAGGCGACCATTTTAGTAATCTGAACTCACTGCTATGTTATGTACTCTCCAGTTTGTAAAAAATATTCATGGCTGTTAGAAGCAGCATAGTTCACTAGATTAAGAAGGGGAATAGGGGTCAGAAGTCTTATTCTAACCCCTGAATTTAAACATTTGAGGTAAATGCTTCAGCCCTCAGTTCTTCATCTGTAAGATGGGGATAATAACTACTGCTCTAGCTCGGGAATAGCCTGAGAATCAAAGGAAAGCATCCCTGTGAAGCTATTTAAAAGTCTGAGAATACTTATAGAAACCCTAGGAATCATCTAGGAGGCTTGGTTTCTTTCACACATTGCAGTGATATTAAAAGGCTTATGATTGCTTACACTTTTAGCACTTTTGCTTTTTTATAGGATAATGTGAAAAATACATAAAATTATTCTCATTTTAATACCAAAAGCAAGGGCAAAACTACCTTAGTCCCAAGGGATTTTTCCACCAAAGTTAGAAACAAAGTCATCCTTTTCATCTCCATTCCCTTCTTCTCTGATTCAGTCTCTCTTTACTTTCCCCCTCAACTGTTATAATAATCTCCTAACTGGTCTTTCTATTTCTACCTCTACCTTCCCCTCCTTCATTCCTTACTCTATGGCTATACTAGATTCATTTTCCTAAAGTGAGACTATTATATTGTTATTTTCCTGCTAAAATGGAAACATAAAGGAAAGAAAAGGAAAGGAAAGAATATGAAAAGAAATTATTTCTTGTCTTTACTTTTTTTGTGAAGTCCCAGTTCCTTAGTGCTGACATTCAAGATGCTCCAAAATTTGATTTTAATCTATTTTGCAAGCCTAATCACACAATATTCCCTTCCATATGCCCAATGCTCCAACCAAATTGTACTACTCCTCATTACTCAAATGTGTACTAAGATTTCCCTCTTTAGCTGCTTTGTTTAATAGTCATCACTCTCTCCATCTAGAATGCTCTCCAATCTGTGCTCACCCAGCTACTGGTTGAAATTCTATCCATCCTGAAAGCTACAGTCAAATGTTTCTTCTTCAGTGAAACTTCCCTCGTTCCCTTTCAATGAGAACTGATTCCCTCTTTTAAACTATAAACAATTAATTAAAGAACATTTAAGTTGTCCTATAAGTGGCACAGTGAGCCTGGAATCAGGAACATTCACCTTCCTGAGTTCAAATCTGGTCTATGACACTTAGCTGTGTTACTTAAGTTACTTAACCTTGTTGGTCTCAGGTTCCTCACTTACAAAATGAAATGGAGAAGGAAATGGCAAACCATTCCAGTTTCTTTGCCAAGAAGACCCTAATGGGACCATGAAAAGTCGGAAAAGACTGAAATAACTGAACAAGAACAACAACAAAACCCACTATATGCCAGCCACTGTCTTAGGCTCTGGAGATAACAAGTCCTTCTACCCTTGGCTGCCCTGTAAGGGGGCCTAAGTCGCTAAAGACCCCAGGAGTTATATTAATTCTTAGCTCAAGAAGATAGGAAGGTAATGCAGCAACCAAAGCTAAGGGAGGAGTTTTTTAGAGGGGAGAGAGAGACAGAGAGACAGAGACAGAGACAGAGAGGAGGGAGGTGATGTGTCAAAGCCTTCCCTGGACATGGAGAAAACATTATTGCAACAGCAGCATTAACAACATTGGCAGTTCCCTTCCTCCTTAAACCTAGACTGAAAAGGTCAAAACTAAAGGGGACAAGCAGCAAGGAATAAAAATCTCCCTCTCTCCTTTTCTTTCTCTGTCTTTCTCTGTGCGTCTAAAGCTCTGTTTGTCTTTCTGTATCTGTATTTCTGTCCTTGTCTCCCTGTTTCTGTCTGTGCTTATGTGTTTCTGTCTGTCTGTCTGCCTCTCTGTTTTATCAAAGGGACTCACTTAAGGCCCTAGAGAACTGAGTTTAAAATAGCTATGGAAGGGTGGTGGTCCTTCTTCCTCCTTCTTCTTTTCTCATTTCTAAGTGTGTCTTTTTATTCTCTTGCTGATGAATCTGATACATCTAATCTTATTTCACATGAGTACCTTTGGTTGATCAAGTCCTTTGTATTTCTTTGTCTCCCTTTGTTAATTATATGAAGGAGTAGGACAATTCCAGAAATCACATTGGGAAAAGTGACTTTTCCTAGCCCTTGGATAGGATCTCAACCTTCCAGTCCATTGTTAGAGAGATTTCAGTCTCTACAATGAGCCATTCATGTGTATCATAAATATATGTCCCAGAAGAGAATTACTACATACCTGTGCATTTAAATAGATCTCATCAAAACAATAAGTATAATATGGTCATGTTTTTAGGTTATACTAGCATAAAGAATGAAATAATCCTTCCTCCAAAGTACCTTACATTGTAATTGGAGAGACAAAATATATTCTAAAGGGAGAGATATTTATATATTTGTTGTTGTTCAGTCATTTCAATTGTGTCTGATTCTTTTGTGACCTCATTTGGGATTTTCTTAGCAAAGATACTGGAGTGGTTTGCCATTTCCTTCTCTAGCTTATTTTTTTTGGAGGGTGGAGGGCAGGGCAATTGGGGTTAAGTGACTTGCCCAAGGTCACACAGCTAGTAAGTGTCAAGTGTCTGAGGCCAGGTTTGAACTCAGGTCCTCCTGACTCCAGGGCTGGTGCTCTATTCACTTCTCTAGCTTATTTTACAGATGAGGAAACTGAGGCAAACGGATTTACTCAGGGTCACGCAGCTAGTAAGTATCCAAGGCAGTATTTGAACTTGGGTCTTTCTGAATCCAGGCTTGGAGCTCTATCCATTGCACCACCTAACTGCCCACATTTATATATAGAAAAAATATAAAGTGAACAAAAATAAATATATGCAAAGTAGTTTGTGAAGAGGATACCAGCAGTTAGAAAGCTGTCATGAATAAGCTGCATCTTCAAGGAACAGAGGGATTCTGTGAGGCAAATTTAAGGAGGGAATATATTCCAGGTTTGGGGATGGTAAGTGCAATGATGTGGAGACTGGGGAAGGAGTGGCATTTGTGAAGAACAAAAAGAAGGCCAATCTGGCTGGATTGAAAATTGTGGGAGGTGAAATAATATCCAGTGAGGTTAGAAAGATAGTCTGGGACCTGGTTGTACAGGGTATGTAAAGCTGAATAGAGGAGCTCATACTGTATTCTAGAAACAATAGGAAGCCGCTAGACTTGAGTGAGGAAGAATATTTCATGTTCAAATATGAGTTTAAGGAAAATTATTTTGCTTATAGTGATAGGATGGACTAGACTCACAGGGGTGACCACATGTGGTTTTCCAGATCCTTGGAGGCCTTTTGGCTGAGTTCAAGTTTTACAGAACAAATCCTTTTATTAAGGGGATTTGTTCTGTGAAGTTTGGATTCAGTGAAAGGGCTGCACTTGAGGACCTAAAGCACCACATGTGGCCTTGAGGCCACGGGTTCCCTACCCCTGGTAAAGTGATGAGAAATACTTGGAAACCAATTAGGAGATTGTAGCAATGATGTAGGCAAGAGATGTTGAGGGCCTGAACTAGGGAGATAGCTATATGAGTGGAGAGAAGCTGTCAGTAACAATAGATATCATGGAGGTAGAAATGCCAAGATCTGGTAATTGATTGGATATGTAAAGTTAGGGGAGAAAGGAGTTGAGGAAAATGTCAAATGATCAGTCTGGTATGTTAGAAGAATGGTGATCCATTTGAGTGAAAGAAGGAAGTTTGAAAGAGAGGAGGATTTTTAGGAGATAATGCATTGTTTTGTTCATGCTGAATTTAAGATGTCTATAGGACATCAAAATGTATCCTCTTATGGTGCTTTGCATCTGTCCTATGTTCTTATGACTTTATATTTTGTATTTATAGTAATGTGGATACATATTTTATTCCTCACAATAAATCCTAAACTCCTCAAGGACAAGAACGATAACATTTTTCTCTATTATCTCCCTAGTTAATATGGTTTCCTTTTCTTTTTTTTCTTCTTATTCCCATTATCCAGATAACTTTTGTTGGCACTGTTTACAAACCTTGCTCCTGTAATTGTATTTTCTTTTTTTTGGGGGGAGGGCGGGGGAAGGGGTGGTTTTCCACTTAGTTATTTCTCCCACAGAAGCATTACCTTCTTTACCTCAAACTTTTGCCTTATTCCTATGCCTGGTGTTCTAACTCACTGTTTATTTACCTAACTATACTTCCAATAGTAGCTTTATTCACTGTTCATTCTTACCATTAAACTTTAAAAATTCTTACCAAAAACTAAACGGGCCCCCAAAGTAAAGATATAATACCCTGAAGACAACGTATTTATCTCAATGTAGCAATATTGTTTCTAAGAGCTATGTGATTGTCTATTAGGTCGATTAGTTTTCTAAAAGAAATCAGTTCTTTGAGTATATTGGTATCTATGATAAATAAAATTCTGCATTACTACTTGAGAAAGCAATATATTGGTATAGTGAGACTGACAGCTTATAACCCTTTTGTGAGTAGAATACCCCAAAGCTCAAACTAATGTTCAATTTGCCAGATGTTTCATCTTATCATACTGATGAAGTCCTTTACAGTCAAGATGAATAATCTCTTAATAATAATAGCTCACATTTGTATACACCATTTTCCTCCTCAAAAACCTGAGAAATAAATAGTATAAGGATTATTATGGAAGGAGTAAACAAAGACCAGAGAGGTACATTGACTTGTCCAGGGTCCTATGACTAGTTAGTGACAAAGGTGATGCTAGAAACCAGAGCATAGAATCCTAAGGTCATAGATTTAGACCTAGGTGGAGCATTTGAGGACATTTTGTCTAACCCCCTCATGTCTCCTGATTCCTAGACAGGTAGACATTCTTTCCAGTTCCCATGGTGCCTCTCTAAACAGTACTTATAGTTCTTAAGCATTTCTGAGGAATTGAGTAAATAATAAAGCTCAGCTTTTTTTTTTGTTTTACTATTTTTAGCAATAATGAAATACTTGAACTTGTTCACCTGCATTTCTTTTCAATGTATGTCTAACAGTTTAACAATGCTTTTCAAAGATTATAATTCCTAAGAATTATTACCTGAAACAATAGTTAAATAGCACATTGCAAATTTCATTAATCCAAGCATTTATTGAGTGTTTTACATATTGTATTAAGACCTAAAAGGCAAAAGAAAAATTCATGGTGGATATAAATAATCTACAGTATATTACTAAGGATGATTTATCCACAAGAAATATTGCAAAAATAATTTTTGAGAATATGTATAAACATGAATGGAAGTGGTCTCAATGGCTAGGAAGAAAGAAGGATACCAGATGGACAGTCTGAGTGGTGCATTAATATCCACAAAATGATGAAAGACCTTGAGTTAGCCTCCCCCCCCCCCCACTGTTGGGGAGGATTTGTAGAAATATGAACAATAGTTGCCTAGGACGAACAGGAGATTTGTGATTAGCACCAGTAGAATGAAACTCCTTGAGGACAAGGAAAAATTTTGTTTCATTCTTGGTTAACCTCCAGCTCAGGTTTGAATGAATTGAATAAATGTTTACTAAATAAGTTTTAAATTGAATAGAGTTAAGAGATTATCCATTTTAGAAGGACCAAATTATGATGCATTAAAAGATATCAAATCCTTGGCATGGCTATATATGGGAGATCTGTATGAATGGGGCACCAGATAGAGTTAGGGATCATTAAAATGAAAGCGACTAGGTAGAGGGAAGTGTTCTGGATGTGTTCTGTAGTGAAGCAATTCTCATAAATACTACTATGATGTGGTGGTACCTTTATTCTTGGACTTATGTTGTTATAATGATGATGATGATGGTAGTGTTGATAACGGTACTGATGATGATCATGATGATCATAATGTAAGGGCACTGAATTTGGGATCAACAAGACCTTCATTAACATTCTACCTCAAACACTTACTAGTTGTGTGACCGTGGGGAAGTGGCAACTCTCAACCTGATTTTTCTCATCTATGAAAGGGAATAGTAATAGTACCTATCTCAAAAATCAAGTGAAATAATTTGCGAGATACTTTGAATCCCTTAAAACTCTGTATAAGCATGAGTTATCATTATTATGATTATTTTGGAGGGGGGAAGGCAAGGCAATCGGGTTGAATGACTTGCCCAAGGTCACACAGTTAGTATGTGAAGTGTCTGTATGTGGATGGTTTTGAACTCAGGTCCTCCTGACTCCAGGCCCAGTGCTCTATTCACTAAAAAATCTAGCTGCCCCTATTATTATTGTTATCATTATTATTATATGACAGAAATGAATAGAGAGCCAATCTTGGAGTCAGGAAAACCTAGGCTCAAATCTTGCCTCTGAAGGTCGTGTGATACTGGGTAAGTCACTTAACCACTAAGTACTCCAAGCAAATTTCTAAATCTAGAAATTGCTGCATACTTTATGATCTGTATTAGTGAAGGAAGTTTCCTCAAGGGTGGTCCTCTACATCAGTGAAAGCATAAGTCCTAACCAATAACTATTAAAATTAATAACAGTTGCAACAACAACGCTTCTTCAATGACTTGATTTTTTCAATAGAAGTGCTCCTTTCTCCTCTGTGTGCATTAGCAGGTGGTCATTGCAAATTAATATGTCTAAAAAAAGTTCATCATCTTGTCGTATTTCTGGTAACAGAGCTTCTTGGACTTTGTTCACAGGCTCATAGATTCAGAGTTCCGATCTCTTGTTTTGTTGATGAGCGAACAAAGACTAAAGAAAATGACTTACTTAAAGTTACCTGTATAAGAAGTAGAAGTACTGAAATTTGAACCAGTGCCTTCTGACTCCAAATCCAGAATTCTTTCCATTTCACCATGATGTCCCCTGTAGGTTCTAGGAAAAGAGACACACAGATTACCATTGTACTTAAAGCCTATCCAACTTGGTAGGCATATATGGCCTTTGAGAAACCAGAATCATCTCCATGTCAAGATGAGCCAACAACCTAAGACTTAATTGAAGGAATGAAACTCATATTTGATGCTTTACAGGTTTAAAAGTTCTTCCTTCTAAACAACTGCCCTTGGGTTCAATATTTTATTTCCCTCAATTCCTAATAGTCTTGTTGACAAAAATCTGGTCTCTGCACCTTTAAATATTTCACAGCTTGTTGTTAATTGCTGTAGAACTGGGTTGGCTTTCCTTTGCAACAGCCGTGGGGCCCCTTATTCTCCAGTTTATCCTGTTGACATCTTTGTGTGTCAACTGGGACTACTTTTGATCAGGATTTGGAATTAAACCCTGGGCCACTGGGTAATAATCCTGAAAGTAGTTCAAGCTCTTACAAGTTATATGAAATACCAGGGGCTTTAAAACTTAGGGGATTTTGCATCAGTCCCTGTAGGTTTTCTTCATGGTCCATAATTTCAGGGACTAGAATGATTATTTTAAAAAAGATTATTTTGCTGTAGGTTATACTTTTTCATTTTCATTTATGGCATGGAATCAAAATCATAGAATTGCAGGATCACAGCCCAGATAATGACGAGGCAGAGTGCCTAGGGCACAACATGAAGGTGAACTCAAAGAGGGATACTTTTAAATATTCTCATCAATACATATTTTAATGGCAGAAAATTCTACTCTTTTCACCATGATTGTAAGTATTTATTTTTTCAAGTCCTAGGTGTTACAGTGAAGGCTTAAAGCTTCTAGGAAATAAAATGGAAGTGCTAGGTCCCACCTCAGCATAGGACAGAGATAGAACTGATAGAATTGGAGTATTGAAAGGGACCCTACAAGTTATCCCACATTACTAATGAGGAAATTGAATCCTAGATAAGCTGGTACTTGCCCGAGGTCTCAGAGCTAGTAGAGATTGCCTTATTCCATGTTTAAAATTTATCCCATGTGTATTGATTTTTTAATTGTTTTTTGATTTTATTGATTCTCACATTTATTGATTTTTTTTCACCTCATGACTGATCTTCTTTCTCTTCCTTTTCTAACTTTTCTGGCTTGTCTTTGTCATACAAATGTCTTTTTTTGGAAATGAGGTAATTGTGTGCTCCAAGGAGAATCATTCAGAGATTCTAGGTAAATAAAGACAAAGAAGAATCAGGAAGATCTCCAATTTACTCTAATCTGAATTGAGTCTTTTGGATAGAAAATGTTTTTCATCTCTGTCTTGACCATAGTAGATATGCTGTATATCTGCTGAATAAACTAAATTGGATTGTGTCATTCAGTGGAGGAGAATAGATGCTCTAAGAGTAGAGAGTAAACTTTGGAATGTTAATAGAAAAAGTAAATATGTTTATGAAAATGGCTTTCTAGATTTCCAATGTATGGAAAATCTTGGCAGAAGGATGATCCAGTGAAAAGAATGCTAGTTCAGACAACATGGGCTTGAACCATCTGAGGATACTTTTTATCTTGAGATTTCACTTTCCTGTGCTTCAGTCTCCTCATCTGTAAAATAAGGAGGTTGGACTAGATGACCTCTGAGGTCCCTTTTAACTCTAGGTCATGTAGAGATAAAATGTAAATCTAGAGAGGCTTCTAAGTGTTTCTTAGCATTCTCAAACACAGAAATGGCTGCTGAGTTTCAGAAGCAAATCAGTGGAAGTGTCAGCACTATCTCTAAGAGAAGTCCAAAATCAAGCTTTTGCTATAACATTGAGTGCAATTGTCTACCTGGCATTGGGAGTGATGAATGTTCACAGGACTGTGAAATAAAAATATACCAGTAAACTCTGATTTAGTCCCAGGGACCTGAGAAGGGCCTACAAGGAGGAGGTTTCAGAGGCTTTCCAATCAAGAAAGATGCATCTCCCTGTGTTCTAGGAAATTTGAGCAGCAGCCTTATGTAAGCACTTATGGCCTTTATAAGGTCAAGAAAAGAACGGTGGTACTGACTGGCAAAAGCCTGTTAGGAGTTACTGCCTAACTCCCCAGGGGTCTGGTTCATGCTTAATCTGAGTTGGTAAGGGTCAAGAAAAGATACAGTGCTTAAATAGTAAACTGATTTGGCTTTGCTATCTCAACATAGTGATAAATTAATTTCCTTGTTTAAAAATAAAATTTGGGATTAGGTAAAGTGCCAAATTTTATTAGTTCATTTTTATGAGAAATGACTGATGATAAGAAATCATCCAAGTTGTACTTATCCTCAGAATCATAACAACTTAAAAATAGATTTTATTAATCTTTTGTGTTTACATCACCTATATTTATCCCTGGATCTCTCCCCTTCTTCCCTCCCAGACAACACTTTTTATCAATAGTTTTTAGAGAGAAAAAAAAATTCTACTAGGTCTGTATGCCAAAAGAGATAAAAAACAAAAAGGAAAAGGATCTATATGTACAAAAATGTTTATAGCAGTTATTTTCTGGTGGCAAAGAATCGGAAATTGAGGGAATGCCAATCAATTGGGAAATGGCTTTACAAGTTGTGGTATGTGATTGTGAAGGAATACTATTGTGCTACAAGAAATGATGAGCAGGATGCTCTCAGGAAAACCTGGAAAGGCATGAGCTGATTCGAAGTGAAATGTACTGTGTACAAAGTAACAGCAATATTGTAAGCTGTGAATGACCTAGCTTTCTCAGAAATACAATGAACCAAGACAACTCTGAAGGCCTTATGATGAAAAGTGCTACATCCTCACAGAAACAGCAGATGATTTCTGAATACAGATTGAAGCATACATTTGTACTTTATTTTTCTTGAGTTTTTGGGGGGGATCTAAGTTTTCTTTTACAACATGAGTATTATGGAAATGTTTTGCATGACTACATATGTATAACCTATATCGAATTGCTTGCCTTCTCAATGAGGTGGGGTGGGGAGGGAGGAAGGGAGAGAGAGAATTTGGAACTCAAAGTTTTAAAAACTAATGTTAAAAATATTTATATGTAACTGCTGAAAAAAATACTAAAATAAAGGAAAAAAATCAACAAAGCCACTTGATTCATGGGAAAATATGCAATATCCCATGCTCGGAAACTCCTTCCTGCCAATCTCTATAAAGGAGTTGGAGGAGGAGCAACCATAGCTACTTAATAGCTTTCAACAAAGTCTAGATTAACTTGCAAGGTTTTGTTTGGAGAACATCCTGCATATGGTAATAAACCAGTGTTCCATTGACCCCAGCTTCTGCCAAATCATTCAGTCTATTGAAATTCTATTTCATCTGTCAAATTTTTAACAATCCTATTTACTTGTCAGAGGTGTCTCTGAAGTTCCTTTTCTAGGACATTTAAAGCTCATTAGCTGGATCCCTTCTACCTTGACAGCATCCGTACACATTACTGTCTTCCATATACTCTGTGATCCAGTGACATTGACCTCTGTTGTTCCTCACACAAGACACTCCATCTCCCAACTCCATATATTTTCACTGGTTGTCTCCCCTGCCTGGAATTCGCTTCTTTTTCATCTCAATCTCTTGCCTTACCTGACTTCCTTCAGGCTAAAGCTAAGACCCCACTTTCTATTTTTTTTTCTAGTCACCCTTAATACTAGTGTCTTTCCTCTAGGATTAGCTCCAGTTTATGGTATATACACATTATTTTTTTCACATCAAATTTATTTATTTAGTTTGGGTTTACAACATTGAGTTCCACAATCCCTTGAGATATGAATTTTCTTGTCTTCCCTCTCCTTCCCCTTTCCCCCCATGGCAGCATGCAATTTGATATAGGTTCCACAGATACCTTCACACTAAACATTAGTCAAATTGCAAAGAAGAATTATAACCAATGGAATGAACAATGAGAAAGAAGAAACAGGACAAAACAAAACAAAAAAAGAGAGAGAGAGAAAGTAGTTTGTTTCAATCTTCATCCAGACACTGTAGTTCTTTCTCTGGATGTGGATAATCCTCTCTATCATGAGTCTTTTGTACTTGTCTTCTAACCTTGCATTGCTGAGAAGAGCCCAGTCTTTCAAAGTTATTCATCACAGATACAATGTGTCTGTAACTGTGACTGAAGTTCTCCTGGTTCTGCTCTCCTCACTCAGCAGCATGTTTATATAAGTCGCTCCATGTTATTATGAAGTCCGTCTGATCCTCATTTCTTATAGTGCAATATATTCCATTATATTCATATACCACAATTTGTTTAGCCATTCCCCAACTGATAGGCATCCCCTTGATTTCCAATTCTTTGCCACCACAAAAAGAGATGCTATAAATATTTTTTGGACATATAGGCCCTATATACATTATTTGTACCTAGCTTTATGCATGTTGTCTCCCCCATTAGATTTTGAGTTCCTTGAGAATTAGGGTCTGTTTTTTGCCTTTCTTTGTATTTCTGGTCCTTAGCACAGTGTCTGGTATGTAGTAAGCTTTTAATAGATGTTCTTTGGCTTGTCTTGACTTCTCTGCTGCTGCACCCTTTCCTCCTATTCCTTCTATCACTAGATAGCAAGTTAGTGGAAATAATTCTCTGTAGGATTTTCCCAACAGGCTTCTAAGCATAGCAAACCAAAAGGAAATGGCAAAGGCAGAGTTATACCCTGAGTCTTCTTCCCTATCTGACTACTAAACAATAAGCAACAGGGTAAAATAAATGTGTTTCATAGAATATCAGGTGGTACAGCTGATAGAGTGCTGGGGTGAATTAAGGAGTCCTTAGTTCAAATCTAATCAAATCGGACACTTACTAGCTATTGACCCTGGGCAAGTCACTTAACCTCTATTTGCCTCAGTTTCTTGTCTGTCAAATGCAGATAACAATAGCCCCTAAATCTCAGGGTTGTTGTGAGGATAAAGTGAGATAATATGCCTGACACATAGTAAGTGCTACACAAGTGTTAGCTATTATTATTATTAGTAGTAATATAAATCTCATATTTTTATTATAATAAGAACAATAACAGTGCTATCAAACACTCTAGTGCCCATATGATACCTCATTTGGTGGCAAACAAAGACATAGATACAAAGGACGCACAATACCAAAACAGATACAATTTCTCTCTCCTAATGACACTAAGGAAAAAGAGTGCACAAAGCCACAATGTTCTTTGAGAAAAAATAAAAATATCAAACATTTATCACATTTTGGATTATATAATTTTAAAATTTATGCTCTGATAAAATATGCTGTGCCAATTTTATAAACAGAATGGTACATGTTTTTGGATGGATTTTAATTTTGAACATGAAGGGATCCACAAACAATAAACATTTATTAAGTACCCTCTTCCTCCTGGTGGTAGATTATTGTGATGCAGAAGAGAGTGGTGATTGCTGGATACTCATAATATATTGGATACTATAATTATAAACCCAACCATGGGGACTAGAACCAAATCTAGGTACAGTACCCAGGAGAGAGAAATGAGAAAATTCTGCCACTGTATTTTGCTTTTTTGATTGTTTCTGTTGACTAATTATTATTTCTTGGATCTTGTGTCAGCTATTGGATATTCCCTGAATGACTCCTAGAAATAAAATTCCTTCCTGAATGTCTTTAAGAAGATGGAGTTCCCTTTGACCCTCTTGAATCACTAGCTTACCTAGCTGCCAAGTTCTGTTTGTCTCCTAATCTCTCCTGGGAGAAAAAAACTGAATGAATGAATCAGATGCTCCCTGATAAGTCTTTTATAGTGAGAAATAAATAAGGTGGTTAACAGGGCTTCTGCTGCCATTGAGAGGATTTGGGAGGGGGACACAAAGATCAGATTGGGTCATTTGGCTCTACTGAGTCCTTTTCCTTTGTCTCTGCAGTTCTCATCTCCCTGGGGGTACAGTATCCTCATACCATCTCTTGGTTGTTTGCCATTCCCCCACTGTTGTTTTGCTCCAGGTTAGTACCCCCAATCCAACTCAACTCATCTCAACCCAACCCAAGTTAACCCAACCCAATATACTTTTTTTTTGGAGGGGGGAAGGCAGGGCAATTAGGTCACATGGCTAGTAAGTGTTAAGTGTCTGAGGCTAGATTTGAACTCAGGTCCTCCTGACTCCAGGGCTGGTGCTCTATTCACTGCACCACCTAGTGCCCCAAACATTTATTATCATTTATTAAAGCTGTTCTCAAGACCTTTATCACCACTCTCTTACCATCAAAATGTACTTGTCATTCACTTGAGGCAAGCTTATGGCACATTGGGTCCAACTCAATCTATTAAAATAAGCATTTAAGGGGTGGCTAGGTGGCGTGGTGAATAGAGTACCAGCCCTGGAGTCAGGAGGAACTGAGTTCAAATCTGGCCTCAAACACTTAACACAAAACTAGCTGTGTGACCTTGGGTGGGTCACTTAACCCCAATTGCCCTACCTTACCCCCTCCAAAAAAAGCAAAAAAACCCCCACCCATTTATTAAATACTTACTGTGTAATTGAAACTGGGTTAGGAGTGAGACTGTTTAATCCCTGCCCTCAGGGAGATTACATACTATTGGTCATGAAGGAACTATATATACATAGACAAATACAAAATGCATAAGAAATAATTTCTGGGATTCTAAGTAAAGCCATAGGGCAATATATTTTTCTTTCTTTCTTTCTTTCTTTCTTTCTTTCTTTCTTTCTTTCTTTCTTTCTTTCTTTCTTTCATTTTTTGGAGGGCAATTGGGGCTAAGTGACCAAGGTTACACGGCTAGATTTTTGGGTGGGTGTTAAGTGTCTGAGGCCGGAACTGAACTTGGGTCCTCCCGACTCCGGGGCCATCACTTTACTCACTGTGCCACCTAACCGCCCCCAGCAATATATTTTTCATATCCTTCATAGGAGTAATGGTAATTTTGTTACATTGATTGATAAGCAAGAATTGGGAGAGTATGTGTGAGCAAGAGGACCAATGGTTAATCTCTAGTCCTGCCTGAAGATTCGGGCAATTGTCAGTAGAATCCTGGAGCTTAGCTGATTACAGAAGGATGGAGCATATTTGAAGATATTAGATCTCCAGTCCTCAACCAGGTCACCTCTGTCCCAAGGATCACTTTAATATTGAATAGATTATCTCTCTCTGGGTGGTAGTCTTCTGGAACATCTTTGGCTTGCCTTTTAAAATTAAATTTTTAAACATTCATAACAACTCAGGTCTTGAGTGATTTGGTTTAGTGGATGATTAATGGTAGAATTTTCAGATCCATCATCAAATGCAAAGACTCCTTGGTACTTTCTTAAAATACATGGAATTTTGGTACCTTACAGACACCACCAGGGACAGATTATCAATGGTAGCAGAAAGTAAACTGAAAGTGGCTTTAGGGAAATGGGATCACATATCACATTCTCTTTCTGTTTTCTTCATTTATGTCAATAGCACCATGAATCTTCTAGTCATGTAAAATTCCAAACTCTAGCAGGCTAGAAAATTCAAAACATCCTTGACTCTTTCATCTCCCTTATCCTACCTCCTAATATTGAGAGAGTGGCAAGTCTTGTTTATTGTGCCTCCAAGATAGCTCTCACATTTGTCTCCTAGATAAGGAATGGAGAGTTAATATTTTTAAACAGGCTCCATCCTGGATTGATGGCAGGACCAGGTGCTTACTGTTTGTCCCCTTGCTGCTTACTAACCTCTGGCTGTATCATTTTTGTAGCTCTCTACCTCAGCTTCTTCCCCTTATGTACCCTTTTCTTTAACCCATCTGTCTTAAAACTTCCAAAGTTATCTTACAAATACATAGATCTTATATTAATCCTTTGCTCAAAAGTCTCCAATGACTCCCTCCTATTCCTTCCACTTTATAACCATGTTTCATTCTATGCACGTTGTGCAATGAGAAGAATGGACTATCTACCATCCCTGGAACTTGTGCTACTCTCTCCTAACTCTCTATCTTTATGTACATTGCCTCTTATTCCTAGGATGGACGTTGTTGCTGTCATCTTTGCTTTCTGACTTTCCCCTTCCTCAAGGCTCAGCTGTCACTTCCCTCATTAGAACTAATCCCTTCCTCCTGACCTCTCAGGCCATTCTGTTATTTCTTATACGTTCAAGCTTTTAAAGATTGGTGTTGTAATCGTTTGTGCATGTGTCTCATAACCATCCACTTCCCCATTCTCCAACTATGCCAAGCAACCTTCATTTCCCTGTCAACTGTGTTTTTTTTTTTTTAACTTTCTGGACTTTTAGAGCATGTCTTGGCTTCAATCTTACCTTGGAAACTTCCTTAGCACCTTGGGGCTCCTCACCCTGGGACATCTCCCTCACCATGCTGGCCCCTTTCTATTACTGTGAGTTGCCCCAGTGCCTCCATTTTGGAGAGGGGAACAGGCCAGTCCACTCCCATTCTCCTCCAGGGTGTACATCTGACTTTCTGAATGTATTTCAATACCATGCCCTAATATGGGTACTCCATCCCCTAGTCCCACTTTTTACCTCCGTTTTGAGTGTTGTCTTCCTCTGTTGTAATCTAAACTCTTTGAAGGCAAAGACTGTCCTTTTTGCTTATATTTGTGCACTTAGTTCAGTGAATAGCAAATAGTAATTACTTAATTAAAGCTTGTTACATATCTGACTGCCATTTTACCAGACTATGAACTTTTTAAGGTCAGGTATTCAATCAGATTTATTATTTTTGCATCTCTAGAATGTTTCATAAGATGCCATGGCCAAAAAATTCATCAACCTACAGACTAAATCCTGGTGATTAGCCTTTATGAGTCTAGTCAGATTAGTCATTAAGTGGAAGTTAATAGTTGGTAGCTAGGTGGTGAAGTAAATAGAGTGCCACCCCTGGAGTTAGACTCATTTTTCTGAGTTCCAATCTGGCCTCAGATACTTACTAGCTATATTTGACTCTGGGCAGGTCACTTAACCTCATTTGCCTCAATTTCCTCTTCTGCAAAATGAGCTAGAGAAGGAAATGACAAACCACTCTAGTACCACTGCCAAGAAAACCCCAGATGGGGTCAAGAAGGGATTAATTAACACATTGAAATTTGATTAATTAAAAATTAAAAAATTAATTAATTAAAAATGACCAAATGACAGGTAATAGATGAATATTGGATATGGAATCCAAGGACCTGGGTTTCCAGGCCTGCTTTGACTCAACCTGTGTGGCCTTGAGTAAATAAGTTAAGCACTCAGTCTGTTTCATCATCTGTAACATGAGAGGGTTGCCTAGATGATCTCTGGGGTTCCTTTTGAGCTCTAGGTCTGTGATCATAGATTGGTAGGTCTTTGAAGGCATGCGCTAGGCCTCAAGGAACCAGGATTGCTTTAGGGATATGACGAGGCATTAGAGAGTTCAGAATTTTGTACAGTCTATTATGGTGTCTTGCACATATTAACTGATGAGGTGCTCTGGGAACCCCCTTGAGCTCTCCTTGAATCTTTGAAGTACAGGCTCTGGGAACCCCCTGGAACCCTTATTAAATCTGTCCCATTTGATGAGGCATTTGCATGAGGCCATAAGTCTTACATTGTGGCTGGGCCCAGACCTCTGTTACTAGCCTAGCTCTCCATTGTCCATCTACTTCCCATCCTTGAACCTATCAAAATATCAATCCACCCTTGAACTGGCCTAGCCCACCATTGTCTGTAGTCTTCAGGTAGCCTCCAGCAACTTCCCCACCCTTAATCACTCATTTACCTCATTAACTCCTTCTGAAGACCCTCCCCAAACCCCTCCCCTAGACCACTCCTAGATTCCTCCCCCAGACTTCCCCCAGCCATGTGGTGTGAGAGGGCCATAGAATGACCCAGCACAGACTTACTCTGTGTCTACTACAAACAAACTTTTAATAAACTTTACTTTTCTTTGGCTGAGAAGACTTGAGTCAAATTCATTTGGCAGGACCCGGGTTGTTGGTATTTTGGGCTCTCCAGAGCAACCCTAACCCTCTTTATGGGTAACCTCTTCATTAACTACTTTAATAACTCACCTTTTTATAATAATTTAAGGTTTCTGAAACACTTCCCTTATACTTAATCAGTACAGTATGTTATGCAATGTGAACTAGTGGACAAAGTCCTGCCTCTTAGCTTTGCAGTCCAACTCCACCATTTATAATCTGTGTGATCTTGGCCAAGTCATGTAGAAGTCAGGGAACCATAAAATGTAGAGGTTTCAGGTTTAGGTGTGAGCGAGACCCCAAAATACCAACACACTGGGTCCTGCCGAATGAATTTGATACAAGCCTTCTCTCAGCCAAAGTAAAGCAAAGTTTATTAAAGGTTCACCATAATGGGTAGACTCTTAAGGAGCCTCAGTATCTGAGACACTTGTATTGGACAAGCAGGCCAGAATCATCTGACACAGAGTGAGTCTGTGCTAGAAAATTCTCTGGCTTTTTCATGGAGGCAAGATGGAGCTGATATACAGAAAGGCTGTGGGAGGAGTCTAGGGGGGTCTAGAGGAGGAGTTTGGGGAGGGTCTTCAGGAGGAGTCAAATGAGGCCAGACTCCAGTAATAAGAGATTAAGGGTGGGAAGTAGCTGGAGGCTACCTGGAGATGACAGACAATGGAGGGCTAGGCCAGTTCAAGGGTGTAACAGATTTGGGTATAGATATTTTTGGGAGGATCAAGGGTGGGAAGTTGCTGGACAAAGGAGCGCTAGGCTAGTAACATAGATTTGGGCTGAGCCACAAGGAAAGGCTTATGGCCTAAGGCAAATGCCTCATCAAATGGGAAGATTCAAGGAGAGTTCAAGGGGGTTCACAGAGCCTATACCTCATCACATTTATGACATCAAACCTTTCTACTTTATGCAATGTCTTTGGGACAAAATGAATGAACTGGTTCTAGGCAGTCCCCAAACAGTTTTCCTATCTGTGCTCAATTGCAGAAGAATTTATTAGGTCCAATTATATGTAGAACGCTACATGATGGGGGAGGGGGCAGGGGGAAATTCAGAAATGAAATCCTTCATTCTCCACTTCTCCAAAAAATCCCAAAATGATTTATATTTATTTTCATCAGTGGTCCCCAAACTTCTTGAGTGTCAGCGAGTTTAAAAACCTTCATTCAAATAGAAAACTTGCCCTAGTATCTTCTTTCCAGTGATGCGAGTATCTCAAAGCAATATGCTTATAATTTTATCACTTCCATAACAACCCCTTGGGGTTCTCCTCTTCAACCCACAGGGGAAGGGCAGGAGTGGTGCTTCCTTCCTGCAGAGGTACACTGATGACTTTAGGCTATAACTGAAATGTATTTAATTACACTTCTGTGACTAGAAAACATTGTTATGCTTCCCAGAGTGTCTAGACAATAGAAAGAGACTTAGGACATGGAAAGAGGTAGTTAAGCATAGCTAAATATACATGAAAAGAGGCAGAATCATTTAGAGACTACACATTTAAACCACTACAAAGAGATCCTATTTCTTTAGGCAAGTTTCTGTACTCAGAGGATGCCTTTATTTATAAATGACAGGCTTCTGCACTGAGAGATGGTGTTACAGATGAATACATTGCAGCTACAAGCTCTTTTTATGTGAACTTAGAAGCATTTAGGGTTAACACCTTCCAGCCAGTTTGGGGGAGACTAGCATTTTTTTTCTTGTGATGGCAGAAAAGGTAGAAAAATGATCCTTCTCAAAGTCAGAGACAAATCATTGCTCTTTTGTAATAAGTACTCATTCTCCTTTGACCAAGAAGCCCTGATGGAAACCCTCTAAGCACATGAGGACTTTCAAGGGCTTTCAGGAGTGCCTAGGAGTCAAAGAATTCAAGTGATCTTCTATTTCATGATGTCTCAGGAATCTTGACAAGACATCAGAAATCCTGACCTTAAAAGAGAACCACTCCAGCTGCTTCACCATCTCTCCTGAATAGGCTTGCATTTTTCTCTCTTCAATAGAAGGTTGAATGCATATTATCTCTTGAATTCTGCTCAGTGTCACACTCTGCCATGAATATTTACTATAAGCATGCTATTGATGATGTCATTTTTGCTTTAGGCTTCCTTTTGCTATTACACTTTCTATTTGTACATAGATGCTCTATGAATGTGACCTGGCATGTGATAGCTAGGAAGCAAAACAACAGAGAGGCTTCCCTGATGCAGTCTGGTAAGACTGAGCTTTGTCTTAGAAGGGTATGAGCATGTGTGTGTGTGTGCATGCACATGTATGTATATGTCTGGTATATGTGGAAGAGACATAGAGAGCTGGAATGACTGATGAGTTTGTTAGTGGCAGACCCCAACTCCAAAATAATTCCAGCAACCTATATATTTTTTCTTGTCCAGTGTTCCCATAATTAGTGCATTCAAAGGTATGGGGGTAGGGGGGGTTCTGCTCATTGTGGTTTACATTCCCCTTTCTTTCCTCTGACACTGCCGCCAACTGCCACCATATTCTCATACCTGGACTAGTGCAATAGCCTGCTAGTGGGTCTCCTTGCTCAATTCTCTCCCCACTCCAATCTACCTGATAGGAAATGAGCATAAAAGTGGTCATCCAACTTGTGGTTGAAGACATCCAATGAAAGGGATCCCACCAACTTCTGAGTCAATTCATTCCACTTTTGGAGAGTTATAATTGTTAAGAAGCCCTTCCTTGGGGCCTCTAGGTGGCATAGTGAATAAAGCACTGGCCCTGGAGTCAGGAGGACATGAGTTCAAATCCAGCCTCAGACATTTAACACTTACTAGCCATGTGACCTTGGGCAGGTCACTTAACCCTAACTGACCTCCAAAAAGCAAAAAAACAAAAAACAAAAAAACCCCAAAACAACCAAAAACAAGAAGTCCTTCCTAACATTAAACCTACATTTGTCTCTTTGAAACTTGTACCCATTGATTCTAGTCCTTTCCTCTGGGACCAAAGAGAAAAAGCCTATTTTTTTCTATATACCCTTTAAGGCATAAAATAAGCTACTGCATCTCTCCTGAGACTTCTCTACCTAAGGCTAAACATCCCTAGTTGCTTTAGCCAGTCTCAATATAGTAGAAACTCAAGGACTATGCTCACCTCTGGCTACTCTCCAGAATGCTAGTGCTTTATCTGTATTGTGACATCCAGAAGCAGACACAGATGTGGTCTGACCAGGGCAGGGTACATTAGGGTTATCAAGTCATTATTCTGGGAAGCTATGCTATTCTTGAACTTTTACATTTTATATTAATATGGAATGGCAAGCAGAAAATGAATGGAAGCATAGATTGCATCAATAGAGGTAGAGTGTCCAGAATGGTTTTAGGATTAAGAAAGATCTTAGTCCTGTTATGCTGATGATCATGGTCAGCGCTATAAGATCAACTGAAGGGATTCTTAGCTTGGAGAAGATAAGACCTAGAGAGGTTTAGAACAACTATCTTTAAATATCTGAAGGATTGTCATTTGGCAAAGATGTGTGTGTGTGTGTGTGTGTGTGTGTGTGTGTGAGAGAGACCTTATTCTGACTGGCCTTAAAGGACCAATCGGATCTTATAAAACCTGTCAGCTTGCATCTCACTGGCATAGCCTTTAAGAATTACCACTCTAAACCACAATGAAGCATCAGGACAGGACTTGAGGAATAGAAAAAGGACAAAATAATTTGGAAATGTTAATTTGAGTCAAATTTGTGCAGTCAATGCTAAATCTAAAAAAATTTAAATATAAAATAAGTGAATAATTGAAGAACAATTATTTAAACCAAAAAGCTGAAAACAATATATCAACTCTGCTGCTTTCCTACAAAAATGCTAGTGAAATTGTATTTCTTATTAAAAAGAAAGGGAGAAAAAGAAATTTTAAAGTCAGTGATAGTGTATGGAAATAGAATAATTAGGGTAATTAGAAAAGTTATAACCCAGAAAAGTACTTTTTCAGTAAATATAATGGAAGGAAAATTAAGTATTTAATGATCCATTGGCATGGAAAGAGTTTGGATGTATTGTTTTATTAAAAAATGATATGCTGATGAAAATACTGACATTAAGTACATTCATTGTGTTGAAGATATTTTTGGCTAGTGATATTTTTAAACAAGTAGAACATGTTTCCATTGTGGGGGCTATTTGAAGAGTGGGGGGAAATGGCCCTTTAATGAAATAGAGGACTTTCCTGATGAAAAGACGAGAGCTAAATAGGAACTTTGAAATGTAAACATAAAATTCAAGAAAAACCTTTAAAGGTAAATTTATTTGCACAATTGGGAAGATCTTTATAATGATGAGTCAGTCAGTCAATAAACATTCATTAAGTGTCTACTATGTGCCAGGTACCATGCAAAGCTCTGGGAATACAAAAATAAGCAAAAGACAGTCACTGCCCTCAGAAGGTCAAAAGTTCTAATGGGGAAAGAAGAATTAAGTGTCTCTTTAGAACTTAATGTCTTCAAAAATATGCAGGGAAAATTAAAGAAAACAAGACTTGAAATTGGATTGATTTTATTCTGAGGGCTTTAAGGAGGAAAAGAAAAGGGAAGGCAAAAGAAATACATTAGTGAAGAAAGGAGGAATTAGGAAGTAGAATTTAGTTTTTGTTATAATAGGGGTACTTAAGGAGAAGAGTAAAAGAACATGGAAGAAGGAGGCACAGCTAAAGATGAAGTTGACTTTTATATGAACAAGGAAAAGAATGGTTGAAAACATGAATATATCTACACATGCAGAATTTTCAGAGTAAGAAATGTCAAAAAAGATGATTCCTGAGATACCTGGGAAGGATGAAGTGATGCAGAGCAAAGTGAACATAATCAAGAGAGCAATGTATACAATGAGAACAACATCTTAAAGGAAAACAGCTTTGGAAGACTTAAGAAATTTGATTAAAGCAAAGAGTAACCACACCTTCAGATGAACTATGATGAAGAATGTTACCCCCCTCCTGACAGACAGGTGAAAGGAAACATATTTTTGGACATGGCCAATGTTGTACAATTGGTTTTTTTTTTTATTATGCTTATGTATTGCATGGTTTTTTCTTCTCTTTTTTTAAATAGATGGAGAGGGCTAAGCCAAAAAGAAAAAAAAAGAAGAAAAGGAAATAAAGAAAACTACTGAAAGATTTTTTTTTTATAATCGTCAAAGTATTTTATTTATTTTTCTTTAGGGAGTTGTAATCTTTTTATTAATTAATTTATTTCTAGTTTTAAACATTCACTTCTGCAAGATTCTGAGTTCCAACTTTTCTTCCCATCTCTTCCCTTCCCCCTACCCTAGGATGGCATGTATTCTGATGACCTCTTCCCCCAATCTGCTCTCCCTTCTATCATCCCACCCCTTGTCTTATCCCCTTCCCTTCTATTTTTCTGTAGGGCAAGATAGATTTATACAGCCTATTGAATATATACATGTATATCTATATATCTATATATAATTTCCCAGTTGCATGTAAAAACAACTTGTAACATTAGTTTTAAAAAGTTTGAATTCCAAATTCTCTCCTTTCCTACCTCCCTACCCATTGAGAAGACAAGCAATTGAATATAGGTTACACATGTGTAATCATGAAAAACACTTCCATAATTGTAATGTTGTGAAAGACTAACTATATTTTCCTCCATCCTATCCTACCCCTCATTTATTCTAGTCTTCCCTTTGACCCTGTCCCTCCTTAAACGTGTTTGCTTCTGATTACCCCTTCCCCAATTTGCCCTCCCTTCTGCCATCCCACCTCTCTTATCCTCTTCCCCCCTACTTTTCTGTAGGGTAAGATAGATTTCCATACCCAACTGAGTGGGTATGTTATTCCCTCTTTAAGCAAAATCTGATAAGAGTAACGTTTGCTCATACTGTCTCACCTCTCCCGTCTTCCTCTCTACTGTATAATTTTTTTTCTTACCTTTTTATATGGGAGATAATTTACCTTATTCTACCTCTCCCTTTCTCCTTCTCCCAGTACTTTCCTCTATCACTCCTTAATTTTGCTTTTTTAGATCTCATACCTCCATATTCAACTCTGTGCCCTGATATATATATATATATATATACACATATACACACATATGCATATATGTATGTGTGCATATATAGGTATATGTGTGTATATAAGTGTGTTTGTGTGTGTGTACACACACACACACACACACACATATATATATATATATATATATATATATATATATATATATATATATATATATACTCCAACTACCCTAATATTGAGAAAGGTCTCATGAGTCTTTCCATAACAGAATGTAAACAGTTCAACTTTAATAACTCCCTTATGATTTCTCTTTCCTGTTAACCTTTCCATGCTTATCTTCAGTCTTATATTTGAAAATCTAATTTTCTATTCAGCTCTGATCTTTTCATCAAGAATACTTGAAAGTCCTTTATTTCATTGAATTTTCACTTTCCCCCTGAAGGATTATAATTAGTTTTGCTGGGTTGGTGATTCTTGGCTTAAATCCTAGCTCCTCTGACCCCCCAGAATATCATATTCCAAGCCCTCTGATCCTTAATGAAGAAGCTGCTTAAATCTTCTGTTTTTCTGACTGTGGCTCCACGACACTTGAATTCTTTCTCATCGGATGCTTTCAATATTTTCTCCTTGACCTGGAAACTCTGGAATTTGGCTACAATATTCCTAGTAGCTTTCGTTTTGGGATCTCTTTCATTAGGGATCAGTGGATCCTTTCAATTTCTATTTTACCCATTGGTTCTAGAATATCAGGGAAGTTTTCCTTGATAATTTATTGAAAGATGATGCCTAAGCTTTTATTTTAATCATGACTTTCAGATAGAACAATAATTTTTAAATTCTCTCTGCCAGATCTATTTTCCAGGTCAGTTGTTTTTCCAGTGAGATATTTCAAATTGTCTTCTATTTTTTCATTCTTTTGATTTTGCTTTATAATTTCTTGCCTTAGCTTCTATTTGTTTCATTCTAGTTTTTAAGGAATTATTTACTTCAGTGAACTTTTGCACTTCCTTTCCCATTTGGCCAATTCTGGTTTTTCAGGTATTCTCCTCTTTGGCTTTTTGGATTTCTTTTGTCATTTGGGTTAGTCTATTTTTAAGGTGTTATTTTCTTCAGTATTTTTGGGTCTCTTTTAGCAGTTGTTGACTCATTTTTTCATGATTTTCTTGCATCACTCTCATTTCCCTTCCCAATTTTCTCTCTCTTCTTACTTGATTTTCGAAATTCTATCTGAGTTTTTCCATGGACTGAGACAAATTCATATTTTTCTTGGAGGCTTTGGATATAGGAGCTTTGACTTTTTTGTTTCTGGTTGTATGTTTTGAAATTCTTTGTCAGCAAAATAAGAGTTTATAGTCTGAGATTTCCCCCCACCATTTGCTCATTTCCCCAGCCAATTACTTGACTTTTTAACTCTTTGTTAAGGTAGGACTCTGCTTCCAGTGTAGAGGGTGTACTGTCCCAAGCTTTAGAGGTTTTGTGCAGCTGTTTTCAGAGATATTTCTAGGGACCTATAAATTTTAAGTCCTTCCAAGGTGGTATGATCAAAGGAGAGGTTTTTATTCCTCTCCTGGCCTATACTCTGGTCTGTGAGTATAATATATATAATATATACAAGCACTCTTTTCTGTCTTGGAACTGTGAGGAGGATTCCTCAGGACCACCACCCAGAAATACGACCCAGATCCAAACATGGACAAAGCAATAGAATCCTGCCTCAGTGCCAGCAAAGAGATTTCTGGAATCCAAGTCGGATTGGTCCCTTGATCCCCCCACCATCTGTGGACCTAGAGCTCAGGAAGCAGGCACTACCCTGGGGCTTGGCTGGACTACAATCCTCTCTCACAAAGTCCTATAGACCTTTCCTAGTGTCCCTCTAAATGGTCTTTGATGTTTGAGGGTTGAGAATTCTTGCTAACAGTGATTCAATCCCCTGAGGTCTGCTCCTGGTTTGCTGGGGCTCAGTTGGTGCTGATACATTTTGTACTGGTCTGCACTCCTCTCTCAGACTGGTGCAATAGGCACTTTTGAACCTTTCCAGTTAACCTTCCAGGTTGTCTTTGGCTGGAAATTTGTTTCACTGTGTCATTTTGTTTGTTCTGCTGCTCTAGAATTTGCTTAGAGTCATTTTTACAGATGTTTGGAGGAGTTTGGGGGAGAGCTCAAGGAAGTCTCTCCCCCCCAACCCCATTGAAATATTTTTACAAGTACGTAAAGAGGGGGTGGCTAGGCAGTGCAGTGAGTAGAGCACAGGCCCTGGAGTCAGGAGGACCTGAGTTCTGTTCAGGCCTCAGACACTTAACACACACACACACAAACACAAAATTAGCCATGTAGCCTTGGGCAAATTAACCCTAATTGCCCTCCAAAAGGCAAAAAAAAAAAAAAGTACATAAAGAACTACTAAAGGAAGTATAGAAATGCAAAGCAATTTTAAGTTAACAGACTGAATTTATTACATATTTTTTTGAAGCAAGTTGGAAGACAAGTATGGAATAGAGATCGATGATCTCATGTGAAATTCTCCTTTTGTGTTTTATTTTTTCAAATGGAAATGTTCTTTTTTTTTTAAAAGGTTTTATTAAGTAATGATTTTTTTCAAGTTTATTGATGTCTGTAAAGTTTATAATAACTTTTAAAAAATAAAACATAGTCTGATGCCAACTTGAAAGAACTTTTCCAGCAAAGTTTCCCAGAGGTCTGTGCTTGACTCTGTTTTTAATAAACAAAAACAATTTTAAAGTTATTCATATAAAGGGATAGAATGTATGCTTTTCAGATGAGCAGATGAGGCAAAGGTAAGTGAAATAGCTAAACAGTGAATGTGAGTCAGGATTCAAAATGCTCTTGGGAAGAAGGCTAGACTGCTAGGCCTAATTGAATAATAAGAAATTTAATTGAAATTAATGTAAACTCACACTTGGTTCAAAAATCAACTTCATAAATACAAGATGGTTGATATAGGTCTAGAAATCAGCTTATTTGAAAAAGAACTGGGTGGACTTTAGTGGACTAAAAGTTCCCTGTGTAATAATTAAGTCAAGGAATCTAATGAAGCATTAGAAGAAAGAACTTATAAGAGTTGAGAACTGGGGAGGCGATAATACCACTCTACACTACCCTGACCTGACCACATCCTGAGCCTTGTGTTCAGCCATGCAGGTGTGTACTGGAGCCACTTGACTGGCAGAGTGTAATGGCAAGTAAAGTAGTACTTTCCTGCTTGTTTCAGCTATTCAAGTGCCTTTGAGTCTCACTTTTGATTGTATGAAGTCTTTGCTGGAAACAGTACACATTGTGTTGTCCTTAATAGGCGTGAGGGAGTTTGGAGACCCTTCCTGCCCTTAATCATGTGGATGGTTTTTCTACTTTTCACTAAGGATGATTCGCTTAAGGATGATTGGAAGCCAGCCTCTAGTCAAGATGAAAGAAGAATTTACTTGGGTACTCTATGTTGATTGATAAGATTGTGGCTTACTAAATGATATGTTGTGTTTAAGACTATGTGGCCCCCTTAGTAATAAGTTATGTTATATTGTTGTGAATGCTGTGCTTTAGTTTCTTGATGTTTTACTTTAATTTATTGCTGAACTAATAGAGAGTTCACTATACTATGCGATTAGATCTTTAAAGTTATTCACAACAGCAGTCCTCAGGAGAGCTGCTCATGATTGATTTTACACAGAGTCAATTGTTAAATTTTCAGAGGGTATATTTTAACATCAGAAATTAGTGAATGCTACAAATCAGGGCTTGATGTGTTGTTTTGTTGATTGTCTAGGATTAACTGATAAAGGAAAATGTTAATAATGCAAATTGAGTTTTAAAACATGCTATTTGTATTTTTTTTCTGGAGGCCCAGTAAAACATTCATTAGCAAGCTCCTGTGGTACCCTGTTTTAGAAGTGATGCAAGGTTCATAGCTTTAAAGCTGAAGGGAAAATTGAGAGGTCATTGATTTCAGCACCTAATTTTATAGATAAGGATATTTAGTCATAAAATTATTAAGAGGTTTTCCTAGGGTCATCTAGTAAGTATCTGAAGTAGAATTTGGACCTTTGTTCTCTTAGCTTCTGATCCAGTTATACTAGACTGCCTTTCAAGATACCGGTTAAGTTTGATAACATCCATAATGTCAATCAGGATGGTAAGAGACCCAGAGTTCATGCCTCAAGAGGATGGGTAAGAGGACAGAATTCAGTATGATCAGCCTGTGAAAGAAAAGAAGACAGCATGGCTACTGTCTTCAAACATACATAGGGTTGTTATCTTGAAGAGAGATTGTATTTCCTTTATTTGTCTTCAGTGGCCATAACTATAAGCAATGGGTAGATGTTGTAAAGAGGTAAAATTTAGACTTGGTATTAGAAAACAACAACAACGACAAACCACAACAAATCCAAACTACCTAATGATTAAAGCTATTTAAAAGGTTACCTTTGGAGGCAGTAGACTGCTTCTTAGTTCTTTTTTTTCTTTTTGGAGGGCAATTGGGGTTAAGTGACTTGTCCAAAGTCACATGGCTAGTAAGTGTGTCAAGTGTCTGAGGCCAAATTTGAACTCAGGTCCTCCTGACTCCAGGACCAGTGCTCTATTCACTGTGCCACCTAACCACACCTTTCATAATTTTTTTTTGCTTTTTGGAGGAGGAAGGTAGGGCAATTGGGGTTAAGTGACTTGCCCAAGGTCACACAGCTAGTTTTGTGTGTGTGTGTGTTAAGTGTCTGAGGCCAGACTTGAACTCAGGTCCTCCTGACTCCAGGGTTGGTGCTCTATTCAGTGCTCCACCTAGCCTCTCCCCACTTAGGTCTTTGAGAAAAAGCTAGATGATACATCAGTATGTTCTAGGAAAGATTCCTGCTCACCTATGGGTTGGACAAGGTGACCTCTAAGGCTATTTTCAACTGTGAGATTTATTGACTTGGTAAGTGTTCTTGATAATTTGTTTTTACTTTATTCTTTCCACTCTACAAATTTCAATGTGGCTGTTTGATTTCATGTCTTTTGTTCAGTTATGTTCAACTTTTCATGACCCCATTTGGGGTTTACTTGACAAAGATACTAAAGAGGTTTGCCATTTCCTTCTCCAGATCATTTTATAAGTGAGGAAACTGAGGTAAACAGGGTTAAATGACTTGCCCAGGGTCACACAGCTAATTAGTATTTGAGGCCAGGTTTGAACTCATAAAGATGTCTTCCTGGGGAGAATGTGATGGGATTGGTTCTGATCTTAATGTCCATTGTAAGCTCATAACTGCTCTGGTTGATTCCCAGTTTAAATATTTATTACTTGTTCTATAGAAATGATCTCAGTAACATAATAATTTTGAAGTACCTCCTGAGCATGCCTACATATTCATGATGTGTAGTACTGCAGTAATTATACAGATAATACAATGACAATGACCTAGAAAAATTTGGGAAATTTTTTAAATGGCTTGAATAAATCACTGATTTGTTTTCCTTTCCATGGTTGTATTTGTGGACATGTGGGTTTGTTTGTTGTCAAAGTCTTTGACTCAACCTTAAATAAGAATAGAAACTGTTGCTAATGATGGTCATGTGGACTGCTACAACCTGTGAGTTAGGCAAGCTTCCAATAACTGTCACTGTGTGTCCAAAAACTGATGAAGTAAATCAGCTTCACCTGAGACCTCATCGGCCGAATCTGCCATTTTCATACCTGAGCAGCATTATTTAATGTGGCTCTTCTTTTCATGAAGTGAGCTACAAGTGTTGGGATAACTCATAAGTGTGACATGCTGTGAAAGTTGTAAAAGAAATTAAATGAACTTGTTTGAGAAAATAATTAATTAGCCTATAAAAACATCCCCAGGTTGTTGAGCTAAAGACATGAGTTGGCATTGTTCCCAAAACAGAAATGGCCAGATCAGTGAAGGATGAAATAGTATATCTTCCACATTATTTTTGAAAGGATGAATCTATTTTGTGTTGATTTTGGAACTGCCTATTGATGATTCATGTCAGAAGAAGATATAAATTATGACTGGGCTGAAACAACATTGGGATATTAGGGGGCAATGCTCTGCTTGAGCACATCTGGGACACAAATGGGAATTCATTTTTCACAGCAACTTGCCTTTGGGGGCCCCATAATGATTGTGACCCTATTATCTCTAAGCAAAAGAGGGACATATGATTGTACATAATACTTTCTTGCACAACCTTTCCTGACACCAACATTACTGGAAAATCTAGGACATATTATACTCTGGTACCCTTGACTATTCCTGGGACCCCATTAGTCCAGATTTAACCATGAGGTTATGCTACTAGTCACTAACCTGAATCTATAGAACAAGAAAGATTAGGTTCTGGGCAGATACTGTGATCACCTTTATTGTTAAGCTACTTCATTTTTGCTGAGCAGGAGAACTAGGAACTAGTTTTGCTGAACTTGTCTTGGTTCTCAGAGATTAGATAATTTTCTATTCCCCATTTCTGCCTTTTTATGTGGGACCTTCTAACTCACTAGACTAAGAATCACTGTGAATTACCCAATCAGAATCAGATCTGATTCTGCCTATCCTATTAGGATACTCTGCCTCTTTTCTAAACTTGTTATCTTTCTTGGAATTCCAGTTATGTGACCTTTGCACTATTGAAATGGTTTCTCACAGGAGTGAACAGAATATGCTTAATTATATAAAATGTTTTACTGTTGGCAAAGGAACAATTAGAGCAAAGAATATATTAATGATAAAATACCTTGAGTATTGTTGCAAACTCTCAGCTTCTCCTAGACTCCATTGACCCTCACACATTACATTGGCCATGCTTAAGTCCAGGATTTCTAGATTTGTTTAGCCCCCTCTGGCTACTAGTCCTGAAAGCAGCCTAAGGAAATTGGGAAAAATGACCCATTCTATAACTGATATTTGACTCATGCTTCCAGGAGAAGCAGTCCTTAGGTAGAGGCTCAGAAACTCTGCAGCCAGGACTCAAGATTCAATGAAAAACTAAAGTTACTGAAAGGTAATGCCTTTCTTTTTCTTGTCTGGTCACTGCTGGGAATCTCCATTTTTCACCAGGGCTAGCTCATCACTTGTGAAGTAAGAGTCCAACAAAGAAAACCTACCGGCATCTTGGAATCTTTCCAACTTTGACACCTTCTAGTCTTAATAACACTGTGAGGTGTGCACTTCAAGTATTAATATTGTAATTTTACAAAAAACAATTGAAACAGCAAGATTGAGTATTTGCCAATTGCCATACAACTATTAAGCGACAGATCCCCGCCCCTAGCGCTCTTCCCTCTTCTGGTTGGAAAGGGTGAAAGAGGACATCTGGGCGTATCTCTCAGACTCTGCTTGAGGAAAGAAACAGAGGAATTCACCTCATCCCTTTCCACCCGGATGACCTCCCATGTTTCATAACCCTAGAAACTCATCATTCTACGGAACAAAACCAACTCTGAAAAATCTCGCACACGCAGAACGTTTCCTGCGGCTGCATTCGGGGCATTTTCAGTTTTCGTGTCGTGTTTCCCCATCACACAGTGAGTTGTTGATGGCAGGGACTTTCATATGTTTCTTTGTATCCCTAGTGCTTGGTACACGGTAAGTTTTTTTTTTTTAAAGCAGTTGGGGTTAAGTAACTTACTCAAGGTTACACGGCCAGTTATCAGTTATTTCTGGGTGTGATGCTAAGTATCTGAGCCCCGATTTGATCCAGGTCATCCCGACACTGGAGCCGGTGCTCTTACTTGCTGTGCTACCTGGCCACCCCTGTGGTAAGTTTTAAATAAGTGTTTGTTGGCTATTGAGAGCAAGGACTCAAAACACTGGCCTTCTACTTTGGAAAGAGCACTGGTTTTGGAGTAAGAGGACTTGGGTCTAAATCCTATCTCTGATGCCACTTGCAGGATCTTGGACAAGTCATTTAGCCCCTAGTAAAATGAGGACGTGGATTCTGATGGACTCTAGCTCTACAGTAAAAACGTCCAGCTCTAGCTCTACAATAATGATTCTGTGACAAGTCTAGTACTTTGAATACTACCGTGTTTCCCTGATAATAGCACGCTGTCTTATTAATTTTTTTGGACAGAAAAACACCAGAGGGCTTATTTTCAGGGGAGGGCTTATTTTAATGAACATTGACAGCAATGACATGTGACTCCTCTACAATTGCTTTCTTATACTCAACAGTATAGCTCTTCCTTTTTGTACTCATGTCTGGGGGTCAAAACAGACAGAATAATAAAATTATGACCATCAGTCCTTCTTTTCACTCCATCATGCTGTAATGGAAATGCAAATTTAAAGATCTTCCCTGCCCCTAGGCTAAAGTGCACCTGAAGCCTGGGGTGGGAGGCTTGTTTTTCAGTAGATACTTCTTGAATGGCCAGTGGGTCCAGAAGGTTGTTACATTCTCTGAACCAGGAGAAGGCTATATAAGCCCTGATGTGTAGCTTTGTTTTGGGGGCTCACTTTGAGAAGTGTTCTGTGATTTGATCTGGATTCTGGGAAGCCGTTGTCCAAGGCCCCCCCGGCTTTGAAAAACCCAGATGTGGAAACCCAGATGTTGACTGGGTATGGATGTAATGGTTGGACAGTTTGGAAATCTTTCTACTTGATCTGTTTCTGTCTTGATAATTCTGCCTGTATACTTTGAAGTTCGGGGTGCTGACCTTTTCCCCTGAACAAGGTAAACGATATATGTCTGACTGATTAAAGTAAGCTTGTTAACCCATTTTGAGTTGCTTTCCTTTAACAAAGCAGATCCAAGAACCTATATGGGCAGCAAACCCTGAGGATGTGGTTGGGGTGCTTGCCACTACACATGCCCCCTGAGTTCTTCTTTTTTCCTCCATCATGCCCTTTTTATCCTCCATTATGCCCCCTCACTCCTGCTTACATACCGGGTTTTTATGTTGTCCTGCCTCAGCTCTCCTCCACGGCACTGCTCTCAAGGGTGCCAGCAAGCAAATCACTGGGAAAGAACAGGATGACATGCACACTGCTGCAGCTCTGATTGGATGCAGCTCGGAGTGCGGCATGCGTCTCACCGGGGTGGGGTGGACGGTGCATACAGAGGGTACCGTAATGTAGCATGTAGCGCAGGGGATCACCTTCACTACAGTAGCAATCTCAATAGGGCTTATTTTTAGGGGAGGGCTTATTTTAGAGGAATCTTACACAGCAAGGGGAGGGCTTATTTTCAGGATAGGTCTTATTATCGGGGAAACACGGTATGCTGTTTTAGCATTCAATCATATAGGATTATTGGAGAACCAATTGAAATATTCACTATGGAAGTTTTATGTAATATATAAACCACTATGCAAATATAAACCAAGTGACATAGAATATAAGCTAGAAAAGTTAAGTAAATTAGTAATCACTGAAAAAAAATCACTGAAACAAAAGAAGGTTGATCTCAAAAAATTGACTGCCACAGGAGGAATTATTAGAGCAAAGTAAAAAAAAGTGCAAAATTTGAAGAATAGTTCACTAACATAAAAACAAAAAAGTTGCCTTAAAAATAAGACTCAAAGACAGATTCAAAGAATCACTAGCCTTGCATAAAAATATGAGGAAAGAAAAATCTGAACAGTATTTCAATTAATAAAAAAGAAAATCACCCAGATAAAATTTAAACAAAGCAAAGCTCAGATTAATAGAATTCACAGGAAGTCAATGAAGAGAAAACTAAGATTTCAATTATTCAGATATGTAAGGACCAAGTTCCTGGACTCCCAAGTGGAAGTGAAAATATTGAGAGTACCAAGAAACTAAAGAAGGAACAATACAGGAACACATACTACCATCAAGAGAAAAAAAACAACAGTCTAGAATATGATATGCCAAACAAGAAATAAAAATGAACTATGTTTAAAATTGAATATAATTCTACTTGGGAAATAAATTAACTTTTACCAAAATTGATGAACCATCAATTAAAGCATTCCTTTTGTGAAAACCAGAGTAGAAATTCTTTGAAATGCAAATATAGTAGAAAAAAAAATATATATATATAAAATTAAATAAGTCTGAATATGTTGAAATGGCTAGGAGATGATACAGTGCTAACATAATGAAAGGGGGAGAAATCTCTTGGGAATATCATCTTTCTATAAGGCACTAAGAAAAGGAGAGAGAGAGAGGGAGAGAGAGGGAGAGGGAAAGGGAGAGGGAGAGGGAGGGGGAGAGGGGGAGGGAGAGGGAGGGGGAAAGGGAGGGGGAGAAGGAGGGGGAGGAAGAGGGAGAGAGAGATAACCTCTGAGACTGGATGTAGAAAAAAAAGATGCACTTTAAGGGAATAAGGGAAAGGTAGGAAGAAACTTAGTATTAATGAAATTATGCATAGATGATGATTATTCCATAGATGATGATAATTTTAGAGAGGAAGGAGAGCTCATGGATTTCACCTTATCTGTGTTGGACAAGGGAAGAATATTGTTGTTATCATTGGTGGTGTTGTTATTTTTATTTTACCCTATAGGACATGCTTTTTGCTCTATCTTTAAAAAAAATCATAAAATAAAAGATTTTATTAGTCATTATTTCCTCTATAGCTGTTTGTTTACTTTTGTTTTATTTTAGTTCTTTGGGGTCATTGCAAATTGAATATTCTGTTGGCTGAAATGTTTTTTCCTCTCCAGGTATGCCTCACATGTCTTTTCTTATCTAACATCTATCATAATTAAATCGGGTTTGCAGGTTATATCATTTAGGTTGTAGCTTGATCACCTTTCACTTTTCACAATATACTATAATCTTCCCTTCTGTTATCTCTTACAGTGTCAGGGAAAAAAAGAAAACATCATGTGTTATAAAATTTCCTTTTCTTTTATATATGAAAGTCTTTTCCCTGAATACTTGTAAAATTTGTGTTCATCATTGTAATTACCAAATTTAAATTCTATGTAGTTGACATTTGAAGTGTGTGTGTATGTGTGTGTATATTCCTAGAGGTGATTTGTGGAATATCTAAATTGATGTTGTAGTCTATTTTCAGAAATTCTGAGCAGATTTCTTTATTATTTTCTGCATTATTATATTCAAGTTTTTTTGATCTGTTGTGTTTTTCTTATTAGACAGGATCCTTATCTCTATGCATCCTATTTTAAATGTAACACTTTGACTTGTATAGAATTCTTGTGTTCTTTTGATGTTATTGCATTTTGCTTCTTTCCTACTCATTTAATTTTTTTTCAGTTGGTTTTCAAAATAGTTGGGGGAAGGGTCATAGACAGGGATGTCATACCATAAGTCATTTCTTTTCTTAATGAAAATGCCATGAGCTATTTGGTGTCTTCAGAAAGTGCTTATAATCTTTTTAAAAAGAAAAAATTCCATTTCCCTTTAGCTTGTGTGTTTCTTTTATATTGACAACATTTATGTAACAAAATGTATTATGTAACAAAATATCACTAGAACATATTTAAAACATTTGTTTGGGGAAATGATTGAAAAAAATTTCTTTCCCTGGAGTGAAATGAACTCATTATTTTTCTACTGTGATTAGTTAGCTACAGGATTCTGCTCTGAGCATTGTATCATGTCATTCTTAAGGACTAAATCTTCACAATTCTATGCAATTTAGAAGAACAATTAGAACATTATTATTCTTAAATATATAAATATTATACTTTTCTTTTCAAAGGTAATTCCTTGATTAAAAGAAGTCTTATGCCTTGGTAGCTCATTTCAATAAATGAAACATTGATAAGCTTTGCTCCCCAGGAGAAAACTAAAATCTTGAAGAAATTCAAACTTATTTACAAAATATAAATCTATCTTAAATAACTACTTGTTTATTAAGAGGCAATGAGTCATAGTGAATAGAGAGCCATTTCTATTGGGTTCAAGTTGGACATCTTACAAGAACTGACTTTGTGGACCTGGGAAAGTAACTAACTCTAGGCATCTCTTTAAGGCTATTAAGTTAAACAGGAAGTGCTTATCTCCATTGATGGAAGAAATTTCATTTTCTAGGAGAGTTCTCTATATCAAAGTAATCACAGGTCCAGTTCCTAGCCATTTCCCTACTTGTCTATTGTCAAAGCAAAAGGGTTTCCTAAACCTAAAAAAATCTCTTAGATAGAAAAAGTTTGTCAGCAGTATAATTAAACAATTTTCAAATTGTTCTTTCTTGGTGGGACAATTAACTAACTTGAAACTGGTTATTATATATTAAACTTAAAAAAAATAATACCAATAGATTCAATACTTGTGCCTATGCTGATCCTTTGTTCTCAGGCCTGGTTATTTAATTGATGTTCTCTGTGTCTCTTCAGTGCTTATGCTAGTACACTACCATTATGATTTTTTTTGTATGACAATGTAAAATTTAAAAATCACAATGATTTATTAAATGATTAGATGACTATGACAAGAAGCTTACTAATATGATTATTGATGTACACTAGACAGTTTGATAACTTTTGATAGAATATATTGCTGTACCATAACTGCATTTCTTATTGGAGAAATTTGCCTTTTATTAATTGCATTATGTGCAAAATAATTCTTCCAGTTATAAAATTATAATGAGGGTTTTTTTTTTTTTAGAAAACTGAATTGTGGTGATAAAGGCACATGAGAATGAAAATGCAGGCAAATGGTAGGAACTTGCAGCTGAGTCAGGAAACCTGTGAAATATTCATTGGTCACAGGCTGAATTTGTTACACTAGTACTGAAAATACCTGAGGCCAGAAACAGGAAATTGATTGGAGGTCCTATAGGGAATATGGGCCTTGTACAGAAAAGAGGTTTAGTTTGTTGCAGGTCCTTGCAAAGCCCAGGGCTATGGAATCTAGACTCTAGATAACAGTAGTTTAAGCCTTAGGGTCACTATCCACGTCAGTTTAGAAAGGACCAGATAATCTAGAGCAAAACAGGTGAAAAAGTAAGCTTCAGCTATAGGGAAGAACCTGACATAGCATATAGTGAATTAATTTCTATAAAACCAACAAAAGAAACAAGAAGCCTGTAGGATGGTAAGGGAGATGACTTTTAGAGCTATGCAGATGGCCTAAAGCTGAAGGGAAGATTCTTCGGAGAATAAAAAAGTCCTCCAAGGTAGAGGTTCTTGCAATTAGGAAAGTGTGAAAGAGGATGAAAATTCTGACAGCAATGGCACTTAATTGACCTTTGATAGAAAACTTATGATATGCTCTAGAATTCAACCCAGAAAAGATGTATCTGATAAGTTTGGGGAGATAATTGAAATACGTATGTTAGTCACAATATAAATGGGAGCTAAGAAAGAACCATGGAAAATCAGGAATAGCTTCCAAGACACCTACAACTTTTCTCTCTTTGCATGATGATTGCTCTCATGTGAGCCTCTCTCCCCACCCCTAAAAGCTACCTCAGGTTCAAAATACCATGCATATCAGAATACACTTAAAACTATAGCTCATGGGCCCCTACAGATATGCTTACATTTACCAGCAAGACAGATGAAATATTGATTTAAGACATTTAATCCAATAGCATACCAAGTAAATAACTAAAAAAGATGCCCCCTTTCATACACATGGTACTCTCCCCCACAGATTATCACAGTAGTGGAAGTAGTTCTGTATGGAGAGAACATGTGTGACCAAACATTTACTGTAGGGGACATGTGTTGAGGAAACATGTAGAAATGGCCTGTGTGGCCAGAGAACATTCACAGAGACCACATATGGAGGAAACACATATAGCCAGTTAGTTCATACTTTCAGTGCTGCAGGGTTGCTCACGCCCCATGATAATATCACATTGCTCCCTCTTGCTTTCTGTTGATCTCCTGTTTCTAGATAACTTTCAAAAACTCAAATACACCGACTTTCCGATTCTTCAATCTATTCAATTTCCATGGTCTACAATACACCTCAGCTACACACAAATATGAACATAGATTTCTCCAATACAAAAATATTTCTGCATATGTTTGTGAACTCTGAAATTCTATTATCATATCATAGTTTTTTCTTATTCCATCTTTCTCCATGTCTAAGGAAACAGAGGTCCTTACCAGTCAATATCTCACCATCCACATACGGAAATTCTCACTACTCTGGATAAGTTCACTTGCCTTGGCAGTATACTTTCCAGGGATGTACACAAAGATGATGAGGCTCATGCGTGAATTTCCTGAGCTAGCTCAGTATTTTGGAGGCTCCAAAAGAAAGTTACAGATTTGCTGTGTTGACCTCATTGCTGTATACCTGTGAAACCTGAGCAGTCTACCAGCACCATGACAGAACATTGAACTACTTCCATTTGAACTGAAGATCACCTGGCCAGATAAGACACTAGATTCTGAGGTCCTTTCTCGAACTGAACTAGGAAGCATTCAAACTCTTGTAGAGAGCACGACTCTGATGGGTTTGGCTATGTTGTTTGAATATCAAATGCACATTTGCTTAAAAGACTATTTTAATGGCAAACTCATAGAGGGTGAGCATGCACACAGAAGTCAGAAGAAATGATACAAGGACACTCTCAAGGTGTTTCTGAAGAACTTTGTTATTGATTATGAGATATGGGAGACATTGGCACAGGATTGCCCAGTAGAGAGCATGAACATCAAAGAAACGTTATGTTTTATGAGCAAAGAATTGCAGGAGCTCAAAAGAAACACGAGATGAGCGAATTTAGAGACATCTCCACTCCAAATGTTCAGATGTCCTATTTGTGCTTGATCTGTGGTAGAGCCTTCTGAGCTTATATTGATCTGATTACTGATAGTTAGACACACTGCACTTTGACCTCCCAACGTTGTGATGTCATTTTGGTCCTCTTCAAGAAAGTAGGACGACAACACGATCTGAATGCTGTTCTTGGTTGTCACTAATCCTTCCACCCTTTAGTCCTTTCTAGATCATCACTTTTGAACTGACTCTACTTTTCTCCCTTCCACATATTCATATATTGGTGAATTAATGCAACTGCAGAGTAAATTCTATATGCTACAAAATTGTTGCATCATTTTTAATGGGGCGCTCACTGCAGGAAGTTAATCCCATAAACCTCCTTAATGGATTCATTTTCCAGTTTATCACTATGGTTATTCCAAGTCTTTTCTTCCCTTCTCAAGATTCTCACAGCACCTTTCCCCCTCCCTATCTCAGCTGATGACCTTGCCTCAAACTTCACTGAAAAAAATGGGGACATTTGAGGAGAGGTATTTCTTTTTCCTTCTCATATCATTCAGACATTTTCCCCTAGTATCTCATCCTTTACTTCTCTCTCTCCTGAAGAGGTGGTCCTCCTAAGGCAAACACCCGGAAATGTTTGATCTCATCCCTTCCTGTTTTCTCCAGCATATCATCCTGGATTTTTATTCCCACTCTAATATTCAATGCCATCCTTTATACTGGCTCTTTTCCTGCTGCTTACAAACAAACCAATGTCTGTTCCATCCTCAAAAAAAAAATAACAACAAACTAATAAACAACCCACTATTAATATCAGAAATGAAGCCAAATGCAAAACCACACCAAACCCTTTCTCTCAATACTACTATCCCTGCTGGCTATCACCCCATATGTCTTCTATACTCAGATAAACTCTTTGAGAAAGCTGTCTATAATCAGGCCCTCCTTGTTCACCCCCTTTTCTTGCTTCTAACGCTTGTTATCTGGCTTCCAGTTTTATCATTTGGCTGAAACTCCTTTCTCCAAAGTTATGAATGATCTCTTAATTGACAAATCTAATGGTTTTTTCTCAGTCCTTATTCTTATTAGCCATTCTCCATGCTTCATCAGTGCTGGTTACCTGTTGCCATGGATAATCTCTCTTTTCTAGTTGCTCAGTGACATTGCTCTCTCCTGATTTTTCTCCTATATGCCTGACCACTCCTTTTCAGTTCCTTTTACTGAATCTTCATCTAGGTCTGTAAAGCCAGCCATGGCAACTCTCACGATGACTTCTGCTGCAAATAACTCTAAGGGTCTAATTGCATAGTGTAATGAACTCTCTATTTATTCAGCAATAAACTAAAGCACGACATTCAAGAAACTAAAGCATAACAGTCACAACAACATAGCATAACAACTTATTACTAAGGTGGCCACATAGTCTTAAACAAAACATATCATTCAGTATATCTTGTAGTCCTTTTTAAGGGGTAGCAGAAAATACAAACACTATCGACCCCTAAGTAACAGTAAATTACAATCTCCTTGGTCAATACAGAGTGTCCACATAAAGTCCTCTTTCATCTTGACTCAAAACTGACTTCCAAATCCCGTGGTTCCTTCTCCATGGGTGGACCACTCCCAACTTTTGCCTGGATTCACATGTAAGCAGCTCTCCACTCCTGTTCTATATCTTACCTGATGGGGACTGCTCCACTCTAAGTTCTTTGCATATTCTGCTTCTTGGAAAATTTAGCAGGGCTACAACAATATTTACGCACATTACCAGCATTATCATCTCAATTCACTTTCTGTCTGAAAAAGCAACATAGAATAACAGACAGGACTTTTGTCTTAAATTTAGCAACTAAGCTGTGACTTGAAAAAAAAACAACAGTCAATAAAACCTTTAGTCAATAGCATCATTAATATATTACCAAAGAAACAAAAAAGCATTAAGCCAAGAAGCCAACTTTGAGGGAATACTTCAAAGATATGAGCAGATGCAGATCACTACTCTTTACAAAACAGTTATTTTACTTCAATGTGATAAATAATCTCTGAGCCATTGTAAGGCTAACCCATGACAAGTAGCTACATTTATTTACTTGGAATTATCAGTTCTCTGAAAAAATCTTTTGGGCTTAAAGAAAAATTCATCCAAAGAAGTGTTAAAGGAAGAACATTGTCATTAGTCACCTTATATCTAGGCTTATATAATGTGGGGAGAATAAATCCATAATGTTACTAGCAATGGTATATGTTACAAATAGATAATTTTGCCAGTACACTGATTTTCTCCGGCCCTCTTGCAGCTATCAGGATAATGGAAATTTAATGATGATTGGCCATATCCTAATGTCATCAGCCCCTAATGGAGACACTGAAATAATTCTCCCATCTATGGGAAGACTATCAATCAACCTGGAGCAATCAAATACTTGAGATGGGGGAGGGGAGAGCATTTCTGCAGCAAAGTCAGGAGATGTCTTTGGGGAATATAGATGTCCCCATGCTCTGTATTTAGTTTTAGGAGATTTAAAATAAATCCATATTCATTGAAACGGAGATATGGTACTAGTGAAATGAGTAGAAGAATTGATATGAGCAGCATGGATATAATTGGTTTCACTATAAGCATTCAGGGATAATCACCTCAGGAAGATAAAGTACTTAGATAGTTAAAAGAACAAGTAGGTTTTGAAAGAACTCCAGAATTTCCATGATTGACAGAATCCTTTTTTCATGAATTCAAAAACTATGGGACAAATTTAATTATTTACTATTTTTTTGAATGGAAAGGTTTAGAAATTGTAAACCATGTGATGCTAAAGGAAGAAGATGCAGTAATTCCCTAAGCTTCTTAGAATATGAAATCTGTCTGTTGCTTGGGACTTGTATATTGTCAATCTTCTCTAAACCACAGGGCCTACTGTGATGGATGAAAGCCACATTTAGCTTTCTGTCCATAGTCAGTAATAGCAATTCTTTTCTTTTTAGATTATTGGCTACAAAATCCTAAACACTGGGAAGCATGAATATATACTTGTATGGCATTGCATACATGTTTATATAGCAATATTTCAATGATCGAATATGGACAGGGACGAAGAAAATCTGGATAGCTCAAGGTTAATGTAGAAAGTACTTAGAAAACTGCAAAGTCCTAAAGCAATGTGAGCTATTTAAATCAGACCCATAATTACCCAATTACCCAATGAGACCCATTTTTTGTGTTAGCCCTTCTAATGGAAATCCTTCTAAAATGTGTTAAATAACTACCTGCCTAGCAAATATAGCATATGCAACATAATTTACATCTTTGCTTGCTGACTCATGTCCAACATTGTGATAATTTCTTGCATTTTTCAATAGACAGTGTGAGATACTCGGATGAGACTGTATTGACTCCAAAGCATGCCCCATAATTTGCTTCCTTGAGTAAAACCAATTTATCAGCTTGTTTCCCTTTCTTTTTCTTTTTTTATTTTCAAAAGGGAGAGGAGAGTGTACAGTTACATAAGTTGTCCTGGGTAAAGAAATATGACTATTTATCTGCCAAAAATAATATTGAATAATGGTAACAAGGACTCTCAAAATCAGAAGGGTCATCAAATACAAACCATGTTGTTATTGAGTCATTCAGTCATGGCTGACTCTTTGTGATCCCATTTGCAGTTTTCTTGGCAAAGATACAGGCATTGTTTGCCATTTCCTTCTCCAGCCTATTTTACAGGTGAGAAATTGAGGCAAAATTGCCTAGGGTTACACAGCTAGTAAGTATTTGAGGCCAGATTTGAACTCATGAAGTTGAGTCTTCCTGATTCCAAACCCAGTGCTCTATCCACTGTCACCTAGCTAACATAACCCATACATTAAAAAAAAAAAAATTCCTCACTTACATACTGAAAAAATTGTTACTCAGCTTTTGCTTGAAGACCTCAAATGAGGAAAAACTCTCCACGAGGGGAGATTTCCCCATTTTACTTTTGAAGGAATTTTGTCAAGATGCTTTTTCCTTTAAATCAAGTTTAAATTTAAGCCTCTACAATTCCAATCATCTCTCCTAGTTCTACTTTCTTAGTTCAAGCAAAACAAGCTTTTACTCTATAACCCTTCAAATACAAGCTGTCCCAAAAGTCTGAATGCACTTGTGTATTTGTAAGCTTTAGCTAAAACTTATACCCTAGTAAGACTTTTGAGACACTCTATTTGAATACAGGAATCATGTCCCTATTAAGTGAAACTTTAAGTATTTGGGTGGCAGCAGTACATACTGAGGATTTGGGTACTATGAACATATTGTGGTACCTTAGAGTTAGAGGAAGACTTTGAGGCTATCTGATATTAACTCCTCATTGTATATAAGGAAAAACTGAAGCAAGATGAGAAAGAATGACTTATCCTAAATTACATAGCTAGTAAGTGCTATCATTATAGCTAGTAATTGTACTCAGTTCTCTTGACTACAGGTCTAGGACCCATTTTACTATATCCTACATGATTCAGAGGTGGATTTGTTGTCATCTAATCCAACCTCCCCATTTTATAGTTGGAAGAGCTAAATCCTAGAAATGTTAAATTACTCACCCAAATTTACTCAGTTTAGGTAGCCTTGAGATTTGAACCTGCTCTTTTGATTCCAAAGCCAATGTTCTTTCTTCATTTCTTTCCATTCTACAAAACTGTAATCCCTGAAGATGAAAGAGTTTGTAAACAATTCAGTCTTACCTTTACATTGTTTTCCTAGAACCTTTTTTTTTAACTGCCTACCACCTCACTTCATACATCCAATCAGTGCCAAGTCTTATGGCTTACATTTCCAAGCTAAATTTCACATCAGTCTTTTCCATGTCTAACTGCTACCATCCTAGCTATTAAAAAACAAGTGCTGAAATACCTCATCAAAAGGACTATCCTTGTTAAATGGACAAATGCAGTATAGGACTTAAAATTTTTAAAAATTACCCTACACACTTAATTTATTCAGTCTCAGAGAAATGAAGTTTCTCACATGTTAATTTTCTGGATAATTGAAACTCATCATGTAAAGTATAAATTTAAAAATTTAGCCATTTTAGATTGAAATCTTTCTCTAACTGTATCTTGTATTTCCCCAACCTCCTAAACAGATTATATTTAACCCTTTCTTTGACTTAGGGCAATAATGATGCACACCATTATTATTGTACTGTACTGGGACTAGAGGAAAAATATCAGCACAATGACTGAGGTTTGAAGGATTATTTATTTTTAAATAAATGGTAATGCTTTTTTTCAGTTATTGTGTGTGTTTTTTATATCATCTATTATTTATATTATTATACTTTGTTGTCACTTCTTGCTGTTATCAATGTTCCTACTAAAAGGAGTCCCTTTATACCCAGAGTGATTAAAACTGTGTCTCAAATAAGCAAAAGGTTTTTAAATGAGAGTATGAGGAGTTTTCCAATGAGTAAAAGGCCTGAACCTTATGGACTTTATGACACCTATTTTGGCTGATTAAAAGCTTTCTTTCTTTCTTTCTTTCTTTCTTTCTTTCTTTCTTTCTTTCTT
>NW_027187419.1:56703719-56837378 GCF_028583685.1 Petaurus breviceps papuanus | reverse complement strand
TTCTTTCTTTCTTTCTTTCTTTCTTTCTTTCTTTCTTTCTTTCTTTCTTTCTATTATTATAGTATTCACATCAGCAAAGCAATGTTACTATCAACTCTTGGCCAGGATGTGAAAATCTCCTGATTACAGAGGAGTGGATACCATAATGGCATTCATTAAACTGATATTCTGTATGCCCATACAGTCTGTCAGAAGATGTTTGGTTAGTACCAAAAGAAGCTTCTACTGGCTTCTCTGCTGGTTTCTTCCTTCGGAGCACTAGCAGGTATAGGTTCACAAGCTGCTGCAACTGGTGTTGGAGTAACAGATGTAGGTGTAGGGGTGGGAGGCAAGGCAGGGGAAGGAGTTGTAGCTGCTGATGATGTTGAAATAGCCGCTTCTTTGGGTTTTGTCACCATAGCCACCACAAAGTTCTTCTCATCAATTTTGTATTCTTTGATAACAGTGTTGGTGCTGAGGATTTTGCCTGCATAAATTCATCTTTGCCCTGCTACTGGAAAAGTCCTTTCCCTTTTCAGATTCAGTCTTCTCTTTCACAGTGCCCTAACCACGTCTTCAGGGTTGATGTTGATCTTGAAGGTCCATTGCTAGAGGGTCTTCAGAGTGATCTGCAAAGTGTTGCCCCCTTCCTAGATGCCATAGTTGCTCTGGACTTGGTTGGTTTCTTGGCCTGCTGGGAGAGAGGTCAAGGTGGCTGGTGGGGTTGGTTACATTCACCCTGTGGGGAGGCCTCTCCCCCAGGCCTGGGCCGCCACTGCCGCTTCTATCGCTTTTCCCTGGTGTGATCTGCCTCCATCTCCTTCTCCCCAAGACACAGAGCCAGTGGGGAGGCCATCCTCAGAAGATGCAGGCAGGTCTGGGAGGCAGAGTGAGTCCTCTAGTTCATTAGGAACTGGGCGCCACCATCATCACTCGCTTCAACATCTCCCCTCCCCCTCCCGAAGAAGTGGAGGGAGGGATCAAGAGGATGTTGCTTCTTTCAGTTGTTGTTTTCCTTAATTTATATATTTTTATTTCTTTGTTAAAGTATACACTTTAATTTATACACCTCAGTATTATTTATTTATACACTTAAGTCTGTGTGCAGGTAAGGCTTCTCCCCTCCCAACTATGGGCACTGATCTTATTGAACTTCCAATAAAACTGTAAAAAATCTTCATTCATATCTGTGTTTCAGGGAGGGAAAGGAGGGGACCTTCAATGTTCTGGCAATTAGGAAAAGGGATGACAACTATTAAGGAAGAAAATATAAATTTTTTTTCCTTAAAGATTATACAATTTACATGTAAGCAGTGGTATCACCTCCCCACTCCAGTCCCTTTGTCTGGATTTATGTAAATTAGCTTTTTTGTTCATTTATTCATTCATGTATTTATTTTGTTAGAGCAGGGCAATATTCATAGAATAAAATAATTCTGTAACAATACAGTTTTTGCAAAGACTATTTAAAAAAAATGTACAGAGCCCTGAAGACACACTGAAGAAATTTGGGAATGTTTGCCTCATACATATATAAAAGGCTTGAGAGATGTATCGTTTCAGTTTTAAAATTCTGAGTCAAGAACCAAAAATAAATCCATGGCAGTCTCATTTCTTTTTTGGACAATTATCATGCCATGTTGCTATTGTTCAGTCGTTTCAGTCATCTGTGGCTCTCTGTTACCCATTTGGGGTTTTCTTGGCAAAGATACTAGAATGGTTTGCCATTTCCTTCTCCAGTTCATTTTTATTTATTTATATTTCACTTTTCATTTTTTTTTTTGCAGGGGGAAGGCAAGGCAATTGGGGTTAAGTGACTTGCCCAAGGTCACAAAGCTGGCTAGTAAGTGTTAACTGTCTGAGGCCAAATTTGAACTCAGTCCTCCTGTCTCCAGGGCCCGTGCCCTATTCACTGTGCCACCTAACTGCCCCTCTCCAGTTCATTTTATAGAAGATGAAATTGAGGCAAATAGGGTTAAATCACACAGCTAGTGGGTGTCTAAGACTGGATATGAATTCAGGAAGATGAGTCTTTCAGACTCCAGACCTGGTGCTCTATTCCGCACCATCTATTTGCCCTATTATGCTATATCCTTTGACAAAACATAATATAAACAAAAACAGCCTAGTAATCCATTTATAAGCATTTATAGTGGATAATGGAGGGCCTCAATTCATCATACTCCTCCTGGATGGTCCATAACTGTTGGAAGGTAGACAGAGAGGCTAGACAGAAGGTCTCAAAAAAGTTCTGTATCATTTTCTCTGTCAGTTTGGGACCTTAGAGGGTTTCAGTGAAGAGTGTAGGGTGTATTTCAGGGACTACAGGAGTTCTAAGCAGAAAGTAGGTGCCCAGATCTTCTCCATGGCATCCTAGCTCTTGACCATGCCATGTTCAGTGAGGGTACTTCAGGGATTATGATACCTCTCATCCCCTGTGTCTTTCCAGGACATACCTATTGTTACATCCTGATGTCTAGCACACCCAACAATAGACAGATATAGCCCAAGGGGCATTATCTCCAGAAAAGTCAGTTTTGCACAAGTCATTCAATGCTATTGTCAACAATGAGGACAAGATTATTATCTGTGACAAGCTTTGAAGGGAAGAGTGTAAGCCCTTAAGACAGAGGTGCTGCATTTGAAGGCAGGAGGGGAGGATAGTCCACTCTGGTTAGAGGGGCTCACAGCTATCTTGCAACAATCTTTTAAAAAATATTTTTATTTATTTTGTTAAATATTCCCTAATTACATGTAAATTTTAAAAGCAATAAAATTTAAAATTTTGAATTCCATATTTCCTCCTTCCCCCTCCTTAAGAAGGTAAGTAATTTGATTTCAATTATCCATATGAGGTCATGCAAAACGTATTTCCATTTTAAAAAACCCAATAAAGATAAATAAATTAATAAAAAGTATGCTTCAGTCTGCATTCAAAATTCATCAGTTCTCTCTCTGGAGGTAGACAACATTTTTCATCTTGGGTCCTTTGAATTGTCTTGGGTCATTGTCTTGATCAGAGTAGCTAAGTCTTTTGCAGTTGATCACCCTTACAATATTGCTGTTACTGTGTAAAGTGTTCTCCTGGTTCTGCTCATTTCACTTTGTATGAGTTTATATGTATTCTCAGATTTTTCTGAAACCATCCTATTCATAATTTCCTACAGAACAATAGTATGCCATCACAATCATATACGATAACTTACTCAACCATTCTGCAATTGATGAACATCTCAATTTCCAATTCTTTGGCATCACAAAAAGAGCTGCTATAAATTTTTTTCTACATATAAATTCTGTTCCCCTCTTGGAAAGTGGTGTTGCTGTGTCTTAAAAGGTATGCACAGTTTTATAGGCCTTTAGACTTAGTTTCAAAGTGTTCTCCAGAATGGTTGGACTAGTTCACAACTCCAAGTATTTTGTATTGTCTGAAGTTATTTTAAATGGAATTTCTCTTTCCATCTTTTGTTGCCGGGTATTGTTGGTAGTATATATAAATGCTGATGATTAATGTGGGTATATTTTATATCTTGCAACTTTGTTAAAGTTACTGTTTCAATTAGTTTTTTAGTTGATTATCTGATTTAGTTGATTGTTGATTAGGGAACAGTTGTTCTCTAATCATATCTACAATCATATTATCTGTGAAGAGGGATAGTTTGGTTTCTTCATTGCCTGTTTTTATTTCTTCATTTTTTCTTGTCTTATTATTATAGCTAGTATTTCCAGTACAATATTGAATAATAGTGGTGATAATGAACATCTTTGCTTCATTCCTGATCTTACTGGGAAGGCTTCAAGTTTTTATCCCTGTTACAGATTATGTTTGCTTGTGGTTTTAAATAGAGGATACCTATCATTTAAATAAAGGCTCCATTTATTCTTATGCTATCTTGTATTTTTAATAGGAATGGGTAATTTATTTTGTCAAAGAGGTTTTTTTTCCTGCATTTACTGATTTTTATTGTTTATTTGTTCAGTTATGTCTGATTCTTCATGATCCCATGGAGAACAGCATGCCAGGTCCTTCTATCCTTGATTATCTCCCAAAGTTTGTCCTAGCTCATGTTCATTGTTTCCATAACACTATCTATCTGTCTCATTCTTTGCTATCCCCTTCTCCTTTTGCCTTCAATCTTTCCCAACATTAGGAGTTTTTCTGACGAGTTCCATCTTCTCGTTATGTGGTCAAAATATTTAAGCTTCAGCATTTGACTTTCCAGTAAATAGCCTGAATTAATTTCTTTAAGTATTGACTGTTTTGATCTCCTTTCTGTTCAAAGGACTCTCAAAAGTCTTCTCTTGCACCATGATTTGGAAGTGTCAGCTCTGTGGCACTCATCTTTCCTTATAGTACAACTCTCACAGTCATATATTACTACTTGAATAACCAAAGCTTTTATTATACTGATCTTCTTTGATATGGTGATGTCTCTGCTTTTTGGTATGCTGTCCAGATTTATCATAGCTTTTCTTCCAAGGGGCCAGTATCTTTTAATTTCATGGCTGAAGTCACTGTCTATTATGATCTTTGAGACAAGTGCATAAAGTCTGACACTGCTTTAATTTATTTTCCCTCTATTTGACAGGAAATGATGGGATCAATTGCTATGATCTTAGTGTTTTTTTAATGTTAAGCTCCAAGCAAACTTTCACCCTCTCCTCTTTCACCCTCATCAATTCTTCTTAATTCTTCCTCACTTACTGTTATCAGACTGCTATATTGTCTGCACATCTGAGATTGTTATTTCTCCCAGCAACTTTAATTACAGCACTAAATTAATACAGCTTGGTATTTTTTGATACGTACTCTGCATATAAATTAACTAAATAAGATGACAATATGCAGTCCTGTAGTACTCCTTTCCTAGTCTTAAATCATGACTTGCATACTGGTTCCTCAAGGGAAAAGTAAAATAGTCTGGTACTCCCATCTCTTTGAGGATTTACCACACTCTGTTGTGATCCACTGTAACAACAATGCAATATTCATGATGCCTACGGTGACTAGAAATATGCTGGTATAGTTATTAATCACAAAATGTAACAGGCTGTCTACATTTAGGACATAGCCAGAACATTTATTCAAATACCATAAAGCTGAATCCCCAAACCAGAAAGTCAACGCCATCACAGTAGCCACGGAGTTGGCACACATAGATAATGCAATAAACACCCACATTTTCAAGCCTTCAAAAAAAAATAAGCTCCCTCAGGCAAAGATCCTCCTCTCCTCACTCACGGTAAATGCTTAGCCTTTTGATCCCGGCAGCTCTGTTGCCCCCCACCCCCCAGCAGTTTCCCTCCCTGGCAGTGCTCAGCAGAAGTCCTCAGCAGAAGTGCTGGCTGGCTGTCAGAAGAAATTTTTGCTGCTGCTGCTACTTCTAGTCACCAGGATGGCTCCAGCCCAGCTCCTACTCAGCTCTGGCTCCTTCCTGCCCCACCCTTCCTGCTATGTCAGTAAGTTCAAGGGGCATGGAAGATTTTCCAGTCCCATTACCATTACATCCACACAGTCAAAGACTTTAGTATTGTCAATGAAGAGAAATAATTGTTTTTTCTGGAACTCCTTTGCTTTCTCCGTAGTCCAGTTTATATTGGCAATTTGGTTTCTAGTTTCTCTGCCTTTTTGAAAACTAGCCTGAACTTCTGCTTTTTCTAAGTTCATATATTGCTGAAGGCTAGCTTGCAGAATCTTAAGCATAACCTTGCTGATATGTGAAATCAGTGCAATTGTTCAGTAATTTGAACATCCTTTGGCATTGTCCCTCTAGGACTAGCATATAAACTGATCTTTTCCAATTAAGTGGCCCCTATTGAGTTTTCTGAAATTGCTGGCATATTGAGAGCAACACTTTAACAGAACCATCTTTTTAGGTTTTAAATAGCTCAGCTGGAATTCCATCACCTCCACCAACCTTATTGTTAGTGATGTTTCCTAAGGTCCTCTCTACTTTATTCTTCATTCTCTAGGATGTATGACTTTAGATCAGTAAACACACTATCATGGTTATCAGTCATGTTAAGTTCTTTATATTCTTGCCACCTCTTCTTTATCTGCTTCTGTTAAGTCTTTTGGCATGCCCATTTCTGTGTGAGATATTTCCTTGAAATCTCTAATTTTCTTAAAGAGATCCCTCATCTTTTCCATTCTCTTCATCTCTTTTTTTTCATTGCTCATTTAAGAAAATATTTTGGGCAAGTTACTTAATCCCAGTTGCCCTCAAAAAAAAAAGAGAAAATTTTATCTCTCCTTGCTAGTCTCTGGAATTCTATGTCCAGTTGGGTATACTTTTCCCTTTCTCCTTTCCCTCTCACTTTTTTTTTAAAGCAATCAGGATTAAGTAACTTGCTCAAGGTTACATAGCCAGGTGTTTCTGGGTGGGTGCTAAGTGTCTGAGCCCGGATTTGGTCCCCAGGTCATCCCGACACTGGAGCCAGTGCTCTTACTCGCCGTGCTACCTGGACGCCCCCTCTCCCTTTTTCTTTAGCTATTTGTAAAGCCTCATCAGACAGCCAGACTGGTTTTCTTTATCTTTTTTTTTCCTTTGGGATGTTTTTTTGTTGCTGCCTCTGCCCATAGTTCTTTGGGCATTCTTCCAGACCTAATCCCTTAAAATTATTCACCACCTCCACTTCATATTAAAAAGGGATGTTATTTAGGTCATATTGATTTGGTCTGTGGTCTGTTGATTTTCTTCAATTTAAGCCTGAATTTTGCAATAAGAAGTTCATGATATGAGCCACAGTCAGTTCCAGGTCTTGATTTAGCTGACTGTATAGAGCTCACCCACATGTGGCTGCAAAGTATAAAATGAATCTGATTTTGATATTGACCACCTGATGATATCCATGTGTAGAGTCACCTTTTGGGTTGTTGAAAAACAGAGTATGCTATGACTAGTGAGTTATTTTGACAAAACTCTATCAGTCTCTGCCCTGCTTCATTTTGTAGTCCAAGGCCAAACTTACCTATTCTAATTATTTTTTTATTTCTTAATTTATTATTTCAATCCCCTATGATAAATAAAATAATATAATGGATAAAATGAAAAAAAATCTTATTTCTAAAAGTGGTTGTAGATCTTCATAGAACTGGTGAACTTTGGCCTTTGCAGAATCAGTGGTTGGAACATGGACTTTTTTTTTACTGTGATGTTGCACAGTTTGCCTTGGATTCAAACAGATACCATTCTGTCATTTTTGAGATTATACTCCAGCACTTTTCTTACCCTTTTATTGACTCATTATGAGGGCTACTCTATTTCTCCTAGGGATTCTTGCCCACCGTAGTATATGTAGTGATCATCTGAATTAAATTCACCCATTTGTAGTTATTCTCCACTCTTCCTCAGGAACATGTTGGAAACCTTATGACCTGAAAGGCTCATCTTCTGGTATCATATAATTTATCATTTTAATGCTTACCATGGTATTTTCTTGATAAAGATAATAGAGTGGTTTGCCATTTCCTTCTCTAGTAGTCCTTTTTAGTCAGAGCTCTCTACTTTGACCTATAACCCCTGGATAACCCTTCATGGTATATTTCATAGTTTCATTGATCTATGCAAGACCCTCTGCCACAAAAAGGTAGAGATCTAAGAGAAGTCATCTATTGATATAATATATTTGTTATTTTTATTATTGTCATGGTCAGCTATACTAATATTTTACCTAATATTGATCCAGCCCTACATTTCTGGCATAAATCCCACCTAGACATATTATATGATATTTGTGATACATTGCTATAATCTCCTTATATTTTATTCAAAACTTTTTGTATTGATATCATTAAAGTAATTGCTTTATAATTTTCTTTCTGTTTTTTTTTCTTTTCCTCATATGAATATCAAAACCATATTTGTGCCATAAAAGGAAATAAGAAAGGTTTCTTCTTACGTATTTTCTTCAAATAGTTTTTATAGTATTGGGATTAATTGTTCCTTAAATGTTTATTAAAATGGACTTGTGAATCTCTCTGGTTCAGCAGTTTTTCCCCCTTCAGGGAGTTTATTGATATATTATTCCATTTATTTTTCTATGGTAGGATTAATTAACTATTTTACTTCCACTTCTGTTAATCTCAGAAGTTTGTATTCTCATAAACATTCATCCATTTCACTTGAATTGTCAGTTTTACCGGTATATAGTTGGGCAAAGTAACTTTTAATGGTTGCATAAATTTCATCTCCATTGTTGGTGCATTCACTGTTTTCATTTTTGATACTTGTAATTTAGTTTTCTTCTTTTTAAAATTAAATTAACTAGTGGCTTATCTATATTGTTAGTTTTTTTAAATGCTTTATTAACTTCTGGTTTACATCATTCATTTCCACCAAATTTTGAGTTACAAATTTTCTCCCCATTTTTCCCCTACCCACCTCCCCAAAATAGCAGTCCCACAGGATATGCCCTCCTCCTCCAATCTGCTCTCTCCCATGTCTTCTCCCATACCCCCTTCGACTTTTCCACTAGGGCATGGTGGATCTCCATGCCCCAGTGCCAGTACACCTTACTTTCCAATTACATGTAAAATAGTATTAATAATAGTATATATATATATATATATATATATATATATATATTTAACATTTGATTTTAAAATTTTGAATTCCAGATTCATTCCCTTCCTCTCTTGTCACCCATCCTTACTGGGAAGATAAGCAATTCAGTATAGGTTGTACATCTGTAGCTAATGCAAAACATTACAATAGTAGATATATTGTAAGTGACTGATTATATTTCCCTCCCTCCTATCCCACCTCCCACTTGTTCTATTCTCTACTTTTATCCTGTCCCTTTTCAAAAGTGGATGCTTCCAACTTCCCTCCTCCCCAGCCTGCCCTCCCTTCCATCATCCCCCCTCTCATCTCCTTCCCCCCTACTCTCCTATAGGGTGAGATACCCTATTTAGTGTGTATATCATTCCCTCCCTTAGCCAAATTCAATGAGAATAAGGATGATCCATTCCCTTTTATCTTCCTGTTCTTCCCCTCCATTGTAACTATTTTCCCTTGCCTCTTCTATATGAGATAGTTTACCACATTCTGTCTCTCCCTATCTCCTCTCATGATATTCCTCTCTCACCTCTTAATTTTACTTTTTAAGTATCATCCCTTCCTATTAAATTGGTCCTGTGCCCTCTATGTATACCTGTACCCATATATACACACATTCACAAATGTATTCATATGCCCATATAGCCTCCTATATAGACATATATATGTACACACACATACATATATATGTATATATATATATATATATATATCCTTCATATTCATACTGAGAAAAATTTCATCAGTTACAGTTATTATTTTTCCATGTAGGAATATAAATAGTTCACCTTTGATAAGTTCCTTATAATTTCTTTTCCCTGTTTACCTTCTCATGCTTCTCTTGGTTCTTATATTTCAATGTCAAATTTTCTATTCAACTCTGTTTTTTTCATCAAGAATACTTGAAAGTCCTCTATTCCACTGAATGACCATATTTTCCCCTGAAACATGATACTCATTTTTACTGGGTAGGCAGTTCTTGGTTTTAATCCCAGCTCCTTTGACTTCCAGAATATCATATTCCAAGCCCTTCAATCCCTCAGTGTAGAAGCTGGCAGATCCTGTGTTAATCCTGATTGTGTTTCCACAATATTCAAATTGTTTTTTCCTGGCTGCTTATAATATTCTCTCCTTGATCTGGGAATTTTGGAGTCTGGCTATAATATTCCTAGGAGTTTTCTTTTTGGGATCTTTTTCAGGAGGTGATCAGTGGATTCTTTCAACCTCTATTTTGTCCTATGGTTGAAAAACATCAGGGTAGTTTTCCTTGAGAATTTCTTGGAGGATGATTTCTAGGTTCTTTCTTTGATTATGGCTTTCAAGTAGTCCAATAATTTTAAAATTATCTCTCCTGGATCTATTTTCCAGGTCAGTGGTTTTTCCCATGAGATATTTCACATTGCCTTCTATTCTTTCATTTCTTTGGATCTGTTTCACAGCATCTTGATTTCTCATAAAGTCACTAACTTCCTTTTGCTCCAATCTAATTCTGAAGAAATGATTCTAAATGAGCTTTTGAGATTCTTTTTCCATCTGGCAAATTTGGCTTTTTAAAGCATTCTTCTCCTCACTGCCTTTTTGAGCTTCTTTTGCCCTTTGAGTTAGTCTATTTATAAGGTGTTTTTTCCTCAGTCAGGCTGTTGACTCTTATTTCATAATTTTCTTGCATCGTTGTCATTTCTCTTCCCAATTTTTCCTCCATGTCTCTTATCTGCTTCTTAAGGTCCTCTATGGCCTGTAACCAGCTCATATTTTTCTTTGAAGCTTTGGTGCAGGATTTCTGACTTCACTGTTTTCCTCCTGTTCCATTCTTTGATCCTTTTTGTCCCCAAAATAGGAATCTAATGTTGGATTCTTCTGTTTGCTTTACTTCTTTTGGCTGGACATGTTACCACTCAATTACTTGACTTTTGGGCTTTTTACCACAGTAGGACTCTGCTACCAGACATACCCCTGGTGTTTTCTCAGCTACTGGAGGTATTAGTTGGGTGCCCTCTCTGAAGCCTCCACACACTCTGGTGAGGTAGTCACACACCCCAGGACCTCTACCCTAGACCACAATCCAGATCCAAGCAGGTCAAAGCAAGAGCGATTACCCCTCAGACTGGTCACTTGGTCCCCCTACAGTCTGCAGGCAAGGAGTGGAAGCTGCCACATGGTGGGGGCTGTGCTGCAGCCCTCAGTGGCTTCTTCCTCTAGGGGATAAAGGCCGATTCACTCCCAACTACTGGATCCCAAAGTTCACACTGCACTGACCTCTCACATTGTCCTTAGCATCTATGTGTTGATAATTCTGGAAAACACCATAGCTGCTGGTGATCTGAAGTCCCTCCAGCTGATGGTTGGTCAGGCCTGCCCTGGGGTTAAAACCTCCAGCTCATGTGGGGCTGGGGTTGGCTCCCCAAGTGCTGTGCTGGCTGATTTCTGCCAGCCTGCCAGAATGTCCTCATCAAGAGGTTAGCTTCTCTGTTTCATTTTGTGGGTTCTATAGCTCCAAAGTTTGTTCAGCGTCCCCTTTTACATGAATTGGGGGAAGTGGAAGATGGAGCCCCATGGAAGTCCTGTTTCTATGCCACCATCTTGACTCTGCCCCTTGGTTTTTTCTTTTATAAAAACAACTCCTAATTTTATTTATCAGTTCAGTAGTTTTTTACTTTTAATTTTGTTAATCTCTCCTTTGATGTTCAGGAAAAGTGGATACAATAATCTTAGCATCTCTCCTATCTCTCAACCAATTTATATAACTGATATAACACTAATTTTCATAAGGAACAAATCTGATCATATCACAAGTCAATCTAAAAGCATTTCACTGACTCCTCATTATTTACTGATTTAAGTCAAAACTCCTCAGCTTGGCATTCAAGGAAGAACATCATAATATGGCCTCAGGCTTTATTATCAGATTAATCTTTTCTTAGCATCCTACAGATATATTATGCTCCAACATGCTGCTTTTCTGTAGGTTCCTAGAACCTAACATTTGGGGGCTTTCCCACCTTTGAACCTTTGCTTATGCTGTTCTCTCTAACTTTAATTCCCTTACTCAGGATCTTTATCTTTTAAATTCCCACCCACCTACTTCTTTAAAAGTGCATAGAAGATAAGAGATAGACAGCCATAAAGAATCATAGATAAGAACAGCTTCAGAGGTTACAGTTGATGTTGTGATATAATTAAAAAGAAATGAAAACTGATCATAAAAAAAAAATTACCCAAATTTTCAAAGTGTAGTTCAACTATTTAATGAAGCTTTTTCAGATACCTCCCTGCAAATCTGGATGTGACCTCTTACCAGATGATGCTTTCAGTGATTCATCCTAATGTACACTGTTACTTCTTATCTGTAATCAAACCAATGCTCCCTTGCTTCTAGAAAGGAGTATTAATGGCTTCCCCAATGGCTGTACACACCATATGACTTCCATGCCAACCACTATCTGTCTTTCTGTTTTTCACCTTACACACACACACACACACACACACACACACACACACACACACACATACATATATACACACACAAACTCACACAGATATATATATATATATATATTTTCATTAAAACTCCTTGAAGGCAGGTACAATACTGTTTTTTATTTGTATTCCTAGCTCTTAGTACACTATATTATTATATTTTATTATATATACAATGTTATTACATATTTTATTATACATTACATACTTTATTATATTTTTATTTATATTATATAAAAATTTATATTATATATTTTATTATTCATTCATGCATAGGTTATATATTATATATAATATATATTTTATTATTCATTCATGCATAGAGTTCATCATTTATTGATTCCTTTTGTTACATTAGTTTCTTGGGTCACATATTCTAATTTGAAACTTGATTTGTTTATCTAATTTCTCTTCTCTTTATTTGCTTGTGAACCTTTTAAGATCAGGAACTATCTTTTTGTCTATATTTATGTTTCCTGTGGCACATAGCTCAGTGTCTAGAATTTAGTTGAAACTTAATAGATATTTGATTAATTGAACTGAATGGAATTCTGCTTTATAATGAGTGGTGCTATAGTGGAAAGTTAATATATTTTGTAGAGGCAATCCGTTTGGAGAAAAAAAATGGAATAATAAAGTATTTGACTTGGAATCAGGAAAAGCATGATAAAATACTGCCCCTGACATTTCCTAGTTGTATTACCATGGTCAAATCACAACCTCTTTGATCCTCAGTTACCACATCTATAAAATGGACATAATAATAACTGTAGTACTTAACTCATAGAGTTACTGTTAAGTTCAAACAAGATAAAGTACTGTAGCAGCAAGCACCCCAAGGGTCCTCAGGGTTTGCTGCCACCACAGGTTCTTAGATCTGCTTTGTTAAAGGAAAGCAACTCAAAATGGGTTAACAAGCTTACTTTAATCAGTCAGACATATATCGTTTACCTTGTTCAGGGGAAAAGGTCAGCACCCCGAACTTCAAAGTATACAGGCAGAATTATCAAGACAGAAACAGATCAAGTAGACAGATTTCCAAACTGTCCAACCATTACATCCATACCCAGTCAACATCTGGGTTTCCACATCTGGGTTTTTCAAAGCCAGGGGGGCCCTGGACAATGGCTTCCCAGAATACAGATCAAATCACAGAACACTTCTCAAAGTGGGCCCCCAAAACAAAGCTACACATCAGGGCTTATATAGCCTTCTCCTGGCTCAGAGAATGTAACGACCTTTTGGACCCACTGGCCAATCAAAAAGTATCTACTGAAAAACAAGCCGCCCACCCCAGGCTCCAGGTGCACTTTAGCCTAGGGGCAGGGAAGATCTTTAAATTTGCATTTCCATTACAACTACATAAAGTACTTTGAAATATTTATTGCATAAGTATCAATTATTAGTAATAATAATGCATGGGTATTAGTACCATGAATGTCACTGGCACAATACATTCAAGCCCCATTGTGACAGAACTTGTACATGTGTGACTAAGGCATTTAAAGAATATAAATGAAATAAACTCTTTAAGAACAAAGGAGTTTCTTTTTCTTTTTTTTAATTCTATATTTTGGCTGCATTCCAAATTCTGAACTGTTTCCCTCTCTCCCTCCCCACATCATGCTAGAGACCTCCATTTGACACAGATACATATGTGTGTGTATGAGAGACAGACAGACAGACAGAGACAGACACAGAGACAGGGAGAGAGACAGAGAGACACAAAGACACAGAGAGAGAAGTGAAAACTATGTAATAAATACTTTTTTATCAGTTCTTTCTTTGGAGATAGATAGTATCTTCCTTTATAGGTGCATTGTTGTTGATTTTAATATTTATAATATTCAGAATAGCTTAGTCATTCAGCTATTCTAACAATTTTGCTGTCACTATATACAATGTTTTCTTGGTTCTGCTCATTTCACTTTTCATTATTTCATGCAAATCTTTCTATGTTTTTCTAAAATTATCCTGCTCATCAGTTCTTACAACACAACCATTCAGGGTTTGATAATCAAATCAACATTTCCCTTTCTACTGAGAAGGGTATGATGATCTACTGCCCTTTCATAATTTTTCATTCTCTCTTGTTCTCCACTCATAGATCCACCAACCTGGTGTAGGCTTGCATCACATCATACCTGAACTTGCTTAAATAAGTCTTCTGGTTAATCTTCATGCTTCAAGCATGTCCTGTATCTTGGAATCCTGTCAATGAATTTTCTCTTTAACTAAGCCTTTGACTCTGTCCTAGCAGGAGATTGTTGTCAAAGCTAAAAAGAATAAACAGGATATTTGCACCTCACCATTTCACTATCTCTTAAAAAAAATTAACACTGTGAGCAAGTCCACAAATTCTATAAGATCCCTTAGCAATTGTACCAAAGATTGAAATACCACGAGGAGACTCAAACTGAAAATCATTTGCAAGTGCAAGCTTAGGCTGTTTGTGTTCATTTCTGCATCCTGAGGAGGCCAATACATGGCTTTAAATGGCCTAATTTTTCCTTTCATGAGCCTAACTTTCATTATCACTAATGGAAAAGTAATATGGTAGGGGTGAGGGCTCTGTGGGGGAAGGAAGGCAAATCCAAGACACATTTGTGGGAAGGAAGCAATGTCTGCTCTTCATGTTCTGAGTGAGATTACAATGTGACAACCCTTTAAGCCTGTGAGAAAAATAATTGTACTGGAAATACCCCCTAGGTTGTTTGTGATAATGGCCTGTAATTTTTAAATGGTGAGTATATTTTGACCCTTAATTTTACATGGTTGTTAACCACCAAATGGACAGGGTGGACAATGAAAAGAAAAAAAAAATAGTCAGGATACAAACACAACATTGAAATTTGGATCAGTTGTAAAATACATTTCTGAGAATATGTTCAATAAGGAAAAAAAAAGAGGGAGAACAATGGTACTGAATACTGAGGTCAGGTTTCTCTTTAAAAGTACATGAACCAAACAATCTAAAGGGACGAGAATCTACAGAGACATAATGAAAAAAGGAGGAAAGGAAGGGAGCCAAGCACTACACGATCTCAAAATATAATACAAAGCAATATTTATCAAAATAATTTGGTGATTGTTAAGAAATAGAGAGGTCAATCAGTGGTACAGATTGTGTATACAATTTAGAGAATCAAATGAAAAATGAAGCAAAGCATTCAACAAATCCCAGGAATTGAGCTACTGGGTCAGTGTATTGTACAAAATAATACAATAAATTTCCAGGAAAAGTGGAAAGCAGTCTGGCAGAAATTAGATATAGACCGACATCTCACACCATAAAAAAAAAGATAAGTTCCAAAGAATATCACAAACGTAAATAGTGACATCATCAACAAATTAGAGGAGCAAGGAAGAAATTACCTTCAGGATTTATAGACAGGAGAAGAGTTCATGACCAAACAAGGTATAGAGAGGAAGATCACAGAAATAGAAAATTTTGATCATGTAAAATGAGAAAAATTTTTGAACCAATAAGGTTAATCTAATTAAAATGAGAAGAGAAACAGGAAACCAGGGGAAAGATTTGCAGTAAATTTCTCTCATAAATGTCTCATTTCTAAGATATGTAATAAATTGATTAAAGTTTTTAAGAACAACAGCCATTTCCCCAATAGATAAATAGTTAAAGGATCACTATAGTTAACTAGTTAAAGTTAACTGACATTTCAAAGGAAGAAATTCAAGCTACAAGAAATAAGTTCCAAATCACTAATAGCCAGAGAAGCAAAATAAAGCATCTCTAAGGTTCTGCTTCACACCCATAAGATTTGAAAAAAAGAATGACACAAAAGGAAGATTGCAGTTGTTGAGGGGTAAGGAGCTGCAGGAAGATACGCAGAGTAATACACTGTTTCTGGAACTGTGCATTGGAATAGTTATTTTGGAAAGCAATTTGTAGCTATGTCTCTGACATCACTAAATAGTACATCTATACCCTTTGACCACTATGAGGCCTAGACCCAAAGACATTAAAAAAAGGAAAAAGACTCATATGCATAAAATATATTCATAGGAGGTCTTTTTGTAATAGCGGAGAACTGGAAACTATTGGGTGACTATGTTAATGTCATCACTGTGTTGATGAGGCAGAATTGAAAAGACCCCCAGCCTGTTGTAAGTCTGCCTTTGCTAGTACAGTTGCAAAACATATGAATAGCTTGAGATGAAGGCCTTAGTTGAAAACCAAAACTGTTGAAAACAACAGGCTGGGAATTTGGGGAACGATCACTCTCTTCTATTTGGTTCCTAGGTCCATCCAGCTTCCTCATGCCATGAACAGAAGAACACCAGAAAATGCAAAGACAGAATCAACCACACTTGCTTATGAGAAATAACATTAGATCAGTCATATGTAATCATTAGCAGAATAAAAGGACAACTTGCAAATGCCAGTCATACTCATCTGAATCTGTATGTGTGGAAAGAAGAGCGAGGACCACACAGTTAATTACTTTCCATTTGTCCTTTGCTTCTTGTAATCTCCCTGTGAAACTTTGGTTTGAGAAAGGGAACTGCTGATGTTGATGCCAGCAGGCCTGGGTCCCTGGTACTCTTTGCATGTTTTAGGGCAAGAATTCTTTTTTTTTTTTTGCTTTTTGGAGGCCAGTTGGGGGTAAGTGACTTGCCCAAGGTCACACAGCTTGTTTTTGTGATAAGTGTCTGAGGTCAGATTTGAGCTCAGGTCCTCCTGACTCCAGGGTTGATGCTCTATTCACTGTACCACCTAGCTGTCCCAAGGGGGAGAATTCTAAGCACCTCTCTTTCTCTCCCCCTAAAGAGGTCCTCAAAAACTCCCATGATAGAGGGAAAATCTACCTTCCCAGTCATTATCTCAAGGAAGTACCCTGTCTTCTCAAACTGAAAAAAATACATCTCCCAGGATCTTTATTGGCTTAGCACCTTTTTTAGGCCACCAGCTGAAGCATTGTTAGAGGCCATTACATACAATGTGGAAATTATTATTTACTTGGTGTTTGTTCTGTTCAGAATAAAATATTTTAAGTAATCCATGAGTCTATCTAGAGTTAATGGCTAAAGTTTACCAAAGAGGTAGAAGCATGACCTTCCCTCTGCTCTGGCTTCCACCCTCCCCAATCCATGTAAAAAGGGGACTCTAAACAGGCTTTGGAGCTGCAGAACCCACAAAATGACACAGAGAAGCTAACCTCCCGCTGAGGACAGCCCAGCAGGCTGGCAGGAATCCAGTGCAGTGCTCTGGGAGCCGAGCCCAGCCCCACAGAATCTTTAGCCCCAGGGCGGGCCTGACCAGCTGCTGGCCAGAAGGACTCCAGATCAGTCGCAGCTGTGGCCTTTCCAGATTTATCAACACAGAGATGCAAAGGACAAAGTGAGAGGCCAGTGAAGTCTGGACTTTGGGACCCAGTAAGTGGGAGTGCATGGCTTTTACCCCCGGGGCGAAAAGCTGCTGAGATGCAGGCACAGCCAGCCAGAGCCACATGGCAGCTTCAGCTCCTGGCCTGCAGAGTGTAGGGGGACCAAGCACCAGTCTGAGGCGTAATCACTCTTGCTTTAACCTACTTGTGTCTGGATTGCAGTCTAGGGTGGAGGTCCTGGGGTGTGTGTCCAGCTTGCCAGAGCCCATGGAGACCTCAGAGAGGGCACCCATCTAATACCTCCAGCAGCTGAGAAAACCCCAGCGTTTTGGGATGAAAGCTCCCCTGTCTGGTGGCAGACACCAACTGTGGCAAAAAGCCCAAAAGTCAAGTAATTGTGTGGCAAAATGAGCAGGCAAAGGAAACAAAGCAGACAGAAGATTCCAACAATACACTCCTATTTTGGAGACAAAAAGGAGCAAAGCATGGAACAGGAGGAAAACAGTGAAGTCAGAACTCCTGCACCAAAAGCTTCAAAGGAAAATACGAGCTGGTTACAGGCCATAGAGGACTTTAAGTAGCAGATAAGAGAAGCGGAGGAAAAATTGGGAAGAGAAATGAGAACAATGCAAGAAAATTATGAAATGAGAGTCAACAGCGTGACTGAGGAAAATAATATACCTTAAAAGACAGACTGACTCAAATGGCAAAGGAGGCTCAAAAAGGCAATGAGGAGAAGAATGCCTTAAAAAGTCAAATTTGCCAGATGGAAAAAGAATCTCAAAAGCTCAATGAGGAGAATCATTGCTTCAGAATTAGATTGGAGCAAATGGAAGCTAATGACTTTACGAGAAATCAAGATGCTGTTAAACAGATCCAAAGAAATGAAAGAATAGAAGGCAATGTGAAATATCTCATGGGAAAAACCACTGACCTGGAAAATAGATCCAGGAGAGATAATTTAAAAATTATTGGACTACCTGAAAGCCATGACCAAAGTAAGAACCTAGAAATCATCCTCCAGGAAGTTCTCAAAGAAAACTGCCCTGATGTTTTAGTACCAGAGGGCAAAATAGAGGTTGAAAGAATCCACCAATCACCTCCTGAAAAAGATCCCAAAAAGAAAACTCCTAGGAATATTATAGCCAGTTTCCGGAATTCCCAGATCAAGGAGAGAATATTACAGGTTTCCAGGAAGAAACAATTTGAATATTGTGGAAACACAATCAGGATAACCCAGGATCTGGCAGCTTCTACACTGAGGATCGAAGGGCTTGGAGTATGATATTCTGGAGGTCCAAGGAGCTGGGATTAAAACCAAGAGTCACCTACCCAGCAAAACTGAGTGTCATGTTTCAGGGGAAAATATGGTTATTCAGTGGAATAGAGGACTTTCAAGCATTCTTGCTGAAAAAAAACCAAGTTGAATAGAAAATTTGACATTCAGATACAAGAAGCAAGAACAGCATGAGAAGGTAAACAGGGAAAAGGAATCATAAGGAACTTATCAAAGTTGAACTATTAACATTCCTACATGGAAAAACAATAATTGTAACTTATGAAATTTTTCTCAGTAGTTGAAGGGATTAGAAAAATATATATATATATATATATATATATATATATATATATATATATCTATATATGAGGGTATATGGGCATATGAATACATATGTGAATGTGTGTATATATGTTTACAGGTATACATAGATAGAGGGCACAGGACCAATTTAACAGGAAGGAATGATACTTAAAAGGTGAAATTAAGAGGTGAGAGGAATATAATGAGAGGAGATGGGGAGAGACAGATTGGGCTAAACTATCTCACATAGAAGAGGCAAGAGAAAATGGTTACAACGGAGGGGAAGAATAGGAAGGCAAAAGGGAATGGGTCAACCTTATTCCCATTGAATTTGGCTTCAGGAGGGAGTGAAATACACACTAAATAGGGTACCTCACCCTCCAGGAGAATAGGGGGGGAAGGGGATGAGAGGGGGGATGATAGAAGGGAGGGCAGGCTGGGGGGGAGGGAAGTTGGAAGCACCCACTTTTGAAAAGGAATGGGATCAAAGTAGAGAATCAAACAAGTGGGAGGTGGGATAGGAGAGAGGGAAATATAGTCAGTCTTTTACAATATATCTACTATGTTATTGTTTTGCATTAGCCACACTTGTACAACCTATACTGAACTGCTTATCTTCCCGGTAAGGGTGGGTGACAAGGAAGGAAGGGAATGAATCTGGAATTGAAAGTTTTAAAATCAAATATTCAAATATATATGTATATATATGAGTGTGTGTGTATACATATATATGTATATATATATATACATACAATTATTAATACCATCTTACATGTAATTGGGAAATAAGATATACAGGCACTGAGGCATAGAGATCCACTGGAAAAGTCGAAAGGGGTACGGGAGAAAATATGGGAGAGAGCAGATTGGAGGAGGGGATATCTTGTGGGACTACTATTTTGGGGCGGTGGGTAGGGAAAAAACAGGGAGAAAATTTGTAACTCAAAATCTGGCGGAAATGAATGATGTAAATCAGAAGTTAATAAAGCATTATAAAAAAAAAATAAAGTTTACCAAAGAGGTTACAAGTTCAGGTGAGGCTTTTGAGAAGTCTCTATATATTGACCCCAAACTTGCAATATCTTCTCTAGACTAAGCATTTGAAACTTCAAATTAGAATGCTATCAATGGTAGCTCTCCCCAAACTTCACTGATCTAGAGTACACCAGTTTAGAGTTCAGGAATAATCAAGCCAGGCTAGGGGTCTCCTGTTACAAATTTTGTTGGTAGTGGGGTGTTTTTGTCTCCTTGTCTAAAGGTGAATATCTCATTTTGAGTGTCTGAGTTTTGATTCTAGCTGTGTTACTAACTAGCTGTGAGAACTGTAATTCACTTACACTAGTGTCAGCTGAACCAGAACCAGCCTCTAACCTGTGGGTGGCCAGAGCCAAACAAACAGCAGGCTAGAGACAGGAAAGTCAGGAAACAAACAGAAATTTAATTAATTTCAGAGTGAGGAAAATGACAGATACATATGGAAGCCCCCCTTCTTAGAAGGAGGGCTTAGCATACTGGACTAAAGACAGGTCTTATATACATCCTGAACTGGACTTTGACATAATAATTTTTACGTCTTAAATTACTGTTCCCACAGGCCCTGTGGGAATAGTATCATCTCAATTCTTGGAGGTATGTGATAGATGACCTTGGGAAATAAAGGGATCTAAATTCCTCAGTGAACAAACTTTGCCAGAGGGTAATATCATCCTGAGCTCAAAGGATTATTGCTATGACACACTCAGGACACAACCTGCTTGCTGGGTCTTAGCTCTAGGAAACAGGATATCTCAAAAATATTTTGACATTAGCCTGTAGTTTCCTTATTCAGAAAATGAGAGTGTTCAATTAGACTCTCTGTAAGGTCCCTGATATTTCCAAAACTCTATAATGTACCTGGAAAGGTCCTCATACGTATCACTCCTCTACCCTTCCCCACCCCCACTCTCCTGCCAGGATTCTCTACCTTGCTTGGTACTGACCTCTGTAGTTAGGAGAGAAAAAGCTTTGTGCTAGCACTTCTCAGAATCAGGCCCAGATCTACTCATCATTTGATTCCCAGAGGGACCTGAGGAGGGTCAAATCACAACCTCACTTGTAACCTTTGTCCGTGAATGGACAAATGAAATATGACCCTAACCAGAGATGCTTGCTCTCCCAGAACAAAGTTCTACATGATAAAACCCTACTGTTCTAAATCTTTCAGACAAACTACCACCCATGCCTGAAATAATGGTTCTCTCATCTCCACTTTTGGAATCCTTTGCTTTCTTCAAGCTTCAGCTCATAAAACACAGACTTGAAGCCTTTCTTGATCCAATTCTGCCCCTCCCCTCAGCATTTAGACTCGTCTTCTTCCTCATATTAGTTTGTATTACCTATCTGGGCACATATTGTATACCCCTAATTTATCTGGGCAGCTAGGTGGCGCTGTGGATAGAGCACCAGCCCTAAAGTCAGGAAGACATCTTCCTGAGTTCAAATCTGGTTTCAGACACTTAATAGTCATGTGACCCATTGCAAGTCACTTAACCCTGTTTGTCTCAGTTTCCTTATCTGTAAAATGAGTTGGAGAAGTAAATGGCAAATCACTCTAGTATCTTTGCCAAGAAAACCCCAAATTGAGTCAAAAAGAATCAGACAAGACTATCTCTCCTTGGTGTCTAGCACTACAAAAATATAAAAATACTATCTACCTCTAAAGGTTGTTGTAAGTATCACTAAGATAATATATGCCAATTCCTTAGTGAATCTTTAAGTTCTATACAAGTATTAGCTATTATTATTATTAATGTTGGTTTTAATATTTATTTAATTAAATATATATATATGTATATGTGTGTGTGTGTGTGTGTGTGTATACACAAAGAGGGATGAAAGTACAAGTGTAAATTCCGGGGCATTGTCTCTCCAAGTGGATATTTTAGGGAATTTGCTTCCAAAACAATCATGAAAATGACTTGAAGAGTCAGTGAGGTAAGTGTAGACATTCTCTGATTCTGACTGGGTATCCACATGGTAAAGAGGAGGCTCTTTAAATGGCTATGACCTGTCAGTTTCAAGTCTAAGCTATTTGCATCATTCACTTTTATCTTCATTTGGTGACTCCTTAGCTCATGGCATTTAGTGAGTAAACACATGGTAAGGGGAAAGGCCTTAGGATTTTCTCTTTGAAAATCATAGAACTCCAAGAAACAGGTTTTGATTCTTGGTGTTTTCATTTATTTCCATTCTAGGTGAAGGGATTAGAACCTCATGGCCCAGTGAATTTGGAAGACTTTCAAGAGAGCCCTCTTGTCCTGGCATTCCAGAATTCCAGAGTCTAGTTTAGGGGATGTAGACAACACTGCATTGATGCTTTCAAAAGAACTGACTGACTCCTATGATCTTTCAAAGTTTCCAAGTTAGAGATTCTAATCCCTTTACCTAGAGTTTAAAAGAACAAAAAAAAGGGCAAGGATCAAGGCCTATTTCTCAGTAACACATGGCCTCAAAGGGGAAAAGGCCCTAAGGTCTCTCACCCTAAGTCATTGTGAGTGAGGCAAAGAGGAAATAATTAAAACTCATCAGCCCTTTCAACTATCTCTACAGTCAAAGGGCTCCCTCTCCACTACATGGTTTGCTGACGAGAACCAGTTACAGAATTCTCTAATGTTCTATGATTTCATGATTTCCTAGTAATAAACTATCTAGCCTCTTCACATGAAAAGACACTGCCTCAGGGATTCTATGCATGTGCCAGATTTCCATTACATATTATCATGAGTTCAAGAGCTTCCTTGGATCTAAGACCCTATCTTGATTAATTTTTTATATAATATACCTCAAACATGCTACATGTTTGTTCTGGCTTCTCTGGAAATAAAATAGTTGGTTTGAGAACCAGAAAAATATTATTCCAGTCTTATAAAGACTGGCACTAAGAAGGGATTGTTGATACTTTCTGACAGTGACCTTACTAATGACAAATCTTGTGCATCCATTTCTTATCTCTGCCATCTCCCATTCTAATACATCATCAGAAAGGCTATCCAACTGCTGAAATTTCACCCAGAACTATGGTTATCCTATACCCCTTTAAGTTTACTCCCAGGCCATATTTCTTCCTCGAGATGTTCTTTTAGAAATAGATACAGTGTAGTTTAAATGTAGACCAGGAATCAGGAAATAAAAGAGTTAAAATCATGATTCTAATGTTTACTGTAAGACACTACATGACCATAGGAAAGTGGCAACTTGTTTTCTATTTCAGTTTCATGTTTGAAACATCTATGAAAAGAGTCATCTATGAAACAGAGATAAAATATTTGTAATAATACTGCAAAAAAAGCTGCTGTGAGTATAAAATGAAATAATGTGTGCAAAGTGGCTTGTAAATATTAATTATGATCATTGCACTTGGTCTGGACATATGTCTGCCTCCTATGACTAGAGCCATAACTCAACTAGACCACCAGGGTTTTCACTAGAAGCACTAAAATTTAAAGGGAAAAAGGTGTTGAGAAATTTAAAATACCAATTTCAAAAGACCATGCATTTTAAAATTTTGTTGCCATTTAGATTTTGATAGTGCCTTTGCTCCTTCACTGTCATAGAAACATCTTAGTTTGGCACCCATTTATCAAGAATAAATCATTAAACTAGAAACAACCAGATGGAATTGTTCCTTCCTTTAGCATAAATATTGGGTGAGCTCTTCTCCATCCTGGTCCTGACCTGTTTTCTCTCAGGCAATGACCTCACCAGCAACAGTCTCAGGGTAAGCTGCAGTTTCTCCACACTGTTCCTGGTAGCTTTAGGTCTCTATGATGTGGGGAACTGTGCCCCTACCACCTTACTTTCAATTGAATTTTTCTGAATTGCTTGTTTTTACATTGTTTTGTTTTTTTTACATTTACAAAAAAAATTTACAATTTTTTTTTACATTGCTTGTACTTGTTTTTACATCATGTGTTACAGAGTTGTTTAGAGGTTATGTTCTGTGCTGCTTATCCCAGGCCCCAACGTTATTAGTTATGGCTGTGATGTTTCTCCTGCCTAATAAAAATCCTCTTCCCTTTCACACCAGATATGAGGAAGGGATCATAACCTAAATAACTGATATTATGTTTTTACACTGAACACTCAAGGATCTGTAATGCTGCTACCTCAGAGGCTACCCAGTCAAACCCACTCCTTTTCCAAGGTGAGAAAAGAGGCCCAAGATGATTAAATTACTTTCCCAAGGTCATATAGATTATGAGCTTTTTGGACCCAGGCATTTGGACCCAGTCCCCTTAATTTCAAAGTCAGTGGGTTTTCCACCATCATCGTCTTAAAAAGTTGTTGTGGTTAAAAACAAAACAAAACAAAACAAAACAATCCTTACCTTGAGAGCAAAATGGTGAATAACTTCTCTAAACTTAGGTAGGCTTATCTTTAGAACAGATAGTATATCTCCAGTCCTATATGAAAATTCATTTGTGTGTGTTTTAGTGTTCTGAAGGGCTTCCTTCATATCATGGTGAAGTATAGGAATAGGACTTTATTAGAGGGTTTACATTTTTTTAAACTCTTCATTTTTATCTATTCCTTAAAGTAGACTTAAAGAAATCTAATTGGCAAAAGATGCTTAGTGTCAATGGACTTAAAAGTAAGGAATCTGCATTTAAAAATAGAAGATTTTACAATTTAGAATTTTAATGATTTCTAACAGTTTCCTTCCCAATAGTTCAAATTAATGAGACTGTATTTAATTTAATCAATAAAGAGCTCTGAATACATTATTGCTATACACAAGCTTTACACTTTATAAAAGGTTTAACAGAAATAGCAGAAATAACCAAAAGGGGATGATTCTTTGTAACCTTGATCCAGAATCCAAAAAGGAAAGTCCTCTCATCATCATTAGAGGTTTGCTTGCATTGTATTTTTAAAGAAATTACCTAATTGAGTAAATTCAGGGAGAACCTAATGGGGAAAGCGATAGGGGAAGCCTGTGCATTTAAAACAACAGCAGTATTAATAGCAACAAGAACTAACAACAAGAATTGCTGCCAAACTCCTTACCATCTCTCTCCCTCCTTTCAAAAAGACTTTTCTGAAATGATGATTATTTTCCCAACTTAGTGTCATGCAATTTTACTTCATTAAACTCACCAATACCCATGTATAGAAAGCAAACCCATCCTGAAATAGACAGATCAGCTGTTACCCTCTCTAATTCTCCCCATTGAAGATCCATTATTACAATTCTTTAATGTGATTATAATATTCTATGTTATATTTAGTTTATCTGTACATATCTGATCTCATCTAATGTATTTGGGGTAAGAATCAAGCCTTTCTTATTTCTGTGTCTTCTGTATTACCTCCATAATTACTTGATTTATATTGGAAGTGGCTGGTAGGGGAGGTGGGATGGGGACATTTTTTTTTCTACCAGAACATATTACTACCTTTACCCAACATTTGTAATCCTAACTTCCAGGGGGGCTGAGATTTTAAGTGACTTGCCCAAGGTCTATATGGCAATATGCTTTAAAGATCCAACTTGAATCCAGGTGTTCTTGAACTGAAGGCTGGCTCTATGTCTAGCCATTGTTGCCTGTCATACATATTAAATGCTTAATAAAATGTTTGCTGAATTGAAATTACATTACGAACTTACTTTGTACTTTTTGGCAATATAAGCTTCTTGCCTAAGATGAAGCAGGCACTGGAATTCACAGGTTTATCCTAAGAGGAATGATCATAGATTTTTGAGCTAGAAGGTGTCTAACACCTTTATTTGACAGATGAGGAAACTGAGGTTTTAACAGATTAAATGTCAGAATCAGTGGTGATATAGCTTATATGGGTATCAAGTAGAATTTAAATTTGGGTTGTTTTGACCCTAAACCCATCACTCTCTCCATTGAGTCACCTAGTTAGCTTTGAATGGAACAATTACTTTCTTCAGCATTCAATGGGTAATCCTAAAAAGTTGGGATTTCCTAGTAGTTTTATGTATAAGCTCCCATATGGTTCACTCCATATTATTAATCTAGAACTCTATTAGCATTTAGGAAAGGGTATCCCAGAAAGAATAGTTACAAAAACATTTCCTTCAACCCGGGGGAATACTTCCCCTTACACAAATAAGGTCCCTAGACTATAGTAATAGTATCACATGTGTAAAGAATATGTGTGATCAAGGAGCCTCTGATGAATCTGATGAACCTTGAGGTCTCCTGGACCCTCCCCGCTCAATGCTCATTCATCTAAGATTAGGAAAGAATAAATGAAAGAAAAGATGCCATAATCTGATGGATCCATGGTGACTAGGTAGGAGAAGAGAGACTGCCCTATCTCCTACCCTAGCCAGAAGCTCGTAGCACTTCTGACCTATTCCAAAAGAAGAGAAGAAGCAAAATGGGTTAGATCACTTTTTTTTGTATTCATGCTGAGATCTAGTTCAGCAACTCATGAGCCATCAATCCTTTTAGCTTTGCAGTCACCCAGAAGACTATTTGTTACTGGAAAGTTCCAGTGTCACAGTTACATATGGCCAGAATAGGTACTTCAAGTTTCCATGTGTTGTAAGGGAACCAGGCAAATAATATACATGCATCTTCTTTATAAGACACCAGGAAATGAATATCTTTGTATACTCTAAGGAATGAGTCCTCGCTGTCCAATATCCCCACCACTTATACACATATGCATATACATACATGTGACATAATTAGAAAGCTGTCTTGGAAATCAAGAAAAATCATGTTCATCTCTTGAGTCTGACACATATACTTAACCTCTTAATGGCATAGGAAACTCTAAATCTCAAGTTACAGAAATGGTATAGATTAGCATCAATGGGTGGGATTTCTTTACATTGGTGAAATCACAAGCCTAAATCTAGGTCCAAAAGAAAATCACAAGTAGAAATGATTGTATGGAATTACCAAAAATATATAGTTTGAAAATAGTTCTGCTCCATGAATTTCCCTCTGCCATGACTTTCTAGGGTAAGGAGCAATAGATAGCTATTTTCTGGGTATTTTATTGGTATTTATGGTCAGAAGCGGGGGGGATCCACATATAGTTGAGTCCTATTTTCCCTAAGAATACCACGCATTCTGTTCATTAAGACACATCCTCCCATCCATATCTTGTCTACAAGTAATGTTCCTCCATCCATCTCCACATGTTGCTTAACTTAGTTCCAAATTTCCCATTCTTTTTGTTCACCCTCATTATAAAATTATTGTCATTTGTAGTCCTGTACCACATTCCACTTAAAACCTGGAGGGAGGGAGAAAAGGAGTGCTGTCTTCCATCATCTTGGTAATAATCCAATGGTTTCTTTATATTAGTAATTCTACTCATGTTTTGGCTAGCTCACCCTGGTCTCTGATGGCTTGGCATTCCTGTGCCCATCCTAGTGGTCAGGTCTCTTCTTGGAAACTGGTGAATCCTGCTATGTTGCCTTCTTAATTTACTGTGCTTCCCTCTGTCCCATCTTTAATCTACTGGCATTCATATATCCATGCTTATGAAAAATAATGGGGCCAAGTGTGACCAAAGATAAAAATGAAGATAGCAAGGTTATTTTATGTTGGAGGGATCAAGCTAACCACTGCCTAACCTGCCCTTTACTTCCATTTCTACTGTCTTCCAGTCCTTAACTACTGTAACAGTAAGATGATTGGACTTTTGAAGAAGTGGGATGCTGCTCAGCTAGTTCAAAGCTGATGCAGGCAGGGTTAAAGGGAAGGAATATGGGATCTGACACAGTGTCAGCACAAGTAGGAATCACTGACAAATTCACGGAATCAATTTATATAGGGGGGGGAGCTAAAAGAGCCAGTATAGAATAAAGAAAAAGCCCTCATTGAACCTCCATCATTAATCATAGAACGTGAGAGATGGGATTTATGAAAGCCAATTGTTTTTAGTGCCTTCCCCCTGAGATTATCCCCAAGTTATCCTATATTTATTTTGATTTTGCATTATTATTTGTGTGTTTTCTCCCCTTTTATACTGCCATCCTTGAAAGCAGTGGATATTTTTGCCTTTCACTGTATTCCTAGAACTTAACACAGTGACTAGCATAAAGTAGTTACTTAATAAATGTTTGTTGACTTCACTTCATTTGAACAATTGGAGTATAATTACAGGTAGTACTTAGGTTTTACGCAAGCTAGATTTTGGGAAAATTTATGACCTAAATTCAGATGATGTTCATTGATATGCTTTTTGCTCCTATGTCAGATGAACACTTCACTTTATTAAGAATGATTGGGGGTGGCTAGGTGGCGCAGTGAATAGAGCACAGGCCCTGGAGTCAGGAGGACATGAGTTCAAATCTGGCCTCAAAAACTACTAGCCATGTGACCTTGAGCTAGTCACTTACCCCCAATTGCCCTACCTTCACCCCTCCAAAAAAAAGCAAAAAAAAAAAAAAAAAGGAATAAGTGATAGTAAGGAAGTCCTTAGAATTCAATTGTGGATGAGGACCATCCACAGTAGAAAATAATGGGACTCACTTTGGACCATGCAAAGAATCCCATTTTGTGCTGCCTTAGATGACCCTTCCTTGGGTTTAGAATCTTGGCATTCACAGCTGCGGCCCAATGCCTTGGCTTTGTCTTCTATTCTCATGGATCCCAAGAAGCACTGTGGCAGCCAACCCCTTGTTTGAATACTCTTTTGGTTTCTTTCTAGGTGAGTTTCAAGTCAGCCTTTGGAGACACTAAATAATTTATTACAATGTTAGCATTTCATAGAGTGAGAACAGGGAAAACTGTATAGTTAGAAACCATAGTTAATAAATGCTATATCTGGGGTGGACTAATGACCCATTATAACAACAAAATTTTTGAGTGGGTAAGTGGGCCTCAGATCAAGGTAAAAAAAAACCCAAAACAATAAACTTGTGCTTGTTATATCCACATCCTTTGAACCTTTTCTTTTGCATTTATAATAGTTACTGTCAGCACCAGAGGGCTTCAGAACCCTGCCTATTCATGACATAGCTATCTCTAAGACAGCCAATGAAATCCTCCCCTCCACTCCTGGAAAAACAATTAAATTGATCAAGTTGTTTTGTCAAAGTGAGGCCAAAGGGACTTGACTATTCTTTCTTTATTAATGTCACTCCTCTCGTCCTGTTCATCCAATCAGTTGCCACGTAGTGTCAATTCTACCTCTACGGCATTCCTTCCTCTCACACCACAACTACCCTAGTTCTGGTCCTCTTCACCTCTTACCTGGACCATTTCAATAACTTTCTAATTGTTCTCCTTTTATAGTCTCCCCTCTCCAAATTCTTTACACAATAGCCAAGTTGATATTCCTAAAACACAGGCCTGATTCATCACTTCTCTTCTAAAGAAGCTTCAGTGTCTCCCCACTGCCTCTAGGATAAAATACAACCTCTTTGGTATGTTCATAGCCAGGCTGCAGTCTGTCTTTCCAGGCTGATTGTATATTAATCTCCATCACTAATTTTACTTCTTTGCCAAATGGGTCTACTTGCTCTTCTTTGTACATGACCCTCTATTTCACATCTTCATGCATTTACTCTTGCTTAATTTCTTGGTATTCATTGTGAAAAATCTATTTTTTAGTTCTTAACTTTTCTCAAGGCAAAATTACATTTATTAGCAAGTTGCTTTCTTCTTCTAGGACAGATTTTTGCACATCTCTAGATGTATAATAAAAAAAGATTGGTGTCTTTCTCTCTAGCCCTTGTTCTTGAATTGGGGCATTATGTCAGGACCAGACTCTGGTTTTTGGAGGGGTGGTTGACACTGCTTGGTCTTTCCCTGACCCATATGTGCTCCTGTGTTGATTTCCACTACTCAGGGTTATGCTCTCACACCCTGGATCACTGAGATTCAGAGTGCTGGTACTTCTGGATTCTCCATGATGTTTCAGGACAGAGTTCTTGAGAATGTGGTACCCCTGTGTGCCCTAGCTGTCCCAGTTTGTGTGCTGTTGTGCCTCTCTGGTTGATTTTCTTCCTGGTGACTTCACAATGACCAACTATTGATTTCCAGTAACCTTGGTGATTTTCTGATGATGCTGAGGCTTTCTCAGGAGAGTGTTCTGTTGTTGTTAACTCTGGACCCAGAGCTTTATAAGCTACAGGGTTTCTACTGGTGCTTTTATTGTGGTCCACATATCTATTGTCCATAGGCCTCTGGCTGATTTTTGTGTAGTTTTGAGGTAGAAGAAATTATTGTACTTTAGTACAATGTACAGAAGTACATTACTGTACTTCTTTTGGAAGAAATTACTGTACTTTTGATGAGGTATGGACTCTGGGAAACCCCTTGAGCTCTTTGAGGTATAGGCTCCAGGAACCCCCCTCCCCTTGAACTCTGATTAAATCATCCTATTTGATGAAGCATTTGCATGAGGCCATAAGCCTTACATTGTGGCTGGGCCCAAACTTCTGTTTCTAGACTTCCCACCCTTGAGTCTATCAAAATATCAATCCACCCTTCACCTGGCATAGCCCACCATTATCTATAGTCTCCAGGTAGCCTCCAGCAACTTCCCACCCTTAATCACTCATTGACCTCATTTGACTCCTGAAGACCCTCCCCAAACCCTTCCTATAGACTACCCCTAGATTTCTCCCACAATCTTCTATATATAAGACCCCATCTTGTCTCCATGTATGTGAGAGCACCATAGAATGACCTAGCATAGGCTTACTCTGTGTCTAATACAAGCGAACTTTTGATAAACTTTACTTTTCTTTGGCTGAGAAGACGAGTTGAATTCATTTGGCAGGACCCGGCATGTTGGTATTTTGGGGTCTCCGGAGCAACCCTAACCCTCTTTATGGGAACCCTCTTCACTTTCTCATTGGATTTTTGATCATTATTTGGTCCAATACAAGTTTCAGGGTTTTACTGGAACTAACATGTGGGATTCTGTCATGCATCTTCATGCATCAAAGCACCTTCATGCCTTCCTGAAGGATGTATCTCTGTGCTTGAGACATTCTCCTTCCTTACCTCTACATATTAGAATCCCTTTTTCCCTTCAAGGTTTAACTCAGTTACTACTTCTCCAAGAAGTCTTTTCTGATTCTCTCTTGTTAGTACTTTCCAAAATAAATTTGTTTTTATTTTGTATGTATATTAAACTTGTCAGTAGATGTGATGTATGAACACATGAATCCCCCTTCTATCTCCACACTTGGGATCTCAAAAAAAAGTAAACTTCTTAAAGGCAGGAACTATTTTGTGTCTTTTTATTCCCAGAATTTAGGAGGGGATTTGTCACATTGGTAATTCTTAGTAAATGTTTATTGATTTATTAAATAATGTTCATGGGGTCATCTACAATTTTCAGTTCTCTGATTTCAGTTGTGTACATATGGACACATGGAAATAATTTTACTCTTCTCTGACTGTCAGATTCCTCACACTAATAATTCCAAACCATCTCTCTTCAAGGCTCATAATCTAGCTGTTCCTCCGACAACGTTATCAAAAAATATTGCTGTCTATTCTCCCTATGCCCTTCAAAATTGATTTCATCATTTCCTATGCATTCAAGTATAATTAGAAAGTAGAATACCTCAGAATCTATATATTTAACTCTTATCTTTTCCCTGGATGTGTCACGCATCATATCTCCATTTGGATTACTTTAGACATGGCAACTCAACTTGTCAGAAATAGAACTCATAATCTTTCCTAAATCTGCCATTCTACTAACCTTTCCTATTTTTTGTTAAGAGTACCATCATGCTTCTAGTTGCCTAGTTTCATTACCTTGGAATAATAATAACAAACTCCTTTATCTTCCTCTCCCTGCATATCCAATCAGTTGCCAAATCTTGTTAATTCTGCATTCATTGTATCTATGGTATCTGTCATCTTCTCTCCACTCACAAAACCAGAACTGCCCTAGACCAAGTCCTAATTGCCTCTCATCTGGATCACAGCAATTATTTCCTAGTTGATCTCTCTGCCTCCTGGCTCTTTCTTTCTTCTGCCTTTCCAATCCAACTAATCCAGATTTGCTTGACTATGCATCTGATGATGTTATTCCCCTGCTCAAGTACCTCCCAATTTACTTTATGATGTGACCTAAGCTCCACAGCTTGCCATTTAAGGCTTGTCACAATCTAGTGATAGCCCACCTTTTCCAGCTTATTTCACACCAAATTACCCTAGTCAATGTATGCTTAAAACAACATTTTGTCTTATGTTTCCATGCTTTCACAAGGTATCCCCAATACCTATAATTACTCCTGCTTTACCTCTGCCTGCTACAATTGCAGGTCTCAATCAATAGAACCCCTACTATATGAAATCTTTTTTGATTCTCCATAGTGGTTATGATTGTTTTCCTTCTCAAATGATGCTGTATTCATTCATCATTTTATTTGATATTTTCTCCTAAAAACTATATATATATGTGTGTATGTGTATATAGATATATGTATATATATGTGTGTGTGTGCATATATACATAATAACACAGGTTTCCATGTATGCACTAGATTCAGACTTATATATAATGAATGTTTTCTTCAAGAAGGGAGTCCAGTGGTGCTAAAGACATGATTTAATGTCATTAAAAAAATGAAATGGACCGTGACTTAACAGACAAGAAAAAATATGCTTTGGTTAGACTAGACACTTCCCCTGGAGGCTGAGAGAAGAATAAAAGATGGACAGATCATATTTCCCACTGGTATGTGTGCAATAGCAAAAGAACTAGACAAAAGCTCCCAGAGCCTTAGGTGGACCTCCTATGGGGGATTTATGTGAAGACATATACAAAAGTTACGTAGACTGAGAAGGCAAAGATAGGTCAATATCTACACTATTGGCAGTGAACACACATCAATAATTTCACTTATCCATTAAAGCAACAACATTTCCAAGTGTCCAACACTATAAGAGAAACCAAGTTCCAGGAATTGTTGGGATCTTCAGGTACAATAAAAATGATTTCAGGTCCACAGAAAGTGAAATGGTGTAGAGAAGAAGCACACAAGTCTGGGTTTTAAAAATGTTGCACAAATGAAATGCCCTGTAAAAAGAAAGAATCAACAACTGGGATGGGGGTAGGGCTGTGGGGGCCCTAGCAGGGACAATGGCAGTCTCTAGGAATAGCTGACAAAACTTAGTGTTTGCCAGAACAAAGTTTCAGTAACATGTGAGAACTTTCCATTTTTTTTTATTTTGCCTTAAAAAATTAGATATTCTATGGGGAAAAAAAACAGAGATATATTCTCCTAAAAAGATTTAGGTTGTTTCTGTATAATGTCAAAACAACTAGATAAAAAATGAAAGTAGTTTCATTTTCCATACTCATAAAACAGTGGGTTTAACTGATTCTTCATCATTGTACTCATTTCAAAGAACACCAAAAAATCTTCAGTGATTGAAATGACAAATTGTTCTGACATAATGCAAAGCTCCAGTATTAATTGAAAAAAAAATTAAGAAAAAAGATGAAGATCTTACTTACAAAATATGACTAAGACCAGCAGCCATTTAACATCTCTATGGCTCAGTTTTCTCATTATCTTAATGGGAATAACAATATAAACCTTTTCTATTTCACAGAGGTATTGTGAATCTAAAATGAGATAATATATATGAAAAATTAAGTGTGCTACACCAAATGTAAGATACTATTATTCAATGAAATGGCTGTGAGAAGTCTGTTGATTAAAGAACTGCATGAGATCGTATGGGATGACATTGGAATATAATAATAAATATTTTATTTTCTGTATGAATAATCACAAGAAGCAGTATGCCATAGTGCGTAGAATGTTGAGTTTAAAGTGAGAAAGACCTTAGTTGGAATCCTGTCTTGGACACTTACTAATTGTGACCCTTGAGTAAATCATTTGACCTGTCTTATGCCTCAGACAACTCATTAGAATTTACCTACTAAGCCAAAGACAGATTGGAGTCTGTTTTGGCACAGGGAGTTCCCACACCAGAAATTTCCCCCACTGATAAAATAGAAGATTTTTGTCATATTCATGGATGATGACTATAGGGATATATAAACATTCATTTTATATGAAAACAAGTCCATCTCTAGCTTGATTCAGGCTCATCTTTTACATATATGTATGAATTTATATATTGTTTATGTATACACACATATACTATATATACATATATTTATGTGTCAACACATATGTATATATACATATACATACATATGGTATGTATATGTATTTGTGTGTGTGAAAAGTTGTCTTTCATTTTGAATTCATGCTGGCTAATCTGAATGTCACCCTTGTGTTTGAAATTTGAGCTGCCCTAATGAAGTTTCTAGAAAATAATACTGTCAAATGCTCTTAGAGAACATTCAATTCACTTAAAACTGGGGGAAATAATGAAGGAAAGAATCAGTTTCTCTGAAACATCACAATAGCACGGGGAAAATAAATCAGAAATGATGCATATAACCTTTTTGTAATTATATTTCTAAAAAAAACATTACTTACATTAGCCAGACAGGGTGAAGGGAACAAATGAAACTTTTGCTTATCTGGTTAGGCAGGTCATAGTCCCAGTTGTTCAGGGGTTTTTCCCCCAGGTGAGATCTCTGTTTAAAACTAGTGGTGCCTATTCATTCATTTGCCTCTTCCCAGGCTCTTTTAAAGCTTCCAAGTGAGTTTTCTATTTGAGTATTTTCTTTCTGCTAATGAGTCAATTGAACTGTCTCACCCCATCTCAAACTCTCCCAAAGCCAAAGAACATATTGTAAGGGATAATTTAAAATACGGCACTCGCCACTTTCCTCATTAAAATTATGTAGTACATTTTCTTTTTTGTTTTCTCCAGGGTGGCTGTAGAAATATAACTACATAATTACTGTTTTTCATTATTATCGTAAATATGCTGTTCCTTCCATATTAAATTACTTGTCTTATAAGCTCTCCTGCTGCCGCCATGCTTGAAAGGTCTAGATGGAAATGTCTTCAGAAGCTTATTGCAAATGTAGGCTTTTATACCTTTGGACCTGTGTTATTATTAGTAGCCTCATAGGAAATGTGTATGGATTAACTAAAGATTGTAAAGTGGTTTTAAAATCAATGTAATATTGATTTTAATTTTTACAGATACTAATGCTCTCATAATCATATCACTGTGGTCACAAAACAACCCTGCCAAATTGAACAACCTTCTTATTACTTATAGATTCATCTGGATGTGTAAACTAAATTCTATATTCTCCCCAGAACATGTTTTTTGTTCTTCTTCCTAACATCTCCATCTGTGTTAATGGCATCACCATTTTATCAGGCCCTCATACTTAAATTCATGGAGTAATTTTTTTCTTCCACCCTTAAAACCAATTTGTCCAAGTCCAATCAATCCTACCTTCCTAATCCATTCTGAATTTACCTTATCCCTTCTAGAAATAGATTCACACCATTTCAGTTCATGTTACATGAATTATAATGATAATTTTAGCATCTCCTTATTAATTTACCACCCCTACCTGCTCAAACTTCTTAGGTGTTTACCTAGTGACTAAACAACAAAATCTAAACTTTTTAGACTGACATTCAGGGTCCTCCATGATCTGTCTTGAGTGTTATGGGACTATAGTAACCTAACGCAGCTTCCTCCTGCATGAAGTCTTAATGTTCCCAGCTTTTCTAATGCAGCTTCCTAGTCTGGGACTAGCCCCATGTAGTCAGGTCTTCTCAGAATAGGTTGGTGCCCTACAACAATGCAAGTCACTATGTTCTGATGCCTTACTTAGATGCTTTTCCAGATTGAGACAAGGGGGGGGGGTCTTGTCCAGAAAACAAAAGTACAACTGTCTTCTTGTTGCATATTCTCATTGTATCAGGGCAAAGTTAACCACCTTTGTTAAATGTTAAGTGATTTGTGAGTGCCTCATTTACTCGCAACATCAAACTTGAACTAAGAGGGTATTAGAGGCATGAGTATAATAGCAACCAAAGGTTTTTGCATTACTGTTCTATACCATTGCCATATATCTATTCTTCAATCCTGTTAACATATCCCACTTAATGTTTCTCAAAGTCATCTCTTCTTTTTTCACTTCTGTCTTTGCTCAAAAAACCTCCTATGCCTGGAATATAATCTTTCTCTCAACTTTGTTAACTCATTCTTTGTTGTAAATCCTAGTGACATACTATGTCATAGATTTTAATTTTGTCCAAGGCAATTTGGACAAAAATGTGATTAAATAATTATACAGCAAATTTGCTAATGAACAGGGACTCAGACCCCGTCAGAAAACCCTTAGAACCAGCATGAGGGAGAGAGTTTTCTTTTATGAATAATAGGAGGAGCATACAAAACAGAAGGCATCATCAATGGATAGGAAAACAACAGGATTGGTTATAAAACTTGGAGCATCAAAGGGCTAAGGAATATGATTGGCTGGAAAGTGGGAAGGCTGGGTTAGCAACAACCTTTCCCTGTTATTAAGAAATGTTAATTGTTTGAGTTGGCTTCAAGGACAGTTTAGTGACAGTGGACCAAACTACCTTGGATAACAGAACAGACTCTGGTGTCCATTTGCATCCTTCAAGGAATAGATTTCCTTGAGGCAAGAATAGGAGAGGGAAGGGGAGCAGCCAGGTGGCAGTGAAGAACCTGTCCTAGAGTGAGGAGGAGGACCTGAATTCAAATCCATCCTCAGATACTTAACAGTTACTAGCTGTGTTACCTTGGGCAAGTCACTTAACCCCAATTGCCCCTCCAAAAAAAATAGGAGAGGAATTTGCAAGAGAAATGAAATTCTGATCTTAACTCAGACACAATGAGTGATTTATAGGAAAGCTGCATTTCCAAACTTAACTCTGAGACAAGTGAAGCATGACTCAGGCAGTTACAAAAACTGTCAGCAGTGATAGGGAATGAAATCAATAACAAAATAAAATCAATTTAATCTTCTCAATTGTACACTGAATTCTGGGTCTTACCTAACCTGTTCTACTCTTAACTTTGCTGATTCTTAACAAATGGCAAATAGTTTCAGTGTCTTCTTTTTTTATACATATTTTGAGATCTGTTAATATAATCACTATTCTTTGTTTCTACCCATTATTTCCCCTGAGATTCTTAATCTTTTCTATTTCTAGATGAATTTTTTATTATTTTGTCAAGGTATACAAAGTACCATCTGCATTGTGTGAATAGAATGGGGCTATTTGTAGTTGAAACCATTGGTGTGATTTAGTTAAGCTGGATCTCACATAAATTGCCTGTGGCTCTTCATTTGACAGGGAGATTACATGTTTACCTGGCTGGCTAATAGAGTTTCTGGGTTCCTTGCACTGAGAGTGCATCAATTAAACTTGCTGAAGAAATGATAAGAATCTGAGTCAACTCCTTTGTTTGTGTCCATTTCTTACATTTTTGTACTTTATAGCTTGTTTAAGCAGAATAAGTTGGAGCTTCTAGAATTGTAAGCAGCCTTGTCATAGTTATCCTTCTAATTTGCAAATTATTTTGTCCTTTCTCTACCCACTTGATGATCTAACTGCACACAGACTACTGATTCTTTAATGCTTGCTAAGCCTGAACTATTTATTTCTTGCCTGTTAAGATTAACATAATTTCCCTTTTTGTGTGTCATGTGTTTTGGTGTCAACAACTTTTGTCTTCTTGAATATAGAATTAATGATGTGCTTGCTAGCTTTAGGTTCCTTAACAATTGTCAAATCTGTGGCTTTTCCTTCCTTTCCTTTCCCTCCCGTCACTTCCTCCTGCCCCTCCCCTCCCCTTCCTGGCATTTTCTTTCCCTTTCATCTGACTTAGACATATATTCTCCAAACATGATTTTTTACAATCCAAGTAAATATATTTCATCAAATGCTTATTAAATACCTATTATGTCCAAGGCATTGTGCTAGGTACTGCATATGGAAAGACGAGAGCAAAATACTAATTTTGTTTAAGAAGTGTTCTATCTGCTGAGTGGGGGAGGTGAGACTTCCTCAGAAAAATAAACACATGGTACAAAATACATGCAAAGCATTTTTTTAGGTGGGTTTAAAGTTCTAACAACTTGAGGTATCAGGATTTTAGTCAATCACAAAGTACTTAAACATATATTCTCTGCAAAGCACCATGGTTTCTCCATACCTCTCTACATATGAACACACACACACGTCACTAGCCCAGTATGTGAATACGAGCAGGGACTTCATGTAGTGATTTCCAAAAGCTGAGCTGAAAAGAATGAATAGTACAGACATGATGGATTGGGAAAGACAGTCTATACAAAGACCCTGAGGTAGGAAACTGAGTGTCACATAAAGGGGAAAGCAAGCTGAAAATCAGCATGCAATTTATGAAAAAGTTTTATGCACAGTCAGTTCCATAATTCTATATTCCATTGGTACCAGACTGTGCCCTTACACTAGGCATTCAAGTAATTTCTCCAATTCTCCATTTGTTTCTTCCTTCTACCCAGTTACTTTGCAATATACTTCAGCAACATATCACTTCTGCTTATGCTTTTATTGAGACATTTTCATCAAAATGCCTTCCTTTCACCTAAAAGCTCTTTACATTACTTATATATAAATATATAATATATGAAATATATTATTTTCTTTAAAAAACTTAATTTAGTTGTTTACTTTTAGTTTACAAGATTCAGTTCCACAATCCCTTGAGTTTCAAATTTTCTTCCCCTCCTTGTCCGCTCCCCCCGCCATGATGGCATGCAATCAAATACAGGATCTGCAATACCTTCACATTAAACATTAGTCAGGTTATAGAGAAGAATTGTAACCAATGGAATGAACAATGGGAAAGGGGAAACAAAATCAAACCAGAAAAGGAAAGAGAGCAGGTAGTTTGCTTCAATCTGCATTCAGACCCAGTAGTTCTTTCTCTGAATGTGGACATCTCTTTCCATCATGAGTCTTTTGGAGTTGTCTTATAACCTTACATTGATGAATTTTGGTCATCACACATACATTGTATCTGTAATTCTGTACAAATTTTATTTAGCTGTTTTATATGCAGGATGTCCCAAAAGTCTTAGTGCTACAAAAACTTAAATGCTCCTTTCTGGTTAACCTTCTTCTCATAAATCAGGTATGTACTAACAAAGTTATATTGATCAAAAAATTAGAGACATTCAACCTGGAGAAGTGAAAACTTCGAAAAGGTATGATAACTGCACCCAAGCATTTGAAGGGCTCTCAAGTGGAGAAATCATTAGATTTGTTGTTTGGCAACAGGAAGTTAAACCAAGAGAAACGAGTGACATTTTCAAAGAGGAAAATTTAGACTTGATGTCAGGAGAACACTTGCTAACTTCCAATGTTTATTGGGCAGTTTCAAGATTGTGTCAATCCCCTCCAGCTTGAAGATCTTCAAGCTGATACTCAGGGGCAACTCATTGTGTATTTTATAGTTAGGATTGCTTTTCTGTAGAGGTTGGTTAGTTGGTTGCTGTGTTCACTTATTATTCTCAAATTATATGATCCTGACTCACCTCCCATTACTTACTTTAAGACTAAAGTGAAGGGAGAGTTAGTGCATGATTTTTAGTTCAGATGATTTTGCATTCAGTGCAGGCAGAGATTCAACCAAAGTATGGATCAATTCTCTATTCCTTGTGCTAGTTTTGTCCTAACAAATAACAGTAAGAAAACACAGGTGTTCTACCAGTCAGCACCACACCATCCATACCTGGATCTGTTGGTTAAAGAAAATGGAGAACTTCTGAGTACTGAGGATAAGCTCACTCACTTTGGCAGTATACTTTCCAGGGATGTGCACATTGATGATAAGGCTGATGCACGCATTGCCAGTGCTATCTAGCTTAGTGTTTGGGAATCTCTGAAGCCAAGGGTGGGAGAGAAGAGGTATTAGACTGTCTAGCAAACTGAAGTTCTACAGAGCTGTTGTGCTGACCTCATTGTTGTATGCTTATGAAACCCGGACAGTATACCAGTGACATGCTGGTAAACTGAATCACTTCCATTTGAATTGTCTCAGGAAGATTCTGAAGATCACCTGGTAGGATAAGGTACCAGATATCAATGTCCTTTTTTAAACTAAACTGCTAAGCATTCAAATTCCCATAATGAAACTGTGATGGGTCGGCCAAGTTGTTTGAATTCCAAATATACCCTTGCCTAAAAGAGTGTTTTACAGAGAACTCACACAAGGCAAGTGCTCACATGGTGGTCAGAAGGAGTGATAGAAGGACACTTTCAAGTTTTCTGCTAAGAACTTTGGAATTGATTGCATGACATGACAGGCACTGACAGGACTGTCCAGCCCAGCATGCCCTAATCAAAGTAGGTGCTGTGCTCCATGAGTAAAGCAGAATTGAAGTACCTCAAAAGAAACATGAGGTGTATAGATTTATGGAATCCACTCCGATTGTTCACATGGACTATTTGTGCCTGACCTGTGGTAGAACATTCTGAGATCATATTGTTCTGATTGTGTACAGTTGGACACACTGTAATTCAACTCTAGCATAGTGATGTCATTTTGGTCCTCTCTGAGAATTAAGGACAACAACTACTTTATATTTAATGACTTTATATTTATTTTGTATTTATTCTGTGTATACTTATATGTTGCATCCTCCAATAGAATGAAAACTCACTGAGAGTAGAGTTTTTCCTGTTTTTTCCCTTTGTATCCTTATCATCTAGGATAGCACTTGGTACATAGGTACTTAGCACATGCTTGTTTAAACCAGCTATATAAAAACTTAAATTAGAAAAACATTATTGTCATCTATGATCTCAATGGATGTCTCACTGTGAGCCCACAGAGAGTGAAATAGTATTCTCCTTCCCCTTCATCATGTTATTTGAGAGACTGGAAAAGTGGCAAACAATTCATCCAGGGGACACAAGAAGATCAAACACAAGTAGTCAGCTTAAAGGAATGTGAACCTGTTGTACCAGAAAAAAAATATTGGCAATGGGTTAAAGAAAAAAATTCCATTAACAAGGACATGTGTTACCTCTTTTTAATATCTGTTATCTACCCATGTACCTCACCATTATTGTATTCTGTCGTTAGAGCCAATATTCCCATTTGATGGGAAACACTTGTGGAATAGTGTGTTCTAGATTTTCAGAAGGATGTTTTGTACTGACTGTTTTTACTTTGCTATAGAATCTTCATAAATATCCCTTTGTTAAACTCACTGGAAACTCACTTTGTTAAAACACTGGAAATTCACTGATTGGTAATCAATAGGATGCATTTTGAGGACTCATGAGCTACAGTTCTCAATTACTCTCTGAGGAGCTAGCCTGCTCATGCAAGTGGGAGTGAAGATAATGCCCTCAGAGGGACTGTTGTATGGAGAAAAAAACTAAAGCAAAGGCTTACTTACTTGGCATAAATTGATGAATGAATAGGAAAGCATTTACTGAGTAATTACTATTTTCCAGGCACTGTTTGAAACTCGAGGGATTCAAAAGCAAACAAGGAAGACAATCCTTAAGGAACTTATTTTCTAAAAGGGAAAGACAGGGTATATATAGGGGAGTGGTCGTCAAGGAGAAAGAAAATTAGAAAGATTGCGAGTAAAATCACAGAGAAAATGACTAACCTTTCAGTTGGTCAGTCTTTTCTTCGGTTGACTATTTGCAATTTATCATACACACATAAGTTATATATATTATATATATTCATATGCTATCTGTGCATATATGTAAATATGTATATGTTATATATATAATTTTTACACAGTTTTTGAATGTTGTATTTCACATTAGACTGTAAGTTCTTTTAGAATAGGATTTTTTATTTTTGTTTGGCCTTTATGTCACCAGTGATTAGCACAGTGCATGACCCATAACAGGCACTTAATAAATGCTTGCTGATTGACTTTTTCAGGAATGATATTGTTAATTTGATTGATACTCTCAGAGATGGAGTTGGAAGAGGGGATGTGGGAAGTATTCAGAAACCAGATTTTCAGTGCTCATCAGTCAGAAACCAGGATGAGAGGGGTTGGAGATCAAAGTTTGAATCATAAAAGTTCAGAATTACACTGTCTTTAGGAGACTAAAAACAACCAAGGAATTAGGGTCATTCAGTCAAATAAATAGCCAATTCAATGAAAATGCAAATTAGGTTGATTTCCAGGTGTTTGATTGAATTTACCAGTCAATTGAACCAAAATGGTCCATTCAATGGCCACATATAACATACTTCCAAACTCTTTCTATCTTAAGTGTCCTACATTTCAAAATCGAAAAAAATAAGATTGCAAGCAAAAATTAATTTCTATGGACTTAATGCTAACCAAAGAGAGACCTATTTTTACAATTAAAAATAAATCCATAAAATTCAAATTCCTAATGAAAATCATTTCTGCTGAGAGAAGCATTCAAAATTATCTCCCCTAGGCTACTCTGGAAAATCTTATCAGTGTGAACAATTGTTTCTATTTACATTTATGGGAGACTATTCCTTTACCCATGATAGCATGATCACAAATAGATTCTTTAGGTTCATCAAAATGATTAATCTTTATTTAATCTTGGGGAGAGTTAACTGCCCTCAAGCCCACTGAAATGTATGGTGTACCAGGACTAAAAAAAAAAATCAGGTTAGTAGCCTGGTTGCTGTAGTATCAGAGATGGAGTGCATAATGGATGGATAAACAGTGTTAATGGGCTACCAGTTCTCCCTCTTATCTTCAAGGTGGGACTAATAGGTCTGGAGAAAGGAATCTGAAAGGAAATAAACACATGTAGAATTTGACTTAAAAGTATTTTTAATAAAAATTATAGCTTGGAAACCATTTGGAGAGCTAATTATTCTTGTACTTCCACAATTAAACAGAGAATTATTTAATCCATTATTGAAATGCTGTCACAGCTTGCTCATTTTTTCCCATTCATTTCATTTATAATTCTTGTATTCGAATCAAGTCACTTAGTTAGCTGTTGTCACAGGTGTTTCTAGATTAAAGTGTCACAGACTTGGATGTTGACCAGGAAGTTTGACTTGAACAAAAAACACATTTATCTAAAGGCCTCACCACCTGTGTTTTTTTTTTTGTTTTTTTTAGAAGCTAATGTGACTACCACAAGATCAAAGTATTGTAGAACCTCAGAAGGGAAATCAGAGATTCTTTCTGTTAACTGTCTGAAACCTATCTACAAAATTAGTATATTGTACAATATATTTTTGGTATCTAATTATAAGCAATAGAGCACTGTTTTTTTTTTTTTAACACCATACACCTGCCTCTAGCATCAAACCTCTGTGACTTAAATCCAAATCAATGTTTCCAATCCAATAAGCAGCAGCAATTTCTTAAAAATAATAGTAATGATCTGCTACAAGACTTGTAGTAGTAATTCACATTTACAGAGGAGTTACAGGATTTAATAGGATCTTTCCTCATAACAACCTTGTGAGGAAATAGTGTAAATTACCTTCATGTCTTTTTTTATGGATGATAAAACCAAGGCCTAGTTTTGTACCATGATTTTTCCAAGGTCATACAGCTAATGTATCAAAACCAGGACTCTAACTCAGTTCCCCTGACTTACAAGTCCTCACTACATACTGTGATGACATTACTAGTTTTCATGTTTAGAATTAACAGTAACACAAATGTAAATTAACACTAACATAGTTTTTTCCATTCCCATCTCTGTTAGTAATGTTACAAATAATAATAAATTTTATATGTGATATCATATAATCCTCATTGCTGTGTACATGTGAGGTTAGCACTCAAGACAGTCTCCTTTTGGTATATGTTTGATACTGAGACACTTGCAGGTCATTTACTATTTAATAAAAGGAGATTTATTTAGTTATTATAGGAAAATTGATAGATGTGGATGGCATTTCAAGCCGATTCAGCTGAGCAAAGCTTCCCTGCCTAGGAATTGCCATCCTGGTTCTATAGCCAAGCAACAGAGCATACATAGCTAGATCCCCTTTTGATTTTTTGTAGTCAGGTGACCAGGAAGTAACGTCAACAGACTGAGCCTTTAATCCCCTGAGCTACCCAAGTCTCAATGATGCTTTTAATCCTTTTAAAATAAAATAAGACCATCATGCATGGATAATAAGCATTTAAGATCGTGATCCCATCACAAATAGGTACTACAGGTTGTATTAGCTCCACTTATTTTATGAGGAAATAAAAAACCCAGACGTTTTTATTCATAGTTACATAGTTTCACATGTAATATTCAGACTCTAAATTCAACACTTTTTCTACTACACTATTGCCTTAATGAGTCACATTTCCAAAGTTTTGTGAAGAATTTGATAGGTAATTTATGATATCTTCACTAGTTAGATATTTGCAAAATATCAAATAGACTCACTAAAGTGACATGTTTGTAGCCCTATTATACTTCCACTGGTAAGATCACTGACTCTGTTGTTATTTGGGTACAACAGACTTCTTTTTATATACTTACCCCTCATCTTTGTGGAGGGCCCTCTCCTTTAGGTATCTAGAAATTTTGTGTTTTCCTCATCACCTTTCCTTATCAAAACTTGCTTTCTTGTGAAGCTTGGTTATGCACATCTGTCATCCCTACCACCAGAGACACAGTAGCTACTGATCTTGAGAGTTTATAGGCTGCACTGATTAGGTACCTGCAGAGGGTTCAGCAAACATGTGGTGAGCACTTGGGTTCCCAGGGCTACCAGGCTTTTCAGGAAGAGGTAAACCAGCTCAAATCAGTGGAATCAGGAGACCTAGTTTTAAAACAAATAGACCTCTGTGGGTAGAACTTAGATGGTGAAGAACAGAAAGCACTCAGCCAAGCTCTCTAAGCAACTTTAAAATAATACCTTAAATCAAATTCTAGAATATCAGGGTCAACAAAAGATCAGAGTAAGACATTCTTCCAATCCAAAGCAACCCAGGATGTTGGAAAGAGAGATCTGTGACATGGGGGGTAAAGGCTGGCATGTAGGTCATATGGATAAAACACGAGTGGTGGGACTAGGGAGTGGTGACAGAAGCAGCAGCAACTTTAGGAGCTCTCAATCAAGAGACAATAAAGGGACCTAGAAATTGATCAGAAAAAGTTTACAGGGCACCCTGTGTTATCACGTGATACATGACCATATCTTGTTTAGCAGCTCCATTGCCTATATTCACTTCTGGGTCATAGTTCAAGGGCTGAGAAGAGCACTTTTGGTCAAGAGGAAGCAGGAACTCTGAGGGACAGTATTGCTTTGGGTCACAAGGGATCAGGAGCCCTAAGGAACAATATTGTTTCTGGTCCCAAGGGATAAGGGGCCCTTTCTGGGTAAGGACCAGAGTAAAGAACAAAAGGAAAGTGACCATATCTCTTCCCAGATCCCATCACCTTGAAAGCACCAAAACTTCCAGGCTCTCAGAACTACCCCTGCAAACAGCAGTGTGAAAAAACCTAAGGCTTAAGACAATGCCTCTTCCTGCCATGCCAGGAATCAAGTTCAACTTTCACATAAAATTCAGAATCAAGAAATAGGTTAAAAAATGAGCAAACAACAACAAATATCTGACTATATAAAGCTACAGTGGTGATAGAAAAGACCAAGATACAAACTGTGAAGAATATGAAGTCCAAATAGTTATAAGCAAAGAAATCATTTAAGAATTATTGGATAGTTGAAATCCATGATTTAAAATAAAAAGAGCCTAGACATCATATTTGAAGAAATAATCAAGGAAAACTGACCCAATATCCTAGAACCCAAGAGTAAAATAGATTTTAAAGAATCCAGAGATCACCACCTGAAAGAGTTCCCCAAATGAAAACCCCCAGGAATATTAAAGTTAAATACAAGAGCTCCCAGGTGAAAGAGAAAATACTTCAAGAAGCCAGAAAGAAATCATTCAAATACCATGGAGCCGCCCCATTCAGGATCACATAAGATTTAGCAGCTACCATGTTTAAAGGAGTAGAGGACTTGGAATATGATATTCCCAAAGGCAAAAGAGCTAATCTTATAGCCAAGAATAACCAACCCAGCAAAACAGAGCATAATCTTTCAAGGGAAAAAAATGAATAGAGAGAATAAATGGAGCCTTTCTTCAAATGATAAGAAACAGCTATCTAAAACTGAGAGCAAGCATTATCTGTAAAGGGCATAAACTTGAAGTCTTCCCAATAAGATCAGGGGTGAAGCAAGGATGTCTATTATCACCACTATTATTCAATATTGTCCTATTAATGCTAGCTAGAGCAATGAGACAAGAAAAAGAAATTGAAAGAAGAAAAATAGGCAACGAGGAAAGAAAACAAACATTCTTTGCAGATGGTATGACAGTATACTTAGGGAACCTTAGAAAATCAACTGAAAAAGTAATTGAAGCAATAGCTTTATCAAAGTTGCAGGATATAAAATAAACTTCGATAAATCACCATCAGCAAGAGATAGAAAGAGGAATTCCATTTAAAATAATTGTAAATTATATTTAAGAATCTATCTGCCAATACAAACACAATTACAAAACATTTTTTCACACAAATACAGATCTTAACAATTGGAGAAATATTAATTGCTCTAGTGTAGACCAAGTCAATATAAGAAAAATGACATTTGTAGTCAAGCTAATTTACTTATTCAGTGCATACCAATTAAACTACCAAATAATTATTTTATGGAACTAGAAAAATTATAACAAAATACATCTGGAAGAACAAAAGGTCAAGAGTATTAAGGAAGTCAATAAAAAAATGTGAACAAAGTTTGCTTAACAGTTCCAGATTTCAAACTATATTACTAATTTTTAATCATCAAAACTATCTAATACTGGCTGGGAAATAGAATGGAATAGATCAATGGAATAGATTAAGTAGACAATACATAGTAGTAAATGGCCATAATAATCTAGTGTTTGATAAACCTAAAGATCCAAGACTTTTGGGTAAGAACTCAATTTTTGCCAAAAATTTCTGGGAAAAAAAGAAAGTAGTTTAGTAGCTTAGGAATAGACCAACAACCCACACTGTACAGTAAAATGTTGAAGTTGATAAAAGGTTTAGACTATAAAGGGTGGTATCATAAGTAAATAAGAGGAACATGGAAAAATGTACCTATAAGACAGAGGGACAGGAGGGCAGAGTCAAGATGATGGAGTAAAGACAGGGATCTGCTTGAGCTCTCCCCCAAACTCCTGAAAACACCTGTAAAATGACTCTAAACAAATTGTAGAGCAACAAGAACCACAAAATGACAGAGTGAAACAGATTTCCAGCCCAAGACAATCTGGAAGGCTGATAGGAAGGGTCTATTGCACTGTGCTCAGAGTGGAGCACAGCCCAGTGTGAGCTGTGCTACCATAGATGGGACTGGAGCAGGCCTCAGGGTACTGATTCATTGGTAGCTGTGGTAGTTTCCAGACTTCTCAACTCATAAATGCCAAAGACAGCTTCAAAGGTCAGTGGGAAAGCGTCTCAGCTGGGTGAGAGAGGAGCGTGGTCTGGTCCCAGCCTCAGTGTCAGAATGACTGTAGCCACTGCCACAGCTGTGGCTGCTTCTGGAGCTCTTGGTCTACAGACGATGGGGGAATAGATAAGCCGATCTGGTTAACAGTCCTGGGTGGCAGTCCTGGGGTGAGGAGAAGCTCTGGAATGGTAGAGCTGGTGGCAACTGTGGAGAGGGAATGCTTCTTGCTGTTCTAGGGCAGAAAAGAGGGCTTGTGTTTGCTCACAGACCGGAGCACAGTCCAGGAGAGGAGTAATCACCTCTCATTTGGTCATACCACCTTGAAGGAACTGAGAATTTATAGGTCGTAGAGATATTTCTGAAAACAGTTGCACAAAACCCCTGAACCTTGGGGAAGTACACCTTCCACTTAACAAAAAGCTCAAAAGTCAAGCAATTGACTGCGAAAATGAGCAAACAGGGAAAGATAAGATTGTAGAAGCTTACTTGCTTGGTAAAAAGGTATTTTCTTCATTCTTGGTGATGAAGAAGATCAAGGCATGCAACCACAGGAAGATCAAAGCATATAACTGGAAGAAGAGCAAAACATAAAACTGGAGGAAGACAGCAAGGTCAAGGCTTCTGCGTGCAAAGGCTCTAAGAAATGGTCTCGGCCCCGCCCCGCCCCTCCCCTTCCGATGTGTTCCCACGTCCTCCTTCTTCTTCCACTGCCTCCCCAGGTTGGGGGATCCAACCCGGACTGAGCGCCCGAGGTGCTTGCCCAGAGTGGAGATATGAGCAGCTGCAAGCGGGACGTAAATGAGGAGTTCAACGAACAGCTGAGCCTCCAACAGCTCCAAGAGGAGGCCAAGCTCGCGGCCGGCGGCTCGCCCGAGGGACCCGTGGACGATGACCCTTACACTGTCGTGGACCCGGTGGATGGCACCACCTATGAGTGGGACCGAGACAAGAAGGCTTGGTTCCCTAAGATTACGGAAGATTTCCTTGCCAATTATCAGGCTAATTATGGGTTCCTTGATGTTAGCTCCTCTTCCTCCGGTGGGCAAAAAGAGAAACAGGCTGATGTGGATGTAAAAGCATCACAAAAACCTACAGATCAAAAAGCCACTCAACGCTGAAAAGAAGCAGAAAGGTGAAAAAAGAAAGCCTGAACCAGGGTGGTTTCATGTTGAGGAAGACAAAAATACAAATGTGTATGTGACCAGCTTACCTCCAGACATTACAAAGGATGAATTTGTATGGCTCATGTCCAAATGTGGCATCATCATGAGAGACCCACAGACAGAGGAATAAAAAATCAAGCTTTATAAAGATAAACAAGGAAATCTTAAAGGAGATGGACTTTGCTGTTATTTGAAGAGGGAATCTGTGGATCTAGCATTAAGACTTCTGGATGATGATGAAATAAGAGGCTACAAATTACATGTGGAAATGGCAAAGTTTCAGCTCAAGGGAGAATATGATGCCAGCAAGAAGAATAAGAAATGCAAAGACTACAGGAAAAAGATGTCTCAACAACAAAAACAGCTGGATTGGAGGCCTGAGAAGAAAGCCAATACTACAAGAATGCGGCAGGAGCAGGTGGTCATTATCAAGAACATGTTCTACCCTAAGGATTTCGAGGCTGATCCATTGGTACTAAATGAGATCCGGGAAGACCTCCGAACAGAGTGTGAAAAGTTTGGGCAAGTCAAGAAGGTGCTTCTATTTGACCAACACCCAGACGGGGTGGCCTCTGTGTCCTACAAAGAACCAGAAGAAGCTGACCTATGTATCCAAGCCCTCCATGGGAGGTGGTTTGGCGGTCGTCAATTAAACATGGAAGTGTGGGATGGTGTGACTGATTTTCAGGTCGAGGAGACATTAAGAGAGAGGGAAGAAAGACTGAAAGGTTGGGAGTCTTTTTTAGAGCATCATACCAAACAGAAAGAAACGGATGCCTCTGATGTAAATTCTGCTTCCAGTAGTGTGGATCTGGGAAAAGGGAAGCCATCCCTAGCGGATATGACCTCACCTAGAGCAAAGGAAGAAGCTGGTAATGGGGAATGCAGTAGAGGCGGGATCCAATCTAAGGACAGTAGCTTGGGCCACGATCATAATCAAGACCAGGCATGCCATTAACCCCTTAAGCATGCTTTGTAGGGCATTGTTTGGATTTCTTTGTGCTTCAGGGTGATTACTGGTAGTGTTTCCATGAATATATGCATATTAATCAGATGTCATCCACTTAGTGCTTTGAAGTTTTCATTAAAAGCAGTATTTAATGAGGAACTAAAAATATTTGTTAATGGGCTGACCTAGTGAAACATCCCAAGTACCTGGTTCCAGTGAACTGAATTTGTTTATGTCAGATCCTTGCTTGTAAAGTCTCTAAAGGTATCTGTGTGAAGTATGTTGTAGTCTAACTTCGAAATTTGTGATCATAAAACTAAAAATAATTTGATAATACTTAAATTGAATTTAAGGCTTAAGTTGAATTTTAAATACGACTATTAAATATTTTTCTATTTTGAAACAAAGAAATGATGAAATTGATGGTTTCAGAGCAGCCTAGGAAAACTTGTATGAATTGATGCAGAGTAAAGTGAGCAGAAACAGTAGAACAATTTATACAGGAAAAACAATATTGTAAAGACAAACAACTGAAAGACTTAAGAACTCTGATCATCACGATAACCAACCATGATTCCAGAGAGCCCATTATGAAACATGCTACCATCTCTTGAGTGAGAAGTGATGGACTCAGGGTGTAGAATGAGACATATATTTTTTGGACATGACCAATGCAGGAATTTGTTTTGCTTGACTATGCATATTTGTTACAAGGATTTTGCTTTGTTTTGTTTTCAGTGGGAGAGGGGAGGTGGGAGGGAGAGAATAGATTTTTGTTAATCGAAAAAAATAAAATTTAATTAAAAAAAGAAAATTAGCTGGATCAGACAAATTATACACAAAGAAATTTGTGCTGGATTTAATATATTTTTCAAAACACTGAGGGATTGATTTTCAATATATTTCAAAGAAGTGTATGAAATGGTTGGAAGAAAACCATGGGTGGTATTTCTTCAACATTTCAGTACTTTAATAGACTTCAATCTCATCAGTGTGGCTGTTCCTCTCACTGTTGAAGACTGAAGTCTAATTTAATTATCTTTCAAATCCCTCCAATAAATCCCCCTCAAAGGATAGTGCTGGGAGCCTTCCTCTATATCTCTTGACATTGGTTACCCCTCACTTTCCATTTGTGATTGGCCCCCTCTTTCTGGTAATACATCTGTCTAATAATAGTCTTCATGCTACTTCTCCTGCAGAATTCTTCATTGATAATGTGTTAAGACTATTATCACCCAAAAATGGTGACTGAGAGGACATTAGCAACAACTGATCTATATAGTTATGTGTTCATCTCTGTAAAATTTTTGAGATTAACTTATGTACATACTTAGAGTGTCCTTGATGAAACTATAAGAAGGGAATACATGGGCTCTTGTAGACAGTTTTCTACAACAGACCACATCTTTGCACTCATGTAAGTGATTGAAAGGTATGGGGAATACATGATCCTACTGTGTTTATTGTTATTACCAAAAAAAAAAGTTTGAGTCAGTAAAGTACAATAAAAAAAGCCTTCTAAAACTCAAAAAAAAAAAAAAAGAAATGGTCTCAGGCCATGGAAGAGCTCAAAAAATATTTTGAAAATCAAGTGAGAGAGAGGAAAAATTGAGAAGAGAAATAAAAGTGATGCAAGAAAATAATGAAAAATGAGTCAACAGCTTGCTAAAGGAGACCCCCCAAATGCTGAAGAAAATAACACCTTTGGGGTGGTTAGGTGGTACAGTGAATAGAACACTGGTTCTGGAGTCAGGAGGACCTGAGTTCAAATCTGGCCTCAGACACTTAACACAAAAACTAGCTCTGTGACCTTGGGCAAGTCACTTAACCCCAATTGCCCTCCAAAAAGCAAAAGAAAAGAAAAGAACACCTTTAAAAATAGAAACTCAAAAGGCAAAAGAGGTTAAAAAAGCCAATGAGGAGAAGAATGTCTTAAAAAGTAGAACTGACCAAATGGAAAAGGAGGTCCATATATATAGATAATGTGTGTATGTATATATATGTTTGTATATGTATATTGTGTATAACACACATGTAATTGGGTATGGAAATATATCTTACCCTGTGAGGAAAGTAGGGGCAAGAGGATAAGAGAGGGGGGATAATAGAAGGGATAGCAGATTGGGGGAAGGGGTAATCAGAAGCAAACACTTTTGTGGGGTGACAGGTCAAGGGAAAGAATGGCATAAATGGAGGGCAGGACAGGATAGAGGGAAATATGGTAGGTCTTTCAAAACATGACTGTTATGGAAGTGTTTTGCATGGCCACACATGTATAACCTATATCAAATTGCTTGCTTTCTCAGTGAAGGTGGGTGGGGAGGGAGGAAGGGAGAGTATATGGAACTCAAAGCTTTAAAAATGAATGTTAAAAATTGTTTTTGTGGGGGCGGCCAAGTAGCACAGCGAGTAAGAGCACCGGCTCCAGTGTCGGGATGACCTGGGGATCAAGTCCCGGGCTCAGACACTTAGCAACCACCCAGAAATACCTGGCTGTGTAACCTTTAGCAAGTTACTTAACCCCGATTGCTTTAAAAAAAATTGTTTTTGTATACAACTGGGAAATAAGATGTACAAGAAATGGGTCATAGAAATCTATCTTGCCCTACAGGGAAATGTAATGGGAATGTAAATTTTAAAGATCTTCCCTGCCCCTAGGCTAAAGTGCACCTGGAGCCTGGGGTGGGAGACTTGTTTTTCAGAAGATACTTTTTGATTGGCCAGTGGATCAAGAAAGTTGTTACATTCTCTGAGCCAGGAGAAGTAAAATGGATATTTTTTGCATGAAATTAAAGGGTTTTTGCATAAACAAAACCAATGCAGGCAAAATTTGAAGAGAAGTGAGAAACTGGGAAATATTTTTTACAATAAATTTCTTTGATAAAGATCTAATTTCTCAAACATATAAGGCACTGAGACCAATTGATCAAAATAGGAACCATTTCCCAGTTGACAGTTTTCAGAAGAAATCAAATCCATCAATAGTCAGATAACAAAATACACTTAATAACTATTATAGAAATGTAAATTAAAACAATTCTGATATACCACTTCACACTTATCATATTGGCTAACATGACAGCAAAGGGAAAGGATAAATACTGGAGGGGACATGGGAAAATTGGGATACTGGGGTGGTAGAGCCAGTAGAAACAGAACTTCCATGTGGCTCCAGCTTCCACCTTCTCCAATACATGTAAAAAATGACTCTAAACAAACTTTAGAGATACAGAACCCACAAAGTGACAGAGAGAAACAAATCTAATAAAGAAATCCCAGCAGGCCAGCAAGAAGAGTCCATTGTAGCATGTTAGGAGCCAAGCAAAGTACAGACTGAGCCGCGGTTTTAGCTTCAGGACAGCCCTGACCAGGCAGTGGCTGGAGCTGACTTCACAAGAGAAAACAACCAGCAACTCTAATGGTTTCAAGATTTCTCAATCCACAAATGCCAAAGACAAAATAACAGGTCAGTGTGGACCTTTATTCAAATGGGGGAGTGTGGTCTGGCTGCTACCCTCAGAGCAAGAAGCTGAAGAGACGCTGTGGCTGCCACACAGCTGCTCCTGGCCTGCAGATTGTAGGGGACAAAGCAACCATTTAGAAGGTAATTACTCTTGCTTTGACCTGCTTAGATCCAGATCACAGTCTGGGGTAGTGGCCCTGGGGTGTGTGACCAATGAGCCAGAGTGTGTGGGGGCCATAGAGAGGGTGCCCATCTAATAGCTCTGGCAGCTTCAAAAACCCCAGCAATTTGGGACACAGCTCTCTCCATACTGGAAGCAGAGTTCTACCATGGCCAAGAGCTCAAAAGTCAAGTAATTGACTGTCAATATGAGCAAGCAATGATAGAATCTTTTCGGGGGGACAAGAAGGATCAAGGCATGGAGTAGGAGGAAGACAATAAAGTCAGAACTCCTGCATCAGAAGCCTCCAAGAAAAATATGAATTGGTTACAGGCCATGGAGGAGCTCAAGAAGGATTTTGAAAATCAAGTAAGAGAAGTGGAGGAAAAATTGGAAAGAGAAATGAGAATGATTCAAGAAATCATGAAAAGAGAGTCAACATACTGCTAAAGGAGACCCCAAAAAATATTAAAGAAAATAACACCTTAAAAAATAGACTAACTCAAATGGCAAAAGAGGCCCAAAATAGCCGATGAGGAGAAGAATGCTTTAAAAAGCTGAATTTGCTAGATGAAAAAGGAATTTCAAAAACTCGCTGAAGAGAATAACTCCTTCAAAATTAAACTGGAGAAACTGGAAGCTAATGACTTTATGAGAAATCAAGATACTGTTAAACAGATCCAAACAAATGAAAAAATAGAAGGCAATGTGAAATATCTCATTGGAAAAACCACTGACCCGGAAAATAGATCCAGGAGAGATAATTTAAAAATTATTGGTCTACCTGAAATCCATGATCAAAAAAGAGTATAGACACCATCTTTTAAGAGATTATCAAGCAAAATTGCCCTGATATTCTAGAACCACAGGGCAAAATAGACCAATCACCTCTTGAAAAAAATCCCCAAAAGAAAACTCCTAGGAATATTATAGACAAATTTCAGAGTTCCTAGGCCAAGGAGAAAATACTGCAAGCAGTTAGGAAGAAACAATTTGAGTATTGTGGAAACACAATCAGTATAACACAAGACGTAGCAGCTTCTACACTAAGGGATCGCAGGGTTTGGGATATATTCTAGAGGTCAAAGGAGCTAGTACTAAAACCAAGAATCATCTATGCAGCAAAAATGAGTGTAATGCTATAGGGAAAAATATGACTATTCAATAAAATAGAGGTCTTTCAAGCATTCTTGATTAAAAAACCAGAGCTGAACAGATAATTTGAGTTTCAAATATAAGAAGCAAGAGAGTCATGAGACAGTAAACAGGAAAAAGAACTAAGGAACTTATTAAAGTTGAACTGTTTACATTCTTACATGGAAAAACAATAATTGTAACTCATAAAACTTTTCTCAGCATGAGGATAGCTGAAGAGAATATATATGTATACATATATATGTATGTATATATGTATACATGTATACATACATACATATGTATGTATGGGAGGATGTGTGTATATAAATATATGTGAGTTGGCATTTGTATGTTCATGTATACATAGACAGAGGGCACAGGATGAATTGAATATGAAGGGATGATATCTAAAAAAATAAAAGTAAGAGGTGAGAGGAATTCATTGGGAGAAGAAGAAAGGGAGTGATAAATTAGGGTAAATTATCTCATATAAAAGAGGCAAGAGAAAACTGTTACAATGGCGGGGGGGGGGGAGAGCAGGAAGATGAAAGGAAATGGGACAACCTGATTCACATTGAATTTGGCCTAAGGAGGGAATTAAATACACACTCAATTGTATCTTACCCTACAGGAAAATAGGGGGCTAGGACATAAGAGGAGGGAGGATAAAAGGGAGGGCAGATTGGGGGTGAGGGTGGTTAGAAGCAAACATTTTTTAAAAGGGATAGGATCAAAGGAGAAAATAGAATAAGTGGGGGGCAGGATAGAATGGAGGGAAATATAGCTAGTCTTCCACAATATAACTACTATGGAAATGATTTTTGTAACTCCACATGTACAGTCTATATTGAATTGCTTATCTTCCCAGTGGGGGTGGGTGAGAAGGGAAGAAGGGAAAAAAATCTGGAACTCAAAGTCATAAAAACAAATCTTTTTTTAAAATGTTTTATTAACTTCTGATTTACATCATTCGTTTCCGCCAGATTTTGAGTTACATTTTCTCCCCGTTTTTCCCCTACCCACCGCCCCAAAATAGCAGTCCCACAAGATATCCCCTCCTCCAATCTACTCTCTCCCATATTTTCTCCCATACCCCTTTCGACTTTTCCAGTGGATCTCTATGCCTCAGTGCCTGTATATCTTATTTCCCAATTACATGAAAGATGGTATTAATAATAATAATATATACATACACACATATATACATATATATATTTGAATATTTGATTTTAAAACTTTCAATTCCAGATTCATTCCCTTCCTTCCTTGTCACCCACCCTTACTGATAAAATAAGCAGTTCAGTATAGGTTGTACATGTGTGGCTAATGCAAAACAATAACATAGTAGATATATTGTGAAAGACTGACTATATTTCCCTTCCTCCTATCCCACCTCCCACTTGTTCTATTCTCTACTTTGATCCCGTCCCTTTTCAAAAGTGGGTGCTTCCAACTTCCCTCCCCCCCAGCCTGCCCTCCCTTCTATCATCCCCCCTCTCATCCCCTTCCCCCCCTATTCTCCTGGAGGGTGAGATCCCCTATTTAGTGTGTATTTCACTACCTCCTCAAGCCAGATTCAATGGGAATAAGTTTGTCCCATTCCCTTTTGCCTTCCTATCCTTCCCCTTCATTGTAACCATTTTCCCTTGCCTCTTCTGTATGAGATAGTTTACCCCAATCTGTCTCTCCCCATATCCTCTCATTATATTCCTCTCACCTCTTAATTTCACCTTTTAAGTATCATCCCTTCCTGTTAAATTGGTCCTGTGCCCTCTATCTATGTATACCTGTAAACATATATACACACATTCACATATGTATTCATATGCCCATATACCCTCATATATATATATATATATATATATATATATATATATATGTATATATATATGTGTGTGTGTGTGTGTGTGTGTGTGTGTATATAACCTCCGGAATATCACATTCCAAGCCCTTCCATCCCTCAGTGTAGAAGCTGCCAGATCCTGGGTTATCCTGATTGTGTTTCCACAATATTCAAATTGTTTCTTCCTGGCTGCTTGTAATATTCTCTCCTTAATCTGGGAATTCTGGAACCTGGCTATAATATTCCTAGGAGTTTTCTTTTTGGGATCTTTTTCAGGAGGTGATTGGTGGATTCTTTCAACCTCTATTTTGCCCTCTGGTACTAAAACATCAGGGCAGTTTTCTTTGAGAACTTGCTGGAGGATGATTTCTAGGTTTTTACTTTGGTCATGGCTTTCAGGTAGTCCAATAATTTTTAAATTATCTCTCCTGGATCTATTTTCCAGGTCAGTGGTTTTTCCCATGAGATATTTCACATTGCCTTCTATTCTTTTATTTGTTTGGATCTGTTTAACAGCATCTTGATTTCTCATAAAGTCATTAGCTTCCATTTGCTCCAATCTAATTCTGAAGCCATGATTCTCCTCATTGAGCTTTTGAAATTCTTTTTCCATCTGGCAAATTCAACTTTTTAAGGCATTCTCCTCCTCATTGCCTTTTTGAGCCTCCTTTGCCATTTGAGTCAGTCTGTCTTTTAAGGTATTATTTTCCTCAGTCAGGCTGTTGACTCTCATTTCATAATTTTCATGCTTTGTTCTCATTTCTCTTACCAATTTTTCCTCCACTTCTCTTATCTGCTTCTTAAGGTCCTCTATGGCTTGTAACCAGCTTGTATTTTCCTTTGAAGCTTTTGGTGCTGGAGTTCTGACTTCACTGTTTTCCTCCTGTTCCATGCCTTGCTCCTTCTTGTCCCCAAAATAGGAGTGTAATGTTGGAATCTTCTGTCTGCTTTGTTTCCTTTGCCTACTCATTTTGCCACTCAATTACTTGACTTTGGGGCTTTTTGCCACAGTAGGACTCTGCCACCAGACAGGGGAGCTTTCGTCCCAAATGCTGGAGTTTTCTCAGCTGCTGGAGGTATTAGATGGGTGCCCTCTCTGAGGTCTCCACAGGCTCTGGCAAGCTGGACACACACCCCAGGACTTCCACCCCAGCCTGCAATCCTGATCCAAGCAGGTTAAAGCAAGAGTTATTACCCCTCAGACTGGTGCTTGGTCCCCCTACACTCTGCAGGCGAGGAGCTGAAGCCACCATGTGGCACCAGCTGGCTGTGCTGGGGTCTCAGTGGCTTCTCACCCCGGAGGTAAAAGCCATGCACTCCCACTTACTGGTCCCAAAGTCCAGACTGCACTGGCCTCTCACCTTGTCCTCTGCATCTATATTTTGATAAATGCTGTTCTGGAGTCCTTCTGGCAGGGGCTGGTCAGGCCGGCCCTGAAGCTAAAGCCTCAGAGTGGGGCTGGGCTGGGCTCCCAAAGTGCTGAGCTGGATTCCTGCCTGCCTGCAGGGCTGTCCTCAGTGGGAGGTTAGCTTCTCTGTGTCATTTTGTGGCTTCTGCGGCTCCAAAGTTTGTTTAGAGTCCTTTTTTTACATGGATTGGGGAAGATGGAAGCTGGAGCCATGGGAAGGTCATGCTTCTACTCTGCTGTCTTGGCTCCGCCCTCCCCCCCTCACCTAAAAACAAATCTTAAAAAAAATTTTTTTTTACATGAAACTGGGAAATAAGATATACAGGTACTGGGGTATAGAAACCCATCTTTCCCTACTAGAAAGTTAGGGGGGGTAAAGGGGGAGGATATAAGAGAGAACAGGTTGGGGGAAGAGGTATTCAGTAGGCTTGCTGTTTTGAGGAGGGGGATAGGGGAAAGATGGGGAGAGAAAAATTATAATTCATAATCTTGTGGAAATGAATGTTGAAAATTAAAAATAAATAAATTTATAAAATAAAGAAATTGGGTTACTCTATACTTTTGGTATAATTGTGAACTGGTCCAACTATGCTGCAGAACAATTTGGAACTATGCCCAAAGGTTCGTAAATTGTGCATACACTTTGATCTGACAATACCACTACTAGCTCTTGTATCCCAAAGAGATCATAAGAAAGGGAAAAGGACCTGCATATACAAAATATGCGTATCAGTTCTTTTTGTGGTGGCAAAGATTTAGAAATTGAGAGGATGCTTATCAATTGGGAACAGCTGAACAAGTTATGTGATATGATTTTGATGAAATGATTTTATCCTGTAAAGAATGATGAGCAGAATGTCTTCAAAAAATACTTGGTAAGACTTATATGAACTGAGGGAGAGTGAAGTGAGCAGAACGAGGAGAACACTGTACACAGTATTAATAATATTGTAAGGCTAATCAAGTGTGAAAATGTTCCAAGTGAAATTTAACAAATGGGTAAACTAAAGTAATTCTTCATGCAAGATAACAATTTATTAATCAGGCACTGAACCTATTAATAAAAGGATCCCTGGCCCATCTCCATTTGTGCCAAAAGACTCTGAGTGATGACTGATAAAACTTTGTAAACCTTGGTGTGTTTTCCTTCTGATTATCCTGACAGTTCATCATTTGGAATTCCCCTGGCAAAGGCAAGGGAATCCAGATTTGTGGACATTTTCCTGAGAAGGTGGGTTAATAGTTCTCAGCTCCTCCCAATTACTTCATTGTAGGAAGAACAGTACTAAACATCAAGTGAAAAGTTCAGTTTGCAACTAGTGAAGGTGGGCTGGCCTTCAGATGTGGCTGATTACCATTTCCTTTGACTCTTCAGGAATTCTAGCTGCTTCATTAAATCCTGCTGTCTTCAGATCTTGGCTCGAAAAACATAAACCATCTCAATCTGGTTCACTCTGGCTTGGTCTACCCCATGTAGATTATTACATCACCCCTAACTTTGATTAGGAAAAGTAAGGACACAAAAGGAGTCATCTCCTGGGTAGGGCCAACTCAAGCTAGTTTCTTGTTCTTAGCTGGTAAACAGAAGCAAGGGGCTTAGCTCAAGTATGTTAATGAGCAAATGCCTTGAGGAAATAGGCTGCCCTTCAGAAATGAGGTCTGTCAGAATGAAGAAAAGAATGGATCACAGAGAAATATTGGCTATTAAAAATATTAATTCTAAATAATATAAATTTTAATTTTAATAAATATAATCATTTAATAAATAATAATCCATTTCCCTCAAGGCTTAACTACTCAGATCAAGAAAATTATCTGAGACAATTCCAAAGGACCCATGATGAGAATGCTATCCATCTTTAGAGAGAACTAGGGAACTCTGAATGCAGATTGACATATACCTTTTTAAAAATTTATTTTACTTTTATTTTACAGTATAACTCATATAGAAATATGTTAAGCATCATGTCACATGTATAACTGATATTAGATTGCTTGCCTTCTGAAGTAAGAGTGAAGTACATGAGAAAGGGAGAAAATTTGGAGCTCAAAATTTTTAAAAATGAACTAATTTTTTTACATGTATTGGAAAATAATTAATAAAATGAATAAAAGTCAAAAATTTAAAAGAAATAAAGCAAACACACAACAACTTTCTCTCAGGAGAGAAAAGCAATTCATTTACAAGATTTATATGATGAGGTTTACTAGATTTTCTTTTCCAAGGAGCATTCACTATTTCTCAGAAGACAAAACATTAAGTCAAAAGGATGAATATCCAATTAAGTTTTCCATATCGAACTTTTTTTTTTATAGTATGGAGGTGGTTTTTGTTTTCTCTGTTTTGTTTTTCAAAGAGACCTTTAGCCAGTTAGTTATTCTGTCTGCACATAATCCTGAAGTTGGATACTAATGGCCAATTGATATGGAATCAAAGAATCTGGGGATCAACTCAATCAATAGATCCAGTACTTTAACAAGGACCTTGCTTAGAAATATACATTGAGAGTTTTCTGGGAACCATAATTTGGAACTTGGCAAGTAGTGATCTATCTTCTGCTCTGAGAATTACAGTGATATAACTCACTAATTACCAAGGTGACTCAGTAGACTTTTGGATAGCTTTATTTACTAGGGCATTTTCCCTACGCAGTCTAAATTTACTTCCCACTCATTGCTCCTGGGTCACAAGACAGAATCAGGAGGAGGTTAAGTGACTTACCTACCATCACAAAGTCATCATTTGTCAGAGTCTGGACTTGAACTTGGGTCTCCCTACCTCAAAGTCTCTAATGACTATAATATGATGCCTGTTGGAGCTGGGAAGGACTATCAACCTCACCTGTTCTAACTGATCATTTTACATAGAAAGTTTCTCCAAGGACATTGAAACTAAGAAAGTTGGAGATTTGACCAAGTTAATAAGTAGTAGATCAACCAACAAAAAAACCAAAAACCAATTCTTTGATTTTAGACACCTTGTGATTTAGAGTGGGTAACTATAACTTTTCTCCCTGCCATACTGATCATCTGCCATCACATAGCTGATTTACACAGCCTTCCCTCCTCCTCCACTGCTTTTGCATGGGTTGCTCTTCCCTCTAATTCTCTCTCTCTCTCTCTGCAGATGAATGATACCTTTTCTATGAAGGGGCCCAGCTCTATTCTTGTATTAATTTTGAAGTCTTCCTTGATCAGTTCAGACCACAGGATTTGCTATCTCCTCTGCACTCCCTTCCCTACTCATATGATACTTGTACCTGTTTCCCTTCCAAGTTTCTTCATGTTGGGAACCATATCTGGTGCTTTGTAGTACTCACTACCTCAATATAGGTTCTCACTATACATTAAGTGATTGATTACTTAATCTATACATTTTGACTAGAAAACAAAACTGCATATCACTTGATTTTTTCATTTTTCACACCAGATTCCTATTCTCAACTCACATGACTACTCTAGACTCAAGGGGTAGCCTAAATTCCTAAAATAATAATTCATGAGCCCTGTTGGATGGGTTTATCTTAAATGTTCAACCAGTCAACACTGTTCATGGAAATTACATAGTAAGAGGGGCAGCTTGGTGGTGCAGTGAATAGAGCACTGGCCCTGGAGTCAGGAGGACCTGAGTTCAAATCTGATCTCAGACACTTAACATTTACTAGCCTTGTGACCTTGGGCAAGTCACTTGATCCCAATTTCCCTGCATTCCCCCCTGCAAAAAAAAAAGACGTAGTAAGAAACAAAATACTTCTACCTAAAAACTGGGCATTTTCTTCTAAAAAACAACAAAAAAAGGGAAAATCTATTAGGTTCTCCTATAACAGTTGATGAGTTTGTGGAAAACTCAGTGTTTGGTTCAAATCCAAATGAACCTATTCCTTTCCCAAATCCAGTCTCTCTTCCCCTACTACTCCATACCTCAAACAATTACTCAGCAAACTCCAGCATCAGGGGGCAAAGTAGATGCACAGAGAACTCATAAGTAGAAAGGCACACATGGGGCGGCCAGGTGGCTCAGCGAGTGAGAGCACCAGCCCCAGAGTCGGGATGACCTGGATCAAATCCGGTCTCAGATACTCAGCATCACACCCAGAAATAACTGGCTGTGTAACCTTGAGGAAGTTACTTAACCCCTATTGCTTAAAAAAAAAAGAAAGGCACACATGTAGGGAGAATGTGTGACCATAGCATATTGGTATAATGAGAGGCCACATACATCTGATGCTGAAGGACTTCTGAAGTTCTCATTCTTCTCTTTCTGGGGGAAGATGTCTCTATGAGATGACTCATTCTGCTAGGTGACTTGTTCTACAAGGCCCTGTGCCTTATCTTGACTGGTGCATATGATTTTGATGGTTGGTCATAGTCACTGTCATTTCTAGCTTTGGCATACCTCAACTGGTCTCTTAACTTCTATTGTATGTCAGAAAAAAAAATGAAACCCACATTCTCCATTCTGGTGAGAGAAATTATTCTTTGAGTATCCCAACTCAAACTCCAATTATTATTAATTATTTCAATATCATTTTGTAAGGGGTAATGATAGTCATTATTTTAAAATATTCCTCTAGTAATGCATATCTAGTCAATTACCTAATAACAGGTATATAAATAAGGAATGTTTTGATCCACACTTTATATAAGTGACATATGAATTTTAATTCTAATAAGTGACAAAGATTCTAATAGAAGGACCCTAGGATAGTCCTCATATTTTAATTTTATGTTCATTACTTGTTTAATACCTATGGAGCTCACTTGTATAGCTATAAAAATTCTGACAAAGATATCTCCATCTTGTTTTGCTCAAATTCCATGATCAAAGTAAGCATGTGGAGGTAGTGGTGGCATGGTATGGAAATTCCTTTCCATATGTTCCTGAAGTACATGTATAGTTTGTACCGTCTTCTATTCCCCAACCTAAGGAGAAGCCTATGTATCTTGTGACCACCTAGTCAGCAGAGATATTCCTTGCTTTACCTAACTTGTGACTCTGCTGACATACCGTTTTTTGTTTATTTTGGCTTATATTTAGTCTTTAATAAGACCTTTAGAGAGGTCTTATGTCAACCAATGGGACTCTGTATTTTGTGTAGATGATTTAAAATGTCCAGGTAATAAATCCAGCATTAAACCCTATAAAAAGCAAGGTCCTAGAAGAAGGGGGCATCTTAGATTGTGATGGAGATCTGAGGTCCACTTCATTAGAAGGGACCATGGACCCTCTAAAAAAGTGCCATTGGCTCACCACTTTGCCTCAAGTGTCTTTTACTGTAGGTTGGACAATTTTAATCCTTACACTAGGACCTATGATGCATGCACTGAGAAGGGTCCTACCTCCAGATGCAACTCTCTCAACACCTTTTGTTTCTTTTATTCAACTTCTCAGATGGATCATTGCTCCCATGAGTTTCTACTGCAAGATACCATTGCTAATATGTAGTATGAAAAGAAATATTCTGCCCACCTTGCTTCATCTTGCCGAAAACAGAAAGATGAGGAGAGAACTGATTTTCTTTTCTTGGGAAAAAAAAATCTTTGGGTTAGGTCAGCTTGCTTGCTATGAGTATATGGTTTATCTCAGCGGATCATTAGAAGTTTCTGCTGTTTTTCAGGTGTGATAGTAATGGCATTTAAAGATTCCCCTCTATTGGCTTGGTTTTTCAAATTGATTGTGTTAAACCCAGAGCTTGTTAATCCCACCTATGGGATGGACTTGTTGATGTGAAGAGAGGGTCCTGAACTGGGAGGAGCTGGTGACGTAGATTTGGAGAGACAAGAGAGAGGCAGAAGAACTTTTTTTGGGGGGCAGCACCTCGTGGAGAGAGACTAAGAGAATTGCTGGTGGCCGCTTTGAATTGCCCTGGACTTTTGAGACCTGCCCCCTGAGCTGCCAAGGCCTGAGGAGACATGGCTGTTTTGCTGGTACTTTGTCTGTCTGTTTTGATGTTGTTTTGCCAGATTTGTCCACTGGTGAAAGACAGTCCTGTTGTTGAAGAAGTCCTGGAACCTGGCTTTTGGTTAAGAAGCCCTGAGACCGTCCTGCAGACAGAGAGTGAATACTGTCCACTGGTGAAGGACAGTGCTGTTGTTGCAGGGGTCTGGAGACCGTGCTGCAGACAGAGTGAATACTGTCCACTGGTGAAGGACAGTGCTGTTGTTGCAGGGGTCTGGAGACTGTCCTGCAGACAGAGTGAATACTGTCCACTGGTGAAGGACAGTGCTGTTGTTGCAGGGGTCTGGGAACCTTTCTGTTGGTTCAGAAGCCCTGAAGAAGGATTTTCTTGTTGTATGTTTACAGAAATCCTGGGAGAGGGTTTTGCTAATGATTTCAGGGGTTCTAGGACTGTTCTACAGACAGAGGATGAATTAATGAAGGGACTGGCAATGTATCTTGTGGCCTTGCTAAGCCTTGTCTCCCCAGGAACTAAGATTGCTGAGAACTTGCCTCGTGTCAAGATGAAGAAAAGACCTCCATTTGGGTATTAAGTGCTGTGTTTAAACTTGATGTAACTCTGGGGTAGATTCAATTGAGATCCAGGGGTGGGGAATGTTTGACCTTTTTGTGCTCTGTGATTGACAAATGAAGGTACAGCTTAGGGGTAGAGTAGTATTTAGAACAGGGACTTTGTAATTGATTGAATGATTGGAAGGTCCTAGGGTGGGGTAGTACTTGGAGATTATTTAATCACCCTTAGTAAATGCTGTATTTTGAATGATGTCATGTTTTGACCTTCTCTGTTCTTGGTTTGTCACTGAATAAAATGGAGAGCACCTATGCTGGTATTTTGAACCTTGGGAAGTTGCCTTTCCTTGGCAATTACATTACATAAGGTACCCCTATCTAGTGGCCAACATTGTATAATTAAAGCAGGCTGACTGAAGAACTTCTTCCTTTTTTTTGCCAGGTTTGGAAAAAGTCATCAATTTAATCAAGGACTGAGCTTGTTCCTTTGCACTGTTAATAACTGGAGACCTTGCATGACCTTAGACTAATTTGTGTTTGAATTACTTCTAAAATTTCAATGAGAATTAGAGGTTTGAAAGATATCTGGTTTTAGAAGACTAGTGTAAAGTTTAGTAACTCATCACTTTTCGGAGAGGCCATAATGGGCATCACTCCTTGATCCCATCCAAGAAAAACTGCTCCAATCTAGATTACATTAGAGTTGGGAGGAAACAACTGCTTATGTGACTTTGGGCAAGTCATTTTGACTTTTTCAGTCTCAGTTTCCTTCTCTGTAAAGTGAAGGGACTGTAGTAGACGATCTATAAGACTCCTTAACACTCTGACACATGCACAAAAATACAAACTAAACCCTAACTATAATGCTGAATAGAACATAGAAGGATTGAGAATTCCAAAGTACAGTTTGGTTGGGAGAGAGGCTGGTTATTTCTGTTTTGTAGAAGAGGGAAGACTTCCATGGAGGAGTTGGCATTAGAGCTAGACCTTGAAGATGGGCAGGAGTTAAAAGGGCAAAGATAGAGAGGTGAAGTCATTAGGGCACAGCATGAAAATCACAGGCCCCAATGTGGGATGCATCTTTATCAAGATGATATTCACAAAATTTTTTTTCTGATGTCTACTGGCAATTTACAGATCCTTATACTAAAGGAATTGTTCTCTGAGAACTTAATTCATAGATGACTTGGATAACCTGAGTTTTAAAAAGCGTATGTTGGCCTGGTTGTTTTTCATGTCCATATCCTTCTCTGCATCTTGGCCTTGACTTGTGGATGCTTCAATTTATTTTGCTGAAAGTTATTGCCATTTTATCATGGGCCTAAACCTTATCCCTGACATAAATCAACTCCTAGATATTTCTATTTGTTAAACCACACTTAATCTCTCTAACAAAGGCAGACATAAGGTCAACTCATGTGTTGATGGGACTTTTTCAATAGTTATTGCTCAATGTTTTCAGGTTAAAAAAAAATCAAAGAAACTACTCATTGCTAGATCCTTCAGTTTTTTGACTTTGCTCAGCTGTAGTTGCTGGCACGTTTAAAGAACCTAATACTAATAATGATCCTATTGTCTGAGGAAGAAGAAAAATGTCATGGGTTCCTGGAAGTTCTTGAGCCATAAGGAGTGGTTGTAGTTAAGGAAGTGAACAACAGTCTCATTGGTTATGATCCAATTCTTAGATGATAAGTTTGCTGAGCTGTCTTATTTTTCTGACGTCAAGTCAGTATCATTTCAGTAAACTCACATTTTGCATCACTGTTCAAGAGGAAGTAGCCATTGGAGGACAACTGGTGAGTAGAGTGCTAGATCTGGAGACAGAAGACCTAAGTTAAATTCTAGCTTCAATATTTGCTTGGTATCCAGTTAAATAGAAAAGTCATTTAATCTCTATCAGTCCCAGTTTCATTATTTGTCAATGGAGGCTAATAACAGTAGTATTACCTACCTTATAGGTTGTTATGAGGAAAGTACTTGGTGGTCCTTAAAATATTATGTATGAGTGTAATTGGTGCTACAGGCAGCATCACCACCAGCAGTAGCAGCAGAAGCATCCTTACCCTTATCCTCATTATTGTTGTGAGTTGATAGGCATTAACTCTTAATGGTACTTAGATGGCATAGCAGTCTTGGAGTGAGGAACAACCCATTTTAAATCCTGTCTCAGACACTTAGTAGCTGTGTGACTTTAACAGGTCTATTGTGAAGCTCAGATGAAAGAATACATGTAAAGCACTTTGCAAAACTTAAAGTGCTATATAAATTCTAATATTACTATGACTACAACTACTACTACTATTATTACTGCTGTTGCTGCTGCTACTACTACTACCACTGTCACTACTACTAGTTGTTCTTATTATTAGCTTACAGTCACCAGACCTCATGTCTGGTGACGATGTCATTCCCTGAGCCTTCTATTATATTCCTGATGTGCTGAAGCACTATTTGAAGAGCAATGTAGAGATGTGATGGTAAATGTTTAGCAACTGGCTCTCTGAAGGGGGAAATTGGGGAAAATGTTCAACTCTGAATCACTGGGAAAATTATTTTTAGTTTAATCTGAATTCTTAATGGTTTCAATCTACAAAATCAATAAAACTATATCAATATATCAAACTCTGATTTATCGGGATTGCTGATTTCTGAGTTGTAAATGCTCACAGGGAAAGTTTAACAATTGACTCTCAAAAGTCAGTTGGAATTGGTTTCAGTATACACCTAGACACTAATCAAATGACTTGACCTCTATCAGTCTCTTTTTTTTATTTGTTAAAAGAGAATTATAATGGCACCCACCTCACAGAGTTGTTTTGGTGACCAAATGATATAACATACTTTGAAAACCTTAAAGTACTATATAAGTGCTATTATTTTTATTATTATTGGTGCAAAATAAACACAGCCAAAATACTGGTAGACAGACTACCTCTCCAAAGGAAATTATTCACTTTATAGTCATATACAAGAGACTGCTAATTTTCTGTTGAAAAAATAATTGGTTGTGCCTTAATTTTATAAGAACCTAATAGAAACTAAGACAAACTTGCTGCTATTCAGTTGTTTCAGGGGTGTCTGACTCTTTGTGACCCCATTTGGGATTTTCTTGGCAAAGATACTAGAACAGTTTGCCCTTTACTTCTCTACTTAGTTCATTTTACAGATGAGAAACTGAGGCAAACAGGGTGAAGTGACTTTCCTGGTGTCATCAACAAACACAACAATCAAAAATACAACAAAAGAAAACATGACCTTTTGAATTTCTACTTTTCCCAATAGCTAGTTCAATCACTCAGGTTCATAACCTTAGTGTCATCCTTCATTCCCCACTCTTATTCACTGCATATATTAAATTAGTTTATCAGCCTTGCTATTTCTAACCCCACAATGCTTCTTGTATCAATCCCCTTCTCTGCCGTCACCCTAGTTTCAGACCTTCTTTACTTCTTACTGGCTCTATTATAATAGCCTCCTAACTAATCTCCTTGCTTCACATATCTCCCTACTCCAATCCATCCTTTAAACTGTTGCCAAATTAATTTTTCTAAATTAAACTGAAGTCTAAGTACCTATAATTGCTACTCATTGGCTTGGGGCTAAGCAAAAGAAAGTTTTTGCTTTAGATAAGTTCTTTATGTAAATTCCTTCTTTTATGTTACAACCATTCAAATATTTGAAGATATTGATCTTCCTACTGAAGTCTTCTCTTCACTTAGATAAGCACCCCTCCTTTCTTCCACTAATCTTGATATGACATAGTTTCAAGTTCCATTCACTGGTATTTTTACATGTGTTTGGAGGTATGGCTTATTCCAGATGTGGTCTGAATAGAGTAGAGTACATTATGGTGTACCAGAATAACCCCACAGTTTGCATAACCTACAGTCCTGAGATGTTCGGCCTGGTGACATGATGACTTATGATGGAAATAATAGCAATCTTCCATAGTTGAAGGACTCTAATGGCAAAAAGGAATTAGATTTTTTTTTCTGCTTATCTCCAACAGGCAGAACTAGGAACAATGGATGAAAGTTGCCTGAAGGGAAATCTCAATTTGATGTCAGGAAAAGATTTCCTAACAATGTGATAATAGTGGAATTGGCTATCTTGTGCAGCAGTGGATTCCTTCTCATTGGAGGTCTCTAAGTGGAGGGTGGATGATCCTTGTCAGAAATGTTTAGAAAATTTTTTTCAACTAACAAGAACATATTTACTCTGTCACCCACCTCTGCTACTGGGTTCCCCTCCCAGGAAAAAATGGAGGCCTTGTTTTGTGCCGTTAGCAAATTTAAAAAGCTTATATTGTTACTCTTCAATATTATTGATCAAAGCTATTAAACATAACAGAACCAAGTAAAGGGCCTTCCGGCAAGTTACTAGTGATGACTTTCAAAGCTTAACTTTCATCCATTAATAAACACTCCTTGGATACCTTTGAATTGAATATATTGCATCTAAAACAAATCAAACTTTTATTTAATTTACAAGGAAATCTCTGTAGTCATAAAGAGTAGAAAGGGTGAGATTTGCAAATTTGAATACTAACTATTCAAAGTACTTCAGATAAAATGATAAGTAAAAATCATTCAGATTTTCTACTCCATGTTTCAAATCTCATAAGTAGTTTTATCATCTCTATGACTTTGGAGATAATAAAATTGTGCCTTAAAATACTGGAATGGGAGGAGCTAGCTATGGCTTAGGGAACATTAGGGATAAAGTAGGTTCTAAGGTAAAAAGGAGGTTGTTTCATGCAATTCTTTAGATTGGAGATCTAGAGGTAGACCAGGGTAGCCTTCACTTTATCCAATTTTGGAAGAAAACCGAGAAGAATCATAAACTGAGAATGATTCAGTCACAAAATAAAAGATTATTGATGATATATTTGTTGATAGGAATATATAAAAAGGAATAGTGAGACTAGTGGCATGCAGTAGCAGAATGATAAAAGCAGAAAATACCCCGAAAGACTCGGCTTCCCAGAAAATTACCATGTTATGATATAAGTTGGCTTAGAGTTTAATTACACTGTTTATAAAAATTATAGAATGTATGTCAAGAAGCTTGAATTGATTTTCTACTTGAATAATAGGTCTATAGCTGTTCCCTCCATGTTCTTACCATATTTTCCTCATCATATTTACATTTATGTTTATTTCTTTTTTTAAATAAAGTTTATTTATTTTTAGTTTTCACCATTCACTTGGCATAAGATTTTGAGTCTCAAGTTTTCTCTCTATCCCTCCCCTCACCCCATCCCAAGATGGCAGTTTGATACAGGTTCTACATATGTACTCATATTAAAAATATTTTCATACTAGTCATGTTATAAAGAAGAATTAGAACCAATGGGAGAAACAACAGAAAAGGAGAGAGAGAGAGAGAGAGAGAGAGAGAGAGAGAGAGAGAGAGAGAGAAATGTTTAGATCTGCATTTAGTCTTCATAGTTCTTTTTCTGGATGTGGAAAGAATTTTCCATCATGATTCGTTTGGAGTAGTCTTAGATGCTTGCATTGCTAAGTAGAGGTAAGTCTATCAAAGCTAGTCATCACATAATGTGTCTGTTACTTTGTACAATGTTCTGGTTCTGCTCACTTCACTCAACATCAGCTCATGTAAGTCTTACAGGTTTTCCTGAAGTCTACCTGTTCATTTCTTTTTTTTTAATTTAAAAAAAATTTTTTTTAAAGCAATTGGGGTTAAGTATCTTGCTCAAGGTTACACGGCCAGTTATTATTATTTCTGGGTGTGGTGCTGAGTTTCTGAGCCCGGATTTGATCCAGGTCATCCCGACACTGGAGCCGGTGCTCTTACTCGCTGAGCCACCTGGCCGCCCCTAAGCAATTGGGGTTAAGTAACTTGCTCAAGGTTACACGGCCAGGTGTTTCTGGGTGGGTGCTAAGTGTCTGAGCCTGGGATTCGATCTCCAGGTCTTCTCAACACTGGAGCCGGTGCTCTTACTCGCTGTGCTACCTGGCCGCCCCTACCTGTTCATTTCTTATAGCACAACAGTATTCTGTTACATTCGTATACTACAATTTTTTCAGGCATTCTGTGATTGATGAGCATCCCCTAAATTTCCAGTTCTTGGCTACCACAAAAAGAGCTGCTATAAATATTTTTGTACATGTGGGTCCTTTTCTTGTTTTGATGATCTCTTTAGAATACAGACCTAGAAGTGATATTACTGGGTCAAAGGGTATGCACAGTTTTATACCCCTTTGTGCATAGTTCCAATTTGCTCTCCAGAATGGTCAGATCAGTTCACAATTCTACCTTATAATGCCACATTTGTTATTTCTTTAAACCCTATCATTCTTACTCATGTCCTACAATTTCTTTGAAACTGTTGTCTTCTAAAATCATACATGATCACTCTTGAAACCATCCTTTATGAGATTTTAAGGACTATATTACAATTATTCTTTACATCATTGGATCCAGCATTATTCCATGCAAATAGAAGGCTTTCATCAAATGTTTGTTGACTTTTAATTTGCTATTGATTGCTATTTTTATAATTCTTGATCTATAAGGAACACTAGACATTATTGAGGAGAGCACAGATCTTAGAACAGGACAGATTTGGGTTGAAGTTGTAGCTATGGCATTTAGGAATTATGTGATACTTAGACATACCACTTTAACTCTGAGCATCAATTTTTTCATATCCCATGTGGAGCTAATGATACACTATATGCAGTTCATGTAAAGAAAGTTTTTTTTTAAAATCTTAAAGTGTCATATAATGTAAACTTTTTCTAGCTAGGTGTATCATTACATTTTGTATTGTTGTTATTGATATTACTATTATCAATACGTGAATGATGCTCCACACAATTCTCTGATTACTTGCATGCATTATTGGTTCTTCCCTTTGCTTCATGTACTTATATATCATTACCTCAATATTTGATTCTTAATCACTAATTTGCTTTTCTAGGCAACCCATCTGTTATGATGTTTCTCCATATCTTGTGCTGCACCATGGCCAAAGACGAAGTCTGCTGTTGATTGAAGCTAGTTCAGCACACATGAAAAAAATGATATCCCAACCACCCAGATAAATTTCAGAGGCTGTGCTTTGAGGTGAGAACTATTTAGAGCTATCCATTGTTCTGAAGGATTACCATCCAAGACTATAATAAAACATTCAGCATTTAGATAGTGCTTTAAAATTTTCAAAGAACTTTACAACATTATTTCATTTTCTCATCCTAGCAATCCTGAGAGGTAGCTGCTATTACTTATCACCATCTTATAGATGATGAAACTGAAGTGGACATAGATCAGGTGACTTGCACAAGGTCAAACAGTTAGTAAATGTCTGAACTACATTTGAACTTGGGTATTCTCGACTTTGGGTCCAACTTTCTACTCACTGTGCTGTTAAGTTTCCTCTAGCATTGTGCCAAGATCAGTAACTGGTGGAGTAGGCATAACTGGAAGTCATTCCATGTTGTGGAGAAGCCCAAAGAAAAAATTTTTTTAATCTAGCTTATGTGGAGGATGGAGTTTTAGAATCAGGTTTGGAGTGATTTGTGTTGTAAGTTGTTAGAGAAAGAGTACATATATTGCAATCATGAAGCTCAGGGAGTGAGTCAGGAGATATAAGAAGGGATGGTGTTTGGGTATGGAACAGGAAGCAGATGGAAATTGTCCCCTGATCCTTCTCCCACACAAACCTATCAGCTTTTATAGACTTGTGTTTTTATAGATTAATATTAGGTCACTCTAATACTTGGAAAACTGTGATGACCAAACCCTGACAGTTATGTGATACCTGATTGGCCTAGTTTTGTTCTCTCTCTAGCTTCTGAATGAGAAAAGACAGCATCTGAAGGACCAAAGTACCCAGAATCTGAATGTGAGCATAATTGTTGATAAGTAGACAGTGACTGGGCGTGTGGAAGGTGGTTTCTCCGTTCTCAGTCAGTGAGAGACTAAAGGTTTCTCTCTGGCCTTGAAGAACCAAGATGGTTTACTAATCATTGATTGATAAATATAAGGATTTGAGACAAGTGATGAAACCTAGATCAGAGGGGTATATTACATTTGTAGGAAAAGATGAAGAAATATGGTTAAAAATTCAGATACTATAGAAAATTCAGAGTTTGAGTTTCCCAAAGAGTTTAAACAATTGTCAGCACTTGTAGGGTAACTCGTGCTCTGTATATGTTTATACCTTATCTGGAAAAGGTCAGTTCCACCCTTACTTTTTTTTATAAATGTACTGGACAGCCCCATGGTCTGCCTGTACAGTTACCACAGGGGAAATAGCTATCTGTAAAACATAGTAGGCATTCCTAAGGCATAACATTAAAAAAAGACATTGACAAACTAGAGTACATCCATAAGAAGATAACCAGGATGGTGAGACTTAAAATCAAGATAAAGTACTTTAAGAAATCAACTGTCCTTTAAATTTTCCATTCTTAGCTTATTTTCAATAGGGATGTTGATTAGAATGTTCTTTCAAACTCAGCTCTTTTATTCTTTTGACTCCAAATCCTCCAGTGGCTTGTACTCATCCACCAGGGTTCAAGCTAGCTTGTCAACAAAATACTTACAGAGTATTTCCATAAAAGCAACCAGCAGTTTTTATTTTCCTGGCCTCTCCCTATAGAATTAATAAAGATGAGGTAAACAAACAGATCAAACATCACAAAGCTCTATGATCAATATCCCTAGTTCCATGATGCCGTTTTTCTGCCTCTTGTTATGATGATGATCTTCAACCCAGAGCTCTAAGTTTCCTTTTGCATTTGAAACATACTCTTTTCCTTTGCAAAAGACTATAGGCAGCCCAGTCGCTTGTCAGTTATTTACAGAATCTGACTTTTCTCTCTCTGCATCACCTCTATTCCATTTGGTTTTGGCAAGGATCCAGATCATAGCCCAAATATACATCTCACATATTCATTCTGAAACCCCATGTCAATGCTGAATTTTAGACCCCAGTCTTAAACAGCAAGGACTCTTATGCTCCAGTTAATTCAGATTATCATTTTATGCCCCCTTCCCTTATTCATAGTCATACCTCTCTTCTTCTATTTCCCTCACAAAAATGCAAGACCTCTTCAAACCCCAATCTTCCTAGCCTTCAACTAACTTTCATTCATGATATTATTAATAATATCTAAGATAACTATAATGACTTAATGGTTTCATAGCTCTGCACACACAGCTAATATAATCCTCATAATAGAACTATAAAGTAGGCACGATAGGCAGGTATCACTCCATTTTGTAGATGAGGACCTGTGGCACAAATGAGTTAAGTGACTTGCTCATGATTGGTGGCCATACTAGTGGGAGCAAGAATCAAATCTATATCTGTTCGAACTCTAACTCTAAGCCAATACTTTTTCCACTAAACCACACCACCTCCTACATATAGTCATTTTCCTCTTTGATGGAATACACGGGCTCTATCCTTTCTGTCTTTTATTCAATTTGATAAGGAGAAATATTGTAGAGAGTTTACAAACTCCAATTTATTGGCTTCTGTCTACTTTTTGAGCTTGTGCTTATATTAACTTTATTTATACAAGTGAGGGGGGAATGGCCCTCTCTCATGATGAGCTGGACATTTAGAGTTGATAGAAAGGTCTCTCTAATGGGCCTAGTCTTTATGGGGAAAGTTCAGAATGATTAGCTAAAGCAATTGCATAGAAGTGGTTGAGAATCCATAGAAGCTTGATAACATTTAATGGAAGTGTCTTGGAGAGATTTAGTTTAATGGCAGTGCCTTGGAGAGATGTGATGCATAGACATTTTTTAACTGATTTTGGGAAGTATCTTTGCTTGGTTGTATGTCTAGAACTGAAGTACATTCAAAAAGCAATAGTCCAAAAGATCCCATTCATTCTCTTTGGTATGACTCCTTACCTGGCTCTGTTCTAGTGATAAATGGAACAATATTATGAGAGGGGAGGCCTTAGGCCCTCTCCATCTGAGGCTGATAGGTGACCTATGAACATAGATATCCTGGGTTCCTTGCATGGAAGTTGTAATTTCATTGTAGGTGAAAGAAACTGTAGATAATTATAACCTTGTGAGCTTTGAGAAGCCAGAAGTTCAAGGTATTTGTAGTTCAGTCTACACTTCGATGCTTGGTTTGGTATCCAGCACAACATCAAGGCCCTGAGGTAAGGAATGACCTTCAGGGTCGAGTCATTTGGTAGATGAGAGAAAAAAATCATACAACAATGATGCCACGTTTCAAAGTAAGTGAGTTGGGAACAATGCTTTATAGAAAATACTTTAAATCTGAGTCTACTCTTTTTGGAGATTGAGGTAGTATTGATGCAAATGTGTATCCCTAGTATTTGGAAAAGAAATGTTTGCAATTCTGTTTTTAATTTTGAAATGTCCTTCAGATATTTCTGAATCCTTCAGAAAAGCAAATTGATGTCAACTGATTAGATGGAATGGGAACATTAATCATTGACAGCTAACAGTGGGAGAGAATACACCAGAATAGGGGATTGAGCCAAGAACATTAAAGGACAGATACTCAACCCTCAGGTATACCCATAGGTTTTTGAGGAGTGTATGTAGCCAATCTTCTTCAAGAAATTCTCAAGGAAAATTGCCCTGATGTTTTTGAACCAGAGGGCAAAATAGAGGTTGAAAGAATCCACCGATCACCTCCTGAAAAAGAACCCAAAAAGAAAATTCATAGGAATGTTATAGCCAGGTTCTAGAGTTCCCAGATCAAGGAGAAAATATTGTAAGCAGCCAGGAAGAAACAATTTGAGTATTGTGGAAGCACAATCAGGATAACACAGGATCTTGCAGCTTCTATATTAAGGGATCAAAGGGCTTGGAATATGATATTCTGGAGGGCAAAGGAGGTGGGATTAAAATCAAGAATCACCTACCCAGCAAAACTGAGTATCATGTTTCAGGGGAAAATATGGTCATTCAGTAGAATAGAGGACTTTCAAGCATTCTTGATGAAAAAACCAGAGCTGAATAGAAAATTTGACATTCAGATACAAGAAGCAAGAGAAGCATGAGAAGGTAAACAGCGAAAAGAAATAATAAGGAACTTATTAAAGTTGAACTACTTATACTCCTACATGGTAAAATGATAATTGTAACTTAAAAAACTTTTCTCAATATGAGAATAGTTGAAGGGAATAGAAATGTATATATATATATGTATATGTATACATACATATATGTCTATATAGGAGGGTATATGGGTGTATGAATACATATGTGAGTGTGTGTATATATGTGTACAGGTATACATAGACAGAGGCACAGGACCAATTGAATAGGAAGGGATGACATATAAAAGGTGAAATTGAGAGGTGAGAGAGGAATATAATGAGAGTAGATGGGGAGAGACAGAATGGGGTAAAATATCTCATATAGAAGAGGCAAGGGAAAACTATTACAATGGAGGGGAAGAACAGGAAGGCAAAAGGGAATAAGTCAACCTTACTCTCATTGAATTTGGCTTAGGGAGGGAATGGCATACACACTAAATAGGGTATCTCACCATACAGGAGAATAGGGGGGAAGGGTATGAGAGGGGGGATGATGGAGGGGAGGGTACATTGGGGGTGGGAAGTTGGAAGCACACACTTTTGAAAAGGGAGAGGGTCAAAGTAGAAAAAAGAACAAGTGGGGCAGGATAGGATGGAGGGAAATATAGTCAATCTTTCACAACATATCCACTATGGAACTGTTTTGCATAGTTACAATTTGTGCAACATATATTGAATTGCATATCTTCTCAGAAAGGGTGGGTGATGAGGGAGAAAGGGAAAGAATCTGGGATTCAAAGTTTTAAAATCAAATGTTTTAAAAAATTATTATTATTATTTTACATGCAACTGGGAAATAAGATGTACAGGCACGGGGGTACAGAGATACAACTTGCCCTACTGGAAAGTCAGAGGGGGGATGGGGGAAGATATAAGATAGAGTAGATTGGGGGATGGGGTATACAGTGCGATCACTATTTCAGGGTGGTGGGTAGGGGAAAGACAGGGAGAAAATTTGTAACTCAAAATCTTGTGGAAACGTATGATGTAAAAAGTAAACATAAAATTTAGTTTAAAAAAAGAATTCTGATTAACTTCATGATCAACTGTGGTTCAAGATGACTAATTATGACCAATGCTACTTGCCTCACTGCTGGAGAAATTATGGACTCAGGAAGCAGAATGAAACATAAATATTTTGGAGTATGCTAACTTAGGAGTTTGCTTTGTTTGATTATATACATTAGTTATGAGAATTTTTCTTTTCTTTCAATTGGATGGAACAATGAAGTGAAGAAAGGAAATGGATTTTTGTTCATATAAAATACTAAAATTTCTTTATTTAAAAAAAAATCCATGTCTTCCCCTTATTGTGATCCTCGAATATTTGGATTTCCAGTTTCATTTCAGTATAAATGAACACTTGTAAAGCCTTAGTCAACACACAAACAGTGTAAAAAAACAATAACAAAAAACTGGTACAAGCTTCTTTAAGGCTAAGATCTCTTTCCCTGCTCCAATGAACTGAGTTGAAACCTTAGAGACAGTATGTTTACCATTTGAGAGAAAGGGAAAGTTAAGAAAATAAAATACAGAAAGACATGAGATAATACAGCACCATCAGATTGTTCCTTTAAAGTCTAGGGGATATGGGGTAGCTAGGTGGCACAGTGAATATAGCACCGGTCCTGGAGTCAGGAGGACCTAAGTTCAAATCTGCCCTCATACACTTAACACAAAACTAGCCATGTGACCTTGGGTAAGTCACTTAACCCCCTTTGACCTACCTTCCCCCCTCCAAAAAAAAAGAAAGGAAAGTCTAGGGAGTGAACATGGTTGTTATTCTCCTATTAACAGAGTCTATTGACAGGAGAGTATGGGGCAGTGTAGTAGAGTGAATAATGCTGTTTTGAAATCAGAGATTCAAGTGGGAGCTAAACTACTTACTAGCTACGTGACCTAGAGCAAATAACATAACTTCTTTGGTACTTCATTTTCCTTGTGTCTTCCAGTTTTCCTCTTCACTCATTTTTGGCCTCCTTCTTACTTCAGCCTATGTAGGCACATTAATTTCTACTTGGTGTTCACTTATGCATATACCTTTGGATTTCATATTTCATATTTGAATTTTCATATTTTGGGTTTCTTCTTGTATCCCTTCTTACTGTCCTTGAGCTCCCACAACAACAGCAGTTCCTTACAAGAACTCCTTATTAACTTTTGCCCTTCAGCTATACTTGATGTATCTCCCATAAGAATAAAAGTGGGAACCAAAATGTAGAAAAACAATCTCTAGTTAATAATATTGACTTTGAAACGTGACTGCTGAGAAGTGCATGTACTTAAGCATTATATTGATGCCCCATGTAATTTGTTAGCAAGAGGCCCAGGAGCATAGAGACTGGAGTCACCCCTTCAGAAGTTCTATCTCTAACTAGTTTTGGAAGGAATGTGCCAGCATTTCAATTCTTTTAGTCTTGGTGTACCTTAGATAGATTAAAAAATTAAAAAAGAAAACTAAAATAAAAATAGAATTTTAGAGTACATATGGACTTCATAGGTCATCTATTGTAATTCATATCTGATAAAGAACCTTCACTATAACATATCTTACAGGAAATCATCCAACCTTCATTTGAAGACTTGAGGTAGAGCTAAGGTTTTAATGAGTAGCCATTGAATGAGTGAAAAGTAACCATTTGAGGATTACTTTAAAAAAATGTTTTCCCCAATAATATGTAAAAGAAATTCTTAACATTTATTTCTTTTTAAAGTTTTGAGTTCTATCCTTCTCCCCTTCTTTGAGATGGTAAACAATCTGATAAAGTTATGCATGTGCATTCATGTAAATCATTTTTTCTGCATTAGTTATTTTGTGTAGGACAACTTAACCAAAGGAAGAAATAAAAAGAAAGAGAAAGAAAGTAAAAAATATGCTTCAGGGTCGGCCAGGTGGCTCAGTGAGTAAGAGCACTGGCTCCAGTGTCGGGATGACCTGGATCAAAATCTGGGCTCAGATACTCAGCACCACACCCAGAAATAACTGGCCGTGTAACCTTGAGCAAGTTACTTAACCCCGATTGCTTTAAAAAAAAATATGCTTCCGTCTGTATTCAATAATATCAGTTCTTTCTATGGAGGATAGCATTTTTCATCATGAGTCTTCTGAGATTGTCTTGAATCATTGTATTGCTGAGAATAGTTTAAGTCATCCATGGTTCTTCATTGTACAATATTGTTGTTGCTGTGTACAATTCTCACTTCACTCTGTATCAATTCCTGTAAGTCTTTCCAAGTTTTTCAGACCAAATGTGCACTACTGTATTCAGTTCTGGGAATTACAATGTTGAAAGCACAATGAAAAGCTAATGAGGATCCAGAGTAGGTCAACTAGAAGCCTAAAGGTCCTTTAGTAGTACATGCCTTAGGAGAATCAATTGAAGTACATGAGAATTTTTTTACTTGAGAAGGAGAGGCATAACTATCTTCAAATTGTCAAAAGACTGGAATTAAAGAATTAAACTCATACTGTTTGGCCCCAAACAGCAGAATGAGGAGCAACTGGCATAAGTTTCAATGAAGCAAATTTAGACTTGCTCTCTGAAAACAGAAAAATCCCTAACAATTTGTTATCCATAAGTGGAATGGGTTACCTCAAAGGTAACCCTCAAGGGATGGACATCAATTGGGAAATAGCTGAACAAGTTGTGGTATATGATTTTAATGGAATATTATTGTGCTATAAGAAATAGCAAGCATAGGGAAGCCAGGTAGCACAGCGAGTAAGAACACCAGCTCCAGTGTTGGGATGACCTGGGGATCGAATCCAGGCTCAGACACTTAACACCCACCCAGAAGCACCTGGCCGTGTAACCTTGAGCAAGTTACTTAACCCCGATTGCTTAAAAAAAAAAAAAAAGCAATAGCAAGCAGTATGATTTCAGAAAACCCTGGGAAGACTTAACATGAATTGATACAGAGTCAAGTGAACAGAACCAAGGAGAACCTTTAAGGCAACTCATTCCACTTATGGATAACTTTAATTGTCAGGGATTTTTTTGTTTTCAGAGAGCCAGCCTAAATTTGCTTCATTGAAACTGCTACCCATTTCTCCTTATTCTGCTCTTTGGGGCAAGACAGTACAAATTTAATTCTTCTTTAATGCCACAGAATTTCAAACACTTACATGTCTGTCAAGATATTTTTGGAGTCTGACTTGATTTTTCCTCACATACAGGCAGCTAGTGTGAATAAAGTGCTGTACTTGGAGTCAAAAAGACCTGATTGCAAATCTGGTCTCAGATCCTGACTCAGCAATTCTCTCAAGTCTTCATGTTTTCATCTGTAAAATAATGGTAATAGCAACCTCCCAGGGTTGTTGTAAAGATAAAGTAAGATATTGGTAAAGTAATTTGCTAACCTTAAAGCACTATATAAATGTTCAGTATTATTATCTTCTCTAAGTCATTGCATCTATCTTTGACTGCTTTATGTTTAAGGAAGGCAGTCAGTAAGGGCACCCCATGGCTTCTTCATGGTCCCCTGAGCATCTTGCATGGTCTGTGATTAAGTTCTATCTTTATTATCTGTAATGAGAATAAACTAGAAGCTTTCCCAATAAGATTGGATGTGAAATAAGGATGTCCATCACCACTATTATTCAATATTGTAATAGAAATGCTAGCTATGGCAATGAGACAAGAAAAATAATTTGGAGAATAAAAATAGGCAACGAGGAAACAAAACTATCACTCTTTGCAGGTGATATGATGGTATACTTAGAGGAATCTAGAGAATCAACTAAAATATACTAGCTGAAACAACTTTAGCAAAGGTACAGGACATAAAATAAACCCACATAAATCATCAGTATTTCTATATATTAACAAACAACAACAACAGCAACTCAGCAGCAAGAGATAGAAAGAGAAATTTCACTTAACTGCAGACAATGAAAAATATTTAGGTGTCTACTAACCAAGTTAAACCCAGAGACTATAAGAACACAATAACAAAATATTTTTTCATACAAATAGAGACACATGTAAACAATTGAAGAAATATTAATTGCTCATGGGTAGACCAAGGCAATGTAATAAAAATTACAATTTTACCTAAGTTAAATTATTTAGTAAGTGTCATACTAATCAAACTACCAAAAATTATTTTATGGAGATAGAAAAAAATCAATAAAATGAATCTGGAAGAACAAAAGGTCAAGAATATCAAAAGGAATAAATAAAAATTGTGAATAAATCTACCATAGCAATACCAATTTGAGATTACATTATAAAGTCATAATCATAAAAAGAATCTACTACTGGCTAAGAAAGAGAATGATGGAACAGTGGAGTATGGTAGGCATACAATACACTATGGTAAATGTCCATGGTACTCTAGTGTTTGATAAACCAAAAGACCCAAGTTTTTGGTGTAAGAATTTATAATTTGACAAAAATTGCTGGGAAAACTAGAAAGCAGTTTGACAGAAATTAGGCATAGACTAAAATCTCACAATGTATACCTAGATAAGGTCAATATAGATGAATGATTTATATTACATAAAAAGTAATATAAGTATATTAGGGGAGCATGGAAATATGTACTTTTCAGATCTATGGATAAGGAAAGAGTTTATGACCAAACAAGAGACAGGATCACAGGAGGTAAAATGGATATCGATTACATAAAATTTAAAAAAAGCTTTTGCACAAAGCAATGCATCCAAAATTAAAAGAGAAACAGAAAACTGGGGAAAAATTACAGTTAATTTATCTGGTAAAGCTCTCAATTTTCAAATATATGGGGAATGGATCCAGATTTATCAAAACAGGAATATGAAAAATAAATAGTAGAATCATGTATCTAACCCTCTATATCAGAGCTCATTTCCATAAACAAAGATTGACCACTAGTTCTTGGATAGATACATGTAGCGCCAAGCACCCCAGTGTCCCCAGGATTGCTGCCACCACAGGTTCTTGGATCTGCTTTGATAAAGGAAAGCAACTTAAAATGTGTTAACAAGCTTACTTTAATTAGTCAAACATGTATCATTTACCTAGTTCAGGGGAAAAAGGTCAGCACCCTGAACTTCAGAATATACAGACAGAATTATCAAGACAGAGAAACAGATCAAATAGACAGTTTCCAAACTGTCCAACCATTACATCCATACCAAATCAACATCTGGGTTTTTCAAAGCCGAGGGGGGGCTCTCAACAATGGCTTCCCAGAATCCAGATCAAATCACAGAACACTTCTCAAAGTGAGCCCCAAAATAAAGCTACACATCAGGGGTTATATAGCCTTCTCTTGGCTCAGAGAATGTAACAACCTTCTGGACCCACTGGCCAATCAAAAAGTATCTACTGAAAAACAATCCTCCCACCCCAGGCTCCAGGTGCACTTTAGCCTAGGGGCAGGGAAGATCTTTAAAATTTACATTCCCATTACAATACAACAGCTACAATGAAGTCATCTCTCCTTTCCTGGTTACCATGGAAAAGTAATAAATAGGTTGGTGGAGTGAAAAAGAGAGATATAGATAATAAGTTCCCATATAAAATGGGTGATAGTATCCAGCCCTCTATTCTCCAAGTAATGTCTCTATGTATTCTGGGGTGTAGAGAGAGGAGTCTTTAACTTTTCTTAATCAGTATAAATTGGTATTTAAGGTGCAGTCTGAATCTTTGCAACTTAAATGTACAAGTAATACCATGTTTCCCCGATAATAAGACACTGTCTTATTATTTTTTTTGGACAGAAAAACACCAGAGGGCTTATTTTCAGGGGAGGGCTTATTTTAATGAACATTGACAGCAATTTTAATAAACAGGTAAATGTGAACAAAAAAATGTACCTTTATTCAATAATGATCATGTCATCTTCTTCAACAACATCGTCATAAGTGTCCATACCCTGAATTCCATCCTGGATGTCTTGCGCCTCCATTTCCTTCAGAAGAAGTGGACCCAATCTGTCATGTCCAGCAATATAGCTCTCTTTAAATGAATATGTCTTGTCCAGGTAACCTGCTCGTAGTGCCTTGGCAACACAGCTGTCAGTAATTTTATCCCATGACTTCTTCACCCAAGTCACGACTTCTTGCAGATAGGGCTTCACGAAGTTTCCACGCTGATTTCTTTCCATTCTATTTTCAATGTAGTCATTGACTTCCATGCGCAAATGGTCCTCGAATGGCTTCTTTATTGAAATATCAAGGGTCTGGAGATAGGCAGTCATTCCTGCAGGAATCATTACTTGATCTATTCTTCTCTCTGCAAGGAAGTTCTTCATTTGGTGAGTGCTGGCTGAATCCCAGACTATCAGACCTCTTTGGTTACCTCGCATAACAAGTGGCAGCATTAAATCAACCCACTTTCTTATAACGGCTTGGGTACACCAGGCTTTTTCAGTTTCAAGAACGTAAATGCCAGATACACGTTCAATCTTATCTTTCTTGTCCTTACTGATGATTAGAGGTGTGGCTTTCTTTCCATCCAAACGAATTGCCAAAACACAGGTGACCCGTGCACTTTCATAGCCAGTGGTGGGAATGTAGATTGACATTGCACCCCTGTGATGAATTGTTGTTTGAGATCCTTGTCCCATAAACACTGCAGTTTCATCCATAGCAATCATATTGCAGGTTTGGTACTTGGAAATGTCGATCCTATCAATAAAGGACTTGAATGCAAGTGCACGTTTAATAACTTCAGCATCTTCCAGCTTAAACAGTGTTGTTGATCTTCTTAGGGACAGTTCATACCGTTGAAGGAAACCGTCCAACCAGTATTGTGATACTTTGAATCCTTCTGAGACCATTTCAAACTCTGGTGCCATTGAAAGGGCAAATGCTTGAATATCAGCCCTGCGCACAACCAAGGCCTTTGCTCTCCTGTCAGCAATCCATTCACCAATGAGGATCTCCAAGTCAGGATATAAGGGCTGCCGACCTGATCCAGACCTGTGCTTTTTCCTTTTTCCCTCATCCACCTGTTGATTGAGGTTATTATAATCTGCTCTCCATTTTCTGACCATTCGAAGATCCAAAAGTTTTTCTTTACAGAAAACTGCAAGATTCTTGCCATGTGACTTCTCTACAATTGCTTTCTTATACTCAACAGTATAGCTCTTCCTTTTTGTACTCATGTCTGGGGGTCAAAACAGACAGAATAATAAAATTATGACCATCAGTCCTTCTTTTCACTCCATCATGCCCCCTGAGTTCTTTTTTCCTCCATCATGCCCTTTTTATCCTCCATCATGCCCCCTCACTCCCGCTTACAAACCGGGTTTTTATGTTGTCCTGCCTCAGCTCTCCTCCGCAGCACTGCTCTCAATGGCACCAGCAAGCAAATCACTGGGGAAGAACAGGATGACGCGCTCACTGCTGCAGCTCTGATTGGATGCAGCTCGGAGCGCAGCGTGCGTTTCACCCGGGGGGGGGATGGTGCATACAGAGGGTACCATAATGTAGCGTGTAGCGCAGGGGATCACCTTCACTACAGTAGCAATCTCAATGGGGCTTATTTTCGGGGGAGGGCTTATTTTTAGAGGAATCTTACACAGTAAGGGGAGGGCTTATTTTCGGGATAGGTCTTATTATCGGGGAAACACGGTATATATCAGGGGGAATTTAGAGAGGGCTGTGTTCATTAGAAACATCCAAATGGGGAAAGGAAATTCCTTGTTAAGGAACAATTCATGATTTAAAAGGGAGTTTCTTGTAGTGTGGTTTGGCTCCAAAGGAAGAGGGTTGTAACAACCTTGATATTTGGATTAAGAAGGGAAATAGGTTATTACTTAAATACATTAATCAATTCCAAAGACTGTGAGGTCTTCTTGGCTCAGAGAAGACAGTACCATTAGAGATGCAAAGGTGAAGTCTAAGTGAATATCTGAAGCACCACTTAGTAGGGGATGTGGGGATCATAGAATCTAAAGTGGATATTTCATTTTAGTAACTGACTGGATGGCCGAAGGGTTATACAGAGTTTTGTCAGAGAAATCAGAAGTCAGACAGAGGAGAAGGAGAAAACCCAATCTGATGCATCAATCATTGAATAAGTGCTCATTAAGTCCTTCCAGGTATTGCATCAGAGATTGAAAATACAAATTAAGAAATGAAGCAGTCTCTGTCATCAAGTATCTTACAGTCTATTGAAGGAGACAACTTGTACATACTTAAGTATAAACAAAATGTTATATAAAGAGAAATTAATTGAAGAGAGGATCAATTAAGATTTTGTATTTAAGATGGTTCTTTAGCTGAGTTTTGAAGGAAAATGTAATTCCATGAGACAAAGGCAAGCATGGGGAACAGCAAGAAGGTCAGATTGTCTGGACTATAGATTTTGTGAAGAGGAGTAATGTACAATAAGATTAGAAAGACAGGTTGGGGTCAGAACATGAAATCCTTTGAATTCCAGAGTTTATATTAAAACTTAGAGGAAATAAGGAGTCACTGTAAGTCTATTCAGTAGGGAAGGGACATGGTCAGACCTGTACTTTAGGAATATCACTTTGGCAGCTTTATGGAGAAGGCATTGGAAAGGAAATAAATTTGAGGCAGGGTTACCAATGAGCAGGTGATTTTAGTAGTCCAGGCAAGAGGTGATAAGAGATTGCTGATGACTATTTGATTATAAAGAAGGAGGACAGATGCAAGAGATACTGTGGAGTTATAAATGAGAAGATTTCTCAAATGATTTTGATATATGGGTTTGGGAAGGATGAGGAGCCAAAGCTGATGATAGGTTTTACATCTGAATAATTGAAAGGACAGTGATATCCTTCACAGAAATAAAGACTCTGAAAAGAGAGAGCATTTTTGGTGAAAATGAGTTCAGTTTTGGACACCTTGAATTTGTTATGCCAATGGAATATCTAGTTCAAAATGGCAAATAGGCAATATATGATGTAGGACTATACCTCACAAGAGAGAGCAAGCATGATTGGATGTGTAGACTTGGAAGTAATTTCCAGAGAGAGAATAATTATTAAATCCTTGTGTTCTGATGAAGTCACTAAGCGAGAGGTGAAAAAGAGAGAGAGAGAGAGAGAGAGAGAGAGAGAGAGAGAGAGAGAGAGAGAGAGAGAGAGAGAGAAGGAGTAGGGAGGGAGAGACAGAGAAAAGAAGATAGCCCAAGACAGAAGCTTAGGAAGCACCCACAGTTAAGGCACTGATACCAATGATGAGCCAATAAATGAGAATGAAAAGAAGCAGTCAGACAGGGAGGAGAAGAAACAAGAGGATAGTGTCATGGAAAAATAAGAAGGAAAGAGTATCCAGAAGTTGGGGGGAGGGTCTTAAAAAGTGTCAAATGTTGTAAAGAAGTCAAGAAGGAGGAAGACTGAGAAAAGATCATTACATCTGGCAATAGAGAAATCACTGGTAAAACTGGAGAGGGCAGTTTCATTTCTGTGGTGAGGTCAAGAGTTAGACTGCAAAGGATTGAGAAGGCCCTGTAATGGTAATGGGATTTGAAGATCTTCCATGCCCCTTGTATTGGCAGGCTGGCAGGTACTTACCGTGTTTCCCCGATAATAAGACCTATCCCAAAAATAAGCCCTCCCCTTACTGTGTAAGATTCCTCTAAAACAAGACCTCCCCCGAAAATAAGCCCTATTGAGATTGCTACTGTAGTGAAGTTGATCCCCTGTGCTACACGCTACATTACGGTACCCTCTGTATGCACCGTCCCCCCCCCCCGGGTGAAACGCACGCCACGCTCTGAGCTGCATCCAATCAGAGCTGCAGCAGTGAGCGCGTCATCCTGTTCTTTATTGAATAAAGGTACATTTTTTTGTTCACATTTACCTGTTTATTAAAATTGCTGTCAATGTTCATTAAAATAAGCCCTCCCCTGAAAATAAGCCCTCTGGTGTTTTTCTGTCCAAAAAAATTAATAAGACAGTGTCTTATTATTGGGGAAACACAGTAGCACCTACTTTCGGGTTCATAATTGTGTCAGATGTTGAGACCCAGAACTTATAAATCCCCCATTGGGATGAACTTGCTGACATGACAGGAGGGGCTGGGGCAGGGAGGAGCCAGAGCAGAGTAGGGGCCAGACTGGAGCCAGTGTGGCAACCAGAAGTGAATGAGTGGCAGCGGCTGGAGACACAAGCGGTGGTGGTGGCAGTGGTAGCATAGATACAAGTGGCAGCTGTGGCATAGCTTCTTTGGAGAGCCAGACAGAACTTCTGCTGAGGACTTCTGCTAAGGACTGCTGAGGACAGGAACTGCAGGGGGCCAGAGCTGCTGGGTGTGCACTGCGTGAAGGTTGGGCAGTTACCATGAGCAAGGAGAGGAGGATCTTTGCCTGAGGGAGCCTGTTTTGTTTTTAAGGCTGTGGGATTTGGGTGTTCACTGAATTAACTATGTGTCCCAATTTCGTGGCTCCTGTAATGGCTTTGACTTTCTGGTTTGGCGACTCAGCTTTCTAGTATTTGAATAAATGTTCTGGCTCAGTCCTCCATGTGGAGCACCTGTTACAGTTTGTGATTCACAACTATACCAGCATATTTATAGTCACCATGGGTGTTGTGAATATTTCATTGTTGTTATAGGCCCTCATCCCCCAAGGGTAGGAGTATAGGGAACATCATAGACTTGATTCATGTGTGGGTAAATCATCCGCATCAACAATCTAGGATAAGTCCATATAGATGAAAAGAACCTTTACAAGGACAGGGAGGAGAATCCATTGGGGAATGAGAGAGAAATACTTAATTTGGAAAAAAAGAGCTCACTAGGATTCAGGAGAAACATTTGAGGGGATAGAGAAATTACACTGCTGTGCTGACCCTCATAGGAAAAATGCTTTGTGTCCCATAAATAGGGGCAAAATAGAACATCCTGGAACTTTACCACATTATGTGCCAATTTATTCTCTAAATGAACAAAGGAGGTTAGAACTGTGGATTTATGTTAAGAGAATACTTAACATTTACTCAGAGCCTGCTATATACTAGGTACTATGCTAAGCATGTTATAATTATTATCTCATTTCCTCACAACAACTCTGGGAGGGAGTTGCTATTATTGTTATTATTTTACAGATGAGGAAACTGAGTGAAAAGAGAGGTTTGAGTAACTTGCCAAGAGTCACGTAGCTAGTAAATTTGAGGCCATATTTGAACTCGGGCCTTCCTTACTTCAGGTCCTATGAACTGTCCACTGAATTTAAAATGAATAACAAATGGATAAATGTATATAATGATGTAAATGCAAACATACTAATGTAATAATGAATAAATGAATGTTAATATTACTATGAATGGAATAATAAATATGATAAATACAGAAAAGCATGGGAAGATATATATGAACTGATAGAGTGTGGAATAAGCAAAACCAGAAAAAAATAAAGCCCTTGACCACGATAATGTAAGTGGAAAGAATGACAACAAGGAGATAATTGAAAATAAATGTCACTAAGTTACAATAACCAAGCTGGTCATAGAGAAGAGATATGAGAAGATGCCTTCTCCCCTTCTTTGCAGAGGGGGAGTGGAGGCACTGTATGGAACACCGCTATGGTATCAGAAATAAAAAAAAATAATAGCTTTGCTGAATTATTTCCTCCTTTCTTTTTTATTCTTATGAGGAACAACTTGGAGGGGGTAGAAGAAGGGAAAGGGTGGAAAAAGTAGGTAATATAAAATTAAAAAAAAACAAACCTATTTTTAAGCACTGCACATTCAGTAAAATGTGAAGAAAAGATTAATCTGGCAGTCCCAATTGCTGGCAAGTACCCTTCTTTTTCCAAGAGAATGTTGTGTCCCTGTATTGATAATGGCAGACAAATCAAGTAATTATCCCAAGGTGTTGCACACTATTGCTCATTTTTTACTCTTGGAAAGGTTGTAGAGAACCCACATTTCTAGCAAAATGAATTGACAAGACAATCACACTGTTGTAAAAGTGTTGACTAGTAATGAAAGGAAGAGATTTGTACACTATGTCTTTACATTGCCCAATGCCCTGGCAGCCTTTCAGCATTTCATTAATGATGTTCCTACTGACCTTGTGGATCAATTTGTTACTGTGTGCCTTGATAACATTTTGATATTTTCACACCACAAACAGGATCAAATCTGCTATTTCAGAGAAATGTTAATATGGTTGTGGCACCATGATTTATACGAATGATAAACAGGATACATTTCTATCAACCCCAGGTTTTGGGAGGACTCATTTTAGGACCAGATGGATACAGGAAATGTGGAATCTGTATGAGATGGCATTGAATCCCCTGGAGAACAGATCTTGCAGAACTTCTTAAACTAATTGGTATTAGCAGGGAACTCGATATTCACAAACAGAGCTCCTGTTTTAGCTTTTATGAAGGGGACTCTACTTCCCAATGGGGATTAGAATAATGATAGAAAAAGAATCATTGGCTACAGCTCTTAAGACAACACATGCAAAGAATTTCAAGGAAAGAAATTTTTACCTATTTTTTATACCAATTAATCTCTGTTAAAAAATGATATTTTTGGAACTATTGCAGCATAATTTGAAAACAATCCCTTGTGATTCTTCAAGGGCTATACAGTTATCCCTTCCACATCACAACTTTTCTCATTATAGTTTTGATGTTTTGTGTGTCAACATAGGAAATTAAATGAGATATTTTGGGGAGTTTTGCAAAAGATGCAGATTACATGCAAAAGCCAGCAGATGACACGGGGACTATGACCAAATAGTTAACCCAAATTTTATAATAAGTAACTGTTAAATTCCCCATAAAAGAAAAATCAGACTTCTTCTCTGGTACAAAGGGAGGGCAAAAATCTTGCATGGATTTTCCAGATTGTGGGGGCCCTGTAATAACACCTGCCATGTGCAAATGCATATCCATTTAAAAATAATCACTCGACATGAATGTCTATTGCAGATGGTGTCAAGAAGTCACAGTTTTCAGCCAAATGTTGGAGGTTATGCCAGAAAAGATGAGGGTTTATTCATTCCTCAAAAATGTATTATATATACATATATAAATTATATATACATATATAGATACACACATATACATATATACACATACATATATATGTAGATAAGATAGCTAACCCTTAACAACTGAACTCAGCCCCTCAGCACTAGAGAAGAATGCCTAGAAATGACAGTCATTATTTCAAGCATGCATAGCACTTGATAATAGTATACATACATACATACATACATATATATATATATATGCTAAATGGATTTATATTTGTCAAATGCATGAAATTAGGCTGTCATTTTAAATATCTTTATATACTGCTTTAATTTTTTCCAATTGCTTCAAACATTTGTGTTTCATTTCCTCCCCCAAATATTTAGGGTAACACTGGGAAACCAGGAAGTCAATCATTCAATTCTTATTAAATTGATTTAGGGAAGATTTAACAAATATACACTTATCAAATTATGAACTGAATTTTAAATATCTCATCAAATCAGAACTTTAGGTTTTACAATACATGAAGTAATCAACAAATGCAAAATATTAAGTCCAATGCCATGGGAGAATAAGAGATGACAGAGAGGCATCAGGAGATGACAGAGGAATAAGAAAGATAAAGCAAAGTTCCACAGAAGGGGATGATAGTCTTTTTTTTTGCCTTTTGGATGGTAATTGGAGTTAAGTAACTTGCCCAAGGTCACATGGCTAGGGGTTTTTTTGTGTTGGTATTAAGTGTCTGAGGCCAGAATCAAACTCAGGACCTCATGACTTTGGGGCCAGTGCTTTACTCACTGCGCCACCTACCCACCTCTGATGGTCTCCTTGTGTGCTGAAATTGTAGTGGCAGTACATATTCCCCTCCTCCCCTCCTGATTCACAGTCCCAAAGACATAGCCAGTGAAGTTTAACCTGTCTTATAAGATGGATCATTCTCTTTATCATCTCCAGGAAGCTTCCTCTTCCAACATATCAATTTTGCTTTGCTGACACATCAGAAAGACCTGAGGGGGAAAATTCTGCTAAAGTTTTGACTTTTCCCCTCAAGTTCCATTACTATGGCAAATCACAGACACTCAATAAATACTTGTTGACTTCTTTGCTACGACAATAAAGACTAAATTCAAGGCTGAACGCTGAAGATTCTTACAGTTTGGCTGTTGGATTCTTTATCTCAGGAATAGATACTAAGATTTTTCTAGGTGCCATATTCAGCAACATGAAATCCTTACAATAGTAATATTTTATATACATATATAATTTACTTCTGTATATACAGTTGCTTTGTCCATTATCAAGTCATTCTAAGATGAGCAATTATCATTGTTATAACAAGGGCTGTCATTCATAGTTTTTCCTCTTTTATCCACTAAACTGTTATATTTTAGTGTAGCAGAGTGAAAAGAACACAAGATTCAAATCCTAAGAGCAGGGTTCTAGGCCCGCCTTTGATGGGCGTAGTCACTTCCTTCCTCACACGGTACATTGATCAAGTTACTGCCTATCTCCAAGCTTCAATTTCCTCCTATGAAACAAAGTAGGTGGTCTAAAACACAATTACAATCCTTTTCAGGCCTAACATTCTATGAGACCTTCATCTCTTTTAAATCAGATGCAAATAGGCAAGAAGAACTTCAAGCAACAGTGTGCCAGAGCCAGCCCTAACTAATTCAGGAAAGCCAATGTTAAATTTTCCACATGAGTATTTATACTTAAGAAATCAGCAGATGCTCCAAAACAGGGCTTGATTTAGCCTTTTGTTGACATAAGAGATAGAGAAAATGATAATAATGCAGATTAAACTTAAAAGTGTGTTATACAGTTTTCCCCTAGAGAGATTATTAAATATTTACTAGAACACTGCTGAGTACAAGTAGAAGAATGTTAGAAAGATGTATTAGGCCAAGTTTCACTCAGGTTGGTCCTATACTTTGGGTTAAAGTTTGGAGAGAAGTGAGACACTATTAGATTTAATAGTCAACAAAAAGTAAACTTACTTAGTGTTAGTAGAGAAAGGATATTCAGAGAAGATAAAGTATAAGCAATAAGTGTGCAAGAATTAAATTTGACTCCATTGAGCTTATTTTCCCTGCCATGGTGTTACTGAAGAGGTTTCCCATAAAGAGGGTTAGGGTTGCTCTGGAGACCACAAAATACCAACACACTGGGTCCTGCCAAATTAATTCAACTCAAGTCTTTTCTCAGCCAAAGAAAAGTAAAGTTTATTAAAAGTTCGCTTGTATTGGACATAGAATAAGTCTGTGCTAGGTCATTCTATGGTGCTCTCACAAACATGAAGACAGGTTGGGGTCTTATATACAGAAGGTTGTGGGAGGAATCTAGGGGTGGTTTAGAGGAGGAGTTAGGGGAGGGTCTTCAGGAGGAGTTAATGAGGTCAATGAGTGATTAAGGGTGGGAGGCCACCTGGAGACTATAGACAATGGTAGACCAGGCCAGTTCAAGGGTATATTGATATTTTGATAGGCTTTTGATAGGTGGGAAATCTTGTAAGACTTATTGCCTCATTGCAAATGTCATCAAATGAGATGATTTAATCAGAGTTCAAGAGGGGTTCCCAGAGCCTGTACCTCATCATTTCCCCCTCAAACAAATGGGACCCAAATTCCTTTGGGGTAAAAGTTGAAGGTCTCAGCTTCTGAAAGTGTTTACTGCTGACAAGGGGCAAAGTACTCTCTCTGCCTTTCTGGGTCCCTTTCAAGGGGATCAGACTTCACATTCAGGGGGCCAGATTCCAGAATGTGGATGATGCCAGGTCCAGTGGGCTGGAGAACTTGGATTTGGTGGGAGATTTTCATAGCCTTAGTGGTCATCCAGAAGTTGATGGCTTGAATCATGGAGGAGACAAACCTGGCAAGGAGGTTAAGCAAACAAAGACCAAACAGGAACCAAAAAAATTAGAGAAAAGACAATTTCCCTGATATAAAGGACAATTTTCCTAGTTGGAATTAAAGATGACTATGGCAAGGCCAAAACACTGTCACATATCCCTCTCCTTTCTAAATTGCTCCATGGACATTTAGCACATGGAAAGCAATAGCAGCCATAAAATCTAATAGTTTTCAAAAACAGGCAATAACTCCCAAAGCTTGTTCTCTCCTTCCATCATCATAGAGAGTGAAAGATTTTTCCTAGCTTGGGTAAAGCTGGAGTAGTGGTCAATTTAGTTTTCAAATTCTCAAAGTTTCAACTGGTAGTCTGGGCCTTGAGTAGCAATTAATGATTGCAGTTCCTCCAAGGCCTTGGGCTTAATTGGATATAAACCACTCTGGGGGAACATTTTAGGATCTAGGAGTCAAACAAATGCTGGAGTGGCAGAAGTAGCTCACCCAGGAATTTCCTGATGCCAACTATTGACTGAACTATCTCCCACTCTCCTGAGGGAACATGGGGAGATCTGGAAGGCTTAACTAGAGAAAATTGGCTTCCTAATTTCACCAACAGGTTCCTTCCCAACAAGGGGACAGGATAAGAGGAGAGCATAAGGAAGGAATGGGCAAACAACAGATTCTCAAGTAACCAGGGGACTGGGTATGTCTGGAAACATCCCATAGTTTCTCCTTCCATGCCCCTGACCTGACTGGTCAAGGGGGAGGGGGATAAAACCAATTGGTTAGAGCAGAGAACTTAGCCATATTAAAATGGGTAACCTTACCTTCAGCCTTGATGCTTGCCCAGAGTTCAGTGAGAGAAATGGAGAAGGTGGGAGGACTGCCAAGCCCCAGGCTTCCCCATCATTCCAAGTAATGAGAAAACTGGAGGACAGGGTACTGGGAGATGGCTCTACCACTTTTACCTTGGTGACCATCCTTAAGGGTGGGAAGTCACCTGAGGCCACCTGGAGACTACAGACAATGGTGGGCTAGGCCAGTTCAAGGATGGATTGATATTTTGATAGGCTCAAGGGTGGGAAGTCTAGTAACAGAGATTTGGGCCTAGCCACAATGTAAGGCTTATTGCCTCATGCAAATGTCTCATCAAATGAGATGATTGAATCAGAGTTCCAGAGGGATTCCCAGAGCCTGTACCTCAAGGACTAAGAGACCTTGAGGGGCCTCCCAGAGCCCATACCTCATTGTGACCAATATGAATCTGTCAGTCATAAATCTTAGGAAGTAGCTTCTGACTCATCCTATGTTTGAATTTTTGCATGTAGGCCACCAGAAAGCTACATTGAGGTCTCAAGCATGAGTCCTTCCATCTTTGGTTGTCTCAATGATATTTTTAATGACTTACAAAGAAAACAACAACAAAGTAGTCTTTCCTTTATGGGGTAGGGTTTGAGAGTAGAGGACAGTATTGAAAATGGCACCAGCCAATGGAGGTTTAGAGGAAGGAGATTACAAGTTGATTTTGGAGAAAATTTAGGGTTGATTTTAGGCATTCTCCCTCCCTCTGTGGAGTGCTTCCACTTCCAGTTATCTATCATCATTATGTTCTGCTCATCACCTTTCATATCATAACTTGGTCTTGGGAACAAAAAGCAACCCATTCACAATAAGGCCTATATGATGGATAAGTTTAACATTTTCTTTTCTGTGGAGCAGTTACTTCTTACTAAGGTGTGTGTCTTTTAGGTGGGGCAGTGGTAGGGGGTGTGGGGGGGTAGGAATAGGGGATGGGGGTGGGGGAAGGTATCAAGTTTTTATTATGTATCTATTATATGCCAGGAACTGTGATAAATGCATTACAAATCTTACCTCAACTGATTCTCACAAAAAACCCTGTTGATGAGGTATGGGCTCTGGGAGCCCCCTTGAGCTCTCCTTGAATCTTTGAGGTACAGGCTCTGGGAATCTACCCTTGAACTCTGATTAAGTCTATGAGGCATTTGCATGAGGCAATAGGCCTTACTTTGTGGCTGAGCCCAGACCTCTGTTACTAGCCTAGCCCTCCATTGTCCCTCTACTTCCCACCCTTGAGCCTATCAAACTATCAATCCACCCTTGAACTGGCCTAGCCCACCATTGTCTGTAGTCTCCAGGTGGCCTCCAGCAACTTACCACCCTTAATCACTCATTGACCTCATCTGACTTCTCCTGAAGACCATCTCCAAACTCCTCCTCTGGACCACCCCTAGATTCTTCCTACAACTTTTCTGTATATAAGATCCCATCTTCCCTCTATGTGTGTGAGAGTGCCATAGACTGACCTAGCACAGACTTACTCTGTGTCCAATACAAGTGAACTTTTAATAAACTCTTTATGGGTAATCTCTTCACTAGGGTTCAGAATACCTGAGATGTGGAAGGTGAGAGGGGTGTGAGTATTTTAATCAATGAAAAATGATTTCAGGTGGGTTATCATTCCTAGTGGTAAAAGCTCAGAGTAAAATGCTCCCAGAGCATCATTTAGCCATGTGCAGCTGGAAAGGAAGAAGCAGTTACCACCAACATAGGCAGCAGATTCAGGCAAGGCATATGGTAGAGTAGGAGTTATAGGAATGGGTAAAGGTTGCAAGGAAGGAACTCAATGGATTAACTGACTCGGGAATCCTATGATTATGAAAGGTTTGTTTTGTTTGTTCCTTCATTTTTTTTTTTTTTGATAGAGAGGCCTTTAGGCAACCATTTATTCTGTCTGCAGGCAATCCTTATCTTAAATTAATTGATTCTAAATCAAACAACCTCAGTATTTATACTTATCTAAGAGATTAATCTAGGTCAATAGTTACCTTAATAAGGATCTTGTGGGGAGGATTCTGGGAAGATGGTGGAGTAGGTCAGAAAATTTCAAGCTCTCAAGATTTTCCCCACAAAAGAATTAAAATAGCACCTTAGTGTGAAAAACATGTGGGTGGAGATAAATAAGAACAGGAACATAGCCTGGGTCCTCCTGGGACAATTTGAGAAGATCTGAAGAGAAACCCCTGGCTGAGAGGAGGTTTGATCCTTGTGAAGAGTAAACACCTCCAGGCTAGGTTTCCTTTTAACAGCAAGTGGCTAGCCTCTTAAACCAGAAATGGCAAGCCCTGATCCTAGTTGGTTGGAGAGCCTGCCTGGACCTGAGCCACTGGAACTTTTACCCTGGGGATAGTGAGGGGAGTTGGGCATTTGATCGGGAGAACATAGAGGGAACCTCTGCTGACCAGGAACAGCAGACCCAGCTGTGTTGTGGAGAGCAAAGGGAGTGAGAAGGAACCATCACATGCCCAGGTGAGTGCAGAAGCAGGAGACTGAAACTGGTTGTGGGCACTTAGGAGGTTGGAGGTTTGACTTTGCTTTCAGGCTAGAGGGAAGAACTGAAGATCTGGGGCAGGAAGCACCATTTCCCATAACGCAGGGCTAGAGGTGACTACAAATAATTAAGTTATTACCACAAAAAAAAAAATGCACAGGCAAAGGAGAAAGAATCTAAATGTTGAGGTTTGGAGCATATAGGAGTGGTGGAGACCCCAAAATACCAACATACTGGGTGCTGCTGAATTAATTTGACTCAAAGTAAAGCAAAGTTTATTAAAGATTCACCATAATGGGTAGACTGTTAAGGAGCCTAAGTATAAGTGAAACTTCTTTGACAAGCAGGGCCAGAACAATCTGACACTCCCGCACCATGAAGGCAAGATAGATCTTATATACAGAAAGATTGTGGGAGGGATCTAGGGGTGGCCTAGAGGAGGAGTTTGGGGAGGGTCTTGATGAGGGGTCTAAGGAGGATCTTTGGAACTGAGGTCAGACTCCAGGTATGGGATTAAGGCTACCTGGAGATGACAGGCAATAGGCTATTTTAAGGGTAACAGCTTTGGGTATAAATATTTTGATAGGATCAAGGGTAGGAAGTAGCTGGACAACTGAGGGCTAGGCTAGGTTAAGAATAACATATTTTGGCCTAGCAATAACGAAAGGCTTATGGTCTCAGGCAAATGCCTCATCAAGTGGGGAGATTCAATTAGAGTTTAAGGGGTTTCCCAGAGCCTAAACCCAATCACAACCAAAGAAAATAATGATGGGAATAGAGCTGGCTGGGGTTCATCTTCAGAGGAGGATATGGAAGAAAGAAACCCCCAAAGAGTAACATCAAATGGTCACCTGCCCAAAAAAAATTCATACAAGACCTTAAAGAAGACTTTAAAAATCAAATGACAGAGATGGAGGAAAAACTAAAAAAGAAAATAAGAATAATCCAAGAAAAACAAGACCGGTATGAAAGGAAAGTCAACTAGAAAAGGAGATCTACCATCTTAAGGAAGAAAATGACACCTTGAAAATTAGAATTGGGCAAACTGAAGCCAGTGAAATTATAAGAGATCAAGAATAGAGTAAACAAAATATGAATAATGAAAAAAATAGAAGAGAAAGTAAAATATCTTATAAGGAAAAAAACAGATTTGGAGAATAGATCAAGAAGAGAAAATATAAAAATAATTGGACTAACTGAAATAATTAAAGAAAATTGTCCTGAAGCATTAGAACAAGGAGTATAGAAGGGTGTTTAGAGTTATGGGAATGAGAGGTTAGGGGGAGGGATCCTTGGAGAGTGGGAGACAAGTCATGGAAAGGCAAAGTAGTAGGTAAAAGTAAAGTAGAGGAGACAGGAGGGATAGGAAACAAGTGATATGCATATACATAAAAACAAAGATCAGAAGAAGAATAGGTTTGGTAAACTATATTGTCTATATGTCTATATGTATATGTGTATGTATATATCTATAGCTATGTAGAAACATATCTAAACTTATGCATATATTTATAGCAATAGAGAAACATATCTAAACTTTATTGTGGCCTTCTGGGGGAAGGGTTGGGGGGAGGGGAAAAAAAGAACAAGGTAAAAAAGTTGCACAGTAGAGAACAAAAGAAAATTCACAAGGAAGCAAAGAATGGCCAAATTCACAAGGAATCAAAGATGGACAGTTCTCAACACAATGAGTTTTATTTATCATATAAGCTTTCTTGAAATGAAAATTTATTTTTACATATTTAGAATCCTCTTATTTTTGCTATGAACATGACATGCTGTTTTTTCTAACTTTGTATTTAAGTTTATGATATGTCTTTGTTTCTTTTCTCTTTGTGTTCTGGTGTTTGAGTCAAATAAAATTTTGGAAAAATTTTTAAAAAGGAGAGGGAGAGAAAGGGGGAAAAAAAAAAACAAGGATTTTCCTCAGGAATCTTTGCTAAAATTTTCCTAACAGTCATACTCAGAAATTTGACAAGTAGTTATGCAATTTATGTTTAGCTAATTCCAATAACAGGGAGCTCAACTACCTCACAAGGTGACCCATTATACCTTGGGACAGCTTTATTTACTAGGAAATTTTTCCTAATGCGCAGTCACAGTTTGCCTTCCACTGATCATTGTTCCTGTTTCTCTGCTGGAGCAATAGTTGAAGATGTGTGGGTGTGAGCAAGGAGATCATGTATGTCTAATCCTTTCTTTTTTTTTCTCTCTTTTATTTTTTAGTTTACATCATTCATTTCCACAAGATTTTGTTTACAAATTTTCTCCCCATTTTTCCTCTACCTACCATCCCAAAACAGAGATCCCACTAAATATCCCCTCCCCCAATCTGCTCTCTCCTATATCTTCCCCCATCCCCCCTCTGACTTTCCAGTAGGGCACAGTGGTTCTCTATGCCCCAGTGCCTGTATATCTTATTTCCCAGTTACATGTAAAATAATAATAATAATAACAATAATAATATACATATTTTTAAACATTTGTTTTAAAACTTTGAATTCCAGATTCTTTCCCTTACTCCCTCATCACCCACCCTTACTGGGAAGATAAGCAATTCAATATAGGTTATACATGTGCAGCTATGCAAAACATTTCCATAGTGGATATATTGTGAAAGACTGACTATATTTCCTTCCATACTATCCTGCCCCTCACCTGTTCTGTTCTCTACTTTGATCCTGTCCCTTTTCAAAAGTGGGTGCTTCCAACTTCCCTCCCCCCAGCCTGCCCTCTCTTCCATCATCCCCCCTCTCATCCCTTTCCCCCCTACTTTCCTATAGGGTGAGATACCCTATGTAGTGTGTATGTCATTCCCTCCCTAAGCTAAATTCAATGAGAATATGGTTGATTCATTCCCTTTTGCCTTCCTGTTCTTCCCCTTCATTGTAACAGTTTTCCTTGCCTCTTCTATGTGAGATAATTTACCCCATTCTGTCTCTTCCCATCACCTCTCATTATATTCCTCTCTCACCTCTTCATTTTACCTTTTAAGTATCATCCCTTCCTATTAAATTTGTCCTGTGCCCTGTCTATGAATACCTGTACACATATATACACACACTCATATATGTATTCATACACCCATATACCCTCTTATATAGACATATATGTATTTCTACACACACACACACACACACACACACACACACACACACACACACATATATATATATATATATATATATATATAGTTCAACTTTCTTTTCTCTGTTTACCTTCTCATACTGCTCTTGCTTCTTGTATCTGAATGTCAAATTTTCTATTCAACTCTGGTTTTTCATCAAGAATGCTTGAAGTCCCCTATTCCATTGAATGACCATATTTTCCCCTGAAACATGATAATCAGTTTTGCTGGGTAGGTGATTCTTCATTTTAATCCCAGCTCCTTTGACTTCCAGAATATCATATTCCAAGCCCTTTGATCCCTCAGGGTAGAAGCTGCCAGATCCTGCATTAACCTGATTGTGCTTCCACAAAATTCAAATTGTTTCTTCCTGACTGTAATATTTTCTCCTTGATCTGGGAACTCCACAACCTGGCTATAATATTCCTAGAAGTTTTCTTTTTGGGATCTTTTTCAGGAGGTTATTGGTAGATTCTTTCAACCTCTATTTTGCCCTCTTGTTCTAAAACATCAGGGCAATTTTCCTTGAGAATTTCTTGGAGGATAATTTCTAGGTTCTTTTTTTGATCATGGCTTTCAGGTAGTCCAATAATTTTTAAATTATCTCTGCTGGATCTATTTTCCAGGTCAGTGGTTTTTCCAATGAGATATTTCACATTGCCTTCTATTTTTTCATTTGTTTGGATCTGTTTAATAGTATCTTGATTTCTCATAAAGTCACTAGCTTCCATTTGCTCCAATCTAATTCTGAAGGAATGATTCACTTCAGTGAGCTTTTGAGATTCTTTTTCCATCTTGTAAATTTTGTTTTTTAAGGCATTCTTCTCCTCATTGCCTTTTTGAGCCTCTTTTGCCATTTGAGTTAGTCTATTTTTTCAGGTATTATTTTCTTCAGTCAGGTTGTTGACTTCATTTCATAATTTTCTTGCATTGTTCTCATTTCTTTTCCCAATTTTTCCTCCACTTCTCTTATTTGGCTTTCAAAATCCTTTTTAAGCTCCTCTATATCCTGTATCTTGATCCTTTTTGTCCCCAGAATAGAAGTCTAAAGTGGGATTGCTGTGCTTGCTTTGCTTCCTTTGCTTGCTCATGTTGCCACTCAATTACTTGACTTTTGAGCTTTTTGCCACAGTAGAACTCTGCTGCCAGAGAAGGGAGCTTTGTCCCAAATTGTTGAGGTTTTCTCCACTGCTGGAGTTATTAATTGGCTGCCCTCTCTGAAGCCTCCACATGCTCTGGCAAGGTGGTCACACACCCCAGGACTTCCACCCTAGACAGTGATCCAGATCCAAGCAGGTTAAAGCCAGAGTGATTACCCCTCAGACTGATCACTTGGTCCCTCCACAATCTGCAGGCCAGGAGCCCTAAAACAGCCATGTGGTGTGATATGCATGTCCATGGTGCCTCAGCCACTTCTCCCTCCAGAGGGTAAAGGCTGGACCATACTCCCAGTTCACAAAGTCCAACCTACACTGAACTCTCACTTTGTCCTTAGTATCTATGGGTTGATAATTCTGGAAACCCCCCCCCCCCCAGCTGCTGGTGATCTGAATTCCATCCAGCTGGCAGCTGGTTGTGGCCACCCTGAGGCTAAAATCTTGGGCTCAGGCGGGGCTGGACTTGGCTCCCAGAGTGTTGTGCTGGCCCCTTCCTGCTGGCCTGCTGGACTGTTGTCAGCAGGAAATTAGCTTCTGTCATTTTGTGGGTTCTGTAGCTCCAAAGTTTGTTTAGAGTCATTTTTTACATGAATTGGAGGAGGTGAGAGCATGAGCCAAGTGGAAGTCCTGTTTCTACTCCCACCATCTTGACTCCGCCACCTCTAATCCTTCTTCAATACCACAGACTTTCAGATACTTAAAGAATCTATCAGTTCCCCTTCTTCTCAAAGTCTTCTTTTCTTTAGACTAGACATTCCTAGTTTCTCCCAGACTTCAGACAATTCAGCTTTAGCCCTTATACTAAAGAACTTAGGAAGACATTGACCAACTTAAACTTGCTTTCATTAGTGACAAAATGCTTCATTCACCAAGCCCTTCACAATTTGGAGCTCTACCCATCCATAGCCCAACTCATCTAGTAAAGTACATAGGGAATATGAAGGTGCTCTGAACTGGAATCATATCTAGAGATGCATAATTCAATTCAACACTCAATGTTTTCAGAAAAAAATAAAAAAAAACTGGGAAGACATTAACTGATGCAGAATGAAGTGAGCAGAATCAACAATATTGTAATGATGATCAACTATGGAAGACTTGACTACTCTGATCAAGATGATGATATAAGACAATTCTGAAAGACTCATGATTAAAAATGGCTGTCCACCTATAGGAGAGAACTGATGAACTCTAGGTGCAAATTTTCTTTTTTGCAACATGGCTAATATGGAAATGTTTTTGCATGATTTCCATGCATAATTGATATAATTTTGCTTGCTTTATCACTGGGGGAGGGGAGAGAGGAAGAGAATTTGATATGCAAAATTTAAAAAGAAAATACAGTTTAAAATAAATAAATAAATTGAGGGGGGTGGGGTTAGGGGTGGGGGGAAGAATCAATAAGTAGCCTGGGCTGGCTAGACCAGACAGTTCAAGTAAGAAAACAGCAACTACAAGATTAAAAATATGGGTTGTCATCAGATTATGGAGGGCCTTTAATACCAGAGTAAGGAGTATTGAAAATTGAAATAAAAAAGAAAGGAAAAAATGGCAAAAAAAAGACTTTAAATTAACTGTGGTTGAGAACAATAATACATTTTTAAAAAGTCATTGAGGGAATGAATAAATTAAAAAAAAACTACTTAAGTACTTATTACTATATCCAAAACACTATTTTGAATTCTGGGACATGAATAGAAAAATAAATCTGAAATAAAATAGAAAAGTGAGACAGACCCTGCTCCCAAGGAGTTCACATTTGAATGAGGTGAAAACACAAATAGAAATTTTCAGCTGCAAGTCAAACGGAAAGGTCTCACCCTCATTAGAATGCAATGGAAAAACATGATGTCTTATTTTTAATGTCATTTTTACATTATAATACTATATTTAATTCCACTAATAAAATCATATCAGCTCTTGATGGAACATTTAAACAGTGCCGAGGACTTCCTTTTCTTGGTCCTCAGTTGCTGTGGCTGTAGCGTACAAAGAAGCAACTGGTATGGGGGTTTCCTTACAGGGGTAATGATTGTAGCATTTGGCTTCAAAGAAAGACAGAATGGTGGCAGGGGGTGGCCTGTCACTTCATGAGCCTGTGGGTCTACCTGTCTATCAGTGTCCATTGTTGGTGACAGTAGCAAGGCCAAGGAAGGTAGACCTCTTTTCCAAACTTTGAAATCATAAAGTACCATATAATGTTATCTGGAATTAGTATTTTTATGGTAACTTTACCTTCCTATCCTGTCAAACTCTTGCATATACCTGGCAACAAGAATTCTAGCAAACTTTAGCAGAGAACTCTCCATCCCTTGTTAATCCCTGAACAATAAAAGAAAAAGAGTGGATGAGGAAAATCCATAAATTGGATAACTAGTCCCTGAATAACCGGAAGATAGTTATAAAAAATTTAATTCAATGGACTTTATTGCAACTTTATTATGCTTATTGCATAAAGTTGAAAATACATTGACTTTATCTGAAATTTCATTTCTTTATTCCAAGTTTAGCTCACACCCCCCCAAACAATTTACATATTCAAGATAGTACAGAAGAAGAGAATTCCATTTTTGAGGACTCAATGAACCATGAATCTTTACCATGCATTGCTTGCTTAGAAAATATTTAACAAATTCAACATGTAATGTTCAAAGCTTTCTGGCTTGTCTGAGTTTCCTTCTAAAGTTACTTCTGTTCTCTTTTGAGAGCTTTTAAGTGCTTCAAAGATTCTCTCTCCATGATTTTTCTGTCCTTTTTTAGCTTTCTTTCCAACTTGTCTTTCTAGTTTCATTACATTTAGACTCTCAAGCAAAAATTTTTATGTTGGGGCAGCCAGGTAGCACAGTGAGTAAGGGCACCGGCCCCAGAGTTGGGATAACCTGGGATTGAATCTGGGCTCAGACACTTAGCACCCACCCAGAAACACCTGGTTGAGTAACCTTGAGCAAGTTACTTAACCCCAATTGCTTAAAAAAATTTTTTTTTTGTCTTTTGATACTGTGTAGTTCACTTATTTAACTATAACAGAAAATTATCATTCCTTTGATTAGGATATGATGTTCTCTAACAATATATTTTTGATTGAATAAATTGTTCTTTGGTTCTGTTCACTTCACTTCGCATCAAATCATACAAATATTCCCAGGTTTTTCTTTATCATTTTCTTACAGCACAATAACATCCCAATGTATTTATATGCTCTAACTTCTCTAGCCATGCCTCAACTGATGAGCATGCTCTCATTTACCAATTCTTTATTATCATCAGTAGATTCACTTTCATTTATTCATTATTCACCATCCCTTTCTTTCTCTACTTTTCTCTCTTTCTTCTGGCCTCCTGAGATGGAACATCAGCTGGAATGTCTTTCCTTTCATTTTTTACTTTTCTGGCTTTTAGAAGAGGTATAAGGAAGGGAATCTGATAGGTCAAAATCAATTTTTCTTTATTTGGAAATTTGGAAAGTACAGGTTTCTGTTCCTCCAAATTTGAATTTGAAAAAAAAATAAACTAAACCCTAAGTGAGTTGCTTGCCACAATACTACAAACTGTGATTCCAAAGAGATGTACACTGTTTCTTAAAACAGACTCAAAAATCTACTGTCTGCCTATTGTTACAGACGTCCTGACTGATTCTTTGAAGGAGCAATGACTGTGCTGGAGGGACATGCACCACTTCCAGGGTCAGGTTGTTTGAAAAAAAATGGTGCATCAAACAGATTTATTTTTTTTTATGAGAAGTTGAATAGTCAAGAGAAAGGGGGCTCAGGACCTCTGGGTTATAACTCCATATCATTTTTTTTTTTTACAACAAGGACTTTTAAGATAAGAATAGGACACATGATGGGTCTGACAGAGGTTTAGCATTAACCTTTACATAGATTAATATTATTACCAAGGTTCTGTCATTAGGCTAGAATCATGAGTTTTATTTCACCATCTACAGCTTTTCAAAATTTCCCAATCCCTCAATTAAGTGCCACTGAGGTATAATCAATGAACAGCACTAAAATCTGATTTTCTCTAATGGGAATTCAGAGTCAATGATAGTGCATCTGTGTAATTCCTTAGGAAATAGATGCTGGTTTAAACTCATTATTGTCAAGGACTATTGACCAATTAGCTCCAATTCAATCTAATTGTGTAACACAGAAATTTAAGCTTTCCTGGATTGATAATGAACTAAGCCTCTTCATGGGATACAAGAACAAATCAGAACCCAGCTGGCTATTTACAAGCTGAAGCCAATTTTCAGATATGAAGAGAGACTTTAGCCACAGCAGCTGGCTGTGTCTTGAAGGAAAATGAACTTTTCCCTCATTCCACATTTGGACAGCTCTAAGAGTGAAGAAGTTTTTCTTTGTATTGAGGCATAGTTGTTACTTTGTGACTTTAACACTTTAATTCTGTTTTTAAATGCTCTAGCTAAATTTTGTGTTAAGTATATCAAAATAAGAAGTGGGAAAATTTTAGACAGTGATATTTCTATTTCACATGTTAGAAATCCAATCATAATTTTCTTTTTCTTTCTTGCTCTCTCCCTTCCTTGCTTCCTTCCTTCCACCCTTCTTTTCTTCCTTTCCTTCTTTTGTTCCTTCCCTCCTTCCTTATTTTTTTTTGCTATTGATACAGTAGTAGGAAGTTAGGTTTTAGAAATCAAATATTAGTAATTTGCTATCAAATTTAGATTTAATCCATCCCTAAACCATATTAAAGGCATCTAGTTGGCACAATAGATAGAGTGCTGGGCCTGGAATCAGGAAGACTCATTTTCCTGACTTCAAATCTGGCTTTACTAGCTGTATGACCCTGGGCAAATCATTTAACCCTGTTTTCCTCAGTTTCCTCATCTATAAAATGATCTGGAGAAGGAAATGGCAAACCACTCTAGTAACTTTATCAAGAAAACCCCAAATGAAGTCACATAGAGTCATACACAATTAATTAAAACAAAGACACTGACATGACTGAAATGATTCAACAATAGCAAATGACTAGCTCCCAAGCAGATAAACTTATAATGACCCTATTAAGACAAGGTAAAGTGAGTCAGAATTTCACAAAAGACCACAAGATAATGAATAGCTATTATAATTTGAAGGAAAGTGAATCAAAATTTTTCTGTAACAAAAGTAATGATACCATAAATTCTAAGGTTTCCCTAGAAATTATGGAACAAAACTTCTGTAAGAAACTCCAAAACAGGCAAAAGAGAAATGAAACTCTTAAAAAAATGAAATCAAGGTGAGAATTATGTTGAAAAACAGCATTTTTGAAGCATATTTAAATGAGATAAATGAAAGAGTGGACTTTAGAACACAATAGGTAATCTTTCCAAAGCAGTGGAGAAAAGCAGAAGCAATGGACCATTTGACAGAAGAGAAGGAAATAAAATAGCTTTGAAAGAACAAAGCAATTTTTCTGCAAACAAAATCCTAACTGACCCTTAACAATATGCTTTAGGGAAAATTTAAAGATCAGAGATTTCCAGGATAAATAAACAAATATGAATAGTTAAAAGACCCAAATATCATACTGTAGGGAAAAAATACCTCTCACCCCAAATATCTAATAGTTTTAATGACAGGTCACAAATTACTAATGTCAATAATTCATCCCTAGCTTGACAATAGAGGAAAACACAAGGTAGATTTTGGTGTCAAGCAATAATTTTTCTCCAAGCATTCAGGGGAAATGCCCATCAGCAAGAGGGAGAGCCAATTTGAACACAATGGGGTTACTCTGAAGAGATGAGAAGTAAAGAGACCAGAATCATCTATGATTACTGCTACTTTTACTACTACTATTTACTAATGTTTATATCACACTTACCATGTGCCAGGCACTGTGCTAAACACTTTATGATTAATATATCTTTGATCCTCACAACAATGCTGAGAGTTAAGTGCTACTATGATCCCTGTTTTATAGATGAGGAAACTGAGTAAATGCCATTTGAGTGACTTGTTCAAGGTCATACATCTAGTAAGTATCTGGGAGTGAATTTAAACTCAGGTCTTCTTGGTATGCTAGGCCTTTGCTACCTAGATGCCCCATGATATTCTAAAGGACAAAGAAAATGGAGATGCTTCCTAAAATAACACATCCTGCTCACCTTAGCAGGTAGGTGGTGAAGATGTCCCATGCCACTGAGAAACATGCTAAGATTTGAAGTAACTGATACAGAGGGAAATAAGTAGATCCAAAGAACGGTATCCATATTGCCCACAATAATGTAGTTAAAAAGAACATCAAAATAAAGCTGGATGTTGCATACTTGCACTAACCAATCTTGTCTCTGGAGAAAATGAACCTTCTTTGTGCCTCTAATGTAATCATTAACTTTCAAATCTAATGAAAGGGGAAAAAAATTGTGACAAAACAAGGGATAGAGAAGATCATCAGAGGTAAAATAGATGATTTTAATGAAATAAACTTAAAATGATTTTGCATAAACAAAATGAATGCAGTTAAAATGAGACAGCATGCAGCTAATTGGAGACAAAAAATTGCAAAAGTTTCACTGATAATAGGTTCATTTCCAAATATATAAATAATTCAAATTTATAAGAATAAGAAATGGTATACAATTATCATCCTCCAATTTTATTTATTTTTGTTTCCATAAATAGTGTTTTTTAAAGCAGTATTTATATACTTATTTTATCTATCTTGGCAGGTAGGCTCACACATCTTTTGTATATTTTGTAGTTATTTTAAATGAGATTTCTCTTTTCTCTCTCATGATGAGTTTTGTTGGTAATCTATACATATATGGGGGATTTAAATGCATTCATTTTGTATTCAGAAACTTTGCTGAAGTTATTATTTAAATTAATTTCAGTTAACTTTCTATGATTCTCTAAGTACAATATCATATCATCTCCAAAAAGTTGTAATTTTGATTCTTTTTGTATGTGTGTGTTCATTCAATCTCCCCCCGCCCCCGTCTTATTGTTATAGCTAGTGTTTTTACCACTATATCAAATAATAATGGTGATAATGGGCATCTTTACTTTACCTCTTATCATACTGAAAAGGTCCCTAACTCTAATTTTATATAGGGCTAGTTCATAGTTTTAGAACTTTGCTACTTAACCACATTAAAGAATGGTGAATTTATTCATATGTCTTTTAGTGATTATAAAAGAAATGGCTATAGAATTATTTTTTAAATCCTCTAATGAGCCTATTAATATACTCATACTATTTTTATTTTTCTTGTTATTTATATGATCTATTATATTTATATTTTCCTAAGATTGAATCAGTCTTTTATTGCTGACATAATACATTTTTGCCATAGTTGTTGCATCCTCTTTGCTCATATATTGCTTAAAATTTTTGCTTTTGATATCTATTATGGATTTCAGTCTCTGATTTTCCTCCGTTGATTTGACTCTCCATAGTTTAAGTATCAAAGCTATATTAATATAAAAGAATGAATTAAACTGATTCCATTATCTTTCTTTTCTTGCAAACAGTTCATGCAATATTGAAATTAATTATCCTTGGAACTTTTGATGAAATTCACATCTAGTTCCAGTTTCTTTTCCTCTTTGAGAGTTTATTTCTTTCTCATCCTCCTTCATAGTTATTATCTTTCCATTGAGATTAGCTCCAGTTTATCCTCTCTATATCTTGTTTTCCTATAGAAATTTTCAAGTTTGTACATAGCTGTTTGTATGTTATTGCTACTATTAAACTGTAAGCTGCTTGAGAATAAGACTCTTCCCTCCTTTTAACATACTCAGAATTTATCAATTTTTCTGACACTAGGTGGTTAATAATAAATGCTTGTTGACTTCATTTATGACTTGTTCAATTTCTTTTTTCTTTTTGAGATTGGGTTATTTAAATTTTTAAATTTCTTCTTTCATTAATCTGGGCACTTTATATTTTTATAAATATCCATTTCACTTAAGTTGTTTTTGTTGTCATATAACTGGATAAAGTAGTTTTGAGTAATTGCCTTCATTTTTTATTCATTTTGTAGTCAATTCTCCATTTAAATTTTTGACATTAATGATTTTATTTTCCTATCTTAAAAATCAGAGTAGTTATTATAATTAATTAATTATATTTGTTGCTTCTATGTTTTTTGCTTTCAATTTTATTAATTTCTTCTTCAATTTTTATAATTTCTGTTTTGACAAGGAGTTATTGGGGGTGCAGGTATGGGAAATATATTGATTGTCTATGTTTATTTTTAATTGTAAATCCAATTCATTGATCTTTCTCTCTTTTGTTAATGAATTTATGGATATAAATTTCCCTCTAAGGATTGTTTTGGTTGTATCTCACAAATTTTGGTGTGGTGTCTCACTGTTGGAATTATCTTTGAGAACATTGACTGTATTTTTGATAATTAATTGACTCATTGATTCTGTAGGATTAAGTAAGGTATTTAGTCCCCCTTTTAAATCCTATCTTCAATGATCCTTAATTGAATACAATAATTCTGTTACTTTGTTGTCAATAAAGGATAGGTTTAATATTTCTGCTTTTCTGAATTTCTTTGTGAGATTTTATCACTTAATACATGTTCAGTTTATTGTAAGATACCATATAGTGCTCAGAAATATGCATATTAGTTACTATTCTTATTTAGTAATCATCAGAAAAATCTTATCTAGCTTTTCAGAAATTTTATTTAATCATTTAACTTCTTTTTTGCAGTTAGATTTTTTCCATGCCTAAAAAGGACAAATAAAGGTGCCTAATTATTATAGTTTTACAATATACTCTTCATGGTAAATCATTCATCTTTTCCTTTGAGAATTTATTTGCTATCATTTCATATGTTTTAAATATTAATATCAATTCACTTTATATAATATTTATGCATAATGTACTTTCCCTGTTTGTCTCTTTCAATCATCTATTTTTTCCTGTCGTGTTGTCTGCGATCATAATTGTTACTTTGAATATTTGTGTTCTACCGCAGGATAAGAGATTTTGATGTAGCCCTTCATTTCAGTTGTGTGAAACGATGTTTCAGATATCTTTCTTGTAAATAGCATGTTGCTGGATTCTGCTTTTGAATCCATTCTGCTAGCGTCTTCCATTTTATGGGTGAGTTTTAATCATTCATGATCAGAGTTATGATCAATAATTATGTATTTCCTTCCAACCCACTTTGCACACTGCCCCCACTTTATTCTCTGTCCACACTCTAATTTTTTTCTTTTTAATGGTATTTTTTCCCAGTTACCTGTCAAGAAAATTTTTAGCATTCAATTTTGCAAGATTTTGAGTTCCAAATTTTTCCTCTTCCCTTCCTTCCCTCCCCTCTTCCTAAAATGGTAGGCAATTTAACATAGGTAATTCATGTGTTAACATATAAAACATATTTCCATATTAGTCACAGTTGTAAAATAAGAAACAGATCAAAAGAAAAAAAGAATGTGAAAAAGAACAAAGTGAAAAAAGTATGCTTCCATCTGAATTCAGGGTCCAGAGTTCTTCATCTGGATGTGGATAGCCTTTTCCTTTGTGAATCCTTTGTGCTTGTTTTGGATCATCATGTTGTTGAGAAGAACTGAGTTATTCATAATTCATCATCTCACAATGTTGCTGATACTATGTACAATGTTTTCTCGGTTTTGCTCATTTCATTTTTCATCAGTTTGTACAAGCCTTTCTGGTTTTCTTTCTTCTGAAATCTACCTGTTCATCATTTCATATAGCAGCATTTCATTGCATTCCATTCTATTTATATATGACAGTTTGTTCAGTCATTTCCCAGCTGATGGACATTCCCTCAATTTCCAATATTTTGCCACCACGAAAAGTGCTGCTATTAATATTTTTTGCCCATGTAGGTCCTTTCCCCCTTTTTTTATGATCTTTTTGGGATATAGACCTAGTAGTGATATTGCTTGATCAAAGGGTATGCACAATTTGGTTGCCCTTTAGGCACAGTTCCAAATTGCTCTCAGGAATGGTTGGATCAGTTCAAAACTTCACCAGCGGTGCATTAGTATCAAATTATCCCACATCCTCTCCAGAATTTATCATTTTCCTTTTTTTTGGTGATATTAGTCAATCTGATAGGCATGAAATGGTATATCAGAGTTGTTTTAATTTGCATTTCCTCTATTCAAAAGTGATTTAGAACACTTCTTCATATACCTATTTGTAGCTTTCATTTCTTCATTTGAAAAATTCTTGTTCATATTCTTTGATCATTTATTAATTGGGGAACAGCTTGTATCCTTATCAATTTGACTCAGTTCTCTATATATTTGAGAAATGAGGCCTTTATCAGGCACTTGCTATGAAGATTGTTTTGAAGCTTTCTGCTTTTCTTCTTATCCCTGTTGCATTTGTTTTGTTTGTGCATAAACTTTTAAATTTAATATAAACAAATTGATCTATTTTACATTTTTAATGTTCTCTAGCTCTTGTTTGGTCATGGATGTATAACTCATTTAATTTCTCCTTTAAGAATTTGGATGCTATGCCTTTTGGTCTGTATTTGTCTGGTATTGATATTATTTCATTTTCTATGGTACCTTTTAGCAAGATGTAGTTTTCTTTTTTTTCTCTTTCAATTAGGTCTATTTTGCTTTTACTTTGTCTTAGATCAGGATTGCTACCCATGCTTTTAATTTTTACTTCAGCTGAAGCATAATAGATTCTGCTCTAATTCCTTACCTTTACTCTGTCTCTCCACTTCAAATGAGTTTCTCATAAACAACATATTGTATACTCTTCTTGTTTTTGATCCTCTCTGCTATCAATTCTTTTTTTATGGCAGATTTCATCCCATTCACATTCACAGTTATGATTTCTAACTGTATTTCCTTCCATTCCACTTTTTTCCTCTTTTTCCTCTCTCTCCTTTTAACCTTTATCTCCTTGACCACCTCCCCTGGTCTGTCCTCCTTTTTGTCAGCCCCCACCCTACCAATATTTAATCTCCTCCCCTCCTTCCCTGTCAGGGAAGGCAGATTTCTAGATTCTACTGATTGTATTCATTATTCCCTCTTTGAGCCAATAATGATGAGAGTAAGGTCCAAGTGATGCCCATCACCTTCCCTCCCATCTTTCCCTCCATTCTAACATGTTTTTGTACCTCTTCATGTGAAATAATTTACCCCCTTATACCTGTCCCTTCCTTTTGCACCCAATGTACTCCTCTTTTTCATTCTTTAATGATTTTTATGTCATTCCCTCAAATTCACTGTATACATTCTGTGTATGTATATTCCTTCTAGTTGTACTTTTAGTGATACAATTTTTAAGAATTACAAGTATCATCTACCCATGTAGGGATATAAACAGTTCAGCTCCATTGAATCCCTTATGTTTCTATTTTCCCTTTTCTTCTTTTTAGGATTCACTTGGTTCTTGATATTGGATATCAATTTTTTTTGTTCAATTTGGATCTTCTTATTAAAGCTTGAAATCCTATTTCATTGAATAACAAGTTTTCCCTGTTGGAGTATTATGCTTAATTTGACCAGGTAGGTGATTTTTGGTGGTATTCCTATTTCTTTTGCCTTCCTACATATCATGTTCCATGATCTTCATTCCTTTAACGTTACAGCTGCTAAATCCTATATAATCCTGATTGTGATTCCCCTATATTTGTACTGTTTCTTTCTGGCCACTTGCAGTATTTTTATCTTGACCTGGTAATTCTGAAATTTTGCTGTAATGTTCCCTGAAGTTTTTATTTTGGGATCTCTTTGCTAAGGTGATCAGTGGATTCTTTCAATGCCTAGTCTTCCTTCTGGTTCCAGGATATCAGGATAGTTTTGCTTGATAATTTCTCAAAAGATGCAGTTCAGATCCTTCTTTTCATTAAGGCTTTTAGGTAGTGCAATGATTCTGACTGACCATCAACACATTATAAAGAAGAGAGTGATGAGAGAAAACTGTGCTTAGCACCAGTGCTGTCTGATTCATATGGTCTGTTCTCCTTCTATTTTCTTCACCTTACTAATACCCCAATCAGAGCTTTTACCTTTTCCTTCTCTTTCAAATCCCCCTTCTGTCTCCTCCATCTGAGGTTAGGACATATTTTACTTATGACTAATTCTTCCTTGACTCTGTTATCCCTCTTATTGCCTGTCTTTTCATCCTGTTAGTCATTTTTTCCTGTTGAATTGAATGTATTTTTACACTAAACTGTTTGTATATTCTACCCTCCTTTGAATAGTTCACTTGAAAGTGGATTTTAGATATCACCCACTTTCCCTATACATATATATGTGTGTGTGTGTGTGAGTGTGTGTGTGCATATAGTATGTGTGCATATATATGCATACATATATACATACACACAATACACACACATATATAAAATTGTGGCTCCTCAGAATTTAAACTCTTTCTGGATTCTTGCAGAGTACCCTCCCTTTCCTTTCAGATCCCTTCCCACTGTTTCCCTCCCCTCCCCTCTGATCCCCTTCCCTTCCTTGCCTTTCCCTGACTTTCCACTTTAGTGTGTCTTTTGGGAGGCGATAGATTGACTCTTGCTGTCTTACCTTTGCACTCTGTTTCTAATAGGTCCACATACATGTACACACAAATTGACCAGAAATCCCCAGACAGTAGGGTAAGAGAACAATAGCAAAACTAATATCACTGATGTCAAACAAGACCTAATTATCAGAGTACAAAGTAAAAACAAAACTAGGTATAGCCAGCAGGGTTCCCTGAGTGGACAAGGATGGATGGATTGGAAGGAAGAGAGACTAGAAGTATGGAGTCCAAATAGAAAGCTGATCTAAGAGTCCAGGCAGATAGAGATGAGAAGTCTTATAGATAATTTTCTTTTTTTAAAAATTTTTGAAAACTCCAAACACCCCAAAAAGATTATTTCCACATACAGGCAAAACATATAAAGAGGATTGTTTATAAAACCAGAAATTTTCATTTTGTTCTACTTGCTTTTTTTCAAAGTGTGTAATACACCCCGATATTACTTTCAAAACTACCTTGCTTTTTTGTGCTTCCTTTTGAACTTCTTTCTATTCAAAGCATCGAACTCCAACAAGGATACCCCAAAATGGTTGGAAACCCATACTGATGTCCCAGTTTTGACTAGTGTGAGTGAAGCTTCCATGTTATAATAAGGCCCCAAGATCCTTATTCTGAGACATTCTAGAGGGCTTTAAGGCCTTCTTAACCTTGAGGTCCAGGGATATCTAAACCCAGGAGATGGAGGCTAGTACACAGGAACCCATATACACAGGTCTGGCTAAGCAGTTTATTACCACCCTAAAGCTCAGCAGGAGGTGAATCTGGCCTAGATACAATGCCCTAATTCAGTAACTGGAATTGGAGAAATATACAACAACCATCAAAAATTATAGCAAGTCTAGATAAATGTAGGAGTAACTTTCTAATATCTGTAAGGAAATCTTTAAATAAAAAAAATATATTTTCCACATGGACTAGAAGAATATTTATAAGAAATGAAGCAAGAGGGAAAAAAAAAAGAAACAAAATCTCTTGAGGCAAGAATTGGAAACTGAATAAATAGCTTGGAAGGAAACATGGTAAGCATTGCCCAAGAAATTAACTCCCTGAAAACTACAATTGACTAAACAAGAATTAATGTATCCATCACAGAGCTAAAAAAATTCATCAAAAGATGGAAAATGGAGGAAATTATTAAAATATTTGATTTCTAAAACAAATGACTTAGAAAGCAAAACAGTTCAAGAAAACCATGATTTAAAAAAAATTTCAGGATACTATATTTCAAGAAATCTTAACTGAAAACTGCTTAGTTCTATTAGAGCTGGAAGGCAAAACCTCCTCAAAGGAACTCTAAAAGGAAAAGTTCCAGAAATATCATAGCCAAAATCTAAAGCTTTCCTATTATACTTATATCTATCTATGTATATATATATATATATGTATATGTATATGTATATGTAGTGTATATGCATACACACAAACTTCAAGTATCCAGAAAGAAGTTATTCATATACCAAGAGACTATATGATTATTTCTCCCACATGATGGATTTCTCCATAGTGGTTTTAATATATCACAGGTCACCATAAGAAATTTAAATGGGAATTTTTGGAGAGTTCAGAAGAAGCCACAGATGATATGCAAAGATGAGCAGATGACAGAGAGCCTATAGTGAAATATTTAACCCACATTTTATAATAAGGTACCATAATAAAAGAAAAAGAAAAAATCAGACATCTTCTATGGTATGAAGGGAGGGCAAAAAAAATTTTACATGGATTTTCCTGATCAGGGGGTGCCATGATGTGGAAGAGATAGATATAGTTGGAATGACAAAAGCTTCTACAAAATATTAAGGGAGATCTTGAAATAAAATATTCCAAAAGGAAAAAAGCTTAGATTTACAAGCAAAAAAATAATATTTTGAGAAAAACTGAATATAATCTTATGGGGGAAAATGAATCTTTAATGGAATAGAAGACTTGCAAGGATTTCTGATAAAAATACCAGAGCAGAGTAGAACTTTGAAGTCCAAATACAAGAATCCAGAGAAATAAAAAAAATAAATCCACTCGAATCATTGGGAGGGAGCTTTGATAATGTAGTGTTATCATTCAAAAAGGTAAAGAGAAACAAATATATCCCTTTAGATTCTTAATACCTTCAAAATATATTTGAGGCTTAAATAAGAAAAAAAAAACAGAAGTCTTGGGAATGGATTGGTTCTGTTATGAGGTTTAAAGAGAAGAGAGATATACAAATGAATATACTAGTATAAAAAAGGGGGAGAAAGGGGTAGGACTTGCTATTTCTCATAATTGCAGTGTGTGAGAAGTATATATCAACATAAAAGAAAGGGTGGGGGGAACAGAAATAAAAGCCCACTCTCCTGAAATTAACATGTGAAGTTTGAACTCAAACAGTTACATGCACAGACAGAAATACACATACACACACACACACAGAAATACACACAATGTCTGGTGTAAAAATACATCAGTCTCAACAGGAAAACAGGGGAATGGAGAATTTGAGGTGAAGTGTTAGAAACTCTACTGAGATGCCAGCAAGGGTGGGAATTATCTCAAGCCAAGCAAACTTTCTTATCATTAAGGAAGGAAGAGAAAGGGAAATGGAAAGGAAAAGGGAATGGAAGGAAAGGGAAAGTACTTCAAGGAGGTTATATTCCATTGAGGGAATAAAAATATAAAGAAACACGTGTGCACATGATAATTTGAGGACACAGAGAGAACTAACAACTAAGGCAATCATGGAAGGATTCCCATTAGGAAATAGCACATGAACTAACCTTTGGAGAAAATTAGGGACTCTAAGAGTCAGGACAGGGGAAACATGTAGACCAGAGGCCAGAGATAGACTATTTGAAAGCACAGAGACAGGAGTGAAATAGATTATTTTGGCAAGGATGGATGGATTGGAAGGAAGAGAGACTAAAAGTATGGAGTCCAAATAGAAAGGTGATCTAATAGTCCAGGCAGGTAGAGATGAGAAATCTTATAGCTAATTTTCTTTTTTTTTTTAATTTTTAAAAACTCCAAACTCCCCAAAAAGATTATTTCCACATGCTGGAAGAACATAAAAAGAGGATTGTTTATAAAACCAGAAATTTTCATTTTGTTCTACTTGCTGTTTTTTCAAAGTGTGTAATACATCCCAATATTACTTTCAAAACTACCTTGCTTTTTTGTGTTTGCTTTTGAACTTCTTTCTCTTTTCTTTTTCTGCATTTTAAATAACATTTCAATGATTTGGGGGCATTAATATAGCTAATTCTAGCTTCTCTTTCTGAATCTCACAACCTCAAATAAAAAAAAATTAAAAAAAACTTTTTATTTTTTAAACAAATATGTATACTAAATCAAAGTCCAGGCACACAGTGGACACACTAAAAGAGTGTTTCTGCACCTTAAAACAATCATCTTTCTGTCAGGAGGTAGATGACGTTTTTAGTTATAGTTCCTCTGGAGAGGTAAATTGTTTTGTTTTGGTTTTTATAGTGTTTTGGTGGTATCTGAATTGCCTGTAAAACATGTAAGCAATACCTGGAGATTTGAATTCACAACAGGTTCCTTTTGCACTAGCAATTTAGCAATTGGCTAAAAAAGATGATACATCTTAGGCATCAGGAATCAATCAAGAAATTAATTTATTATGTAAATAATAAATATATTTTATTGTTATTTATCAATTGTTCTGTTCCCTTCACTTTATGACTTTATACTAACCAAGAATTTCTGTATTCATTTCTTTCACCATTTCTTAGTACAGAATAATATTACCTTACATCCATTACATATACCACAATTTGTTCAGGCATCTTTCAATTGATAGGCATCTCCTCAGAGAAATAAGTACAAAGGAATGTACAATGAAGAGCTAAATAGAAGGTGATGAAGCAGCCAAATTCAGGTAGTAAGTACTACAGATAGTGAGGAAAGGTAGTGATGCGTGTCAACTGAAGCTTTATTGAAGGAGCAAGATTTGAGGGTGAAGGAGGAACTGGTCAGCAGAGCTAAACAGCATCTCAGTCTCTTCAAAAATGTGCACAGCTTATGGAATGTGTCTAATAAATCTAAAGCTTTCAAATTGAGAAACTGAACACATTACTCCAGGTATTATCTGACTAGCAGAGAGTATGAGATGATTATTACTCCTCATCCTAAACTCTATATATTTATTCATGAAGCCTAAAATGACATCAGGCAGATAGGTAGTAAAGTGGATTGAGTGCTGGGCCTGGAGTCAGGAAGACTCATCCTCCTGAGTTCAAATCTGGCCTTAGATACTTACTAGCTGTGTAACGCAGGGCAAATCACCTAACCCTCTTTTTCTCAGTTTCCTCACCTGCAAAATAAGCTGGAAAAGGAAATGGCAAACCACTCAAATATCTCTGCCAAGAAAATCCCACATAGAGTCATGAAGAAGAACAAGATAACAACATCTGTTTTAGCAGTTTCACTACAATACTGGTGCAAGGGAAACCTGTTGTGAATTCAGACCTCTAGGCATTTATGACACATCCTACAGTTAAATCAGATCCTCTCTGAACTTGTCTAATTCCTTTTAGAACTGACAGGGAAAATTGTACATTTGTTCTGGGTAAACTAGATCTTGTTTTCAATCCCTAATTTCATTAGGAAAAAATTAAATATTAATTGTTTCCTCTGACGTTGTGTATCCCACTGTTTTGTTTTGTCTCATATTTCTGGAGGGCTTTCCCCCTTCATCTTTTCCTTTTATAATTTCTCTGGTTTCTTTCAAGTCTCAGCTAAATGCCACTTTCTTCAAGAGCCCTCCCTGTCATCTACACACCAGCCCCTCACAGTTGTTAGAACCTTCCCTTCTCAGATTGCCTTGCATAGCTATGTCTTGTGTGTTACCTACTATAAACACATGCAGTGTCCTCTATTAAGACTTAAGCCCATTCTTATAGGCATCTCTTAAGAGACTGATTTGAATTTCAAAGGATGAATAGAGACCTTTGGGAAAATTCATAAAGTTCTCAAATATTTTTGCCAGGATGAAACTATTTATAACTGTGCTGTGTAAGCCAAATGTGAGGTAAAGAAAGTTATATTATGCTAGCATATAATTATGTTAAAAAATGATTCCCCCAAAATATGATTCCTTTTGAAAAGTTTTAATGTATAGTTTCAACTAAAATCTATGTTTTCTTAAATATAGAATGACTGTACTTAATTTAACAATTTGAGTTCAATTTTTAAGATAAAATCCCAATCTAGCTTTCCCTCCTCATTATTTATTATGAAATATTGGTGCCCATTTTAATTAGTTCATTTTAAGTAGATTTTTAAAAATACTAATTATCCATGGATAATAAAGACAAAACACTATTTTTCATAAAAAAAATAATATGAAACATAGATACATAGGATTTATAGAGGGAAGGAAACTTGGAGAAATTCTAGCCCAGCTTTCTCATTCTATAGATCAGAAAATTGAGGCACAGAGAAATTCCCTGACTTGCCCACAGTCACATAGATAGTAGCCAAACTGTGAATTGAACATAGGTCTTCCGCTTTTCAATCTAATTCTCTTTGTTGTATGCTAGAATATGCTATTTGTTGTTCTTCATTTGTTTCAGTTTGTGTCTGATTCTTCATGACCTCATTTGGAATTTTCTTGGCAAAGATATTGAAATAGATTACCATTTCCTTCTCCACCTCATTTTATAGATGAGGAAACTGAGGCAATGAGGGTTAAATGACTTGCCTAGGATCACACAGCTAGTAAATGTCTGAGGCCAGATTTGGGCTCAGGAATATGAGTCTTTCTAACTCCAGGCCTATCCACTGTACTATTTAGTTCCCTCAGCCTACCCTATTTGGAATTGATTAAAAGTTGGTCTTAATATTTAAAGTTTCCCTTTCTTTTCAAATTTCAGATTAGTAGTTTAAGTAAGTTTGATTTTGGAGAAGAAGAAAGAGATAGTATTCTTGTCTCCCTATGAAGATTATGAAGTTCATCGAAGCAAAAGAGAGAGAGATGGAGAGAAAGAGGCCCTAAACCATAGATAGTAAAGAGGAAGGTAGAAGAAGGATTTTTGATAAACTGTCTCCTACTCTGCCACAGGCAAGTAGTTGTAAAACCTGTAATTTAACTTTTAGGCTATCTTGGCTAAACAATTTCTTTAGAGAAATTTCTGCCATAGGAATAATTGCTCTGTCTTACTAGAAAGAAAAAAAAATATGAGTCATGTAGAGGAGGATTTATGTGAATAAAATATTTTTCTATATTTTCTTCTAAAAGGATTATAGAGAGGTACCATGTGCAGAGTGGAGGACATATTTGAGTAAATAAGGTATAGTTAATTGTCTTGGATCCAAGAAGTAGCCAAACAGTCATGAGTACAAGTGTACATTAGCCTTGATAATCTCTAAATCACTGAGAAATCAAATTCAATTGGTAATGTCAGGGAAATGAAGCCAACTAGAGTCACTGTAGGGAAATAAAGTTTAATTAAATGCTGTATTAAAGTTAACATGTACTCTACTGAAAATCTGTCTCTGAATAAATGCCACACAACATTTGCTCCTGGCTATGTTCAAACACTTTATTTTTGAAAGGAGACTCGTTAACCTGTAAGGATTCTGGGATAAAATGAAAGTTCATGGCCTCTTGGCTGCTTTGAGTTTTATGTGTTAAATCTAATACCCTTAATCTTCTCTGCTTTAAGGCCTACAAAGAGGATAAGTGTTAGTCACTCAGAACTTCTTAGTCAGAGGTGGTGTGTTTCTATAGCAGAATATTTCTTAGTACTTTGCTTAGAAAACAGTTGCCTTTTCTACTCTGTTATTATAATTACTAGTTCTCCTGAACTACCTAAGGATACCCAGTGACATATGAAAGAAAGAATTCTGGATTTGAAGTCAGGAAACAGCTTGAATTTCAGCTCTGATAGTAGGTAGCTGTGTGGAAATGGACCAGTGAATTTACTACTCTGTGTTCTGGTTTTCTCACCTGTAAAATGGGAATGGTAACAATGCCAACCCCACCTCACAGGCTGGTTGAGAGAAAAGTACATTATAAAACTGCAAGGTACTATATCATTGTGAACCATGACAGTGCAAAGAACAAATTTGGAGACGCAGAAGTGTTATTTGAATCATAGCTCTGTGTGACATGGAGTAAATCATTGAACCTTTCTGGGCTTTCAATTCCTCATTCTTTAAGTGAGAAAGGTGCAAGTCAAATTCTCAGGGTTGTTCCATCTTCTTCCCAGATCCCATTATGAAATGATTCAAAGAAATCATGATTCAGCTTCACCAATGTGACATCTATGAGCACATTGCTGCTGTGCCAAATTATTTTCTATTTAGTGTTCAGAGAGATGGTCTAAGAGGACATGCCAGTTTGCTTAGAGTGTCATATTCACTTTTTCCCTTACAAATTCCCAAGGAAATTAAATCCATTAAAACTTGGAGCAAAGAGAAATGGAGGATTCTGTTTCTTAGAGATCTATTTCCTCATTTACATTAGGTCAGCTTGGATAATATTAACAACAACAACAATAACTAAAAACACAACAATATTTCAGGTTTACAAGTGGTTTACGAAAAGTAAACTTGTAAAGTAGGTACAGCAAACATTATTATTGCCATTTACACATAAGGAGATCAGGGACTTTTTTTCTCCCTTCGTATCCCTAGTGCTTAGCACAAGGCTAGGCACATAGTAGGTGCTTAATAAATACTGACTGTCTAACTGAAGGAAACTGAGGCTCTTAGCAGTGAAGAGCTTTGCTTACAGTCACATAGCTGGTATGTTTCATAGCTGAGAGTTGAGCCCATGTTTCCTGACATTGGACTTAAATATTTTTGTTATAGGGGAGGCTAGGTGGCGCAGTGAATAGAGCACCGGCCCTAGAGTCAGGATGACCTGGGTTTAGATCCAGCTTCAGACACTTAACACAAAAAGTAGCCAAGTGACCTTGGGTAAGTCACGTAACCCCAATTGCTCTCCAAAAAGCATATATATATATATATAAAAAAAAAAAAAAAAAAAAAAAAAAAAAAAAAAAAAAAAAAAAAAATGTTGTAGCTGTTTTAATCATTGCCCTGCTTGCAGAATACATTGTTGGGATTTGCATGATATAGCCTATAAATATTTTTTCCCTATAGGATGTAAGGAGTCTTCCCCAGCATTCCTTACAGAGGTTTTAGTAGCCATCTTTTGGAATGTAAATGAATTTACATACACCTATCTGTATGGTTTTCAAGAAATCAGTTTTCCATGTCTCCTCTAGAATTAAGGAATGGATTATATATACCTGGCTTTAATGTATAAGAAAATAGACACTTATGGTAAATGATACAAAAACTGTATCTAGAGTACTAAATATAAAAGTCAGTGACTTAGTAAACCCAGTATTTTGGGTTATTTTAATAGTAAGCATATCATCAACATGTTCAATCTGATATACACACACACATACTCGCTCGCTCTCTCTCTCTCGGTATATATACCTGCTCAATCAAATATTGATTATTTGTGTATAGTGTATGACTCAGGATATATAGATATGGTTTACAAACATCTCTGAATAAATGCATTTCTTATTTTTATTTTTTATATATTTCTTTAATATTTCATTTCCCCCCAATTACATGTAAAAATCATTTTAACACTTTAAAAATTTTGAGTTCCATATTCTCTTCTTTCCTCCCCCCACCATTGAGAAGACAAAGCAATTTGTTATAGGTTATATATGTGCAGTCATACAAAATATTTCCATATTAGTCTAGTGAAAGAAAGCACAGACAAAAAGCAAACAAAGCAAAAAACAAAACAGCCCCAAAACAGAAACAAAAGATGAAGAACATAAAAAATATGCTTCAATCTGCATTCAGACTCTATCAATTCTTTCTTAGGAGATGGAGATAATACTTTTCATCATAAGTCTTTGGGAACTCTTGTGGATCATTGTATTGCTAAGAATAGCTAACTCATTCACTGCTGATCACATAATACTGATGTTACTATGTACAATGTTCTGGTTCTTCTCATTTCACTTTGCATCAGTTCGTGTAAGTCCAGGTTTTTCTGAGAGTATCCTGCTTCTCATTTTTTATAGTACTATAGTATTCTATCACAATCATAAACCACCACTTTTTTAGTTATTCCCCAATTGATGGGCATCCCTTCAATTTCTAATTCTTTTCTATCACTAAAATAGCTGATATAAATATTATTGTACATATAGGTCCTTTTCATTTTCATTTCTAATCTTTTTGGGATGTAAACCTAGTGGTGGTAGTACTTGGATGAAGGATATTAATGGTTTTATAGCCCTTTGAGCATAGTTACAAATTGTTCTGTAAAATGACTGAACTTCACTAACCATTCATTAATGTCTCATTTTTTTCCACATCCCTTCCAACATTTGTCATTTTCTTTTTCCAACATATTAGCTGATAGGTATGGGGTGATGTCTCAGAGTTATTTTAATATTCATTTATCTAATCAGTAGTGATTTAGAGCTAAATAGATTTCATTTTTTAAATAATATTTTTCCCCAATTACATGTTAAAACAATTTTAAACATTTTTTTTAGGTTTTGAGTTCCAATTTCTCTCCCTCCCTTCCTCTCTCCCCTCTTCACATGCCCTGAGACAGTAAGCAATGTGATATAGGTTATATATGTACAGTCATGTAAAACATTCCCCAAACTAAATGCATTTCTTCATATGTATATAATACACAGACATCTCTACTTATGTGTAAACCATTTCTCCTACTAGACTATTCCTTTCTACAGTTGAACCCGCTCATGTAACAAAGATAGATAGTTTATTTAAAAAAATCAAGATAGTGACTGCATTTGACAATGTATATAATAGTCTGCCTCTGTAGTCCTTCATCTTTCAGCTGTATTTAATTGTTTTTCTCTACAGGATCAGTGGTTTTTCTATGACTCGGAATTTACTTTCATTTTAGTGTTGATTTTGTTCACATTGTTGTAGTTATTGTGCATATTGTTTTTCAAATCCTATGAATTTCATTCTTTATCAGATTATATGAATCTTGCCATTTCCTCCCAATTTATCATATTCATCATTTGTTATAATACAATAATATCTCATTTCATTCATATATCACTCTCCCCAACCATCCTGATTCAAAGGAAACTTCCTTTGTTTCATGTCATTTGCTATTGCAAAAGGGACTACTACAAACATGTCTATGTATCTGTGTTGTCAACCTCCTTGGGGTGTATTTTGGATAATAGAATCACTAGGTAATAGGTTATGAAAAGAGTAGTGTCTTTCTTCCCATCATTATAAAATTTCCAAATTGACCAAATTAATTCAGGGGCTCCCCCCAAATAGTTAATAGTAATAATAATGATAATAACAAACATTTATATAATGCTTACTCTTTGCCAACTACTGTGCTAAGTGTTTTAAAAATATTTTCTCATTCGATCATCACAAGAACCCTAGGAGCTTATTTACCCACTTCTTCACAGGTGCTCCAATAAGACTATTTTCATTTTTATTATTGTTGATCATTTAAAAGGTGTGAGAAATAACATGGAAATTTTCATTATCATTTCTATTACTAATCATTCATACCATGCTTTCATATGGTTATTGATAGCTGGCAAATCTTTTTAAACTCTTAATATCATTTAACTGCTTAGAATGCCTTTTAGTCCTGTAAACTTCTGACAATTTCCCATGCCTTATATATAAAAATTTTAAGTGTTATTTGAAGCAAAAAAAAAAAAATCCCTGCTCAAAGGTTTCTTTTCTTATTTTAATGATATTTATTCATCATTATGCTTTTAAATTTTACATAGTTAATATTGTTTATTATGTTTATAATGATTGTTTCTATCTCCAATTGTGTTAAGAACTCTCTACCTCAATAAGTGTGAAGAGTGCCCTTATTTTTTCCTCTTATTTTTGCTATGACTTTTTATACTCAGATCCCATATTTATTCGGCACTTACTGTCAAATATAATAAGAGATTCTGCTCAATCCTATTTTCTGCTAAACTTCTTTCCAGTTTTCTCAGTGGTTCTTGTTAGAGAGTCCTTATCACAGTAATTTATGTTTTTGTCTTCAATGTCAAATTCTAGGTTACTATTTTTGGTTGTCCCTCTTACCTTGTCTGTTATACTTAAATATTTTTCTATTTTTTGACCAGTAAAAAATATTTTTTGAAGATTACTGTTTTAGAAAAGCAATATATAGTTTGAAATATGGTAAAACAATGCCCCATTCATTTGAAACATTCTCCATTATTTCCCTAGAGATTCTAGACATTTTCTTCCTCCCAATTAATGTTGAAATTTTTCTCTCATTCTATAAGATATCACCTTGTTGGTTTGATTTTGACAATATAAAATCAGTAATTAAATAAGAAAGCATGCTCATTTTAAAAAATTACATTGGGATGACCCAACTGCAAGCACTGAATATATCTCCAATTATTTTTCATATTTTATTTCTAAAAAGATTGCTTTGTATCTGTTATAATAATACCATGTGTGTCCTAGAGGTTAACATCAAGATATTTTATACACATTATTATTTAATAAATATTATATATTAAATATATAGTTATATTAAAAATAGACCTTTCAATCTGTCATTCTTTCTTCATTTCCTTCTTCAACTCTTTCTTTCTTTCTTTCTTTCTTTCTTTCTTTCTTTCTTTCTTTCTTTCTTTCTTTCTTTCTTTCTTTCTTTCTTCCTTCCTTCCTTCCTTCCTTCCTTCCTTCCTTCCTTCCTTCCTTCCTTTCCTTCCTCCCTTTCCTTCCTCCCTTTCCTTCCTCCCTTCCTTGTGAATGAAGGAGTGGTACATCTAGTTAAAGGGATTTTTTTCCTTCTTTTTTTTTTTTTAGCAATATTAGTCATATGGATTTTGGGGTATTTATCTTCTCTCTTATTAATTGTGTTGATTATTATTCCTATTACTGAGGTATTCTTGAATCCATTCAATGTATCCCATATACTCACAGTGAATTAGTTTTTCGTATATTGCTGAAGATTCCTTTTTTTATGCTATTTAATATTTTTGCATCAATATTCTTTAGCATAGATGTTTACTTTTTTATGTCTTCCTTTAAATTTTTCATAGAGGATCTCCCCAATGTATTGGAGGTCTTCTTCTGAATCTCTTCACATGTGCTGATCACCAATGCTATATGTAGCATCAACTTCTATTCCTTTTTATATACCATCACCTCACCCTCTCCCCTTTCCCCCTATCAAATACATTCTGAATCACAACCATTATGCTACTTCGTGCTTATTTGTAGTATGCTATTGACTAAGCATACTACTCATCTCTCTATCACCCTTTGGTCTACCTAAAATTTTGATTCATCGGAGACTTGTAACTTGTAACCAAATAAAATCAGAAGTAGAATATTGTTGTTAAGAAATTGTGTGTTGGGGGTGGCTAGGTGGTGCAGTGAATAGAGCACCAGCCCTAGAGTCAGAAGGACCTACGTTCAAATCCAGCCCCAGACACTTAACACAAGAACTAGCCATGAGACCTTGGGCAAGTCACTTAACCCCAATAGCCCTCCAAAAAGCAAAAAAAAAAAAAAAAAAAGAAATTGTGTGGGGCAGAGTCAAGATGGTAGAGTGAAGCAGGAAATTATGTAAGCTCCCACACCAACCACCTTCAATACCTGTAAAATATGACTCTAAACAAATTTTAGAGCTGTGGAACTCACAAAGTGACAGAGAGAAACAAATCTTCCACTGAAGGCAGTCTGTAAGGCCAACAGGAAGGGTCTATTGCACCAAGCTGGGAGCCTAGCACAGTCCTGCATGAGCCACATGGCCCAGAATGCAGGGTGGCCCTGACCAGAGACACAGACAGGCCAGAGCAGACTTCAGGAGAGTGAATCACCAGCAACTGTGATGGCTTCCAGACTTCTCAACCCATAAATGCCAAAGACAAAGTAAAAGGTCAGTGGGGAACTCTGTTGGAAATGGGTGACTGAAGAGCAGAGTCTAGCCCCTGCCCCTGGGGCAAAAGGGGCGAGGCACTGTGGCTGCAGCTGCTGCCACATGGCTGCTTTCAGATTTCCTGGCCTTCAGATCATAGGGGGACCAAGTGACCATTCAGAGGGTAATTGCTCTTGCTTTGACCTTGTAATGCCAAGCAAAGGCAACTTCCCAAGGTTCAAAATACCAGCATAGGTGCTCTCCATTTTATTCAATGAAAAATTAAGAACAGAGAAAATCAAAATACAGCATTTACCAAGTGTAATTCAATCAAGTACTACCCCACCCCTGGACATTACATTCATTTAATCAATCACAAAGTCCCTCTTCTAAATATTACTCCACCCCTAGGATGTACATTCATTTAGTCCATCACAAAGCCCCTCTTCTCAAACAGAGATTCGTTTCCAATCATAAGTAAAGTACATTCATTTGTTCAATCACAGAGCACAAAAAAAGTCAAAAGCTCCCCTCCCTTGGATCACAATTGAACATACCCCAGAGTTACAACAAGCTTAAGCACATCATTTAATACCCAAAGAGAGGTCTTTTCTTCATCTTGACATGAGGCAAGTTCTCAGCAATCTTTGTTCCTGGGGAGACAAAGCTTAGCAAGGCCACAAGATACATTGCCAGTGTCTTCATTAATTCATTCTCTGTCTGCAGAACAGTCCTAGGACCCCTGAAAACATTAGTAAAACCCCCTTCCAGGATTTCTGTAAACATACAACAAGAAAATCCTTCTTCAGGGCTTCTGAACCAACAGCAAGGTTCCAGAACCTCTGCAACAACAGGACTGTCCTTCACCAGTGGACAGAATTCACTCTCTGTCTGCAGAACAGTCTCAGGGGCTCTGAACCAACAGCAAGGTTCCAGAACCTCTGCAACAACAGCACTGTCTTTCACCAGTGAACATATCTGGCAAAACAAAATCAAAACAGACAAAGTACCAGCATAACAGCCATATCTCCTCAGTCCTTGGCAGCTCTGGGTGGCAGCTCTCAAAAGTCCTGGGCAATTCAAACTGGCCCTCAGCAAACCTCTGTGTCTCTCTCTGCCTCCAAGATGCTGCTTCCAAAAAATTCTTCTGCCTCTCTCTTTGCTTGTGTCTCTCTAAATTTACATCACCAGCTCCTCCCAGTTTAGCACTCTCTTTTCACATCAACAAGTCCATCCCACAAGTGGGATTGACAAGCTCTGGGTTTTAACACAATCAATCTAAAAACCAAGCCAATACAGGGGGATCTTTAAATTCCATTACTATTACAGACCTGCTTGGATCTGGGTTGCTGTCTTGGGTGGTGATCCTGGGGTGAGAAATTCTAGTGTGCCAGAGCTTGTGGTGGCTGTAGAGAAAGCACTCTCCTCAGACCTCTGACAACATTTGTGAAAACCCCAGTGATTTGGGACAAATCTCTCTCTACTCTGGAAGCAGAGTTCTACCATGGCAAAGAGCTCAAAAGTCAAGTAATTGACTGGCAAGATGAGCAAGCAGAAGAAGCACAACCAGACCATAGAATCCTTTTTTGGGCACAAAAAGGATCAAAACATGGAACCAGAAGAAGTCAACAAAGTCAAAACTCCTGCATCAAAAGCTTCCAAGAAAAAATATGAATGGGTTATAGGCCAGGCAGGATCTCAAGAAGGATTTTGAAAATCAAGTAAGAGAAGTGGAGGAAAAATTGGGAAGACAAATGAGAATGATGCAAGAAAATAACAAAAAGTGAGTCAACAACCTGCTAAAGGAGACCCCCAAAATACTGAAGAAATAACGCCTTAAAAATTAAACTAAGTCAAATGGCAAAAGAGGCCCAAAAAGCCAATAAGGAGAAGAATTCCTTAAAAAGCCAAATTTGCCAGATGGAAAAGGAATTTCAAAAACTCACTGAAGGGAATAATACCTTCAAAATTAGATTGGAGCAAATGGAAGCTAATGGCTTTATGAGAAATCAAGCTACTACAAAACAGATCCAAACAAGTGGAAAAATAGAAGGCAATGTGAAGTATCTGACTGGAAAAAGCACTGACATGGAAAATAGATTCAGGAGAGAGAATATAAAAATTATTGGACTACTTGAAAGCCATGATTTAAAAAAAAAGCTTAGAAATCATCCTTCAAGAAATTCTCAAGGAAAATTCCCCTGATATTCTAGAACCAGAAGGCAAAATAGAAATTGACAGAATTCACTGATCATCCCTTTGAAAAGATCCCCAAAAGAAACTCCTAAGAATATCATAGCCAGATTACTGAGCTCCCAGGTCAAGGAGAAAATATGACAATCAGGAAGAAGCAATTTGAGTATTGTGAAAACATAATCAGGATAACACAAGATCTAGCAGCTTCTACTTTAAGGAATCAATGGGCTTGGAATATGATATTTTGGAGGTCAAAGGAGCTAGGACTAAAATCAAGAATAACCTACCCAGCAAAACTGAGTATAATGCTTCATGGGAAAATATGGTCATTCAATGAAAGAGAAGACTTTCAAGTATTCTTGATGAAATAACCAAAGCTGAACAGCTGACTTTCAAATACAAGAAGCATGACAAGGTAAATAGGAAAAAAAATGATAAGGAACTTATTAAAGTTGAGCTATTTACATTCCTACATGGAAAAATGATAATTGTAACTCATGAGACTTTTCTCAGTATGAGGATAGTTGAAGGGAATATATATGTATATATGTATACATATATGTGTATATATAGGAGGGTGTATGCATGTATAAATATATATGTGAGTGTGTGTATATGTGTGTACATGTATGCACAGAGGGCACAGGATCAGTTGAATATGAAGGGATGATATCTAAAAAATAATATTAAGAGGTGAGAGAGGAATATAATGAGAGGAGAAAGGAAGAGATCGGATAGGGTAAATTATCCCATATAAAAGAGCCAAGAGAAAACTGTTACAGTAGAGGGAAAGAGCAGGAAGGTGAAAGGGAATGGGTCAACCTTACTCTCATTGATTTTGGCTTAAGGAGGGAATAACATACACATTCAATTGAGTATCTTACCCTACAGGAAAATAGGGGGAAGAGAATAAGAGGGGGGATGATAGAAGGGAGGACAGATTGGGGGAGAGGGTAGTTGGAAGCACACACTTTTGAAACGGATGGGTGTAAAACTAGAAAACAGAATAAGTGGGGGTCAGGATAGGATGGAAGGAAATATGTTTATTCTTTCACAGTATATCTAATATGGAAACTTTTTCTGTAACTACACATGTACAACCTATATTGAATTGCTTATTTTTTTCCAGTGGGGGTGAGTGAGGAGGGAAGAAAGGAAAGAATCTGGAAATCAAAGCTTTAAAAACAAATGTTAAAAAAATTTTACATGCAATTTGGAAATAAGATATACAGGCATTGGGGTATAGAAATCCATCTTGCCCTACTAGGAAGTTAAAGGGGGATTGGGGGAGGATATAAGAGAGAGCACATTTGGGGAAGGGGTATTCAGTAAACTCATTATTTTGGGGTGGGAGGTAGGAGAAAAAAGACAGGGAGAAAATTCATAACTCAAAATCTTGTGGAAATGAGTGTTTAAAACTAAAAATAAACTAGTAAAAATTATAAATAAATTTTAAAAATTGCATGTGATCCAGAGAAATAACTATGGAGTTTGAATGCAGAGCAAAAGTGGTCTATTTTCTTTCTAATTTTTTTTTTCTCATGGTTCTTCCCATTCATTCTAATTCTCCTTTACAACATGACTAATATGAAAATATGTTTAATAAGATTGTATATGTAGAACCTATGTCTAATTGCACATTGTCTTGGGGAGGGGGTGAAGGGAAAGGGAAGAAATTTAAAACTTACAGAAGTGAATGTTGAAAACTAAAAATAAGTAATTTTTTTAAAACAGAATAGTTAACTGTTAGTTTACCATGTTCTCTGAAATCTTGGATTTCAATTCCCATTTGTGAATGATCTTTCTTAATCTCTTCTTGCTACAGAAGAGAGAAACATAATAAGAGCTGGTTATTTCTGCAAAAAAAATTGTGTGTGCTTGTGTAGAGGAGAGAGCATCTTGGGGTTGTTAAATGCCCTGTGAATTTTTCCAAATATAATTTAAAAACAAGCTATATGTTAAAATCATATGGGCAGAAATTCCATCATTAGAAAATAATTTTGGGGGGGGGAATAAAGCACTTTGTAGATCACTCTGAGACAATTTCTTGTAAACAAAAGGCATAACCATAATGTTACTGTTAATTTGTCCATTGTTAATAGAGTTGTATCAGAAGCCACAAGAATTGGAAGAGAAAAATACTTTAGAGGAAATAAAATGGTAAGATTTTATGGGAGGCTTAAGGAGCAGAGGGAGAGATTAAGAATAAGAGGTTGTTTAGGAAGATATGAGTGATGTGTTTCAAATGGGGTTTCTGCACAATATAGAGTCTTTGACAGTAGAGTGTACATTCATTGAGTGTACATGAAAAGAAGATAGTGTGTTTAAGAGGGTTAAGGATGATGAATAGGAAATGGATACACCACTGATGATACATTTCACTGACCTCATGATTTTATTTAATCCTGCCTTGCTCAGATGAAACAGAAAATACCTCCAAATGAGGACAACAAAAACAAACAAAAAACAAATAAGTAAAGAAATAACTAGAAACAAAGAATTTAGCCTTTAGCTCAATCAATGACCCTAGGTTATCAATGAAAAAAAGGCCCTGTCATGATGAGTGGATGGACAAATATGACAGAAAAAAAGTCTTATAAGAAGGAATTAATAGAAATAGGGATCACTGAATGTCAGTGAGAGGAAAGCACTATAAAAATGTAAGGAATTAAGAAAAAATGGACAAAAAGTAGACATGTGATGTTTCAGATAAAAATATATCATTACAGAAGAACGGGTCTTGGTCCCAATGTAAGAATTGCATGTCACTTAAAATCTCAGTGTCTCAGATGCCTATTGAAAATAAAAAGATATTTATGAGTTTATCTATAGGGTTTCTGAAAGAAGAAAAATTCTATATGTAGTCTTCTGATGTGCTACCTTATTCAGCTTCTGGTACCACAATAATGAAAACAAAGACCTTGGATTTAATACAAAAGAAAAAGAAAGATTACTCTTTCCCATCCAAGTGCATAATGCTTTTGTTTGATACATTTAATGATGGAGAAATCAACAACAGAACAAAAAGATTGAGTGGGAAAGGAGAGAAGAATAGAACACTCTACTGTAATTATATCTTCCACTGAAAGACAGCAGATGTTCTTTGAGAAGCCCCTAATGGTCCATGCTACTTACTATGCTGTGACTCAGAACATGACAGCATGTGTTCTCTTTCAGAATTGAACTCTTGTGAAAAGAGATGGAAGTCATCAATTTTTCTCTGATTATTGTGACTAGAATCCACTAGCAGTGCCATGAGAAGTATAGACAGAAGATTCGTTTTCAAAGTCTCTTTCCATTCCTAATCTAGGAGTCATATTTCACTCTAGAGATGATTCTGCTTTATTTTAAATTTAGATGCCAGTTATACTACCTAGAGGCTCCTAAACATGCCCATCAGCTTTCATCCTATATTCTTGAGACATTGGCACATAGTGCATTTTGTGAGCCATGCAAATGTTGAGGACCCAGGGGAGTTTCAAATAGTAATGCAGTCAGGCTTTAGGTTTTAGAAGGAAAGTGAAACAGGAGTCAGACAAATGGTATATTTTCCTTTTAAAACGAATAAGCAAAAAGTCTATTTTATGGAAAGTAAGAAATATTGTTGTTCTGTCCTAATAAAATCCATAATACTCTTTATTTGTTCACAAAAGAAAAGAGATTAGTTACTATAGAATGGGAGGAGATGTGAGACTGGGGAATTGCTTCAGGGTAAATGTGAAGTTAAAAAAAATCATTCAAACAAGAATCTATAAGAAGACACATAAAAAATTGAAAAGGGGATAAATAGAGGAAAGCAACAGTGTCAAACAAGCCCCAGGTCCCTCTGGTACTGAATAAAAGCAATGTGTTAAACCAGAAGAGAGAGCTAGGGTCTCTATACTATACACAGTTCACAAAGCTTACTATGGAAGGGGAGCAGGGATGTCCTATTCTACTGGGCTTAATAAAAGAAACTGGCTCAAAGCAGAGAAATAAATAGTTGTGAGACTTGCTCAGCTGTATTACAGAGACCTATATTGCCAAAGAGCAACAACCTTCATGGGAGAAACATGATATTTCATATTGGTTCTAAAAAGAATCAAACTCTGGGCTAAATCAGGGTGATGACCTCATTTTCATGAAGAGTGTAAATCTCGTAACTCACTCTTTTTAACATGAGCATCAAAGAGAAATGCCAAACATTTTAAGGCTCCTATCAGCTTAATAAAAAGTGGAGCTACCCAACTTTTGGAATATATAGTGAAGATTATTCCCTTTGATTCATGAAGTTTCACCAAAAACGAATCTTATTGGCATAGTAGAAATGTGTCTACTTGGTCTCCACCTGCATGTCCCAACATCTTATTTAAATAGAACTGTATTTATTCATTCATTCAACAGTTGGCAGTACCCTTAGTTTAGTCATAGAAGGAACACTGGACTTGGAGTCAGGTGGTTCTGGGTTTGAGTCCCAGCACTAGTCTTATAAACTTTATGGGCTAATCACTTAAATCCTCTAAACCTTAATTTTCCCATTTATAAAATGGGAATAATAATACATGTACTATCTTCCTGAAAAGGTTGCAGTGAATAAAACACTTTGCAGATCTATGAGGCCTATATTTGTGAGTAGTTCTTATTAATAAATAGTAATTAAGTGTTAACTATGGACACATAATGCACTATAGTAGACACTGTGGAAAGATTTTTTAAAAAGATAAGGAAGATTTTTGTTGCTGTCTTGAAGACCTTGAAATCCAGTAGGAGATAGAGAAACATAAAATTATATAATAATATAAATATTATATAATTATATATAACAATGTATAATTATATCATAAATATAAAATATAAAAAGTACAAATTAATATTTTGCAAATACATGAGGGTTAAAATGAGATGAGATGAAAGATCTTTTTAGTTTGGGATGGATTCATTAAAGCTTCACTAAGGAAGTAACATCTGATCTGGGTAGAATGTCAGTAGGCAGAGATGAGAGATGGGGAGAAAATTCTTGTTTCATCAACCAGCATGGGTATTTAACAAAAATGTAGAGTTTGTGAGAAGGAAGAATATGAAATATGATTTGAAAGGTGGGTTTCAACTGGCATGCAGAGTACTTTGCCTAGGAAGCCATTGAAAAATTTTGAGTAGTGGAATAATATAATCAAAACTGTGCATTGATAAGATTTTTCTGAATTGACTGAAATATTTATAGTAGTATTGTTTTTGTAGGGTTCTTTTTTTGGTAGCAAAGAGCTGGAAACAAAGTAGATGCCCAGCAATTGGGCAATGGTTAAACAAATTATGGTTCATGCATGCATGTAATGAAATATTATTGTGCTCTAAAAACAATATATATGGTGAATATAGACAAGCTTGGATAGATTAACATTAACTGATGCAGAATTAAATAAAGAGCCCCCAAAATGATGTATGTATATAATGATTGCAACAATGGGAACAGAGAAGAAACAAAGACAAGAGAACAAGTGAAAATTAAAGTTGCAAAATTGCAAAAATAAGTGTAGCTCCAAAAAAGATATTTGAGAACACACTTCCTTAGATTCTTTTGCAAAGTCAAATATCCATGTAATTGGGACATTACATACATTTTAAATTTTTTGATGTATTAATTAGTTTTATTGTTAGTTTTTTTTCTCTTCTTTCTCTTGCTTTTTTGTGATATGGGATGATTATTTGGTAAGGTGAAGAGGGAGAGATACAGGAAGACATTTAGGCAATGTGAAAACAAAAAAAAATCAATATAATTTTATTTTTATATGATAAATCTGACATCACTTTGCAAAATGAATTGGACGTGAAAAACTAATTGAATAAAATAATAATAAAACATCAATTGAACTTTTTCTATTTGCCAAGTACTATGTTAAAAACTGAAGATACAGATACAGATGCTGTAAGACAACATAGGGGTTCCTAAAAATCAATGCACTATGCAAATTCATGCAATAAAAACCCTTGGGGAAAATAGATTTATGGACACAACACTCAAAACTTCATCAATGACATGTAGAAAGATAGGAAACTAATGAAAATGGTAGCACAGTTATACACATGTTAAATGGTTAAGAAATACATAAATACCACAACAGCAGTAATGCCCTTGGCCTTGTGCTACTACTCACCTAGTTCCTACAGGGCCCATGTTTGCAAAATCTAATCACAACTCAGGGAGGTGGACCTTAGCCATTGTGGAGGGTCAGAGAGGGAGTAAGAACAGATTTACCCTACTCAGTCCACCTTTTGTACCAGAAGATATAGAATAAATATGGTACATATTTTCCTTCACCTTAAATCCATTTCTCTCCCACTCTAATTGGAATATGATTTTCCTCTGATGACACAGCTTCCTTTGACCACCCTTCTGAGAACTCTCTTCACCTACAATCATCCTTGGCTCACTGGTTGAGACAGGGGAGTTGGAATAATCCTTGTTCCCTCTTACCATTTCTAGATTCTTCCCCCTCCCCCCTTCATTCAGTAACCCCTCTTCTTTTTTCATGCTATTCATATCTACCACACAATCAAAATTTGGGTAACTGTGTACCTCCATGTCACTTTACTTCCTTCTTTAGTAAGGTCAGTATCTGGCTTATAACTTTCTTTCCTCCCCAACTCTTGCCCTCATACAAGGGGACTTCATCATACATATTGATTCTCTCTCAAATACCTGTAGCAGCAAGCACCCCAAGCGTTCCCAGGGTGGCTGCTAGCAATA
>NW_027187419.1:56692290-56703709 GCF_028583685.1 Petaurus breviceps papuanus | reverse complement strand
TTAGCCTAGGGGCAGGGAAGATCTTTAAAATTTACATTCGCATTACAATACCCTAACCACTTAGTCCCTCAAACTATTCACCGTTTATATGCCAAGATGGTCATACCTTTATCCTGCTATCACCCTCAAATGTATGGCCTCAGTGTTCAAGAATTCTGGAATTCCCTTATCCAACCATATTCTATTGGTTTTTCAGATCTCCCTCTGCTTTTCCTTATATAAACCTACTCTTTCTCTTTATCATGACCTCTGTTTCCTTGAATCCTCAATTCTCACAGGCCATCTCCCCTTCAATTACCGTTGCATCCTTTTCTCCTCAACTTGATTTCTTGGTAAACCAATTAACCTTACCAAATAACCATCCACTACACTATCGAACTCTCTTGAATTCCTATCTTCCTTCTGATATCACCACTTACCCCCTAGCCAAGCCTCTGCTTTGGATTACTCCCACCATTGGTCACTTTCATTCCTATACATGTGCTGATGAATGAAGGTTCTTACTATATCCACTACAAATTTATACTATGTAACCTCAACTGGGTTTTCATTACTATTAGGTAATCCTACTATATATTTCTTAACAGCTCACTATCCTGCTCTTCACAGTGGCTCTTCCAAACCTTTTCATTCCTCCTCAAACCTCCCATGTCTCCCTACCTCCATTCTCTCAGTGGAGAGCCTTACCTCATATTTTATAGGAAAAAAATTAAGACCATTCACCAAGAACTCCCTCTTCTCTCCTCTTCCTCATTTCTTGGCTAGGGATAATTGGTGATATGATTCAAAAGCCCTTCAGGACTTATCCCCCTCCTACGTTTTCAGTCTTTTTGAAACTAACTCAATGTGTTTTCTTCAACCCAAGGACACTGATATCCTGCCTGTCACACTAACAAAATACTCTACCTCTGCTATGGCCATTTTTTGTGGCTGTCCTCTAGGCCTGGATCTCTCTGCTTCCTCCACTCTGTACCCTGATCTCCCTGGCTTACTTTAAGTTTTAATGAAAATCCTGCCTTTTAACTTCTGTGAGTCAAGATGGCAGAGTAAGCAGTAAATCACCATAACTCTCCAATAATCACTTCAGGAAAGAGATGCTAACTCTCTCAAATTCACTTCCAAACAACAATAAAATAACTTCCCAAATCAAATCTTAGAATAGCAGAACCAGCAAAAGGATGGGATAAAAGAATCTTTGAGCCCAAGAAACTTGGAAGATTAGCAGGGAAGTCTGGGTAAAAGGGGAGTGCAGTCCAGGACGGGAAGCATCCCAGTAAGCCAACAACAAGCCCTACCTCAGTAAACCAGTGGTAGGAAGCCAACACCAGTACCCCATATTTCCTCAGCATAAGCAGGGGAATGTGCTCTGAGAGCCACCATGTGCTTTAATACAACCCTGGGCAGACAGGTAGCCTCTAGTATCTAGACCTCTCTGTGTTCTAGTGTTTCCACCAGGAAATGCAGAGAAACCATACTGGCCTCAACACATGACAGACACCACCAGTAAGACCCCAGCTTAGCTTCAGATTAGCTGTCAGATCCCTATGGCCTCTAGTAGCACCAGCCACCCCACCACTACCCCATTCCTCAGCACACCAGACATGAGTGTCCCCTATGGGCCTCAGGCAACATCAATGTGGCACGAAGTAAATAGCCAAGACCTGCAGCCCCTAGAACAAGAAGTCTGACACAGCGTCCCTTCCACTCCAGAAGAAGAGTTCACATTTAAAAGAAAGGAAAAAAGGTAAAAAAAAGTATATGAGTAAAAAAGCAACAAAAAAAGAATCTGACCACAGAAAGTTATTATGGAGACAGGGATGATCAAGACAGAAAATCAGAAGAGGAAAACAATGTCAAAACACTTATGGGCAAAACCCCAAAGAAAAATAGAAAGAGGTTTCAAGTCCAGAAAGAACTCATGGAAAAGCCCAAAATAAAGCTTAAAAATCATATAAGAAAGGTAGAAGAAAAATTGGCAAAAAAAATGAGAGTGATGCAAGAGAATTATGAAAAAAAGGGTCAACAGCTTGGAAAAAGAACACAATTGCTTAAAAAGTAGAAATAGTCAAATGGAAAAGGAGATTAAAAAATCCACTGAAGGAAACAACTAGAAAAATACAATTAGTCAAATAGAAAAGAAAGTACAAAAGCTAATTGAAGAAAACAACTTCTTAAGCATTATTATTGGGCAAATGGAAACTATCAAATAAATTCAAAAGAATGAAAAAAAAGTAGAAAAGTATGTAAAATACCTCATGCTAAAAACAACTTAACTCTAAAATGGTTCCAGGAGAGAAAATGTTAGAATCATTGGACTACCTGAAAGCCATAATCAAAAGCAAGACCTGGACAGCATTTTTCAAGAAATTATCAAGGAAAACTGCCCTGATATCCTGGAATCAGGGGACAAAATAGCCATTGAAAGAATTCACTGTTTACCTCAGGAAAGAGATCCCAAAATAAAACCACCATGGAAATGCTAAATACTTTGATACCTAAACCAGGAAGAGGCAAAACAGAGAAAGAAAATTATAAACACATTTCCCTAATGAATATTGATGCAAACATTTTGAACAACATACTAGCAAGGTGATTGCAATAGTATAATACAAGGATTATCCCCTATGACCAGATCAGATTTGTACCAGGAATGCAAGATTGGTTCAATATTAGGAAAACTATCAACATATTTGACCATATTGATAACAAAACCAACAAAAATCATATGATTATCTCACCAGATGCTGAAAACAACTTTTTGAAAAAAATGCGACACTCATTTCCATTAAAACCAATTAGAAAACATAAGGTTAAAGGGTATGTTCCTTAAAATTGCAAGCAACATCTAGTTAGACCGTCAGTAAGCATTATCTGTAATGGGAATGTTAGAAGCCTTCCCAGTAAGATCAGGGGTGAAGCAAGGATGCCCATTATCACCTCTATTATTCAATATAGTACTATAAATGTTAACTATAGCCATAAGAGAAGAAAAATATATTGCAGATCATTGCTCTTTGCAGATAATATGATGGTATACTTACAGAACCTAAAAGGATCAACTAAAAAACTACTTAAACTAAGTAACAACTTTACCAAACTTGCAGGATATAAAATAAACCCCCATAAATCATCGGCATTTTTTTTGCTTTTGTGGAGGGGGGGGGAGTAATTGGAGTTAAGAGACTTGTCCAAGGTAACATGGCCAGTAAGTGTAAAGTGCCTGAGGCCAGATTTGAATTCAGGTCCTCCTGACTCCAGGGCCAATGGTCTATTCACTGCACCACCTAGCTGCCCCATTCACCAGCATTTCTTTATATGACCAACATAGCCCAGGAGCAAGAGACAGAAAGAGAAATTCCACTTAAAATAATTGTAAACAATATAAAATACTTGGGAGTCTACCTGCAAAAACAAATCCTGGAACTATATGAACACAATTACAAAACCCTTTTCACACAAATAAAGTCATATTTTAAAACTGGAAAAATATCAATTGCTCATGGGTAGGCCAATCCAATATAATAAAAGATGACAATTCTATCTAAGTCAGTTTGCAGATTCAGTGTCATACCAATCAAACTATCAAAAATTATTTGGTAGAGGTAGAAAAAATAACAATGAAATTAATTTAGAAGAACAAAATGCCAAGAATATCAAAGTAATCAATTTTTAAAATGCAAAGGAAAGTGACCTAGCATTACCAGGTTTTAAACTATATTGTAAGGCAGTAATCATAAAAACAATTTGGTACTAAATAAAAAAAAAATCAGTGGAAGAGGTTAGGTACATAAGACACAGTAGTCAATGACCAATAATAGTCAATTGTTTGATTAACCCAAATACCCCAACCTTTGAGATAGGAACTCACTATTTGACAAAAACTGCTTTGAAACCTAGAAAACAAAAGGACACAAACAAGTATAAGCCAATATCTCACACCTTGTACCAAGGTCCAAATGGGTGCATGATTTAGACATAAAGGGTGACACCATAAGAAAATTAGAAGAGAAAAAATAGTCTACCTGTTAAATCCATGGGGAAAGGAAGAATTCATGACCAAACAAGAGATAGAGAACATTTACAAAATGTAAAATAGATCATTTTTATTATATTGAAATAAGAAGCTTTTGTATAACCAAAACCAAAGCAACCAAGATTAGAATGAAAGCAAAAATCTGGGAAATAGTCTTTATGGCAAGTATCTCTAATAAAAGCCTCCTTGCTCAAATATATAGAGAACTGAGTCAATTTTATAAGAATCCATTCCCCAATGAACAAATAGTGAAAGGATAAGAACAAGCAGTTCTCAGATGAAGAAATCAAAGCTATCTATAAGCATATGAAGAAGTGCTCTAAATAAGTATTGATTAGAGAAATACAAATTAAAATAACTCTGAGGTACCACCTCACACCTATCAGACTGGCTAATATGATAAAAAAAGGATAATAATAAATGCTAGAGAAGATGTGGGGAAATTGGGACACTAATGTACTGTTGGCATAGATGTGAATTTGGAATTATGCCCAAAGGGCAACCAACTGTGAATTTCTTTTGATCCAGCAATATCACTACTCAGTGCATATCCCAAAGAGATCATAACATGGGAAAGAACCTACATGTGCAAAAATATTTATAGCAGCCCTTTTTATAGTGTCAAAATATTGGAAATTGAGGGGATGCCCATCAATTGGGGAATGGCTAAACAAGCTGTGATATATGAATGCAATGTATTACTATTGCACCATAAGAAATGATGAACAGGCAGATATTAGAAAAACTTGGAAAGACTTGTGTGAACTGATGCAAAGTGAAATTATCAGAACTAGGAAAACATTGTACATAATATCAACAATATTGTGTGATGAACAATTATAAATGACTCAGCTCTTCTCAGAAATACAATGATCTAAGACAAGTACAAAAGAGGCAAGAAGGAAAATTCTATCCACATCTAGATAAAGGACTGATGGACTCTGAATATAGATGGAAGCATACTCTTTTCACTTACTTTATTTATGTGTTTGGTATTTTTCCTTTTGTTCTGTTTCTTTTTTCACAAATGTGGCTAATATGGAAATATGTTTTACATGATAGCATGTGCATAAACTATATCTAATTGTCTACCATTTTTGGAAGAGGAGAGGGGAGGGAGGGAGAAAAATTTGGAACTCAAAATCTTGTAAAAGTGAATGCTAAAAATTGTCTTGACAAGTAATTGGAAAAAAAATGTTATTGAAAAAGTCTGTTTTTCTTCTGAAAAAAAAAATTCTACCTCCTAAAGGAAGCTTTCCTTAATCCTTCCTAATTCCAGTACTTTCCTTCTTTTAATTATTTTCTCTTTATCCTGTCCATAGTTTGATTTTCATATATTTGTGTGTTCTCTCCCTCATTAGATTGTAATTGAAGGGCAGGGGTTGCCTTTTCCCTCTTTTTGTATCCTCAGTGCATAGTCCTGTGCCTAGCACACAATAGGTTCTTAATAAATGATTATTAAATGAATGAATCTTGAAAAAATACCTGGCTTGCTTGTGGATGAAAGTATCAGAAGGGTTGAAATTTGTGAGTTATTGTGAAATGATGTGGTTTTCTGTCTTCTCTCATTTTTTTCATGGAGGAAATTGCATATAAGCAAAGACAAAATTCATGTTATACTCAAGTTATTCCCAAATATAACAATTGAACTGAAATGAATTTGTATTTTTAAAAACAAGTGTTATGGGAGAACTTATTTGTGTAAACAAATAAGATGATCTCTGTCCTTGAGGAGCTTACATTCTTATAGAGGTAGAAAATTCATAAAGGGGAGCTAGAGTTGAAAAGAGGGAGCTTCCAGGGCATGCAAAGCATGGCATGATTTGGCCAGGAAGTTGTAGTAGTGGCTTGTCTTCCTGCGCTCACTTCTCAGAACCTAGGGTTGCAGGAGCATAAAGTTCTTGAGGGAGGAGAAAGAGGATTGCTGGAGTAGAAATGGTATGGTGTGGGAATAGCTAGAGAATGGAAGCAAGGATCTTTTGTAGGTAGCACTTGCAATAATCAATGTGAGAGGCAGGGAAGGTCTTATTCTGTCTCACTTGGTGGGACCAGGGACAGAACCTGTGGCATGGGTCTTCTATTGGTAGTAAAACATCATGGTGCAATGGAAAGAACACTAATTCCAGAGTTAGAAGATATGTTTAAAGTTTGATGCTTACTATCTGAGTGACCTTGAACAAGACATGTAACTACCATTGTCTTATTTTCTTTATCTCAGAGAGGAAGGGGCATAGACTAGATGACCTCTGCAAGTCTCATTTACTTCTAAATCTCTGTTCCTGTGATCCAGGGTAGAACATACCTTACCATGGTAAGTCTTAGATTGGGTGGGGTAACATGGAGTAAAGAATACAAATTGAGAATTAATGGTAGAGGCTCACAGTGCCTAAGGGATATAGGTAAAATTACTTAATAATTATTTATGATATTATTTGCATTTGTATTTATTCAATACTGAAGTTCCTGGGCCAGGAAGAGGTCACAAGCAAATGGTCAGGGGCAGGAGCAATAGACTTGTCCAAGGTATAGCTATGAAATTGGTAATGTATTAACATCAGAGGGATTAGAAACAAAGGTACTCTCTGAGTAACATAGTAGTTATAGTAAACACAGTTAAGTAAATTGTGATCAAAGGGCAGAATTTGAATTCAAGACTAAAGTCAGAGCAAATTAAAATTAAAATTGAAGTCATTTTCTTCTTGGAAGAAAATGAAGATATCAAGTTCTACATGACCATCTAATGGCCAGGAGATAATAGATTTAGGTCTATCCATTTGAGCACAGGTTGCCTATTAATCTGGGGACTTCTGAGCTATTCCATCTTTCTAATTTGCCTCACTTCTGAATGAGAAGCACTTGTGTTAGAGTTCCTCATCTAAATCAGACCATGGGAATAATAAGGAAGGCTATTAAAGGAGAGAGATAATTGATAGTGTTTGGCAATTGCTTCAGTATTGAATGAAGGAATTTGAGTAGTCAAAAATGACAATAAAGTTATTAATATGAATTCATGGGAGAATAGCAGAATCACTGAGACCCAAGTTAGTAAGTTTTTTTTTTTAATTATGAGTTTAGCTTTAGCTATATTGAGTTTGAAATGATGGGATATACATGTAGAGGTGCTTTTCTATTCAGACTATCACCTCCACCTCCTCCCCAACAGTAACCTGTACTCCAACCCAGAAATCTAGCTTCTAATAGCCTCATTTTTGATTCAAAATTTCCACATCTTTCTCCAATCAATTCTGCCCATGCTAGCCCTGCCCCTCTTCCTGCTCTCTTTTATGTCTTCTTTCATTAGAATGGAAGTTTTTGAGGGGAGGGATTATCTTATTTGGTTGTTTCTATTATCTCCAATACTTAACATAGTACCTAGTACATTGCAAGTCTTTAACAAATTCTCATTCTCATTCTCTCTCTCTCTCTCTTCCCCCTGGCCCCCAAATTTAAGATGAATGTTCAGGAGAGAAGTTAATGCAATTCAACAAATATGCATTAGGTATCTAATATGTTCAAAGTCCTGTACTTTTGTGATACAAAGACAAAAAATAGTTTCTGCCTTCAAAGAGCATACTTTCTACTGTAGGGCTATTTGTTCTTTAATCATTTTTTCAGTCATGTTCAACTCTTCTCAACCACTTTTGGGGTTTTCTTGGCAAAGGTATTAGAGTGGTTTGCCATTTCCTTCCCCAGCTTATTTTACAGATGAGGAAACTGAGGCAAACAGGGTTAAGTGACTTGCCCAGCATCACATAACTAGTATGTCTGAGACAAGATTTGAACTGAAGGAGATGAGTCTTCTTGACTCCAGGCTTGGGACTTTATCCACTGTGCCACCTGGCTGCCAGTAGGGAGATAGATAGACGGAAAGATACATACATACACATACATGTACACACATATATGTATACATATATATTTCAAATACAAGGTAATTTGAGGAAAAAAGCTTCACTTTGGATATGTCATATGAGTTGATCCTTGAAGTAAAATAAGGATTCTGAGAGGCAGAGAGAGGAAAGAGTAATTAAAGGGGAGATATCTTGTGTACAATGAAAGGAGCTAGAATTTCATATTTAAGGAAGAGTTAATGGTCCAGTTTGGAAGAAAGATAGACTACTTGAAGACAGAGAATGTGAAATAAGGCTGAAAGGCAAATCAATGATAAAATGTAGAGCATATTGAATGACAGGCTCAGGGATTTGTATTTTATGCTAGAGGACATAGGGTTTTACACAAGGGGGTAATGTTGTCAGACCCATGCTTTAGGAAACTTTCAACAGCTATGTGGAAGATGGATGGGCAAAGTGAGACTAAAGGCAGGGAGATCCATTTGGACATTTGTGCAATCATCTAGGAGTAAGGTGATAAGTAACAGAATCAGTAATGTGGCTACATGAATTGAGAAAGGCTTTGGTGCTAAATTGAAAGTACTTAGAAGCTGAATAGATTTGGGCATTAGGGACATGGGACAGTCGAAGATAATACCAAGGTTAGGAACTCAGGTGACTGTAAGCATGGTAGTGGCCTCAACAGAAATAGTTGTAACACCTGGGGTACCTCTTCTTCAACAAGGTCCCAGAAAAGTTATCCCAGGATGGAGGTACTGAGTGGGTCACCATTCACTAAAAACTATGTATCTCATATTCTTCCATGGATATGTTGGCTTTGATCAGTCATACACATGAGTTCAAAATAAAAGGCATAGCTAAATAGCAACATCTTCCTTCATACCCAAACACACATGAGGTACACTCTCCTACATATAAGCACAATACCACATGAGGTACACTCTCCTACATATAAGCACAATACCAGGGGCTAAGGACACAAAGAAAGAATATCAAGGACCAGGGAATATGGAGGGCACACATATAGGGAACATGTACATCCAGCTAACATGTATCAAATGGGTATGTATCAGGAATCCAGATGGCAAATACACTGTACAGGAATAAATACATCATGCCTGGGGAATTGCATGATGGTCACCTCTAATGAGGAAAAACTGTCCATATCCTCTGATACATCATCACTGTTCTTCCCACTTATCTCTTCTGGGTGTTTTGTCTCTCTTGGTTATTTCCGTGAATCCTGTGGTACTTGAGTTTATATCTGCTAGCCTCTTTGGGATTTCTGTTATTTAGTGCTTGCTACTATCTCTATACTATGGGAACTAGGGAACCTATTCCTAATAAAGACAACATAAGCTGGCCATCCTATCTGGATCCATTAAGTTGTAAACAAACAAATAAAAACATTGAGTATTTTAAGACTTGTTAGCTCCTCTGCTTATAAGGGGAGCTATGATTAACCTTGGAGTGAGGCATAGTGCGTCGCTAAATTTCCCAAATGATTTCACAGAAGTTAAATCCAAGCCATTGGCCATTTCAGGAAAGAGCACTTGGATTTGAAGATTGTTTGCATATTTCTCAAGAGCTTTAGATCTGGCTGCTTCAAATTGGGTTACAATAGTTGCTTCTTCTTGGCCTCATTGTTTCTGTTTGTCAACAACCTGAATTTAATTCAGCAAACTTATTGAGTATCTGCTTGAAAATAAGACTAAAGCCATTTTGAAAAAATACAGAATTGAGAGTTTTGGGGGATTGTGAGAAAGATATGTAAAATGGGTGTGTAATGTATCAGGCTTTTTTGGGCTGAATATTGTTTTCAACTTTAATTGACAAGATATACATGAAGACATGGCAAACCTTTTAGCAAAAAAAAAAAAAGAAAAAAAGCAATTTTTTTGTTCTTATTCATTAATTCTTCACATGTAACAACTTTTCTCTTAGGACTGTGTTCCACAGTTGTATCAGGTCCTCCTGCTTTATAATCAATAATTCCAGTAGGAGTTGATCCATTCATGGAAACACTGAAGGAGATTTGTTCATAAGAAGGAAGAGGACCTTTTTTCCCCACTGCTTTCAGATGTGGCAGATGTTCAAAAAGATGAATGCTCAGTTATTTTTGACTCAAATCCTGACTTTTGTGAAATATATCCAGGTTATGCAAGTTGATGTCCCTGTCCCAGACTTAGAGTTTCTCCAAGAGAAGAATTTTCAAGCTGTTTAAACTTCTCTTGGGAAGTTTTCACATAGGAAATTTTTCCAGTAAAGAATCCCATTACACAAGCAAATACAAGTTTAGGGACAGAACCATATCTAGGTGGCTGGAAGTATTCCTTTAGCAATTAGTTCCTGAGTCATCAACATACTTGCTGCAGAAAAGGGAACAGATCTGTCCCAGAAGTTCTCTCGATTACATTCAGCAGACTCTTCTTTTCTCTTCTATTGGAATGCAATCCCCATTCCACTGTTAGGGAGTGATCATGAGACTTTCACATTCATCTTTCCTCACTGTATTGGCCGTTCTGACATGGTTAGAAAATTGCTTGTAATTTTTATTTAATCCTTAAAGGGCATTCTGGGCAGCTCCATTAAAACAAACGAGCATATTTTAAGGACTCTATCACCCTACCACCTCAAACCTGAAGAGAAGAAGCTTTGTATTGATTTGAGCAATGAAGCCCAGTTCAAACCCAAGATCATCTTTGTTTGGCATGCAAATAACAAAGATCAAAAACTAAGCTAAGTAGGCATGGCCATTGTCCTCCAACCACCTGGCTCCAAACCCTGACTTTATTATGTATATTTATCAGCAACAACAATGACAAATATGGCTTTTGTGCAGTTTTAGGGTTAACATATAATTTACCTCTCTCCCTACTCTAGGAAGTTTGGAAGAGGTGAAGCTGATATCTGTAGAAGGGCCGTCACACAGGTAGGGAAAACAAATCAGGAAAGGGCATTGTACTGGAAGTCAAAGGAGGACAGAATATCTAATAGGAGATGGTGGGAAGTGCTATTAAAGAAACTAAGAGAGATCAAGGCAGAGATCTAAGAGAGGTAGATTTAGGATTTTTACATGCCTCATTTCATTTTATCTTGTCAAGGATTAGTATGAAAAATATTTCTTTCTAACACACATTTGACATTTTCTCACCATAACACCAACAAAATTCCCACAAAACTACTATTGATATCTTATTAAAATGGTTTGTTTTTTCTGATCATCTTCCTCTTTTTTTGGAACTATGTAATAAATACTTCATTTTACTTTAAAATATTTCCTGTTTGTGCTTTCTTCTAAACATCCTTTTGTCTGTTTCATGTAAGAATAAGGTTCATATGAAGTTCATTTCCTCCACTCCCACTTCCTTTACTCCAATCCCTCCATTTTAAGATCAGGAAACTTATTTTTCTTTCAGCTATTCCCTATCAGATATTCTGTTTCAAATAAGAATGAATTTCATCTGAGGTTTACTCTCATTACCTCTCTCTCTCTCTCTCTCTCTCTCTCTCTCTCTCTCTCTCTCTCTCTCTT
>NW_027187419.1:56691349-56692190 GCF_028583685.1 Petaurus breviceps papuanus | reverse complement strand
CTCTCTCTCTCTCTCTCTCTCTCTCTCTCTCCTTCTCCCTCTTTCCCCCTCCTTCCCTCTCTCTCTCCCCCCTCCATATGTGTATGAGTTTACACACACACACTCACTTCTGCACCTCAATTTTTTAGAAATACTGTATAAGCTTTTCCCATACTATTATAAACCTTTCCCTCTTCTTCTTTTCCCTCTACTTTAATGCTTACCATTCCATTCTTAGGATCTGAATGTTGTTCTTTTTTTTTTTTAACTGCCACAAATATGCTTTGGAGACACTGAAATTCTGAAGGGACCCTTGTTTCTTCAACATTAGAATGTTAGCTCTACACCATCATGCAGTTCAACTCAGTTACTGAAAAAAACTTGTATTTTAAAATTCTAGATCAGTTCTTTTGTTTTTCATCAGAAAGTGATTAAAAGTCCTCAGTACCACTAAAGATCTATTTTTCTCTCATAGGATTATACTCAGCTTTGCCAAATAAGTTAATTATTGGTTTTGAATCTATCTCTTGTGCTTTTTGGAATATTATATTCTAAGATACTCCTGTCATTTTTAGTTTAGGCCTGAGCTGCCCAGGTTGAACCAGGTCACTGCTGTACCAGGCACTAAGATAACTGATAAGTGTTTTAGCACTTCCTAGGTCCCTATATAGGGGCTTTCTAACCATCCCAGGACCTTATGAAGCCAGGGCTCCATTCTTGGATCAGGATACATAGCCTTGCAGGCTACTTGTGTCTTTGGCTTTCTCTGGTCAAGGTGAGAAGCATTGTCAATTCTCTCTCTCTCTCTCTCTCTCTCTCTCTCTCTCTCTCTCTCTCTCTCTCTCTCTCTCTCTCTCTCTCT
>NW_027187419.1:56660084-56691339 GCF_028583685.1 Petaurus breviceps papuanus | reverse complement strand
TCTCTCTCTCTCTCTCTCTCTCTCTCTCTCTCTCTCTCTCTCTCTCTTTCTCTCTCTCTCTCTCTCCCTCCCTCCCTCTCTCTCTCCTCTCCCTTTTCCTCTCATTTTCCCTCTCTTCCTCCCTCCCTCCCTTTCTTCCTTCTTTCCTCTTTTTTTCTTTTTCTCTCAGGCTTCTGGCTAGATTTTGTGCACTTCTGGGATTTAAAAAGTCATTGTTTTTTCTAATGTGAAATGTGTGTGTGTATGTACATATATCTGATCAACATACAGTCTAATGTGAAAAACATGATTTTTTTTTTTTTTTGATACATGGGAGCTGACCAACCTGCCATCAAGCAACCACCTTGTCAGGATGTTCTTCTCCCTTTAATTCACTTTCGTTAATAGTGACTCAACTGCTAATCTTTATATTTCTTAGACTCATATAACTAATCTGTGCCTCATCCCAGTCACCATACTACCTTTCTACAATGATTGGAGAACTTTGACTATTGTACTTTGTGTCCCTTAAGGAGGAGAACCTCCTTAAGGATGATGAAATGACTGAGTTACTAAATGATTGTTTTTTGTTCAAAACTTTGTGGCCACTGTGGTGAAAACTATGTGGCCACTTTAGTGATAAGCTGTTGTGAATGCTGTATTTTGATTTTCTGTGATAAGTTATAATATCGTGAATGCTGTACTTTGATTTACTGTGAATGTTTTATTCCGATATGTTATTGAATAAATAAAGTTTTCACTATACTATGTAATCAGAATTTAAAAGCTGTTCACTGTAGCATTCTTCTAGAAAGCTGCTTGTGCATGGCATTACACTTTTGAGACTGGAAGCCACAGAATCTAAAACTGCCTCAGTTTTATCATTTGTAAATGGGTGGTTAAGCTATATTATCACTAAGGTCACTTTTAACTTTGACTTCTATGAGGAAAATTGTGATTTATGTTTGTTAGAATATCAAAAGATAAGTGAGTTGACCATGTGCTTCAACTGCCACCCCCTCAAAATAAAAAGCTTATTAGAACTTAAGCATCTTTAACAGAAGTGAAATGTTGTTTAGTATTTTTTGCTATTCAGATTTCATAGTTTTAAAAATAATCTATACTCATTCTTAATTCATTCTTCAGATAGTAAGATTGATCTTGATATCTAAAAAGCATATACTTTTGCTTTTCCCCAAAAGCATTTTTGCATTCTTCAAACTTCTTGTCCCATTCTTGGTTTCTTGTTTTGTGCTTAGCACAGTGAGTGGCACATGTTAGGTGCTTAATAAATGCTTGCTGATGATTTGATCACCATTTTAGTCATACTTCCTCATGTCTTCTTTTTCTAATAGGAATTTTCTTGTCTTCCTCATGTCATTAGTAATTTTGAGAAATAATTTAAATTATTATTATTGCATGATCAGAAAAGTGAGAACTTTCTCTTTGTACACCACAACTTCCCATACCTTACAAGTTAACCTTATCAGTTCTACTGGACCATTTTTCTCTGGTCATTTTCTCTGGCTGTCCCCCATGCCTGAAATACCCTCTTTAACTTCCTTAAATCACAGCTAAAATCCCACCTTCTACAGAAATTTTTCCCCACACCCTCTTAATTCCAGGGCTTTCATTCTTTTGATTATTTCCTATTAATCCTGTAAAATAGCTTGTTATGTATATATTTGTTTGCATGTTTTCTCTATTAGATTGAAATCTCCTTGAGAGAAGGGACTGTCTTTTTGTATCCCCAGTGCTTAGTCCAGTGCCTGGCCCACAGTAGACACTTAAGTGTCTATTGAACGAATGAATGGAAAAGAGGGGTCTAATTAATTTTTTTTAAAGCAATTGGGGTTAAGTAACTTGCTGAAGGCTACACAGCCAGTTATTTCTGGGTATGGTGCTAAGTATCTGAGCCTGGATTTGATCCCAGGTCTCCCAACTCTGGGGCCTGCACTCTTACTCACTGTGCCACCTGGCCACCCCTAAGCAATTGGGGTTAAGTAACTTGCTCAAGGTTACACGGCCAGGTGTAAGAGGGGTCTAATTATATCCTCAATAATAAACATATGTATGAAGATCCTTTAATCATTTTTTCTTACATATTCTTAAGTATTTGACTTCACAGATGACTAATCATCTTTCTTATTCTTTCCCTTTATAGTGCTGTTGTCATTGACATTATTTTATTGGCTCTGTTTATTTCACAGATCCTAATCCCTTTTCCTAAGATTCAGATGAAATCTCTTTAGAAACCTTTTTTATTATATCCCTGAAAAATCTGATACACTTGAATATTTTTTAATTCTCATATTTGCTTTGTTGAAGAGCAAATACATTTTGTAGTATGTTCTTCTTTGTTCCTGAGTTTAGTCATGATTATACATCTTCTGAAATGGAGAAAAATCTTTCAAAATATGTAAGTTATGTTCATCAAAACTTTTACCAAAGTATGTCTCTCTTGTCCTAATTACCAAGCTTTAGAGCATCAAACTTAGTCCCTTCATGGATAATGTTACCCTCTTGTTTTTGATCTACGGTACGATATCATTTTTTTCTTTTCTCAGCAACACATAGGCTGCACTAGATATTGTTAATTTTCATAATATTCATAACTAATTACTTTACTTTAAGCAATTTTATTCATGTGTGTGGTTTTAATTGTTTTTAATATTTCCTTTTCTTTTTCACTACCATTCCTCTCTTTCAGCTTTTTCTCTCTGTTGTAGATTCCAATTTTTCCCCTTTCTCTATTTCCACTTCTTGTACTTTAGTTCCAATTACAGTAGACTTCATTCTACTTTCCCCCATTTTTCCTTTCTTCTGTTTTTCTCTTGACGTAAGACAAAGCTATTTTCCCTGAGCCAACACTACACCATCTCCATTCCTCAGCAGGAACTATTTCCTCCTCTTCATTTTCCTGTTTAACTTGTGCCTGTTTTCTAATGCTGAGTATAACTGCCATTTTTGCTCCTAGCTACTTAAATAAATACCTTCAGTTTCATCAAATGATTCTCATAGTTTGAGCTCAAAGTCCTTCACCATTCTAGTTGTTCTCCTTTGGATATTATCCAGTTTATCAATGCCCTTCCTAAAATGTGACACTCAGTTACTATTCTAAGGTCCTTTTATTTGCTTTCCTTTGTGCTAGAATTCTAGCTTCTTTATTTTTTTTTCTAATCTCATCTAAAGACCTCATTTAGTTAATTCCCTTTCTTCATATTATGTATTGTACTAATTCAGGTCTTCTTAACTTTTTGTGTGTATTGTGGATTCCTTTGATAAGAAATCTAGTCAATTCCATGAACTTCATTTTAAAATACTTTTTAAAACATAATAATTGAAGGAAAGGAGAAATTTTAGTTAGAGATTAGTGAAAATAAAGTAATTTTACCCATACAATTCCTTAGAGTCCTTTGAAATCTCTCCACGGTCACTTTGCTCTATTTCAAATATTTTTATTGTTATCTTCTGGGTTTATTTTTACATCCTATATAACAATAAAGAGAAAAATGTAGTAAAAGTTATTAATATATTAAGAAAGTCTGAAAATAAGTGCATTGTACCATTCTCATAAGTCTTCTACCTCTGCAAAGGAGTGGGGTAAAAGTGTCTTCTCATGTCTTCAATGGGATTGTGCTGGTTCTTTCTAATTCTGCCAAGTTCCATTGTTGATTATTTTGTGGTTGTTCTTTCCCTTTATAGTGTCGTTGTCATTGACATTGTTTTCCTGGCTCTGTTTATTTCACTCTGCATCAGATTATGCAAATCTTTCCATGGTACTGTAAGCATCATGTGAATTACTTCTTACTATATAGTCTTATTCCCTTACATTCATCTACCACAATTGGTTTCATGTATTCATTATTAATGACCTCCAGGTTGAGAAGGCTCAGAAGGACCTTTCCAAATGAGATGTTATTTCTTAGCACCCTTGTTAGTTTCCCGATTTATTTAGGTTGATAAGACTCCACTTTATGACTTCCCTTCTTTTCTGGGTCTTTGAAGCTTCTCTAGCTATGCCTAGCTCCATTTTGCTCTAACATACTCTTAGTTTTCACAGGTATATCTTTCTTGCCAAAATGGTAAGTACAGTTCTTCCTCACTTTCACTTATTTATTTTTTTATAGAAGTGTTTTTCTCCTACACAGCTGAAACATTGTCCTTGAGACACACCATAACTAATAATTTCTTGGATTACATCTATAGCATGTCTTTGGTTGTTCCCTCTACCAGAAATAATGAAAACCACCTGGAAGATAATTAAAATTCCAATATTATCTGCCCCTTTTAACACATTATTACTAACTGTTAACACATGACAAAGTCTCTAACCTGGTTATTATTTCTCCTGTAGCCTCAGTTTCATTCCTGAATAGAATGAAAAATGAATAGCATCTTTGGTTCACTTGGGCTAAGTAGAATTACCCAAAGAATTCCTCCAACAATTCTATTGCCTGTTCTTTGGATGCTTTCTGCCAAATAAATTCAATTCCTCTGTTAATCTGAACCTCCCATTCAAGTCTTTACTTCCAGGGTTTTGAATGGTTGCAAACACTCCCTTTAGCATCATCTCAATTGAAATGACAACTAGAGTCTCCATTTCATCTTCCAAGGCTGGGTAGCTGTTGTATTCATTCTATCATTTATAGAGCAGATCCTAGCCACTAATGCTCATTTGAAAGGATACTTCCATTGTCTTCATTACCCTATAGAAGCAATACAATTCTTTTCTCTCTTCTATTTGCCTCACCTATGTGACCAATGTGGAAAAATTTGGCAAACCAGCTATAACTGCTTCCTTTTCTTATTATGCTTCAGTCTTCATTATTTCTCCCCTTCCTTCATTTTGTTTCATTCTCTATCAGTCAGTCAATAAATATTTATTTAGAATCTGCTATGTTCCAAGCACTGGGGATACAAAAAAAGGCAAAAATGAAGTTCCCCTCTTGGGGAGTCACACTCTAGTGGAGGAGGCCACATGCAAACAGCTATTTACATGCAAGGTGCGGCTTAAATGAAAGGTAACCTAACGGGGAAGATACTGGTACTATGTCTGTCTGCCTGTCTGTAGGTGCGCAGTGGAGGGGTTGGTGGAGTGAGGTGGGAACAAAGATACCAGAAAGTCTCCTGCCAAATATGGGATTTTGACTGAGTCCTGAATAAAGCCAGAGGGCAGAAATGATGAAGAAGAATATTCTTGGTATGGCAAACAGTCAGGGAAATGTTTGGAATTGGGGTATGGAGTGTTTTGTGTAGGGAACAGCAAACCACAAAAGGTCAGTGTTGCTGGATTATGGAATACAATGAGGAGAAGAAGGTTTAAGGTAAATGGAAAGGAGTCAGGTCCTTTCAACATTCCTATGTGCAGTTGAGACCTAGTATTGTGTTGATCCAGCTGTATTGATCAGTCACAGGGCTGTTCTCAGGGTGTGTGGGTCCCCAGGCAAATTATATATATATATATATATATGTATATGTATATGTATGTATATGTATATACATATATATATGTTTTTGTGGAAGCTCCTGTTTATACCAACAATTTGATGTAAAAATGTATCATAAAATTTATGGATCCATGTGAGGCATACTTATTTTTTGATGAAAATTTGGAACATTTGCCTTTTTATAAGAAGTATTATGATTTAAAACAGAACTATACAGAGCTGAAATGACTGTCTAAATTTGGATTACTCTAATAGTCCACATGACCACTTGAGTTACAATCCTGTGATTGGTCTCAGGCGTCATCATCACTTGAAAAGATTGCTGAAACAGTGTCCTTATTGGTCTCTCTGCATCCAGCTCTTCCCTTCTCCAAATAATCCTGCAGATAGCTGTTGAATTCATATTCTTAAAGTACAGCCCTAAATGTCATTCTTTTCCTCAAGAAGCTTCAGTGGTTTTCGACCAGCCTTAGGATCAAATGCAGAGTTGTCTTTTTAGCAATTAAAGCCTTCACAATTTGGTTCCAGCCTATCTTTTCAGGCTGGTTATGTATTCCTCATACGTGACCTCCCACCTCCTCTCTTTGTGTCTTTGCATAGGCTGTTCCTGATGCCTATAATTTTCTCCTTCCTTACCTCCACCTCTTGGACCCTTAGTACCCTCCAAGCCTCAGCTCAAGTCACACTTCCTTCAGGAAGCTTTTTCCCAATTCCTCCAGTGATTAGCCTCACTCCAAATAATTGTTTATTTATTTTCAACATAACCCATGTTTACTCATCTGTGAACACATCACCTTCCCCCTTCCCCTAGTAAAATATCTGCTTCTTGAGTTCAAGGACTGTCTCACTTTAACCCTAGTATCTCCCTTCAGTAACTGAAGCATCTGTTGTTTTTCAGTCGTTTGACATTTTGCAACCCCATTTGGGGTTTTCTTTGCAAAGATATTGGAATTATTTGTCTTTTCCTTCTTCAGCTCATTTTATAGATGAAGAAACTGAGGTAAATAAGGTTAAATGACTTGCCCAGGGTCACATAGCTAGTAAGTGTCTGAGGCTGGATCTGAACCCAGGAAGATACGTTGTCTTGACTCCAGGCCTGGTACTCTATCCACAGCACCACCTAGCTGCCTGAAACACAGCAGGTTCTTGATTCATGCTTATTGTTTGGTCTTGAAACCACAAAGATAAAGATACAGTTCTTGCCCTCATGTGGTTTGTGCACAAATAATTATATTACAGGGTATGTCATGACAAGTTCAAGGGTAAGATACAAAGAGCCCAAGACAAATTTAATTAGGAAAGAAAACACAGTAGGAGGATTGGGGAAGAGGTGGCACCTAAATTGGTAGAATAGAAAGGTGGCAGGAAGCTCCTGATTCCTAGTTTAGGTGGATAGTTAATTGCTTCTGATTGAAAAGCTTAACTAGGCAGTGGTGAGGTCTCTACTCCTACTTCCTTGAGAATGAACAATTGAATTTATTTTAATTGGACCTTCCAAAGTGTCTGGCCCACTGAGGTGCAGGGCCCTGGCTTGCCAAGATTTAAGGGTAGCACTGCTCATTTAGTTCTTTCACCAGATTCTATGCAGTATGGGTCTACCATGCTTGACAATCCTCCATTGTTTCCACCATCCTCTGACAATCCTCCATGATCTCCACCACCCTCTGACAATCCTGCATCCTCTGACAATTTTTCATGGTCTCTACCATCCTCTGAAAATCTTCTACTGTCCCCACCTCTTCTTGAAATATTGCCATGACTGCAACTTCTTACTTTCTGAGCAGGAAAATAGTGGCCAAATCACTTGCTTTTCTTCCAACATAAATGACCCAGTTGAAGAATGATTAACTATCTCTTATATATTGTACACACATATCCATGGAACCTCAGAGCTAGAAGGAAGGTGACAAAGTATCTGTCTCAATTCTTTTTTTTTTTATAACTGATAAAGCTGAGGCCTGGAGAGGTGAGATGATGTTACTAATGCTACTAAAGATGATGTTACTAGTTACTAACCTAGATGTTACTTAAAGTTACTAAAATCAGGATTCAAGCCCTATTCTTTTGACTTTAAATCCAGGGTTCTTCATTTTTTAAAATAATATTTTGTATTTTCCCAGTCACATATAAAAATAATTGTTAACATTCATTGTTAAAAATTTTGAGTTCCAGGGCGGCCAGGTGGGGCAGTGAGTAACAGTGCCAGTTCCGGAGTTGGAAGACCTGGAATCAGTTCCTGCCTCAGATACATAACACCCACACAAAATAACTGGTTGTGTAACCTTGAGCAAGTTACTTAACCCCAATTGCTTTAAAAAAAAGTTTTGAGTTCATTCTCTCCCTCCCTTACCTTCTTCCATTCCTGAGATGATAAGCAATTGGATATAGGTTATACATATATGGTCAAGCAAAACACATTTCCATATTAGTCATGTTGTAAAAGAAAACATAGATTTAAAAAAAAACATGAAAAAAAATAAAGTGACAAATAATATGTTTTGATCTGCATTCAGACCCAATCAGTTCTTTCTCTGGAGGAAGATAGCATTTTTCATCATGAGTCCTTTGGAATTGCCTTGGATAATTGTATTGCTACAACAAAGGATATGGAACTCAAACAAAGGGAAGGTAGAAAGAAGTGATAACAGGGATGAAATTTCATATCAGCCTTTTAACTCTGTTCTTTGCTTCAAGCCACAATCCAAATCCTATCACTTCCACCAAACTTTCCGGATCATTCAGCCAGAAAACATATTTTCCTCTTCTTGCATTCCAATACCAGTTTTTGAAATGCCATTTATCTGCATTTATCTTATATTATCCAATACCATAGTTACTTACATTCATGTCTTATCTGTCTGTATAGACTGAAAACTCCAATCATCTCTATTGGGACCAATTCTTATACATCATAGAAAGTCACTATCTCTCCCTCAACTCTTACCATGTAACATAATGCTTTGCACCTAGAATACGCTTACCAAATATTTGTTGAATGAGTGAGTAATATCTCTATTGCCTAGTTTCCAGTAGACCCGGAAATTTATCCTGAATCTTCCTTGACCGTTTTTAGTGCCTTGTTAGGTGGACTAGAGCTTATTTTCATGGTTAGATGATTGTATTTGCAAAGGTAATTAATAGTGAGTCAGATAAAAATCATTAATTGCCTCAAATGAAACATTTGTAGATGTAAATTATTTAAATTAGCTATCTGAAGAGTCATTTTGCACACTTAAGTTGAAGTTTTACTGGGTATAAAAGTAGACCACTAAATGATCCATAGGATTGCCTTCTGGGATATTTTATCTAAATGCTCAGTCTCTTGAAAATGTGAAATAATGGTGGCAATAACATAGACTGATATATTTTCCATTAGTATTATAAATGTTTTAAGGAGTTTTCTTGATAATTTCTGCTCTGCTCATGGAATTTTGCATTAGTGACTTATTCTCACACTATCAATTTTCTCTTCATATTCTTTCTTTAGTAGATAAATGAAGTCTTCATTCTTCTTTTGGCAGCACTCTTCAAACTCCTTTTTTTTTTCTATTCTTACAATGCCCTTTTCCTCCCCATCCCTTTTCAGGTTCCTTCTATAAGTGCTGTTTCTCCCAGTAGAATGTAAGCTCAGTGAAGGCAGGGACTCTCTTGCATATGTATTCTAAGGACTTAACACATGGCATGGCACACAGTATGCACTAAATAAACACTTATTGACCTGACTAGTAGAAAATAATACTACCTCAAATTTGTAGTTTAAAAATATTTTACTGACAATAACTTTGCAAGGTATTCCATATAAATTTTATTATTCCAATTATACAAATGGGGAAATTGAGACTCAAAGAAGAGATTTTTTTTTCTTGAACCCATCTTTAGAGATATTCACTGGTAGCAATGTTATTACAACTGATTTCACTCATATCTTAAATTCTAGGTTGGTTTGTATTGCCTCTGGGTGTTCTTTTCCTTACATACAAAGCATCAGGTTCAGAAATGCATCATTTAGATATACAGAGCCTGATCAGCTTATCTGATCAATCTGTTGCCCCCAACTGACATTTTCATATTGGAGGGCATTGGGACATAATTCCTCCAGGTCTAATAAGTAGGTAAGGTATAATACTCTGGATTTACTTAGTACTCCAATGGCTTCCTGTTATATTTATGATCAAATATAAAATTCTCTTTTTGGTTTCTGAAGCCCTTTACAATCTGACTCCTTCCTATCTTTCCAGATTTCTTCAACCTAATTCTTCTCTAGGACTCTGTGATGTAAAACAGTATATTTTTTTCTGTTCTTGCAGACAATATGACATCTCCTGACTCAATGTCTTTCTGCTAGTTTTCCCACACACCTGGAGTCTCCTCTTTTTTTTGTCTCTACCTCCTGACTTCCTTCAGGTTTTGACCCAAATCCTACCTTCTATAAGAGGCCTTTCCTAGTCCTTCTCAATATGCTCTGAGATTACCTCCCATTTACTCTCTATTGTTTGATATGCACATAGTTGTTTAAATGTCTTTTCCTTTTGAATGTGACCTCATTGATACCAAGGATTATCTTTGCCTTTCCTTGTTATGCCAAATGTATGCCAATACAGTGACTGGCACATAATAAGTGCTTGATAAATACTTGTTGACTGACTAATGTTCCCGCAAAGTTCCTCAAACCAAGGCTTAAAACTCATGGACAAAAAACAAACAAACAATCAATCAATAAATCAAGAAACATTTATTGGGTACCTTTTATGTGCCTCTATGTTAGGCATTAGGGATTAAAGACAAATAATAAAACAATTATAAATAATTATATACCATTATATGTAAATAAAGACAAATAATGAAAAAGTCCTTCTTTCAAAGAACTTACACTCTCCAAAATAAACAAGTAAGTAATTTGGTGTGGGATTCACTCAATGATTTTCATTCATATTACTGTTCTCCCTTATTTTCTTGTTTTGCACACTCTATTACACCCTTCCCCATACATTGAATCACTCTCTACCACAACCCTTTTCAAATACAGAATCATAGATAGAACTAGAAGAGACCTTTGAGACTATTTAGCTCAATACTCTCATACAGATGAGGAAACAGGCCCAGAGAAGTAAAGGACATCATTGGATGACATACAAAGGTAGTGAGTGTCAGAGTCAAATTTGAACCCAGGTCCCCTGACTCTAGACCTAGTGCTTTCCCCACTTTATCATATTGTTACTATAAAAGTCATTGAAGATAATAGTGTCTTTTATAAGAAAATTGTGTATAGGAGCATCTCTGATGATTTATGGGACAAAGGTAACTATTTAAAGAAGGATCCTTTTTAAAATATTTGTGTGGGATTAGGATTTCGGTTATTGCAGGAAAACATCTTAAAGTTAGAATTTTTAGACTTAAGTGTTCCGGTGTTGTCATATTTTCCAGGACAATTTCCTAGAAAACTCTCAGATTAGTTCCAAGAGAATGTGGTACATCTTGGATTATCTCTTTAGAACAACCATTAAGTGAGTGATTGGCTCTGCGGTTTTCAACGAAGAGCAGAAATGAATGTTCTATTTATTTCAGATCCACCTAAGAAGCTTGAAATATAATAAGATTAAATCACCAGGAAGGCTTATGAGCTGTCATGCAATCATTTTAACCCTTATGGTTTTCAAATAAAGGCTGTACAGCATTACAGAAGTTTAGCATCTGTTTTTTTCCCCCAATGATGAATATAAAAAGAATGCAGACATAAGATTTGCAAAGCATTTTTCTGAAAAAAAAAAGTATCTTAGTAAGGAAAGTATGATTATCCCTAATATTCTGTATCTGAGCAGGAATCCCCTTTGCAATATCCCAAATAAGTGGTCATTCATTACAATGCTGAATTGTCCTGATAGAGGATGGATGAAGGATCCATGGGTCTCTTACAAAGGACCAGGAGCTTTGATAGATCTTGATATAAAATCAATGCTCTAAATCTCCAGGCAGCCTCTTGCTGGTCCATTGTGATTCCCTTCTTTCTCCTTCTAAAGCCTGAAAATGATGGTGTCTAAGGTTTCTGAATCGTATCCTTAATTGTCTCTGCCCCACCCTCCCTGCCAGGTATTTCCTTGTTTGCCCTCTCCCATTCTTAGGTGTCTTTTGACATTATGCCTTCCCTTGTGTTGGCTAAAATGGGACTAACATACCTGCCAATTGATTTTAGTGTCACTGGTTGGTCTGCCTCTTTTGTGAAATGCTGTGAGTCTCCAAGAAAAACTTCGATTCAATGAAATTAAATTCAATGCAATACAACACAGTTCAATAAACATTTGTCAAGTGCTTAGAATGTAGAGGGCACTGTCTGGGTGGGAATACCAAGAAAAAAATATTACAAAGACAAAAATGAAATAGTCCCTGCTCTCGAGGAGCTTACATGTTACTAAAGAGGGAGAAAGAGCACACAAACAAAAACAGTACAAAGAAAATTGAGAAGAGGGACCTATAATAAATGAGGGAATAAGAAAGGTTTTTCATGAGAGGTGGCATCTGTGCTGAGCCTTGACAGAATTCTGAAAGGCAGAGATATAAAAGAGGGTGCCTCCCTGGTATGAGGAATGGCTTGGGCACAGAAACAAGAGATTGCATTTTGAGTTCAAGGATGGATTGAAGAGGGGAAAGAATAGAAGCAGGGAGACCCTGTGGAGGCAATTACACTTATCCAGGTGTAGTGATGAAGAACTAAACTAGGATAGCATCTATGAGTGGAGAGGAGAAAGAAACAAATTGAATCATACTGCTAAAAGAATGTTTGGAGAGAATTTATAAAGTTATGAGTGATCATTAAAATATAACTTCAGTAAGTCTTGCCTTGCTGAAGGTCTTGACAGAATAACCTAATTTCCTTTTTGAACAATATTACTAGGCTGTTAGATCAGAGGAATTCTGTAGACATACAGTACATGCCTAGGGTTCTTCAAAGAAGTTGACAAATTTGTTCACACTATCATTTTGGGTAAGACAAGGAGAAATGAGCTAAGTTAAAGTACAGTGAGGCAGATTCAAAACTAGGTTGAATAGCTGGACCCAAAGAGCAGTCATTGATGGCTTCTTGCCAGTTTAGAGGGAGGTCTCTACTGAAGAGCCCCTGGGATCTTTCCTTGGACCTATACTATTAAAACATTTGATCTAGCATAAGTGAAAGAAAGATGTTTAGATAAACAGTTACATAAAATGCAGATTTTGGAGGGGACAGGTATCAAGGACAAAGTTTTTTGGGGGGAGGCTGGCCCTGTTATTTCATTGGTTGTTTCTGTTATTTCATCAGGGAACTCCTAATGAGGAAACACTCTCCATCAATATAGGTCATTACCTGAACTTCAGTTTACAGAGATAGAATGCTTTCCATGACATAGAAGGGAGGGAAGGAAAGATTAAGCATTTATATCATACCTACTAAGTCCCAGGCACTATACTAATTTTAACAACATTATCTTATTTGATCCTCACAACCCTGCAAAGTAGGTGATATTATTATCTCCATTTTACAGATGAGGAAATTGAGGCAAACAGATGTTAAGTAACTTGCTTAGGGCCACACATTGTCTATTTTCTAAGGCTGGTTTTGAACTCAGGTCTTCCCGATTCCAAGTCCAACACTGTATGTAAGAAGCAGTACTTGAACCCAGATTTTCCTCACTCTCAGACCACTTTCAATATGCCTTAGCATGACAGCTAGAAGAGCTAATATGGTCTTAGTTTATATAGTGAGATACAAAGTACCTAGAATTAATGCTATTGTACCCTGATGTGTTCATTTGACCATGTGGGCAATCTTTTTTTTTTTTTTTTTGCTTTTTGGAGGAGGGAAGGCAGGGCGATTAAGGTTAAGCAACTTGCCCAAGGCCAAATGGCTAGTAAGTGTTGAGTGTTTGAGGCTGAATTTGAACTTAGCTGCTCCTGACTCCAGGGCCATTGCCCTATTCACTTCACCACCTAGCTGCCATATAGGGAATCTTATGTTCAGTTCTGGGCTGCCACATTTTAGGAAGGATATTGAATTCTTGGGTATTCCATTAGAATGCAAGCACCTGTTTTTGTTTTTTTCTCTTTATGTCACTAGGGCTTAGTTAGCACAGTGCCTGGCACATAGTAAACATTTAAGAAGTGTGTGTGTTGATAGCCTTGTGACCTTGGGCAAGTCACTTAACCCCAATCACCCTCCAAAAAGCAAAAGGGGCTGCGACCGGGTGGCAAGTGAGTAAGAGCACTGGCCCCAGAGTCGGGATGACCTGGGATCGAATCTGGACTCAGATACCTAGCACCACACCCAGAAATAACTGGTCTGTAACCTTGAGCAAGTTACTTAACCCCAATTGTTTAAAAAAAAATTTAAAAAAATAAGTGTTTGTTGAGTGATTGATTGATGAGACAGTGATGAACCTAGCTGAGTTTGGAGGTTCATTATAGGGTGGGTTTTGTTTTGTTTTATTTTTGGCCATTGCAACTCTTGAAGACCATTTCTTAAATTGGAGAGTGATTCTAATATGCAACCAGGGAGAGGGTATTCATAATAAAGAAATTACAAATCCATAATGTATTGAAGAGCTGGAGGAATATCCTACAGAAGGAATATTTGGATGGTGAAGGGTCTCAAGTTCAATTGAGGGCTCATTTGACATTTGAGGGCTGTTTGAAGGAAATGAAGATCTTCAACTTGGAGAAGAGGAAACTCAGGGGAGGAACATGCTAGATCTCTTCAAATACTTGAAGGGCTTTTATATGGAAGAGGAATTAAGTTTGTTTTACTTGGTTCAAAAGTCATAAACTATAGCAATGGGTAGAAATTACTGATAGAGATTTAGACTCATACTAAGCAAAGCTTTCTAAATGTTATGGTTGTCTGAGAGTGGAATGGGCTCTCTCTCAGTCATTAAGGAGTTTCAAGTGGAGACTAAATCTTGTAAAAATTGTTTTCTATTCAGATTTAGTTTGGACTGGTTGCCTTCTGAGTTCCCTTGCAATTCTAACATATTATGACAGTAAGTGCTAGAGCAAAATCTGAACATTTTACTAAGTTCAAAGCACTTTCTACTACACTACACAACTAACAAATACATTGAATGGTCCCATCTCTTCATATATTTTGTTATATAGTTTTGTTATATGTAAACTACCATGAAACCATGATGTAGTGTTTTTTTTAAAATAAATAACCTCCTCTTTAGCTTATTCAATTGATATTATAATACCTAAAACACAGAATTATTCTTAAATAAAACTTTTAATTAGGTGGCATTTGACATTATTGTGACCAACAAATAAAGTAGCCCTAACTTAAAGAATTGTTGAGAGTCTATTTTTCTTCCCTGTTCTATACCCAGACTCTCTTAGAAAAGCAAATAGTTTAGGGGGTTCTGGAAGAGAACAGTAGTTCTAGGTAAAATTGTGCTGTAGGATAAGGGCTCTTTAACTTGGGCATCCTCAACATGCCTTTCCTCTACCTTTTTCCTCTTGTCTTTCCGTCATTCATTTGGTGAGAGCTTTCATATTGTAACCTAGCTACCCCCCGAACAAAAGGTGCTACCAGAAAAGATAGCACATTGCCATTTATAGCCTTGTAAAATTTAAGTCAACACTTAATTTCTTCATGTAGTACTCATACCATAAGTCCTTAGCTCTGGCTAATTCTCTAGTGCTGTATTTTAGAACTCTCTGGTTAATCCTGCAATCTTTATTCACATAGTCAGTTAACAAGCATTTTTTTTTAGTGAACTCTCTATTTATTCAGCAGTAAATTAAGGTAAAACATTCACAGAAATCAAAGTTACAGTATTCACAATGTTATGACATAACAAACATCACTAAAATGGCCACATAGTTTTCACCAAAGTGGCCACATAGTTTTAAACAAAGTACAATCATTTAGTAACTCAATCATTTGGTAAGTCCTTAATTCAATCATCTTGAAGGAGGCTTGCTTCCTTAAGGGACACAAAATACAAAGGTCAAGGTTCTCCACCTCTAGGTCACATTGTCTTAATCTCTACAATAAAAAGTCTTCTTTCTTCTTAATTGAAGAAGTCCTTAACTCAATCATCTAAATGTAAAGGTCAAAGTTCTCCACTCCTAGGCCACAGTAAATCATGATCTTCTCAGTTTGCATTAAATACCCAAGGAGAAGTCTTTCTTCTTGACTGGAGGCAGGCTCTCAGCTTCCATGGTCCCAGCCCCTGCCCAAATCTACCCAACTGTCACCTGAGTTCAAAGGCAGACAGCTCTCAGCTCCTTGTGCAGTTCCTGTTCCATATTGAAGCTCACAGTGTCTAGTTCACCTCGAGCCCTTCACAGTTTCTGTTCCGGAGAAGACAAAGCTTAACAAAGCCACAATAACATTCATAAACATTGCCGGCATCCTCATCAATTCACTTTCTGTCTGTGAAATCAAAATAGATCCAAAACAAGGTCTGAGGAATGAACACAAATCATCAGTGTAGTCCAACAAGCATTTTCTAATAGGAGAAGGCTTATTACATGTCAGACACTGAACTAAGTTCTGGGGATACAAAAAAAGGCAAAAAGACAGTCCCTGTCTTCAAGGATTTTATATTCTAATGGGAAAGGCAACACTTAAATGACTAGGTACATACAAAGTGTATACACAGCAAATGGAAAGCAATTTGAGAAGGGAAAGTATTAGTGTTTGAAAAGCAGGAAAGTCCTGCCGAAATTGGGATTTGAACTAAGAGGCAAAGGTAAGGGGCAAGAAATTTCAGGCAGTGGGGATGTGACAAAGCTGAATGAGATAGCCAATGTTGTAAATAATTGAATCAAGATTTTAAAATTTCTCAACCAGATAAAATGGCACATTGAAAATGGCAAGAGGAAATCTACAAGGTCAGATTTATCAGGGATAAACTTAAAAGTTTTTTGTGTAGCATAATTCTAAAAGGAATTAAACAAGTCATGGAGAATCTGACTTGATAGCAAACCATATTACAATGATATAGATATTTGAATTGATTATAGACTTCACTTGATCCCAAAACTTGGTGTACCTGCTAAAAAATGTGATATCATCTTGTGATATGAATACCATACACACATATACAAATAAACCTACACACCTATACATGTGTGTACATATGTATCTGTGTGTGTGTATCCTAGGTTGAAAACAAGTAATAGTCTCCCTATATTCTATAATGTTCAGACTACACTTGGAATACTGTGCTCAATTCTAGGCACCCACTTAAAGTAGTATTTTGATCATTCATTCATGCTGCATGTCTCCCATCTCCTTACCTGTGATAAAAAGGAAATCAAATGTGCCCTGTTCCTTTTCTTTTGGTGTTCTTGATATTGGGGAAAAAGAATCCTGAAATATCACACTAACACTAAGGGTAAATCTACATATAGCCACTTGCTTTTTATCACAGGTCTGCAGAAGCAAAAATATTTTCTAGGGAAATAATTTTCTTTAAGGGGGTGGACCCATCCATATGCTGGAATCATACCTTTGGGTTGTCAAGCCTGAGTAAACAGTCTGATGAGTATCAGGTAATTGATGTATTCACAGAGTCATCCATTGCTTTTTCCAAAGATCTTCCCTCAGGGTGTTAGGCACACATGTCAATCAAGTTTAGCCACTGGTTAAGCAGATGTCCAGGAGCCTAAATCAAAGAGAAAAGGAAAATAAATGATCAGAAAAGATTGTCTGCCTTACAATCCATTCTAATGAATTTGGTGGACATAAAATTTGGTTTTCCTAATGATAATCAGTTGCTGACTCAGTCATTCTTTATTTTCAAAATGATTTTAAGGGTTTATGTAGATGTATCTTCAGAATTCAGGGTCATCCTAGGAAGGAAGGTAGCATTTTCCTACTGTGGATTGATGCAATTTCTGAGAAATATCCATTTATTGTTCTTGAAACAAAACTTGCTTTATTATTTACATTCTTTGCAAGCTCTTGCAATAACCAATGGCCATTTATTAGCAATTAAAATATGGTTCCAAAACTATTTGATTTTTTTGTCAATATCTTGTACAGACATCAAAATGTTAATAGTTATACTCTAAGTATATTCATTAACTAAGAAACTACATGGTGATCACTTTAATTCTGGAGAGCTAATCTTGGATTTATAAGTACTTGGTTCAAGTCCTATCTCTAACACTAACTGATTTAAGACCCTGGGCAAGGATCTTGAACTCTCAGTGCTCCTTGCAACTCTGTAAGATTATATATTGTAGAACAGTCAGTGATCTTCATTATTAGAGGGAATTTTCACACTGGAATTACATAAACCTTCCCCTCCTTCACTTATTAGAACATACAAGTTACTTGCATTCCAAGAAAAAAATAGTCTGCCCTTGAGGAGTCTATATTCTCTTTTAAGATGTTAAAGTTTTGGGGCGGCCAGGTAGCACAGCAAGTAAGAGCACCGGCTCCAGTGTTTGGGATTGACCTGGATTGAATCCCGGGCCCAGATACTCAGCACCACACCCAGAAATCACTGGCCGGTGTAACCTTGAGCGAGTTACTTAGCCCCAATTGCTTAAAAAAAAAAAAAAGATGTCAAAGTTTTAAACTGCACCAAGACTTATGGGACATTACACTCTCAACTGAACTGCCACAGTAGCAAGGCAATCCTTTTTCACCTCCCTAATCAATTCACTATCCTAACTATCACAGTGGTTACACAAATTTTTGATTCCTCCTCTAGTCTCTCTGGGCATTCCTTACCCCCCACCCTTACTTTCAGGTGAGAATCTTGACTCTTATACTTCATTAGAAGAAAAATGAGACTTTTTACAATGATCTCCCTTCTTACTTGTCTCACTTCTCTCAGATGTCTTCCCCTACTTTCTCCTCCCTCCCCCCTTTTCTCACAGGAAGAATTATACCTTATCCTTGCCAACACAATACATCCCTGATCCCTTCTTGTCCTGTCTTTTCTAACAGATTGTCCTGTCATCCCCACTCTCTCACTAACCTCTCCCCATCTGTTGACTGCTTCTTTGTTGCCTACAAATAAGCCCAAATCCCCACTATCCTTAAAAAATAAAAAGAAAATATTTTTACTAAATGTGACCATTTCCACTCCCTATTTTCCTAAATCTTTACTCTGTTTTGTGACTCAATTCCTTGAGAAAGCCATTTATAATCAGTTCCTCCAGATCTTCTCTCACCCTCTTTTAAATGTTCTGGACAATCTTATTTCCAACCTCATCATTCAACTGAAATAGTTTTTTTTTTCAAAATTACTGATAATCTCTTAATTACCAACTATAATGAGCTTTTCTCGATGCTCATCTTACCTCCTTGTCTCCTTTGTCATTGCTGATCACCCTCTTTTCCTTGATATTCTCTACTCTCTATGTTTTTGCAACACTGCTCTCTCTTCATCCTCCTACGTGTGTGAAAGCTCCCCATTGTCCTTTGCTAGATTGTTACTCTAGATTATTCCTAATAACTGTAGGTGTTCTCCCAGAGTTTTCCACCTATGCTCTTTAGTTTAGTGGTTTCACCAGTTTCCACAGATTTAATGATCATCTCTAGGCGAAGTATTCTCAGATCTTTTGATCCAGTCATGACTGTTCATAGGCTGTCCCTCAGCCTATGGAATGTAGTTTCTCCTCACTTCTGCCTCTTCTCTGTGAACATTTTTGTCAAGTGCTTAGCACAGTGCCAGAGACATAATAAATGATTAATAAATGCTTACTCAGTTGTCTGTTCCTGTCCCTATCTACCCTATCTTCCTTCAAAACTCAGCCAAAATCTCCCTTCTGATGAGATTACCTCCCATTTCCACTAGATGTAATATAACAAAATATAATATATAGTGTGTATATATATACATAGATTACATAGTATATACATCATATAGTATAAATAGTATACTATATAGAGCATATATAAAGTTATCCCTTCCATATCATTGGGATTAGGGGCATGGTGCTTTGCTACCTGGAAAATATATGTAAAATTTTTTGCCTTTCCTTTGTAGCAGAGAAGAAGTTTCAATTATTATGGTATTAAAAGAGAAAATAAGTTGATATTATGCAATACATACATATATTTTATGCATTTCTGAGTTTCTCATTTTTTTTCCTCTATCATCTGTTGGCCTTTGTGTATTATCTATGGCTTCTGCAAAATTCCCTCCAAATTTTTATTCGATTTCTTATGCCAACCTAAGATATATCAAAACCACAATGGGCAAAGTTGCAATGTGGACAGGATAACTGTACTATATAGAAAGGGTAAGGGAGTAGGCATATATTAACCACCTACTATGTGTCAGACATATATACATGTATGTATGTGTATATACATACATACACACATATGCACACATTTATTTGCATGCTTTCTCCTTCAGGGCAGGAAGAGTATTTATCCTTTCTTTTTTTATCCCTAGTAGTTAGGGCAGTGCCTGGCAAATAACATGGAAATACTTTTTAAATGGTTATTGTTGACTGAAAATAGTTGTTGACCGACCTTGGTAGAATTATTTTTGCTGAGAGTTCCCCACATATGTGAAATAAAAGGTTCAGACCTTTACAATTCTCCAATTTAAGGGGAAAAAACCCTATATTTTATAAATCACAAGAGAATTTGGAAGTAGTAATGCCTTACATGCAGGGTGTATTTATTCATTCTGCAAAAAGGTTTGTTGGCTTATTTATTATACTGAGTCACACTGCATATTTCATCAGGGCTAAATAAAGCTCCTAGTGGCAATGTTTGGTGAGTATATGGATTGGAGTACCTCTTGTACCAGCTTTCTCTCCTCCATGCCCCTTAGGGAGCCTTGGCCCAGAGGTCCAGAGCCACTGCTTTAAAAAAAAATAGCCAAGTATATTCATTTCTTTTTACTCTGAATGGATACCTTCCTGGGGGTTGTGACAAATGAAATAATTAACAATGCTACAGAGAGTTTATTTCTGCTTCTATAAGCAGAAAGATTTCTCTGGGGCATAGGCTGAATCTCAGCTGGAGCCACTACATGGTGACAACTTCATGACAGAATGTAATAAGAACATGCCACAATGAAAAGAATACTGCTCCAAGAGACAATGTTAATCTCTATTCTCCTAATTATCAAATGACTCCTTGGCAGACTCATTGAACTCTCTGGACTTCAGATGTCTATATGTTAAATGAGGATGATAATGCCTTACTTGTCCAATGAAAAGTTCTCATCGAGGAGGTAATTTACTCTAGATCTCTTCTAGCTCTAGGATGTTACATCACAGATGTAACTAGGTGGACAGCTAAAGCTTTGTTCCAGAGTGCTAAAATCCACGGGGCATGTTTCCGCTTCTTTGTAGCACAGATCCTCATATCCTTGGAAGTTATACGTTGTGGTTCTTTACGTATTTGCATCACTCAATTCCAGGGGTGTGCCAGGTGGAGCCAGCTTGTAGTATTTCTGGAGAGTCAAAAGTTAAATTTTTCAGTTTGAGAATTTGCACCTTGGTAATTGGCAATCACTATAAATTTGGGCTTGATTTATTGTTTTGTTGAATTCTAGACTTAATAAAGTGGTGAAGAAATGTCAATAATGCAGATTAAACTTAAAAATTTTGTTGTACATATATTTTCTTTCTTTTTTTCTTTTTAGAGAGCTGCTTGTTAAACATTTACTAGCCCATTCCTGTCAGACTCCCTCCCTAAACTCACTCCCAGAGTACATTCTCCACAATGCCTCTTCCAAGGGATTGCCTTCCCCATTCATAATCACAGGTGTGCATTTTGTATCTTTTGGCAATGACTACTTCTTCTCCTATCATGACTGCACCAGAAATTGGACCATTTTTGCATTGGTATCCACACTTTACAATTGTTTCTGTCCAAGTTGAAAGACATTCTAGTTATAGATCTGTGATACTTGCTACAACAAATTTAATATCATTTATTTTATTATTTTAAAGGACATATACTTTCATGTTTTTGTTCCCAGAATGTTGCTGTATCTCTTTGGAGAATTTTGATTGAATTGAAACATTGTAGGATTCTATACATTCAAAACCTGCCAAGATTGACTAGGACCTAACTTTCCAGAGACAGTGAAAAGTTCATTACTTAGGACAAGCCTATCATCCATTTAAGGAGAATTCCCTTTTGAATGGCAGTCTTAAGTGGATGATTTCCTATGATTTTCCGCTAATACAACACAATTTTCTTTTAACACCACTGAGATGACTCTTTCCTCTATCTTTTTGATCAGGTGTGATAGTACTTCTTTTTTGTTGTTCAAACTCTAACAGGGAAATGAAAGTTCTGGCCAGACATGACTCAAGTTGCCAGTTTCTTATTGTGTTGAGTTAGCAGGCTATGTGTAGAGAGGAAATTGTAATTGTAACACAAGGGAGCACAAAAATGAAAGGGATTGAGGGAGCCGTTTGTGCCCCAGTGAGAAATAAAGTGTGAAGTATAGAGGCCACGATGATTAAGTTACCCAGTCCAGCCTTCTTCCAGTGAAGTTAGGGATTTCTCCTATAAAAAAAGAAGATAATTGGAAACAGATGCATGTTGAAACACAGAAGTGTTTACTGTATGCAGAAAATAGCTGAGAATGTATGAAGCTGAAGAGCCCCAACAAAGCAATTTCTAACCAATTAATGTCAAGTAAATACAAGAGGTTTTGATTTGTTATTAGGGCAAGGAGAAGAGCCTGTGGAAGCTTGAGCTTACCTCTGTCAGCAGCAGCCACAAGAGGAGAAAAGAAGTTGGCTAAGGAGTTTGGCGGTCCCATTCTTCATTTTTATGTACCCATGGGTAGACGTGTATTTCCAGTTTCTTAAGCTTTGTTACATTTACAGTGGTGCCTATTGGGGTCTGTAAATCTGAAGTTTGGAAAACATTTCCCTTTCACCTTTCTTCCTTAAATCTGCAGATAAACATTCTTTCTCTCCCACATGGTTTATACTGAAAGCTTATAATTATATCATTTGTAGCAAAGGGAGATTACAAGATATTTGCCAATTGTTATGGAACCAAATGCTATACTCTCACGCAGGAAATTCCTCCCAAGAGTATGAGTGGTAACAGTCATAAATCACATATAATTAGGCAAGTATTCTCTGTCATATTCAGTATAAAAATGAATAAAGTGTGATAGATGTTTTTTCATTTGTATATTTTTCCCTTAGCATAAAGATTACTTTTTAACTCCTTTATCTATATCTCTGCTGTCTTTGTGAGGTATATATAATTGATCTTTAACTATTTTTACAAAAGAATAGAGGTGGACTAGGGAGGAGCACTTGTCTATTTTATTGTGTACAATTAATATATATCAATTTATAGTTTTAAGGAGTCACCTCAGGTACAAGGTTAATTGACTTGTCCAGGGTCTCACATTCAGTATGGGTTAGAGGTCTTCTGGATTCTGAGATTAGCTTTCAATCCAGTAAACTACATTTCAATATTAGAGGGAATTTCAAATCTATTAACATGATAAATGAAAAAGTCTGAATATCACACTGCAAGAAACAATATAGGAAACTTCCCAGAAGTTTCAAACACTGGCAATAAAATATTAATCGACTGATTCTATATTTCATTAACAGAGAAAAAAAGCAACAAAACAGACTTGACATTCCAAGGCTTGTAATGGTTAAATTTCAAATTTCCAATATAAACAACAAATATTATAAGTAGTCAGCAGAAAGTCTTTCCTTCATCTATGAAGCATAGATTTTGAATAGGCCAAGATGATTCTGAACCCATAAAAAATCAAAATAGGATCAAAACTGAGTATTCCAAAAAAGCAAAGATGAAGATAATATAACTTACAAAGTTGAGCCTAGTCCCAACTGAAAAATGATGAGCCTTAAACAAAAGAAGTCATTTGAGTTCTTAAAAAAAAGGAACCAATGATGAGACAAGCTCTTGACTTGAAAACCCCACCAATCTGAGAAGGAAAAGTAAATAGATACCCTTTCAAGAAAAGACTAGGCAATGAAATCAACGTTCTCATTTTTCTGGTTATCTAAAAAAAGGCCTATATATGAGCAGAGTAGGAAACATATTTTCTCCAGTATGTATTCAAGCTTATGGAGCTTTGGGAAAGAAGGATAAAACTAGTGGAAGGGAAGGATTGATGTATGTGTGTGGGGAGGAGGGATGCTAAGCTATTATTGCCTCAGAAGGAGAAAGCAAACACTCTTTAGAGAAATAAAGTTAGACTTAAATAACAGAAGGAATATTTATTTGTTCATGGTTATGCTGTGCCAATATAATAAAAATTATGACACTACCTAAATTAATGTATAGATTTAGTGTTATAACAATCAAACTACCAAGGGATTACTTTTAGAGAGCTAGAGAAAATTATAGCATAATTCATTTGGAAGAATAATAAGCCTAGAATTTTAATGAAAACAGTGAAAAAATAAAGAGGAATGAAGGGGATGTAATGCTTGCAGACCTCAAACTATATTATGGAACAGAAATCATCAAAACTATTTGGTACCAGTTAAAAAATTGAAAAGGACACCAGAATATACCAGGAAGGCATATATTAGAAGGAATCAATCTTAGAAACTCAGTGTTCCATTAAGTTAAAACATAAAGGACTTGGATGAAGCCCCCTTAAAAGAACTATTGTAGAAATTGGAAAACAGTTTGGCAAAAAATAGGATTAAATGAGCATCTTATAATATGATGATTTTCCAAATGGATTCACGATGTAAATATGAAAGTTCACATTTTATAAATAAGGCAGAAAAATGAAAGGCAGTACCTTTCACAATTATGACCAAAGGGAATATTAAAAAAAAAACAGTCAATACAGGAAACTATAAAAGGTAAATATAGATAATTTTTTGGAATTGAAAAGTGAAACCGCATGGTCAAGTTGAAAATTTGCTGCATTTGTAGTCAGGTAACTTGGGTTCAAATCTTGGATATGCCACTGTATGACCTTGGGTTAATCATGGACTATTTCTAGGCCTCACTTTCCACATATGTAAAATGGAGGAGTTATATTGGATGGCCTATAATATCTCTTCCAACTCTAAATTTCATAGGACTTGATTATATGAAATGTTTTTTCATAAAAAAAATACAACTTGAATAAGAAAGGAATTTGTCAATCAAGAAAGAAATAATTTTTGCACAAGGTGTGGTAGAATTTTTATATGCAAAATATAAAGGAAATCAACACAAATATATAAGAACAAGGGCTAGGGGTGGTTGCATATATCTAATCTCTGTTACCCCAGGCTATAGCTTCAGGGTTCATTTTTTGAGAATTAGAGATGCAGATGGCTAGGCAGATCAGGAGTCCACACTACCTCATTAAGTCAGACATCAGTATATTGAACCTTTGGGAACAGGGACACTCCAGGAGGGGCAAACCAGTCTAGATAGATCTTTTGCTATTACTAGGAGGGATGAATGGCCCCTCCATTTTCATTCTGGGCTAGATAAGGAGACCCTGCCTCAAAAACAAACAAAAACAAATTCACTAAAAACAAGAAGTAATACCTGGGTTTGATGGAAGCATGTGATAACCATCTTCACACATTTAAAGGCCTGTTATATTTAACAGGTGTTAGTCTTGTTCCATTTGGCCCCAGAAAACAAAACCAGGAGCAAATGCATAGAAGTTATGAGGCAAACTTTGGCTTGAGGTCAGAAAAAAATCAAAAATCAAAAAACAAACAAAAAATCCCAAACCAAACCTAACAATTAAAACTATCCCAAAATGGAATGAGCTACCTTGATAGATTTTCTGCACCCATTTCTAGAGGTCTTCACTCAAAGGCTAGAAGAGTACTATTATATACAGGTTGGACTATGTGGTTGCTGAGGTCCCTTCCAAATTTCCCATTCTATGATTCTGTCATAGTTAAAGGAAATAAACAAATATCTGAAACGAACTGCATTTTTAATTTGACCAAAGAACTGCAAATTATTACTATAACTATTACCAAAACTATAAGAAAAATCACTCCAGATTACTGCTAATGAGAGAAATGCAATGTGAAACAACTCTGAACATTCTTTCTCATTTATCATACTGATAAAATATTATGTCAATGGCATAGAGGCAGCATGGCATCATGACTAGAGTAAGATCTGAAGCCTGGAATGCTTGGGTGCAATTTCTGCTTCTATCATTAATGGGTTCAATACTTGTATAACAGCAAGAATCTGAGCTTTTGAAAGTTCACATATTATTGGTACTCAAGTTCTTATCCCTTTAATCATCCCCACCTTTTAACCTTGCTCAAATTAGTTGTAGCTTCCACTCCTGACAGCTAACTCTTACTAACAAGCACTATTATAAGTACTGTACATACAAGGTCACAAACCTAGGTAATCACATAGCTAAGAAGTGACTGGGAATCAAACCCACATTGTCCTTTAGCAAATCATGTTCTCTTCACAGTAAATTAATACTTTATACAGTCAACTTCCTCACAAGTATAGTCATTTCTTTCTTTTTTTTATATTTTAAGCAATTGGGGTTAAGTAACTTGCTCAAGGTTACATGGTCACTTATTTCTGTGTGTGGTGCTGAGTGTCTGAGCCCAGGATTCGATCTCCAGGTCATCCCAACACTGGAGCTGGTGCTGTTACTTGCTGAGCCACCTGGCCGCCCCTTGTATAGTCATTTCTTAAGGAATCATTGAGATCCACTTAGTAGAGAGCTGCTTTTAGTGCATTTATATAAACTCATTTTATTAGCAGGGAATGTGCTGGAGCCAGCTTTGATGAACTCAAAAGAGATGATTATTAAATTTCCAAGGTGATCACTTACATCTCACAAACTGGCAAACACTACAAATGAGAATATCTTATTCTGTTGTTTGTCTAGGATCAAGAAAGTGATGGGAGATGATGTTAATAATAGCGATTAAACTTTTTTGTTTATAATATTTTCCCCAACTATATGTAAAGGCAATTTTTAACATTCATTTAAAAAAATTGAGTTCCAAATTTTTTCCCTCTCTTCCTTTCTCCCTTCCTAACATGGTTAGCAATTTATACATGTGCAGTCTTGCAAAAGATATTTCCATATTACTCTTGTTATAAAAGAAGAAACATACCAAAAGAAAAAAAATTGAAAAAAATAAAGTGAAAAACAGTATGCTTCATTCTGTATTCAGATTCTATCTGTTTTTTGTCTGGAGGTAGATACCATTTTTCCATCATGAGTCCTTTGGAATTGTCTTAGATCATTGTATTGCCAAGAATACCTAAGTGATTCACAGTTGATCATCATGTAATATCATTGTTACTGTGCACAGTGTTCTGTTGGCTCTAATGATGATTAAGCTTAAAAGCATACCAGGTACATACATACATACATACACACATACATGCACACATATGGATAGATGGATATATTTGGAGGTCTGGTTGTTAAATGTTTACCAGCACATATTTGCCCCTGGATCAACTCTCTTTGTTCTGTCTTCAGATTATTTGTATACTAGTATAGGTGGCTCAGTGGATAGAGAGCTGGACCTGGAGTCAGGAAACTCATCTTCATGAGTTCAGATCTGGCCTCAGACACTTCCTAACTATGTGACCCTGGGCAAGACACTTAACCTTGTTTGTCTCAGTTCCTCATTTGTAAAATGAACTGAAGAAGGGAATGGTCAACCACTCTGGTGTCGCTGTCGCTGAGAAGAAATCCCCAAATGGGGTCACAGGGAGTCAGAGACAACTGAAAAAATAACTTGACAACAACAACATTAACCCCTACGTCCAGTCTAGTTACCACCTTCTCTCTTTGGCCCCGTTCTTTAACACCTCAGATCCATGACCACAGCCTCTGTTTTTTCCACAAACCATTCTTTGCTATTGGAGCAGGAACTCTTGAAGCAGCTATAGTCTTCCTTAGCTCCCTTCACCAGGAAATCAGTGCCAACTCTTTACATGAACTATCCCCAGCCCCATCTCAGAGCAGGAAAAGAGGAGCATGGGAAGGTTTTTATCTTATGGGATTGTTATGAGGCAAATTGTAAAACTATATAAATGTGTTATTACTATGACTTCCTACTTGGTTATTGCTACCAAAATGAAGAGGCTCACCACATAGTGGTGACCTGCTCAATATGCACATCCTCGATGACTGCTCTTTACCTCTGCAAATTATCTTTTATGTATTTATAGCCTTTTAGTAGGATAGAAGTGCCTTGAAGGCAGGGAGTGTTTCATTTTTTCTTTCTATGCACAGCACCTTGGATAGTTTCCAGTATGGCCTTTGTGGCCTGACAGAGTGTTGGACATGGAATGGGCCAGAAAGACAAGTTCAAATGCTTACTGAGTTGCATGATCCTGGGCAAGACCTTATTCTCTCCTAGCTTCACTTTCCTCACTTATAAAATAAGGATAAAAATAGCACTCACCTCAAAGACTTGCTTTGAGGATCAAATGAGATGATATGTATAATATGTTTTGCAAATCTTAAGGCACTATGTGAGTATGATGCTGTGAGTTATTATGTCCAAGTTATTATAATAATGAGAATTACTATTATTAAGGAATATAGTAGATACTCAATAGTATATGTAAATTGAATTCAATACTTTGTCCCTCAAGTATAGAGAATTCGAGGTTTTGGCACAATAGTAAAGCTGCCTAACGTGACAATAATGATCTAAGCACACTCCCCTACATTCTCAAAGCATCCTGAATTTTGTCATTTTACTATTAATCTTCTCCAGCCTCTCATCTAAGGTCCTTGACTGGATTCTGATTGTTTCTTCTCTCTATACACTTTATGTTCCTGGTATTATCCTAATACAATACTTGAGTTTTTCCTCTAAAAACCTAGACTGACTTCCCATTTCTCATAGTACTTGCCTCTTATAATATCAAACTGCCATTTCGTTTCTTTCTATGCTGTCCCTTTTAGGGTGAGTAGCTGAACATCAGACAAGATAATGATCTCTCTAGTTAACTACAAAAATACATTTCAAAAACAAATTCATTTTTTCTTACTAAGGATCATCTGGTCATATGTTACTATAATTTTTATCAATTGTATCTAAATTTTCCTCAATCATGAAGTCTATGAAAACCACAATAACAAACAACATACTTGTTCTAAATTTTTCTGCTATATGGAATTTTGCAATAAAATCTGGCCAAAAATATGCTGCTCTTGTGAGCTTCAGGCACTGCATGACCACTGAACATGTCTGTCCCAATTTTAGTACCTCTGTGCTCACCTGTTCAGGCACAAGGCCTGCTGGGATTTAATGAAAAAAAAAATGAGCCAGACAAACAGCATTGCTAATGCTGAAAAATCAATTCATGGGAAAGTATTCACTATGTTAATAATTATGACCAAGTTTGATCCCCAGAGAAAGAGTAGAAAATGTACTTCTTTCCCTTCTTTCCTAAGATGGTAGACTATGGGTATGGAACACTGCATATACTGTCATATGTCATTGATGTTTTGGTTGGTTTTGCTAAACTGCTTCCCCCTGAACTCCCAAATTTTGTTTCTTTGTTACAAGGCACAGTTTACTTGGTGGTGGAGGAAGAAAAAGCCACATACAGAAATAAGAGTGATATTAAAATAATCAATGGAGAACTTTTAACTGGAGACCATAGTCAGAATTGCTTCTATCTATGGGAACACAGATCTACAGGGGTATGTCTAAGTATAAATGGAAAAAAACCCATATAATTAGATAAATGAATGAACATGTAAACAAACAAATTAGTAGACAAATGAACGAATGAATAAACAAACAAACAAATCTAAAGGCAATTACCAGAAATGAATTTAGAGTAATTTTATCATTATTAGCAAATTTCAATGAAAAATGGTCAGGGTCCCTGAGGTTGAAAGAGACATGAAATTAGAAGAGTTGTGTTTGATTCCTTATTTTGTTGTGCGATTTTAGAAAATTCCTTTAAACTTCATAGATTTTACTTCATCTGTAAAATGACATATTTTCAATGACCATCTGCCCCTCTAATGGGAGGGTGGAGCCTTGAACTCCCAAATCTCCCTGGTAAGTGGTAGCTGAGTTCCATTATCTCCTCATTTCTCATCTGGCTGCACTGCCCTAGGCCTTTTCTGACTTCACTATTCTCCTTTTTCTAGTACCTCCCCCAAATCCCCTTGCTTTTCAGATTCTTTTGTTTGTTATCTATCCCCATTAGATTTCAAGCTTCTTGAGAGTAAAGGCTGTCTTTTTTTTTTTTCATATTAGTATCATCAATACTTAGCACAGTGCCTGGCACATAGTAGGAGCTTAACAAATATTCATTTTCTATTTTTGCCTCATCTCTAAAAATGGCTGTCCTTGGACATGTTGGCATTTACAATCAGTTTATGATTTATCTACTTTATCATCTAAGCTTGAGAAACCACTGCTGGTTTACTACTGGGGTATGGCAGTCTACCCTCCTTGTTTTGAACCCACGTTAGTCTTAGAAGACACTGCCTCTAATGAGATGGATTAAGTTTCCTGTTCTAACACTTTTCAGTTCAGGTCCATAACATTACTACTTGGGGTTGGTTTTATTCATAATAAATTAAGTGATAGCTCACGTGTAAGTTTTCCCCAAAATGGGGGAAGGAGAAAATATTTGATGTATAATATATATCAGGCATGAGGCAGGTCATTTATTCCTACACACAGAAGGAATGCTAAACATAGTATAATCACAAGCTTACATTTGAAAAAGACAGACTTAAAATGGGGTTTAATAATAAGTTATAACTACTATTAAAATCTGTTTGGGGCAGCTAGGTGGCACAGTGAATAGAGCATCATCCCGGGAGTCAGGAGGACCTGGGTTCAAATCCAGCATCAGACACTTAACGCCGACTAGCTTTGTGACCTTAGGCAAGTCACTTAACCCCAATTGCCCTGCCTTCCCCCTCCAAAACAGACCAAAAGAAAAGTGTGCTCAAATACCAACACTCAAACATCCTTAGAACACAAAGCAGTTTCCTCAGGGTGCCCAGTAAGGAGCTCACATTTAACCCTGCACCTCGACTGTGCCAACGGCATTGCTGCTGGCAAAACAGCCGGGTTTAGATCAATCTTCCCGTCACTGCATGGCTCCTCTAATATAAAATGTATGCCCTGCTATCGGCTCCCAATGGCACAGCAGATTCTGACATTATTGTTCCACTGGACACTGTCACTGCTGCATTCACATATGTCTCGAAGTCACACGCCTGTACAGGGCCATCTCAAGGTGGATGCTCAATTACCTACAGAGGAAAAGAACACATAAGAGGAAAAGGTATCCAGAGACTCAGGCACAAGCTCACCTAATTTATTCTCGTTGAACTAGCCACCCTGTCGGCATGGTCCATCATAATTGTTGTGTTTGTCCTTAGTTTTTTTGTTATTGTTTTTGCTTTTTGGAGGGCAGTTGGGGTTAGGTGACTTGCCCAAGGTCACACAGCTAGTTTTTGTGTTAAGTGTCTGAGGCCACATTTGAACTCAGGTCCTCCTGACTCCAGGGACAGTGCTCTAGTCACTGTGCCACCTAGTCCTTCATTTTTGAAGAAGACCATAGCATCAAGGAAATGATGACATGACTTGCAGTTGACTTTGATTTGAGGAGGGAGGATTGTGTAAGGCCACTGGTCTCACTTTCTCCTCCAGAGTCATCTGGAGCCAGTTACCAGATATTCATCAGCATGGGTGGAGATGACCCAGGATTTTCCCCCACCCCTCTTTTGTATTCAGTGGTGTGTTGGTTCATGCTGGCTCACTAGAACTGATTGCTAAATTTTCACTGTGAGCATTTGTACCTTAGAAATGGGAAAATTCTACAAACAGGAAGAAAGGAAGGAAGGAAGGAAAGAAGGAAGGAAGGAAGGAAGGAAGGAAGGAAGGAAGGAAGGAAGGAA
>NW_027187419.1:56656604-56660074 GCF_028583685.1 Petaurus breviceps papuanus | reverse complement strand
GAAGGAAGGAAGGAAGGAAGGAAGGAAGGAAGGAAGGAAGGAAGGAAGGAAGGAGGGGAAGAAAGGAGGGAGGAAGGAAGGAAGGGAAAAGGGAAAGAAGGAAGAAAGGAGGGAGGAAGGGGAGGAAGAAGGGGAAAGAAGAAGGAAGTGATTTATTGAACTACTATTACATGTCAGACACAGTGCTAAGCACTTTACACATTATCTCAGTTGATCTTTACAACTCTAGAAAGTAGGTGTTATAATTACCCCCTTTTACACTTGGGGAAACTGAGGTAGACAGAAGTTAAGTGACTTGCCTAGAGCTAAAAAGTGTTTGAGGTAAAATTTTGATTCAGATCTTCCTAAATGCAGGCTCACTGCTCTATCCACACTAATACCTACTTGCCACAAGTATAGACTTAAGAAGGAAATGGACAAAATGTTAATTTAATCACATTAAACTTAAAAGTATGTTGTGTGTATATTTTTTTCCTGGAGAGCCTATTGTTTAATATTTACCATCATAATCCTGCTTGCAGTCTTCAAGTTACATGATGTCACTGGTAGAGTTGAAAGCAAAGAGGTTGAGTTAGAGATTGTCTCCTCAGGGCTGCTAGGTGGTGCAGGGAATAGGGCACTGACCCTGGTGTCAGGAGGACCTGAGTTCAAACTTGGCCTCAGACACTTAACACACACCAAAAAAACTAGCTGTGTGACCTTGGGAAAGTCACTTAACCCCAACTGCCCTCCAAAAAAAAGCAAAAAATAAAAAGAGAGATTGTCTTCTCCTTTAACTGACATAGCATTGGGACCCCCTGTCATAGTCATAGGGTTTGGGTGGGGGGGGGGGGGAACCAAGAAATGGTTCAGTTTGCCACATCATACCAAAATACCAAATTTTCTCAGTGGTGGATCACCATCTATTTAGAAGGATGTGCTAAAATTCAATGTGATCCAATAGAACCAGGAAAAGCAATTCTGAAAACGGTCCTCATTACATTTATATAGAAACCTACAGTAAAACAATCTTGAAAATACTTGAAAACAACATATTCACAAATTTTTTTTAATGCAGAAAAAAGTTTCACCATACCCATATTCAAATATAACCATAAAAATGCATGCCAAATTCATGAAGGCATGTTTTTCTGTTTTTTTTTTTCATTATCTGACATGTAAATTTGCTATATAATTTGGCATAGGAATAGAGGCTGGACTTGTGAATTCATTGGTATAAAGGGATTCCAGATAGAAAAATTCTCTTAAACAGTAAAGGTTGAGACATTCTCTGCAATTTTTAGTTTTAGAGAGTTGCCTAGTACCATTAGCAATAAAGTGACTTGCCCAGGGTCATACAACTAATATGTTTCAGAGACTGGACTTGAACCCAGGTTGACACTGTTGCTAATGGAAAATTGTCAGTAATTTAACTTGATGGAGGTAACTTTTTTTCCATGAATACAAGTTTGTAAAAGTAGTGACAATAAAGAAAAGAATTAACTTCTTACTTGACACTTCATTCAATCTGTATTCTCAGCTCTGACCTGGTAGGAACTACTTCATCTTTGTCTGTGTATCTCCAGCACCCAATACAGTGCTTAGTACAGAACAGGTACTTAATCAATGTTTATTAACTGACTGATTAACTGATTGCTTTCTTTTTCTGGGTAACTCGTGTCTTTGTCATCCAATAAAGCCTCCAAGGGATGACCACTCTATGTGTCTTGAGTCTTTTCCTAGATCTAAGAGCTTTACAAATATCAATCATCTCATTTGATCATCACCACAACCCTGAGAGATTAATGCTATTGTTATGCCCATTTTACATTGAGGGAAACTGAGGCTGACAGGTTAAATGACTTGCTCATGAGCATAGAGGTATTAAGTATATGAGGCGAATTTTGAACTTAGCTTCATACTCAGAACTCTATCCGCTGTGCCATCTAGATGACAAATGGATACCGAGGGAACACATGCTGTCCATCTGGTGAATGTCACATGCTTTACATGGTTGACTTTATTAATCACATTAAACTTAAAAATATGTGTGTGTATATTCTGCTGAGACACCAATATTCAAACCTCCTTAGAACATAAAGCAGTTTCCACAGGGTGCCTAGTAAGGCACCTTACATTTCAGCTTGGCCCTGTACTTTTAAAACCTCTCTGCACATTTCTACTGGTAAAACAGTCAGGCTTAGGTCAGTCTTCCAGTTATTGGATGATTTCTCTGATATAAAAAGTGTACCCTGCTATAGGCCTTTTCTGATCATGAATTATTTTATTATATTTTTCAGGCTCCTTGTATACAATTCCTAGAAACCTAAGATCATAGCTCCAAGAGCTAGAAGAGTCCTCTGAGTCCAGCTAGGCTAATTTTCTTGTTTTAAAAATAAAGAAACTAAGGCCCGGGGAATTTAAATGAATCTTCCAATGTCAAGATCAGGTAGTAAGCATCAGAGATTGGATGTTTCTCTTACTCTAGAGACATCCATTACTCTGTTCCCTGTACTATGTAATTCTTTGTTAGTCATACACTGCAGGGAAAATAGATATACATACATATGCATATGTGTATCTGTATGTATACATACATATATATGCATGTGTTTATATATTTGAGTAACTTTCCACTTTAATTCTTTGTAATCAGTGGTAGTAAATGATTCACACCAATACAGCACAAACAAAATAACTATTGTTGGTCAGATGTCAGAAGTGGAACGTGAACTCAGATCTTCCTGACTTGGAGGCCAGCTCTATATTATATATGCCATATTGTCTCTCATAATCAGAAGAATATTGGGTTTAGCTGAAGGAAAATAGTTTAAAAATATGGGTCTTATTTTAGTGAGAAGATTAGGGTGACTCAAAGCACTATGCAAACTTCCAAATGCAATCCAGCCCACTTCTATGAAATACTGGCCTTGTGAGAGATAGCCCCCACAGAGTTTAGAAACAAGAAGTATTCTCTCCAAATAGTGAATTCCTCCAGATGCTCCTGTTTGTGAATGACAGTTTGCTAATTAGATCAAGTGCCAGAATTTTTTCAAGCATAGAGGAATTAAAATGGTGATATTTAATCAGTCAAAAAGTCAGACAGCTTTTTTTCAGAATCATCCTTTTTAAAAAAGCCAGAGAAACTAAGCTGTGGGCAAGGAAGTAACTATTGCTAATAGTTGTGGGGATGGCACATGTTTCTCTTGAATATTGGAACTGCCTGCACCTGGCAGGGAAAAAGTAAGGAGGAGAACTCTTTGCTCTTTTAGGAAAGGCTGATCCATTATACCGTTTTTATTGACCTGAACAGGCAGGAGAGATAGCAGCCAGATCTATCTATCTTTCTTTCTTTCTTTCTTTCCTTCCTTCTTTCTTTCTTTCTTTCTTTCTTTCTTTCTTTCTTTCTTTCTTTCTTTCTTTCTTTCTTTCTTTCTTCCTTCCTTCCTTCCTTCCTTCCTTCCTTCCTTCCTTCCTTCCTTCCTTCCTTC
>NW_027187419.1:56645445-56655445 GCF_028583685.1 Petaurus breviceps papuanus | reverse complement strand
AAAAATGTCTGCATTTCTGTCATCTTCCCATGAAGAATAATATAAATGAACTCTTCAGAATCATAGCTTTAATGACAACCCCACAATTCATACATTTTAAATAAAGTCCCTAATTGGCTGCCTGTGAAGTAAAAAGTGCACTGAATGGCTAAACGTGGCAATTACAATATTTCTTATTCTTTGCCAATCTAAAATTAATGAAAAACCATTCCTGCTATGACCTTGACAATGGTGCAGCAACCTTTTTAAATCCACAGAGGTTGCTAAATTTTCCCCTATAAAAAGAGTGATGTGAAGAAGTTGCTGTTGAATGTTTTTAATTAGTCACTAGAAGGAAACTCCAAGACAGGCAAGAAATCTGAAAGTCATTGATTGGAATTCATTAGGGAGTAGGGAAAAAAAAGTATTGGCTATTTTTTTTTTTTTGCTTTTTTGCAGGGCGGTTGGGGTTAAGTGACTTGCCCAAGGTCACACAGCTGGTTTTTGTGTTAAGTGTCTAAGGCCATATTTGAACTCAGGTCCTCCTGATTCCAGGGCTGGTGCTCTATTTACTGAGCCACCTACCCGTCCTATGGCTATTTCTTAATGACTAGGTTCCCCAGTCTGTCTTCTTTTATTGTGCCCCAAATTCTTCTTAGTGGGTTCCCATTCCTAGTTTTCCAAGTTTCTAGAAGAAAAGGGTATATCTTGGCTTGCCACGCCTGATTGGCACAAAAAGGTTTCCAAATATTTTTAGGAAAGAGGATAAACCTTAAAGACTTTTATTTCAGCAGTTCTAACTTAAACCATGGGTTTCTGTCTGTAAAGAAGCTCTGAAGGTACTTTTAAGACGTGAGCGATTCACCAAGCTAAATCAGGCACTTTTTAATGTTATCTATCAGGTTAATTAAATTTAATTAATTGGTCAATGATTTGGAAATGTGCAGGGGATTGTAAGTTCAACATAAGCCAACAATGTAATATGACGGTCCCCAAAGCTAATACTATTTTAGCCTGTATTATTAGGGGCATGGTGTCAAGGAAGGTGAAGGTACATTTCTGGCCAGTATGTCATGCAGAGTACTCTGTTCCAGTCAGAAGACATTAGGAATGCCATGTTTACTTTAAGGTGACATATTTTAAGGAAGGCATTGATAAATTGGAGAACATGCATAGAAGGGTGATTAAAGGGTAGAGGTTCTTGAGATCATACAATAATGAAGCCCAGGTCATGGAACTAGAGATGTTTAACTTAGAGAAGATGTGGAAGGAGGGCAACAAAGCTGTCCAAAGTATGTTGAGTCTTAATTAGGATCAGATTTAAAATGTAGGAATGACAGACTACTGGTAAAGGATAGAGGCAAGTAGCAAATGTTAGTAAGAATGTATTTTTATAAACTTGAAAATATATTTAAAAGAACTTTAAAATGAAAAGGAGCATTGAGGAGACTGATTACTTACTGCCTGTATTCACCGAGTTGAATTATTTTTTTTTTCCCCAGGTAGGGAGGAGGGTTTGGATCTAAAATTTCCATGAAGCTATATACCATAAATAATACATATAATGTAGGAAGAAGGATATTAATAGAGATGCCCAGAAGCTCACAGAAGATAAAAATCTAAGAAAGGTGCCAATAATAAGACCCATGGTCTAAAATATCTATACACAAATGCATCAAGTATGGATAACCAACAAAATGAAGTATACATCCAAAAGCAAGGAGAAAAAAAATACCTAATTAGCATCACTAGGGCATGGTAGGGACAGATCCATGAAAGAAATATGACTCTTGGAAGTGCTTATACAAAAGAAACAGGATAGAAAGAAATAATGAGATAGGGGAGTAGTGGGGCATACTATTTGTTAAGAATATATGCTCATAACTATGCCCAAAGGGCTGTGAAAATGTGCATACCCTTTGACCTAGCAATACCACTTACAGGGCTGTATCCCAAAGAGATCATAAAAATGGGAAAAGGACACAAATGTACAAAAATATTTGTAGCAGCTCTTTTTGTGGTGGCCAAGAACTGGAAATTGAGGGGGTGCCCATCAATTGTGGAATGGATAAACAAGTTGTGGTATATGAATGGAGTGGAATGCTATTGTGCTATAAGAAATGATGAGCTGACAGACTTCAGAGAAACCTGGAAAGACTTATATGAACTGATGCTGAGTGAGGGGAGCAGAACCAGAACACTGTACACAGTAACAACCACAGTGTACGAGAACTGATTTTGATAGACTTAGCCCTTCTCAGCAATGCAAGGACCTAAAACAATTTCAAAGAACACATGATGGAAAATGCCAGTCACATACAGAGAAAGAACTATGGAGCTGTAATATAGAACGAAGCAGACTATTCTCTTTTTTTTTCTCATGGTTTTCCCTATTTGTTACAATTCTTTGATGCAACATGACTAATGTGAAAATGTGTTTAATAGGAATGTATGTGTAGAGCACATATCAGATTGCAAGCCATCTTGGGGAGGCAGGGCGGAGGGAGGAAAATTCTAAAACTTATGGAAGTGATTGTTGAAAACTAAAAAGAAATAATTTATTAAAAAAAATGTGGGGTGACTAGGTTGCACAGTGAATAGAGCACCGGCCCTGGAGTCAGGAGGACTTGAGTTCAAATCCAGATTCAGACACTTAACACTTACTAGCTGTGTGACCTTGGGAAAGTCACTTAACTCTAATTGTCCCTCCAAAAAGCAACAATTAGAATAAAAATTAAAAATAATAAAAAAAGTATTCATGCATCCCAGGTTTAGAGCCCTCGATGTAGAAAGATATTTCTGCTTCTCATTTAACTCCCTCCTCCTTCACTGCTCACCTCACATAAAGCATCTTACTGAATGTTTTAGTGAAATAAGAGCCCACTCTAAGCTCTAGTGATGGCTTCTTAGAATTGTGATTTGGACTAAGTGGCTTCTTAGAAAACAGCTTGTGATCCTTTATCAGAAGAAGATGAGTTTTGAATACTCACCAGCTGGAATATTATGGGAGAAGAATCCTCTGCCATTTATAATTTGTTGGTCAGCCTCTGGTGAGAATCAGAGAAAACAGCTCACAACTCTGTTCACTGTAATTGGATCAGTGCTATGCAGTTCATGGCCCACAAAAGATTTCTCAAGCTTCCAATTATCCTCTTTCCTTTTTTTTTGTCTCTGCTCTACCTTCCTGGAAAAGGGGTCCTTGGTCAAGAATGGTGATTATATGACAGAGAAGAAAGTTGAGAGTAGGGGAGTAGGCCCACACAAAGAATGCTAACCTGAAAATTGCCTGAGGATAGTGGACCCAGCATAAACTAGCTTTCTACATTAGGTGAATTTCTAAAAATCTGTGTAAATAAAAAACATTATGTAGGGAAAAAAAGAATATATGCTCATGTAAGGAAATGCAGTTGTAATAAGTATGTTCTGATTCTCTTTCCCAGAGTCAGAAAAGCTTTATATCATCTTAGGGTTCTAACTCCCTGTCAAGGCAGGACTCTGCTTCTAGTGGGTGTGGGTGTGGGTATACCATACCAAGCTTCCGGGGTTTTGTATCAGCCACTGGATCCCACACTGTCTGTGGGCCCACAGCACTGGAAGTAGCTGCTACTAGTGCTGCTGCCACCGCTGCCACCTCTACCACCCTGGGGCTAGGGCCAGAACATGTATTCGTCTTTCACACAGGTCCCACAGAGTTCCCCCACTGACCTTCCACACTGTTCTTGGCATTTGTGGGTCGAGAAGTCTGGAAATTGCCACAGATGCCAGTGAGTTAGTCCCCTGATGCCTGTTCTGACCTCATTGCACCCAGTGCTGGACTTCACTCTACTCCCAGCCCAGTGCAATACACCCTTCCTGTGGATCTTCCAGGCTGTTTTGCTGGATATGTGTTTCACTCTTTTATTTTGTGGGTTCTACAGCTCTAGAATTTGTTTAGAGTCATTTTTACAAGTATTTGGAGGGATTTGGTGGTGAGATCAAGCAAGTCCCTGCTTTTACTACTCTACCATCTTGGCTATGCCCTCACTTTGGGGTTCTAGAGTGTCCTAAGGGATTTGCAGGGTATTCTCCACCAGTACTTTGAAGCCCAAATGACTGTGTTCCTCCAGTTATTAGAGGTTTGGTCCTAGTGCCCCAGTTTTTGTTTTAATATTTGAGTAGCTTTTACAAAATTTCAAAGCTATAACATAAAACATGCAGTGTCTTTCCCTAATACCTCTAGGGATGTACTTTCTGCTGTACTACCTCAAACCCTAGGGGAGTAGATTCAAACTTAGTTCATTTACTACATAGCATTGGTCCTACCCTGTTCACACTCAAACTTTGCATTACTTCTGGAAAATTCCTCATTTCAGCTTTTGATGATATGAGTCTAGAAGGTCATTTCCAAAGATCATTACTTAATCTTTGGGTCATCAATGTTGATCTAGTTGGAATCCAACTCTTGGATTCGTGTGGCTCACTCTCCCATGGTTGGAGACTCCATTCTCTGTGAATGAAAAAAAAGTGAACAAAAAAGCCAATGACCCAGATTCCATTTCTTGAGGACCACATGACCTCAAAGAAAAGTCCCGAGACCAACCTTCTTATTGCATGGTCTCTCCCTGAACAATCTGAGTGAGTCACTGAACTCCCTTAGACATGAATGGAAAAAAGAGTTCACCCAAAGTTGACTAATGCTTTTTTGAAGATTCTAAGCATTCTGGTTACAGCTTTAGAGACTCTCCCTTTTTCCCAATCAAAATTCTTTTTTCTTCAGAATTTCATTCTTAAATGTAACTTTTCTCTTCCTAGATACAGCTAATACAGCTAATCAAGAGTGGATCTTCTCAAACTTAGGGTTAGATAACTGGAACCAGTTGCAAAATATACCCATATTTTCAACATTCTCTACAAGGCACTTCTTTTATATATCATCATGATTCTCCTAGAAGAAACAAGGGATGGAATTTGAACATATGCCAGACTCCCATTACATAGTAAATGAAAGGAAAAAGTTGGTGAAGAAAATATATATTAAAATCAATAAAAGAAGAATCAGAAACATTTTTTCTATCAGTAATATACATAGAGCACTTAGAGCAAAATGAAGAGTTCAAGAAATATAACATCTGGCACAGAGGTATCACATAGAAGTGACTTGGGACATCAAACGTCTGCTAGAGCATTTCCTACAAAACCACCACCAGCACCACCATAATGGAACAGTCAATAATTTTTAGTTGTCTTAATAACAGTTTAGTCTTTTACAAGGCAGACCCAAGAAGGGGAAATTCAGTTTTAGATTTGGTTTTTGTTGACAAGAATTGGTGTAGACAAAACCAGAATTTGGGGGGAGGGGGAAGGAGTGACCATTAGATCTTAGAATTTGCAAGAGAGAAGAAAATCAAGCATATTCTGACACTGTGCACTAGACTTCTGAGAAAGCATGTTTCAAAGGGATTAAATAAAAGATATGTAAGGATCTATGGACTAAAATTCTATAGTTTAAGTCAATCTAGTAAGAGAAAAGCTACATTTAAGAATGAAATTCTGAAGAAAAAAGAATTTTGATTGGGGAAAAAGGTAGAGTTGTCTAAAGTGACTAACGTATATGCACAAAGAACTCACTAACCAACACAGATTAAAAAAAATTATATACAGAATATGTAAGTGTAGGGAGTCTGTTTTGCCCATATTGGTCATGTCCATGCTTATATGTTTTGTTTAAATGTTACTCATAGGAGGCACAGCCAAGATGTTGGAGAAAAGGTTGCAACTCATCTAAAGTCTCCCCCAAACTCCTCTGAATACCTTTAAATAATGCCATAAAACAACTTCTAAAATGATAAAACCCACAAAAGGAGAAGGTGAAATAATTTCCCAACTAAAGACAATTCAGTAAATTGTCAGGAATGTTCTGTCAAATCTGGGTGAGAATAGAGTATAGTCCAGCACCAACCAGGCCCTAGAAAATCAGGAGCTGGCATTGCAAGCTGAGGAAACAGCAGTGGTAGTAGTTGATTCTGGAGCTCTCGGCCAAGGGGGTTGAATAACGGATCAGAAGGAGATTACAGGGGTCTCTTTGCTGACAGTGAGGGCAGGACTCTGTTGCTTTGCCCAAACTCAGATCTGGATCACAGTCCTGGGTGGCAGTCCTAAGGTGAGGAGAAGCACTAGCACAACAAAGATTACAGCCACAGTGGAGCAAAGACTCTTTTCATAGTTCCAGGGCAGAAAAGAGTGCTTTTGATCACTTACAGACCAGAGCCCAGGTCAGGAGAGTAGTAAATACACATCTCCTTAGATCATACCACCTTGGAAGAAATGAAAACCTACAGATCTCTAGAAGTATCTCTGAAAACAGCTATATAAACCTCCTAAAGCTTGGAACAGTGCACCCTCTACTCTAGAAGCAGAGCCCCATTTTAACAAAAAGTTAAAAGTCAAGAAATAGACTGCGAAAATGAGCAAACAACAGAAAAAATTCTGACCATAGGAAGTTGCTGTGGTGACAAAGAAGATCAAAATATATGCAGAACAAGATAACAAAGTCAAAATTCCAAAATCCAAAGCCTTGAAGAAGAATATGAATTGGTTTCAGAACATGGAAAAGCCCAAAATTCAATTAAGAGACATAGAATAAAAATTGGGAAGAGAAATGAGAATGATGCAATAAAATCATGAAAAATAAGTCAATAGCTAGGTAAAGGAGATATAAAAACATACTGAAGGAAATAACATCTTAAGAAATAGAATAGGCTAAATGGAAAAAGAGGTACAAAAAGCCAATGAGGAGATGAATGCCTTGAAAAGCAGAATTGGTCAAATGGGAAAGGAGGTACAAAAAGTCATTGAAGAAAACAATTCCTTAAAAATTAGAATTGAGGGCAGTTAAGATGGCAGAGTGAAAGCAGGGACTCACCTGAACTATCCAATCAATCCTTTCTGACACCTCTAAAAAGTGAATCTGAACAAATTTTAGAGGGTCAAAATCCACAATGAGACAGAGTGTGGCAGATTTTCAGGTCAGGAAAACACGAGTCGACAGGAAGGATTTGCTGTGCCAGGTAGGGTGAGTGCAGAATGTGAGGGCTGCACCAATGCAAACTTGAGCATAGCAGAGTGAGAGTGGTCCCTGATGAAATGAATCACCCATGGCTGTGGCGATTCCCAAACCTCTCAGCACAGGACAGGGCTCTGTTGAAGCTGGATGAGAGAAAGTGCAGGACCTGTGGCAACAGCTACTCCTGAAGCTATCAGCCCACAGACTAGATGTTTGTGTCAACCATTTGAACTTCCAGGAGCCAGGATGGCAGAATAATCAATAAGTATTCTCATCCCCGCCACCCCCCCTCCCCCGCTTGTTGACCTTGAAAAATAAAGAAAATATTGAACCAGGAAAAATACTGAATTAGTGGAACCAGTGGAAAAGGTACAGCAGTCTTTTAGCTTGAAAGGCTAGGGAGACTGATGGGACAAGTGTCTCTTGCTGTGACTGAAGGGGACCATTGCAGAATGGGAGGAATCCCATCAAGCCCCACTTCAGCAGACCAGTGGGACATACTGAGCACCAGGGGTGTGGAGGCAGCAAGCACCAAGAACAGGACCCCAGGTGTGTCTTTGCACATCCAGGGGAATAGGCAGACACAAGCATGGACAGGCATCCACCAGTGGCTGAGCCCAACTGATTTCTAGTCTAGGGTTGGGGAGGTGGAGACATGAATTGGCCAGATCACCCCTCCCCCACAACTCATGCTGCGAGCTTCAGTCTAACCCCAAGGAAATGCAGAAAAGACTTGGCCTCGGCCTCAGCCTCAGCACACACCAGCCAGCTCCAGCTCAGTATCAGGTGAGTTACAACATTATATAGCTTATAATTGACACAACCAGAGACCACAGCACACAAATCCAGTAACCAGGACCCTAGATCCCAGCACAAGAAGCATGAGTCAGAGCCCCCTGTGGCCCAGGAGCATAGATCCATTTAAAAGTTAGGAAATAGGCAATCACAATGGGCAGAAAGCAAATGGGAAAAGCAAAGACCATAGAATTCTACTATGGAGATATGGAAGATCAAAATACACATTCAGAAGAGGGCAATATTGACACTATACCCATATCTGAAACTTCAGAAGGGAATATCAACTGGTCTCAAGCACAAAGAGCATTCTTGAAATAGCTCAAGAAGGATTTAAAGAGCCATATTAGAGAGATAAAGGATAAATTGACCAATTATTTTTAAAATGCAATTGGCAAAACAGGAAGAAATTTCACTCAAGAGAACAAGTCCTTGGGACAAAAAAATATGCCCAAATGGATAAGGATGTACAAAACTTAACTGTAGAAAACAAATCCTTAAAAGAAAAGTTGACCAAATGGAAAAGTAGGTACAAAAATTAACTGAAGAAAATAATGCATTAAAAATTAGAATTTGACAAGAAGCTAATGACTTTATGAGGCATCAAGAATTAGTCAAACAAAATCTAAAGAATGCAAAAATAAAAGAAAACATAAAATATCTCATTGGAAAAACACTGACCTGGAAAAGAGACCCAGGAGAGATAATCTAAAAATTATTAGTTTGCCAGAAAGTCATGATGAAAAAAATAAAAAAACTGAGCCTGGACAGTATCTTCTAAGAAATCATTAAGGAAAACTGCCCTGAGGTCCTAGAACCAGAGTAAAATTGTCATTGAAAGACTCCACCTCTCACCTCCTGAAAGAGATCCCAAATTGAAAATGCCAAGGCATATTGTAGCCAAATCCCAGAATTATCAGGTCAAGGAGAAAATACTGCAAGCAGTCTGAAAGAAACAATTCAAATATTGTGAAACTACAGTCAGAATCACACAGGAATGAGCAGTTTCTACATTAAAAGATCCGAGGGATTGGAATATGATATTTTTTAAGGCAAAGGAGCTTGGACTACAACCAAGGATCAACTACCCAGCAAAATTGAGCATAATCTTTCAGGCAAGGAGATGGCCATTCAATGAAACAAGGGACTTCTAGACCTTCATGATGAAAAGGTCAGGGCTCAATGGAAAATTTGATCTTCAAATACAAGACTCAAGAGAGACATAAAAAGGTAAACAGCAGAAAAATCTGTTATTCGATAAGACAAACTGTTTAAATCCCTATGTGATACTTGTTAATCTTTAGAACTGTATGTTTATTATGACATTTGAAAGGGACATACATAATTAGAGGGTGTAGGTATAAATTAACTGATGTGATGATAAAAAAAAACTAGTTAAGGGGTGCAATGTGATTGTAATGGGAGAAGTGGAAAGGAGGAGGCAGAAAAAGGGTGAATTACATCACATGAAGAGGCACAAAAGCATATTATAGTAGAGGAAAAGAAGGGAGGGAGAAGAGGATTGTTTGAACTTTACTCTCATTGGTTTTGGTTCAATGAGGGAATAACATACTCAGTTAAGTATAGGAATCTCACTTGCCCAACAGGCAGTAGGAGGGGAAAGGGGAAAGAAAAGGGAGGGGGTGGATAGAAGGGAGGGAAGAAGTAGTAGGGAAAATGAGTAAGAAATGGGAGGGGGGATGATAGAAGAGAAGAAAGATTGAGGGAGGTAGTGGTCAAAAGCAAAACTCTTTTGAAGAAGGGAAGGGAAAATAAAAGCATAAATGTGGGGGGAGTGGAATAGGATGATAGTAATCATAACTGAATGTAAATGGGATGAACTCTCTCATAAAATGGAGGCAGATGGGAAAATGAATTAAAAACCATAATCCTACAATATCTTGCTTAGAAGAAACACATCTGAGATGGGGGGGGGGGAGGGGAATACACACAGGGTAAAGGGAAAAGGCTGGAGTAGAATATGTTGTTTCAGCTAAAGTAAAAATAAAAGTAGGGGTAGCAATCCTGATCTCAGACAAAGCAAAAGCAAAAATATATCTAATCAGAAGAGATGAGGAAGGCAACCATATTCTGCAAAAAGGCACATTAGATAATGAAATAATATCATTACTAAACATTGTAGCAGCAAGCACCCCAAGCGTCCTCAGGGTTTGCAGCTACCAC
>NW_027187419.1:56628125-56645435 GCF_028583685.1 Petaurus breviceps papuanus | reverse complement strand
TTAGCCTAGGGGCAGGGAAGATCTTTAAAATTTACATTCGCATTACAAACATATACACACCAAATGGTACAGCATCCAGATTCTTAATGGAGAAGTTAAGGGAGTTACAGAAAAAAATGGATAGCAAAGCTATACTAGTGAAAGACCTCAGCCTCCCTGTCTCTGAACCTGATAAAACTAACCTCAAAATGAACAAGAAAGAAGTTAAGGAGGTGAATAGAATTTTAGAAAAGTAAGATGTGGTAGACCTCTGGAGAAAATCTAATGGAGATAGAAATGAATATACCTGTTCTCAGTGGTACATGGCACATTTGCAAAAATTGACCATATACTAGGGCATAAAAACTCACAATCCAGTGCAGAAAGGCAGAAATATTAAATGTGTCCTCTTCAGATCATGATATCATAAAAATTATGTGTAATAAAAGGTCATAGAAAAATAGATTAAAAATTAATTGGGAACTAAATAATCTAATCCTAAAGAATGAGTAGGGGAAACAAAAAGAAAGAAAACCAAATTATTAGTATCAAAAATGAATTAATTGGGGCGGCCAGGTAGCACAGTGAGTAAGAGCACCAGCCCCAGTGTCGGGATGACCTGGGGATTGAATCCAGGCTCAGACACTTAGTACCCACCCAGAAACACCTGGCTGTGTAACCTTGAGCAAGTTACTTAACCCCAACTGCTTTAAAAAAAAATAAATAAATAAATTACTTCATTGAATGACCATCTCCTTGTCTGAAAGATTATGCTCAATTCCTTGATGATTTCTTAGAAGTTACTGTCCAGACTTTTTTTTTAATCATGGCTTTCTGGTAAACCAACAATTCTTAGATTATCTTTCCTGGATCTATTTACTGGTCAGTTGTTTTTTTTGTGATGAGATATTTTATGTTTTCTTCTATTTTTGCATTCTTTAGATTTTGTTTGACTGATTCTTGATGCCTCATAGAGTCATTAGCTTCTCCTTGCCCAATTCTAACATTTAACAAATTATTTTATTCAGGTAGTTTCTGTACCTCCTTTTCTATTTGGACAATTTTACTTTTCAAGGAGTTATTTTCTTCAGTTAGGATCTGTACCTCTTTGTCCATTTCTACAATTTTAAAGATTTGTTCTCATCAGTGATTTAAAAAAATTTCCATTGTATTTTAAAAATAATTGGTCAATTTACCTTTTACCTGTCTGATTTGGCTTTTAAAATCCTCCTTGCATTCTACCAAGAATTCTCTTTGGACTTGCGACCAGTTGATATTCCTTTTTGAAGCTTCAGATATGGGTATAGTGTCAATACTGTCCTCTTCTGAGTTTGCATTTTGCTCTTCCCTGTCTCTATAGTAGGATTCTGTACTCTTTGTTTTTCTAGTTTCCTTCTTCATTGTGATTACCTTTTTTCCCTGGTTTTTTAAAATGAATCTCTTCTTCTGGGGGGACAGGGAGCTTTGTCCCAAGTTTCTTGTGCTAGGAGTTAGGGGACTGACTACTGGCTTTGTGCCCTGTGACCTTTGGTTCTGCCAGCTAGAAGCAATATAATGCTGTAGCTCACCTGGGTGCTGAGCTGGAGCTGGCTGCTGTGTGCCAAGGATCATTGCCAGGTGATATCTTTTTGACTTTCCCTGGGGTTACACTGAAGCTCACAGTGTGCAAGCTTTTTTTGGGCAGGGGGGCTGGCTCCACCCCTTGGGGCTCAGGATCTCCTGCTGGTCTGCTGAGGTGGGGCTTGCTGGGATGCCTCCCATCCTGTACTGGTCCCTCTTAACACAGTAAGAGGGACCATCTTGGCTCTGTCCTCCTCCCACCCCCAAACACACACAATTATTTTTAAAAACTTGTTTAGTATTTTATTTTTCCCCAATTGCATGTACAAACAATTTTAAAAATTTGTTTTTGAAATTTTGAGTTCCAAATTCTCTCCCTTCCTTCCTCTTCAACCCCCTCATGCAAAATATATTTCCATATTAATCATGTTATGAAAGAAAACATAGACCAAAATAAAAAAGAACCATCAAGAAAAATAAAGAAAGAAAAAGTATGCTTCAATCTGTATTCAAACACCATCAGTTCTTTCTGTGGGGATGGAAAACATTTTTCATCATAAGTTCTTCAGAGTTGTCTTGGATCATTGTATTGCTGAGAATAGTGCAGTCATTCACAACTGATCATCACACAATATTGCTGTTACTTTGTACACAGTAAATTTCACTTTGGATCAGCTCATGTAAGTCTTTCTGAAAGCATCCTACTCATTATTTCTTATAGCAGAATAGTATTGCATCACAATCATATAGTAGAACTTGTTTAGTCATTCCCCAATTGATGAACATCATCCCAAATTTCAACTCCCTGCCACCAGAAAAGAACTACTATAAATATTTCTGTACATATAGGTCATTTTTCTTTTTTTAAATCTCTTTTTGGATGTAGACCTAGTAGTGGTATTGCTAGGTCAAAGGATATCAGAGTTATATAGCCCTTTGGGCATAATTCCAAATTGCTCTACAGAATAGCTGAATCACTTCACAACTCTACCAAAAAATGCATTGATGTCTCATTTTTCTCACATCCCCTTCAACATTTATCATTCTCCTTTTCTGTCCTATTAGCCAATCTAATAGGCATAAGGTAGTACCTCATAATTGTTTCAATTTGCATATCTCCAATCAATGGAGATTAATAGCACCTTCTCATGTAGCTAGAGATACTTTTGATTACTTCATTTGAAAACTGTTCATATCTCTCAAGCATTTATCAGTTGGGGAATGGCTCCTATTGTTTATAAATTTGACTCAGTTTTCTATGTATGTTTGAGAAATGAATTCTTTATCAGAGAAACTTACTTCAAAAAATTTTTTTCAGTTATGATACTAAATATATTTCCCTACATCCTATTCCCACCCCCATTTATTCTATTTTCTCTCTCCTTTCACCCTGTCTCTCCTCAAAAGTGTTTTGCTTTTGACTGCTCCCTTCCCCAATCTGCCCTTTCTTCTGTCACACATTCCCATTCTCTTATCCCCTTTCCCTTCTTTCCTGTATAGCAGGATAGATTTTTATACGCAATTGATTGTGTATATTACTCCCTCTTTGAGCCAATTTTTATGAGAGTCAGGTTCATTCACTCAACCCACCCCACTTCCCCCATCTTTCTCTGCACTGTAAAAGCTTTTTCTTGCTTCTTTTTATGTGAGATAATTTACCCCATTCTACCCCTCCCTTTCACTTTCTCCCAGTGCATTCCTCTTTCTCACTACTTAATTAATTTTTTTTAGGTATCATCCTTTCATATTGAAATAACTCCTGTGACTCTCTCTCTATATACTTCTAACTGCCCTAATAATGAGATAGTTTTTTTTTTATGAGTTACAAGTATCATCCTTGTAAGAAATGTAATCAGTTTAACCTTTTTAAGTCCCTTTTGACTTCCCTTTATTGATTATATATTTATGCTTCTCTTGAATCTTGTATTTGAAAGTCAATGTTTCTATTCAGTTCAGGTCTTTTCATCAAGAATGCTTGAAAGTCCTTTATTTCATTGAATGTTCATTTTCCCCCTGAATGTTTATATTCAGTTTTGCTGGGTAGGTGGTTCTTGGTTATAATCCTAAGGCCTTTGCCATCTAGGACATATTCCAAGTCCTCTTATTCTTTAATGTAGAACCTGCTGAGTCTTGTGTTATTCAGACTGTGACTAGAGAATATTTGAATTGTTTCTTTCTGGCTCCTTGCAATATTCCCTACTTGATCTGGGAACACTGGAATTTGACTTTAATATCCCTGGGAGTTTTAATTTTGGAATCTCTTTCAGGAGGAAATCAGTGGATTCTTTTAATTTTTATTTTGCCCTCTGGTTCTACAATATTAGAGAAGTTTCTCATGATGATTTCTTGAATAATGATGTCTAGGCTCTATTTTTGATCATGGCTTTCAGATAGTCCAATAATTTTTAAATTATCTCTTTTCAATCTATTTTCCAGGTCAGTTGTTTTTCCAGTGAGATATTTCACATTGTCTTCTATATTTTTCATTGTTTTGGGTTTGTTTTATTGTTTCTTTATTTCTCATAAAATCATTATCTTCCATGTGGTCAATTCTAATTTTTATATTAAATTCTTTATTTTTAGTTTTCAGCAATCCATAAGTTTTACATTTTAATTAATTTTTGTTTTTATAATTATATATTTATGTATATAATGATAATATATATAATTTAATTAATTAAATTATAATTTTTTTTCTTTCTCTCTTCCTCCTGCCTCTCCAAGACAGCTTGCAATCTGATGTGGGCTCTACATATACATTCCTATTAAACACATTTTCACATTAGTCATATTGCATAGAAGAATTATAACAAAAGGGAAAAACCATGAGAAAGAAAAACAAAATAAAACAAAACAAAGAAGAAAATAACCTGCTTTGTTCTGCATTCCTACTCCATAGTTCTTTCTCTAGATGTAACTGGCATTTTCCATCATGTGATCTATGGAAATGTTTTAGATCCTTGCATTGCTGAGGGTTAAGTCTATCAAAATTACTTTTTACTTTTAATCCTAAAGAATGAGCGGGTCAAACACCAAATCATAGAAACAATTAATCACTTCATTCAAGAAACTTATAATAATGAGATAACATACCAAAACTTATGGAATGAAGCAAAAGCAATTCTTAAGGAAAGTTTTATTTCTCTGAATGCTAACATGAATAAAATAGAGATAGAGGAGATCAATAAATTAGGCATGCAACTAAAAAAGCTGAAAAAAAAACAAATTGAAAAATCTCCAAATAATACCAAATTAGAAATACCAAAAACCAAAGGAGAGATTAATAAAATTGAAATTAAGAAAGCTAATAAATAAAACTAAAACCTGGTTTTATGAAAAAAGCAATAAAATTGATAAACCTCTGATCAATGTTATTTAAGAAAGAGAATAAAACTAAATTAACAGTAACAAAAATAAAAAGGATGAATTCACCTTCAATGAAGAGGAAATTAAAACAACAATCAGGAATTATTTTGTCCAATTATATGCCCATAAATTTGACAATCTTAAAGAAATGGATGAATATTTACAAAGATAAAAATTGTCCAGATTACCAGAAGAGTAAATAAAATACTTAAATGATCCCATCTCAGAAAAAGATATTGAATAAGCCATCAATGAACACCCTAGGAAAAAATCTCCAGGGCCAAATGGATTTGCAGGCAAATTCTATCAAACATTTAAAGAACAATTAATTCCAATACTCTATAGACTATTTGAGGAAATTGGCAAGAAAGGAGTCCTATCAAATTCTTTTTATGATACCAATATGGTATTGATACCTAAACCAGGAAGAGCCAAAACAGAAAGAAAATTATAGACCAGTTTCCCTAATGAATATAGTTGTGAAAAATTTAAATAAAATATTAGCAAAAAGATTAGGGCCACTTATCATGAGAATAATACACTTTGATCAGGAAGGATTTATATCAGGAATGCAGGGCTGGTTCAATATTAGGAAAACTATCAGCATAATTGATCATATCAACAACAAAACTAATAAAAACCATATGATTATCTCAATAGATGCATAAAATTTTTTTGACAAAATACGATACCCATTTCTATTGAAAACATAGGAATAAATTAAGCCTTCCTTAAAATGATAAGATGCATCTAACTAAAACCATCAACAATCATTATATGTAATGGGGATAAACTAGATGCATTTCCAATAAGTTAGGGGGTGAAACAAGGATGTCTATTAACACCACTGTTATTCATTAAGGTATTAGAAATGTTAGCTTTAGCAATAAGAAAAAGAAAGTGAAGGAATTAGAATAGGCAAAGAAGAAATTAAGTTATCACTCTTTGCAGATGATATGATAATATACTTAGAGAATCCTAGAGAATCAAGTGAAAAACTACTTGAAAAAATAAATAACTTTAGCAAAGTTGCAGGATATAAAATAAAACCACATAAATCATTGGCATTCCTATATATTTCTAAAGAAGCTCAACAACAAGTAATAGAAAGAAAAATTCCATTTAAAGTTACTGTATAATGGCAGAATAGGAGCACAACTTGGCATGGGCTCCCACTCCAATCACTTCCAACACATGTAAAAAATGACTCCAAACAAACTTTAGAGCTACAGAACTCACAAAGTGACAGAGAGAAACAAATCTCCTGCTGAAGGAAACCCAGCAGCCAGACAGGAAGGATCTATCCAACTGAGCTGGGAGCTGAGCACAGTCCTGCATGAGCTACGGGTTCCAGTCCCAGTCAGTCCTGACAGCAGCCACTGTAGCAGACTTCTAGAGAGTGAATCATCAGTAGCTGTGGCAGTTTCCACACTTCTCAACCCATAAATGCTAAAGACAAAGTAAAAGTCAGTGTGGAACTCTGTTGGAATGGGGGGGGGTACTAAAGAGTGCTGTCCAGCCCCTGACCCCTGGGGAAAGAAATGGCTGGAGGTGCTGCAGTTGTGCAGCCACCACCATGTGGCTGCTTCCAGAGCTCCTGGCCTGCAGATATTAGGGGGACCAGGTGACCATTCAGAGAGGTATTGCTTTTGCTTTAACCCATTTGGATGTGCATCGCAGTCTTGGATGGTGGTCCTGGGGTGTTTAACCAGTGAGCCAGAGCTTGTGGGGGCTGTAAAGAAAGTGCCCTCCTAACATCTGTGGCAGCTGTGAAAACCCCAGTGATTTGGGCCATAGCTCTCTCCATTCTGGAAGCAGAGTTCCACCATGGCAAAGAACTCTCAAATCAAGTAATTGGCTGGCAATATGAACAAGCAACAAAAGCACAAGCAAACCATAGAATCCTTTTTGGGGGACAAAAAGTATCAAGGCATGGAGCAGGAGGAAGACAGCAAAGGCAGAACTCCTATATCAAAAGCCTCCAAGAAAAATATGAATTGGTTACAGACCATGGAGGAGCTAAAGAAGGATTTTGTAATTCAAGTAAGAGGAGTGGAGGAAAAATTGGGAAGAGAAATGGGAATGATGCAAGAAAATCATGAAAAGCGAGTCAACAGCCTGCTAAAGGAGACCAAAAAAATACACTGAATAAAATAACACCTTAAAAAATAGACTAACTCAGACGGCAAAAGAGGCCCAAAAAGCCAATGAGGAGAAGAATGCCTTAAAAAGCCAAGTTTGCCATGGAGAAAAGGAATTTCAAAAAGTCACTGAAGAGAATAACTCCTTCAAAATTAGATTGGAGCAAATGGAAGCTAATGACTTTATGAGAGATCAAGATACTATAAAAATAGATCCATACAAATGAAAAAAAAAAGAAGGCAATGTGAAATATCTCATTGGAAAAAAACACTGACCTGGAAAATAGATTCAGGAGGGATAATTTAAAAATTATTGGATTACCTGAAAACCATGATCAAAAAAAAGAGCCTAGACACCATCTTTCAAGAAATGATCAAGCAAAATTGCCCTGATATTCTAGAACCAGAGAGTAAAATAGAAATTGAAAGAATTCACTGATCACCTCTTGAAAAAGATCCCCAAAAGAAAACTCCTAGGAATATTATAGCCAAATTCCAGAGTTCCCTGGTCAAGGAGAAAATACTGTAAGCAGTCAGGAAGAAACCAATTTGAGTATTGTGGAAACACAATCAGGATAACACAAGACCTAGCAGCTTCTACACTAAAGGATTGCAGGTTTTGGGATATATTCCAGAGGTCAAAGGAGCTAGGACTAAAACCAAGAATCACCTACCCAGCAAAAATGAGTATAATGCTACAGGGAAAAATATGGTCATTCAATGAAACAGAGGACTTTCAAGCATTCTTGATGAAAAAACCTGAGCTGAACAGAAAATTTGACTTTCAAATACAAGAAGCAAGAGAAGCATGAGAAGGTAATCAGGAAAGAGAGATCATGAGGAACTTATTAAAGTTGAACTATTTACATTCCTACATGGAAAAATGAAAATTGTAACTATTAAGATTTATCTCAGCATTAGGATAGTTGAAGGAAATATATATGTGTGTGTGCATATATATATATATATACATATATATGTATGTATAGGAGGGCATATGTGTATATAAATATGTATGTGAGTGTGGGCATACGTATGTTCATGTATACATAGAGAGAGGGCACAAGATGAGTTGAATATGAAGGGACGATATCTAAAAAATAAAATTAAGAGGTGAGAGAGGAATTTATTGGGAGAAAGGGAGACATAGATTGGGGTAAATTATCTCATATAAAAGAGGCAAGAGAAAACTGTTACAATGGAGGGTAAGAGCAGGGAACTGAAAGAGAATGGGACTATCTAATTCTCATTGAATTTGGCTTAAGGAGGGAATAACATACACACTCAAATGAGTATCTTACCCTACAGGAAAATAGGGGTAGGGGATAAGAGGGGGGATGATAGAAGGGAGGGTAGGTTGGGGGGGAGGGTAGTTAAAAGCAAACATTTTTGAAAAGGGATAGGGTCAAAAGAGAAAATAGAATAAGTGGGGGGTGGGATAGGATGGAGGGAAATATAGTTATACATTAGATACATTATATAGATATTTTACACTGTATACCAAAATAAAGTCTCAATGAATGCCCAATCCAGATAAAAAGGCTGATACTGTAAGCAGTCTAAGAGAGCAAGGAATGGTTTACCTGTCAGATTTATAGAGAAGGGAAGAATTTATGTCCAAACAAGATATGGGGTGCATTATTAAGTGCAAAATGGATAATTTTAATTACATTAAATTTAAAAGTTTTTGCCCAAACAAAGCAATGCAACCAAGATTAGGAGGGAAGCAGAAAATTTGGAAAGAATTTCTACAACCAGTGTCTGTGAAAAAGGTCTCATTTCTAAAATATACAGAGAACTGAGTCAAGTTTATAAGAATACAAGTCATTCCAAAATTGATAAATAGTCAAGTATTATAATAATATAAATAGCCAAGTATATGAACAGGCAAGTTTTCAGAGGAAAAAAATTGAAGACATCTATAATCATATGAAAATGTATTCTAAATCTCTATTGATTAAGAAATGCAAATCAAAACAACTCTTAGATACCACATCTCACCAGTCAGATTGGCTAACATGACAAAACAGGAAAATGATAATTCCTGGAGAAGATGTGGGAAAATTGGAACACTAATGCATTGTTCATGGAGTTGTGAACTGATCCAACCACAATGGAGAGCAATTTGGAACTATACCCAAAGGACTGTAAAAATGTGAATACACTCTGACCCAGCAATATCACTTCTAGGACTGGATACCAAAGAGATCATAAAAGTGGGAGGAGGACATGTATGTACAAAAATATTTATAGCAGCTCTTTTGTGGTGGCAAAGAATTGGAAATCAAGCAAATGCCCATCAGTTGGGGATTGGTTAAACAAGTTGTTATGTATGAATGTTATGGAATACTATTGTGCTATAAGAAATGAGGAGCAGACTATTATTATTCATAATAACCTGGAGAGACATAAAAACTGATGCCACGTGAGGAGAGCAGAACCAGGAGAACATTGTACACTGTTCCAGACACATATTGTATCTGTGATGACTAACTTTGACTGGGCTCTTCTCAGCAATGCAAGGCTATAAGACTACTCCAAAAGTTTCATGATGGAAAAGGCTATCTACATCCAGAGAAAGAATTATGGATTTTGAATGTATATTGAAACAAACTACTTGCCCTTTCTCTCTTGTTTTGTTTCTTTTTTCTTGTTGTCCATTCAATTGATTGTAATTCTTCTTTACAACTTGACTAATGTTTGGTGTGAAGGTATATGTAGAGCTTATATTGGATTGCATGCTGCCATGGAGGAGAAGGAGGGAGGGGAGGGGGAAAAGTTTGGAACTCAAAAGCTTGTGAAACTGAATGTTGTAAACTAAAAGTAAATAATTTTTTAAAATGCTGTAAATTACTATTGATTAGAAAAATCCAAATCAAAACAACTCTTAGGTACCACATCTCCCTGGTTAGAGTAGCTAACATGACAAAACAGGAAAATTATAAGTGCTGAAAAAGATGTGGGAAAATTGGTACACTAATACATTGTTGGTGGAGATTCAAACAAACTATTTCCCTCTCTTGTCTTTTTTGCTTTGTTTCTTCTTTCTCGTCGTTTATTCCATTGGTTACAATTCTTGTTTGCAACATGACCAAAGTAAAAATATCTTTAATGTGAAGGTATATGTAGAACTTATAATGGATTGCATGCCATCTTGAGTGTGGGAGGGGGGAGTAGAGGGAGGGGAGAAAATTTGGAACACAAAAGCTTGTGGAACTGAATGTTGTAAACTAAAAATAAATTAATTTATAAAGATGTAAATGAATGTGGCTCATAAATAGATATATCTGGAATCTCATTCTCTCTGTCTTCAAATGAAATTTTGATTCTTGACTAGAAGGAAGCAGAACAAGGACATGCTCCTTTCATCTGTTAGAGGTGTATGGACTAGTAATCTCTCTCTCTCTCTCTCTCTCTCTCTCTCTCTCTCTCTCTCTCTCTCTCTCTCTCTCTCTCCCTCTCTCTCTCTCCTCATTGTTATTTCTTTAGGAGAGAGGATTCCCCAAGTTTATGTCTCCCAACTTGACTCCTTCCCACTAATTAACCCATTAATCTAAGCAGATAGCAAGGAGAAATTAGAAAAATCATACAGGTTTAAGTATACCAGGTAAACCACAATGTAAATGCAATCTCCCAATGGGAGAGAATTATTTTAGTTCACAAAGTATGTTTAGATCTCAACTGAGGTGCAATTTCTCAAAGTCTCTAGGAAGGCAAGCTACAAATCAGGAACATGTTGAGAAGCTGGTTTTCTCCCATATGCATGTCTTCCAACACCTGCTTGTTCTTTCATTGGGCCCTTCCCTAAAGAGAGTTTGGGGACTCACGTGTCTTCTCTCAAGGCAGTAATGAAGAAGAATATTCTTTCTAAAACTCTCTCACTTATTCCACTCCTCACAGGCATAAATTAATCATTCTCATCACCAAGCATGGAAAAGCAACAGAGGACGAATATAAAGGTTTGGTATGACCCATAACAATGGTGTCAGGCGTAACAAAGCTCAGAGTAAAAATCCTGGTTTGGAAAACTAAGTACCACAGAAAGGTGTTCTTTTTATTTTATGTGATGGAAAACATTAGGATCAGAGAACTGCTTTGTGATGGTGGGGCTCTGATCCCAGATGACATAGAGGAAGGTAGAGCTGTTAACTTATTTCGATTTCTGTTTTCATTGGCAAAGAGAATAATTTTGGAACAGAAAGGACAGAACAAAAATGATTAAAAAGGTGTAGATATCTAAAGTAAGTGTGATACTCAATTAAAAGAAAAACTAGCTGCCTTTAATATGTTCAGATGACCAGGTCTCTGTGTATTACATCCTCACTTAGTGAAAGTGCTGGAAATTTTAATAGCCAAATCACTGCTAATGTCCATTGAAAGATAGCAGAGTATATCACATTATTGGTGAAAAGAAAATTCCTTCTTTGTGCCCACCTCCTCACCTTTGGACAAGGGAAAATATTGGTATATGCATTATCTAGACTAATAAGTTTAATTTTGATTCCTGATAACAATAGATAGTTAATGAAATTTTTTAAAAGGAAGAATGATCACAAAAAGCCACCTTGACTAAAGGGCAGAAGAAACTCTTCCTTCCTTCCTTCCTTCCTTCCTTTCTCTTTTTCTTTCTTTCTCTCTTTCTCTCTCTTTCTCTCTCTCTTTCTCCCTTCCTTCCTTCCTTCCTTCCTTTCCTCCCTCCCACCCTTCATTCCTTTCTTTTTTGATAGGGTTACTAGAATACTATTGATACTGTTTGTCTAAGTTTTGAGCAAACATTTTGCAAACCTTTCGATGCTAACCTCATGGAGAAAATGGAAAGATGTTGCCTATATAATAATAATAAAAGATGGGTGCTGAACTGCTTAAATGACTGGCTGGATTCAAAGAGTAGTCCTGAATTGTTATATATCAACCTCAAAAGGCTTTATTGGATTGCCTAAGGAATTAGTGTGTGTCTCCATGCTGTTTGGAATTGTTCTCAATACTTTGACAGCTTATATAACAAGATGATTGAATCTGTAGTGGGTACAAAACAAAGAGAGATGGATAATGTAATGAATGGTGAAGTTGAAACTTGGGAAGATCTCAACAGTTCAGAAGACTAATTCAATCAGATGAAATTTAATAGGAATAAATATAAAAATCTTTAACTTGGGATCAAAAAGTCAACTGCCCAAGTAAATGATGGGAGAAGCCAGGAAATCCTTCTGAAAAATAGCTGGAGACTTTTAGACTTCAAGATCAATGAGTCATCTGGATTATGTCACAGTTAATTAGCTGATGCAGCTTTAAGCATATTTGAACATCCAATACTAACCAGAGAGGTGATAATATTGCTGTTGTTTGTCATCATCAGACCACATTGGACATTCTGTTAAGACCTAGGTCATTGATGGTCTAGGTCACTATAAGGGATATATTAAGCCCATAAAATAGGAAGCTCTTTGAGGGTGAGAAATGATTTTTAAAATTTTATTTTTAATTTATGGAATAAAACAACCATTTTTATAACAGCACAAAAACAATAACAAAAAAGATGATTGCATATGAAACTGCAAATCCATTATATAACTTTCTATTCCTTTTAAATATACAATAAAGTTATAAGGTAAATTTCTTTCTCTTCTCCCCTACTTCTGTCCTACAGATGGCTACTATTGGACGCAAGTGTGTGTGTGTGTGTGTGTGTGTGTGTGTGTGTGTGTGTGTGAAATCATTCTGTACATACCTCTATCAGTCCCTTCTCTGAACGCAGATATTATCTCCTTTGCAGTTGTAATTAATTTGGGTATTTATAATAGTCAAAATGACTTAGTTACTCAAAGTTATTCTTAAAACAATATTGCTGTTACTGTATACAATATTCTCTTGGTTCTGAACATTTAGCTCTTTGTTATTTTGTGCAAGTCTATCCATATTTTTCTAAGATCATCAGGTTCAGGGGCAGCTAGATGGCACAGTGAATAGAGCCCTGGAGTCAGGAGGACCTGACTTCAAATCTGGCCTCAGTCACAACACAAAAACTAGCCCTGTGACCCTGGGCAAGTCACTTAACCCCAATTTCCCTCCAAAAAGCAAAAAAAAAAAAAGATCATTAAGTTCATCATTTTTTATAGCACAGTAATATTCCATAATAATCATATACCACAACTTGTCCAACCACTCCCTGATTGATGGGCATCCCTGAATTTTCCAGTTCTTTGCTAACTATAGTGCCAATGCAATATTCACAGCACCTACAGCAGCTATGAATATGATGGCATAATTCACAATTACAAAATATACCAGACTCTCCACATGGAAAACAAAACCAAAACTTTTATTTAACCCCAGAAAGCCAAATTCCAACACCAGAAAGTCAAATCAATCATAGGAACAAAGAAATCTATACACAATAACAATGCAGAGAGCACTGCCATCCCCAAGCATTCCCCCTGCTAGGGCCTTCCCACAGACAAATACTCATAGCTCACTGCCTGGTTCCTCTCTCTCCCTCAGCTCTAACTACGAAGGCCAACTTCAATTCAGCTCTGCTCACCCACTTGTCAAGCTCCTCCTACCACAGATTCATGTGACTCAGGCATCCATGTAAATCACGCAGGTCATATGGGCCTATGAATGGATGGGAAAGATCTTTCCATTAAACAAAAATAATTAACAACACACTAAGACAAAGAGAACTGCTATAAATATTTTAGACCATAGAGGTTCTTTTCCTTTTCCCCTAATCATCTTTAGAATAGAACTAGTAGGGATATTTCTGGGTCAAAGTATATAAACAATTTAATAACTCTTTTGGGCATGATTCCAGATTGTTCTCCAAATTTTTTGGATCAGTTCACAATTTCACCAACAAGGAATTAGTATCCCAATTTTCCCACATCCCCTCCAACAATTTTTGCTTTCCCCTTCAATCATTTTAGCAAATCTGCTAGGTATAAAATGATATTTATAGGTTATTTTAATTTGCATTTCTTGAATCAATAATGATTTAGAACATTTTTTTTCATATGACTATAAATTATTTTAATTTCTTCATCTGATACAATTAACACCAGTGAATAAGTATAGTAATCCAATATGGAACAATTTTGCTTTTGTATTTTTCTCTTCTAAATATTTCACAGTGCAAGGGACATAGTTTTTTACTAATGAAATTTTTTTTTAAATTGAATTGAGTGAAGGACCTTGACATTATGCTGTTGAAGGAAATGAGATTGGTTAGCTGGGAGATCTCTTTTGGGAGGACGTGATGGTTATCTTCAAACATTTGAAGGATAACATATAAGAGAGATTAGTCTTGTTCTATTTAATCCTAGAGGGTAGTACTAGGCATAAAGCGTAGAAGTTGAAAAAAGGAAAATTCAGGTTTGATATAAGGAACACTTAGAACTCTCCATAAGTAGAAGGAAATGTTTTAGGAGGCAATGAACTCCCCTTACTTGAGGCAAGGTTGCATAACTACTTTTCTGAAATTTTATAGAGGGTATTCTTATTAGGTGTAAGGTGGATTAGGGTCACTTCCAACATTGACATTCTTTGATGTAGGCTGGCCCCAGAGATCAGAAACAGGATTAACTTATGGAAATAGATTTAGGCTTCATGTCAGGAGAAACTTCCTAAAAGTTCAAGCTATCCCAACTTGAGTACTACTGAAAAGGCCAAATGGCCATTTGGTGGCTCTGGTTTTGATGAAATTGTTCATCTATCAGTTGAATTAGATGGTCTCTGAGATCCCTTTTAATTTTGAAATTCTATGATTGTAAACACCAGTTTGGTTGTCAGTTTACTTCTTAAGGGTGAGTAGTTTAGCCTAAGGGAGAAAATTACGTAGTTTATCTTAAAATTAATATTTGCTGTTGATAATGCCATATTCAACAAGAATTTAAATTACTCTACTTTTCCCTGAGAAATAAATTGACTTTTTAGACCTCTAAAGTGGGAATAGGGAATTTATTTTTTATGTATTAAGTTCTATGGACTTTTACTAACCTTTCCTTTGCTACCCACTACTTCTAGTTTCTTTGATCTAGCATGGTTATGTTATTTTCCTTTTTCCACTCACCCTATCCAACTCTCTCACATCTCACTGACAGTTCATTGTCATTTCTGTGTTCCGTGTCCACCATCTGTCCAAATAAGCCTGTATATTAACCCTGTAAATAAGTGATGCTATCTTCACATTGGCATCCTGCCAAGAAATGCTATCATCCTCATTTGTTTAGTGCATTACTGCAAAACCTGAAATGAATCAGAGCATAATCATGGGGCTAAATGGTACTCTTGTGGCCTGGAAAACTTAATATGCCTCCAAGTTACTCTCTTGGAAGTAATGGAGGCACTGGGAGTGTCAAGCTCAACAACTTTAAATTTTCCAATTTTCTTTACTGTCAAGGTTATATTTGATAGTGTAGGTTGTTAATTAACCAACACATTTTTATTAAAAATGCCAATTATCGTAATATAATATACCAATCTAAATTGTAATGAGGTTTATTAACATGCAACTTATGGTTCTGTTTTTCCCTAGAGTATGAAATATTATGTGTGAATAAATAAATCCTGCCCAGGGTGAATATCATTTATTAACAGGAAATAGACAGTTGAAAAGGTTAATGAAATCCTAATATATTAGCAAATTTGAACTGAAAATGAATTATTTGAAAACAAAAGATAATAGAGAGATTGAATTTATATTGTTTAGCCAACATTTGATAATGGTTAACTGAAAACTTAAATACTTTTTGGGAAATCACAGGTAAAGTTTCCACCATTACTAGCTGGAATTGATCTCTCCCTCTGTATGGACTCAGAACTTTTTACTTTCCTTAGTTATTTGTATTCTATTTTGCATCATGGTTATGCATATCCCTGATATCTCCTCTACTCCATTATTACTAGTTTATTGATGATAGGGGCTATCCAACTTATGTTTGTGTAACATCCTCCCTGTAACAGATGGTTCATAAATGTGTGTTGACTGACTGACTGAATAATGTGGATTATCTACTTTAAATACACTATAGGCTAATATTTTTTCTGAACTCTCTCTCTATAAACCCTCATTATGGCATAAAGATGTATCTAGAGTCTTAAAGGTCATTCCAGAGGAACAGAAGCTCTGATAAGTCAAGTTGGGAAGACTTCCATTATAGATCTGGCAGTGAACAGTTTTCTACCAGTTTAGTTATGTGGACACACTCATCTCAATACTAGAAAGTTGGCCACTAGGTGATAATTATTTTTTGGGTATGTGTGGTCATAGCAAATCATTAAACTATATGCTGAGGTGTTAGGGTCTACAATGGTAGGGGAAAGACTCACATAGATAAAATCATGGATCTCTGGAAGCACCATTATAGGCTTCTTTATGGATATCATAAGCCTAGCACAAAAGTGTGGTGGAGTGATATGTAATTTCTTTCATTTATTTGGAAAAAAAATATCTGTTTCCTGGTGAGCAAAGCAAAACTTTATTTTTTCAAACTTCTGGTTGGAGGGTGGGAGAATACAGAGTGCTGAACTCTACTCAGCATTCCTTTTTTTTTTTTTTTTTTAAGCAATCGGGGTTAAGTAACTTGCTCAAGGTTACACGGCCAGGTGTTTCTGGGTGGGTGCTAAGTGTCTGAGCTCGGATTCGATCCCCAGGTCATCCCGACACTGGAGCTGGTGCTCTTACTCACTGTGCTACCTGGTCGCCCCTCAGCATTTCCTGTATAGAGGGTAGAAACTGGACTCACTCCACTTCCCATATGCTTGGTTCCAACTCCATCGAACAAGATGTCCCCATGCCAGGTACCTCCTGTTATCTTCCTCTTCCAGTTTTCTTTTGTGTGTATTAGATTGTAAGCTTCTTGAGGGCAGGGACTGCCTTTTTTTTTTTAAATTTGTATCTTCATCACTTAGGACAGTGCTGGTCCCACAGTAGGTACCTAATAAAACTTATTGAGTTAATGTACTGTAGCAACAAGCACCCCAAGCGTCCTCAGGGTTTGCAGCTACCACAGGTTCTTGGATCTGCTTTGTTAAAGGAAAGCAACTCAAAATGGGTTACCAAGCTTACTTTAATCAGTCAGACATATATCGTTTACCTTGTTCAGGAGAAAAGGTCAGCACCCTGAACCTCAAAGTACACAGGCATAATTATCAAGACAGAAACATCAAGTAGACAGATTTCCAAACTGTCCAACCATTACATCCATACCCAGTCAACATCTGGGTTTCCACATTCTGGGTTTTTCAAAGCCGGGGGACTCTCAACAAC
>NW_027187419.1:56602013-56628115 GCF_028583685.1 Petaurus breviceps papuanus | reverse complement strand
ATCAAAAAGTATCTACTGAAAAACAAGCCTCCCTCCCCAGGCTTCTGCTGCACTTTAGCCTAGGGGCAGGGAAGATCTTTAAAATTTACATTCGCATTACATGTACACAGGGAAAAGAGGACTTTCAGTGAAAGGGTGGGACCACACCTTGGGACTGATGCAACAACTGTAACAGATAATGAAGAGAAAGCAATGGTTACCTCCTATTTTGCTTCTGTTTTCTCTTTTAAGGAGAATAATCTTTTGACTGAAAAAGAACACAAAATCTAATAGGATTTTGATACAAAAGATAAATTAGGGGATATAAAGAAAGTTCCTAGCTTCCCTTAATTAGCTCAAGTCACATGACCCAGATGAATATACTCAGGTGATGTCCAGGACTATAGTAGTGATAATCCCACTGCTATGTTCTCTCCTAGATCATCTAAACCTGGAATATTGTGTTCATTTCTAAGTAAGACATTATGGAAGGAATTGGTAACCAGGGTGGAAAATACCTTTGGTGTCATATCATTAAGAATCTGTTGAAGGCATTGGTAATACTTACACCAAAGAACTGAAAGCAGTGAGCTGATGATAGTTGTTCAGGTGGAAGGAAGATTGGACATGTTCTGTTTAGCTTCAGATGGTAGAACAAGTTACAATAGGTAGTTGAGAAAAGGAAAATTTAGGCTCGACATAAGGAAAATCTTCCTAATAATTGGATGTTTTCTTAAGTATTCTATTTTGGAGTTCTGTCAGTAACAGCTAAAGGATTCAACTTAATTCAATAAAAATGTATTGAGCAGCTACTCTGTGGCAGGCACTGTGCTGGTCCCTGAGTATATAAAAAAGAAAAATAAAGAAAGTCCCTGCCCTTGATGAGGTGTCCTTAGACTCATTTGAGAGACAAAAAACAGCTGGCCCATGTGTATAAAAATATTTATAGCAACTCTTTTTGTGGGGGCAAAAAATTGGAAACGAAGGGGATGCCCATCAATTGGGGAATGGCTAAACAAGTTGTGGTATATGAATGTAATGGAATACTATTGTGCTATAAGAAATGATGAACAGGCAGACTTCATAATAACTTGGAGAGACATATATAACCTGATATTGAGTGAGAAGAGCAGGACCAGGAGAAATTTGTACACAATTACAGACACAATGTATGTGTGACAAGTAACTTTTATAGACTGGGCTCCTCTCAGCAATGCAAGGCTGTAAGACAACTCTAAGACTCATAATGGAAAGAGATAATTACATCCAGAGAAAGAACTATAGAGTCTGAATGCAGATTGAAGCAAACTACTAGCTCTCTTTTTTTGTTTTGTTTTATTTCTTCTTTCTCACTGTTCACTCCATTAGTTATAACCCTTCTTTACAACTTTAGTAATGTTAAGTGTGAAGGTATTTGGAGATCCTACATTTGAATGCATGCCACCATGGGGGAGGAGAGGAAGGAGAGGGAGGGGAAGAAAATTTGAAAATCAAGGAATTGTGGAACTGAATATTGTAAATTAAAAGTAAATAAATTTAAATTTAAAAAAACCAGATGGGTCATAGTAGAACTTAGCGCATAAATTAGAATGAGGGATAAAATTCCTCTATTCATTTTAGCTTTGTGCTTTTCAGTTAGTTGCAGATGCAATTCATACTATCAACAATAATCTATCACAATTTCATTCATTTAATTTATTGGTTGGAATTCTGTTTTTTCCTAAAACACTTCAGAACTCATGGTCATCCTTAGGTATCTCAGGATTCAAATTCATGACCTTACAACTCAGAAATTTCCTTTCTACTCTTTGCAGATGTTGAAAGGCAGGAACCAGTGAAGTTGCCATAGAACCTGTTTCCTGAATGATAATTTGATTAAAATGATGGATGGCATCATAAAATTACTGAAAAGAATCTGGAATATTGGATACAAGAAAAGAAGACCTGAACCCCAGTTTTAGAAACTCATTTTAGGCTATTAACAAGGCACAAGAAATTTGCCTGTAAGAAATTGGATTCAGGTTTTGTATGTTGATTCCAGAGTGCAGGGGAAGATGGGAAAAATGAAATAGGAAGAAAATAATTGATGGGGGAGTTACATGGTCTTGATTGGAAGGGAAGTGAATTCAAGAGGCAAGTGGGAGTCATATCAAACAGACCTTTGAAAGGGATTCTCTCTGTCATGAGTGGAATGGGTTTGAGAGAAAAGAACCTGGAAACAGGGAAGCATTAAAATCTTTTAATACTGTTTGGTTTCTAAGTATCAGTAACATCCTGCTTGGAGCTATGATTACAGGAATGGAGGGGGGAAAGGGCTGAACAAGAGAAATAGCATAAGGAAGAATTCAGCAGAATATGGTAGCTGACTAGAGGTACTAAGTAAAGTGTCAAATACAAATTCAATTCAAATATGACTTCACACACTTACTTGCATCAGATGAGAGAAAAGAATCAACTCAGTTTTAAACCCATCAAATATGAGTGATCCATCTTGGTATCCAGATTAGATTATTTCATAGGAAGACTGAAGAAAAATTGAGAGGTTAGAGATGTAAAAGCAACAACGTGTGTTTCATAACAATGATGCTTGTTGTCTTTAGTGCTGCTGACTGAATCTGGAGAAAATCACAAAACTATCATTACTGGGTCCACTACAAATTTATGCTACATGATTTTAACTGGGCCCTCAGTATGATATTGCAATCTTTTTATATCACTGTAATTAACTTATTATCCCACTCAGTGACATGGCTTTTCCAAACTTTTTTTCCCTCTTCAAGACTGCCATGCCTCCCCTGCCTTCCCTCTCTCTACTAGGAACCTTGCATTGTATGTCACTGAAAAAAAATTGAGACCATTTACTGAGATCTCTCTCTTCTTCCCATGTCCTCAATCCACATCACCCAGATGCTTTTTGCAATCATCGCCTCTTTTACTCCTGTCTCACGTGAAAAAGTGACTCTTCTCCTTGACAAGACCAACCAATTATCTTCATGCACAGGTGATCTCACTTCTATCTTATCTTCTCCAGCAGATTGCCCCTCTGTATTCCCCACTCCTGCACTTATATTCAATCTCTTCCTGTCTGCAGGTTATTTTCTTTCCTACTGCCTACAAGCAACAAATATTTCCACAATCCTCAAACATACTCACTTGAGCCCATTCATTCCCACTGGCTATTGTTCCATGTCTCTCTTCTCTTTTGTGGCTAAACCTCTTAGAGAATTATCTCTACAATCAGTTCCTCTACTTCCTTTCCTCTCATTCTCTTAAATCACTACAATCTGCCTTTCTACTTCATTATTCATATGAAATTGTTCCCTTTAAAGTAATATATTTATACTTATAAATATTATAATTATAAAGTAATATATTTAAAGCAAAATAATCTTTTATTTGCAAAATTTAATGACTTTTCCTCAATCCTCATCTCTGACCTCTCTTCAGACTTTGATACTGTCAATCATCCCTTTTTTGATTCTTCCTTTTCTTTAGGTTTCTGTGACACTACTTTGTCTGCTTATTCCTCTTACCTGTCTGGCCACTCTTCTGTCTCTTTTAAAGGGTTTATCCAGGTTATGGACCCTCTTTTCATCTCCCTTTATAGTATTTCAGTTGGTGATCTCATTATCTCTCAAAGCTTTATCATTTTTATGCTAATAATTTCAGATCTAATTATCCAGCACTAACCTCCCTCCTTACCTCTGAGCTCACATGTCATCCTGCCTATTATACATCTCGATCTGAATATTCTGTAGACATCTAAAACTCAACACATCCAAATCCAAATTCATTGACTGTCCCTCCAAATGTTCCTCCATCACCCAATTCTGAACTCTCTCATTACTATTAAAGACACTACCATACTTCCAATCTCCCAGGCTCACCATCTAGGTGTTATTCTTCACTCTTCACTGTCTCTTGCCTTCCCCACATAATATTCAATCTGATGCCAAGTCCTGATAATTTTCCTTTACAACATCTCCTATATATGATCTTTTCTCCTCTGACACTGCCACTACCTGGAACATGTCCTCATCACTTCATATCTGGACTTTTGTATAAGACTTTTGATTGGTCTTTTTTGCCATAAGTGTCTGCCCACTTCAGTTCATCTTCTATTCAACTGTCAAATTAATCTTCCTAAAGTGCAAGTCTGACCCTGTTACCTCCCATTCAATAAACTCCATTGGCTCCCTATATTTCAAGGATCAAATATAAAATCTATTTGGCATTCAAAGCCCTTCATAACCTAAACATTTCCTACCTTTCCAGTCTTCTTACATGCTGTACCCTACCCCATCTCCCATTTACTCTGTGATCCAGTGACACTGGCCTCCTTGATGTTCCTCACATATGATACACCATCTTCTGATTACAAGTATTTTACTGGTTATCCCTTATGTCTGGAATTCTCTCTCTCCTCCATTCCACTTCCTACATTCTCTGCCTTCCTTCAAATCCCAGCTAAAGTTCTGTCTTCTACAAGGTATCTTTCTCATTCATACTTAATGCTTATGCCTTTCTTCTGCTGATTATGTCCAACTTAGCCTGTACATAACTTGTTTGTACACAGATATTTATCTATCTCTCCCATTAAACCATAAGCTCCTTGAGAGCAAAGATTGACATTTGCTATTTTTTTGTATCCCCAGTGCTTCACATACTGCCTGACACAAAATGACTGCTTAATAAATGTTTATTGAATAGCTGACTCAGTGCTCTATTTTTTTCCCCAGTTATTAGCATGCTGGAGTTGATGAGTCATCAGGATGAATCCCCTTTAAACCTAGTCTTGTCACACAGTTAATATGTAAGGATGCTATTTTCAAAGATTGAACAACTCAGATAAAAATACATTCACACTAATCTGTAATGTATATAAAATGTTTGAAGAAAATGTAACTTGACACTCGTAGCCTAATTTATTTATTTATTTTTTTAAGCAATCAGGGTTAAGTAACTTGCTCAAGGTTACACGGCCAGTTATTTCTGAGTGTGGTGCTGAGTGTTTGAGCCCAGGATTCTATCTCCAGGTCATCCCAACACTGGAGCCGGTGCTCTTACTCGCTGAGCCACCTGGCCGCCCCTAACCAATTGGGGTTAAGTAACTTGCTCAAGGGTACACGGCCAGGTGTTTCTGGGTGGGTGCTAAGTGTCTGAGCTTGGGATTCGATCTCCAGGTCATCCTGACACTGGACCCAGTGCTCTTACTCGCTGTGCTACCTGGCCGCCCCACTGGTAGCTTAATTTAAGCTATCATTTAAAATGAAGAAAGAGCCCCTTAAAAATTTTGACCCTGTAAATTCCCCTTCCCATACCTATGCATTAGATTATAAATTAGTTTCTTTACTGGGAGCCAATGGATTGAACAGACATGATATCATGAATTCTAGCATCCTTGAATCCAAATCAAGATGATGAAAAATGATGACAAAAAAGAAAATGGAGAGTGAGTTTAATCACATTTATTCATAGTCATTGTTGGAAAGAAAGTAGAGATGTAAGTGGCTGGACTTCTTGTCAAGATGGCTGCCTGAATAGGAGGTAGACCACCCAGCTCTTATATGTCTATTGTAGCAGAATGTTGAAGTTCATACCAGACCAAATAAGAGTAAGAACTTCAAGTGTTGGGGTGGCTAGGTGGCTCAGTGAGTAAGAGTGCTGGCCCTGGAATAGGGAGGACGCAGGATCAGTTCTGGCCTCAGATACTTAACACCCACACACACACACACCCACACACAAAAACTGGCCGTGTAACCTTGGGCAAGTTACTTAACCCCAATTGCTTTAAAAAAAAAAAAGAACTTCAAGTGTTAACATGCGGCTCACTGTGGCATATACATGGTTTAATAGTCTCTGTTTCTACTTGAATTTTACACTGCTGGTCTAAATGATCCTTTTTTTGAGCATGTTATAGTGAGGATTCTTCTTCAGGTCTAGGTTGGAATAGATGCCTACTGACCCCCCCTTCCACCTCTGAAATTTTATGATCCCTCATTATACTATACATCAGGCACTATATTAAAACTTTGCTAGGCAATAGGAATACCTTCAAGGCAGGGGAAAGAGCCGTGCAAAGACAGAGAAATGTGAGACACATTGCCTTAGATGATAATAGCTAACACTTATGGATTGCTTTCAACCTTAAAAAGCAATTTACAAATATCAGTTTATATGATCATCACATTATACCCATTTTATAGGAAACTGAGATAAACAAAGGTTAAGTGACTGGCTCACATTCACACAGATACTAAGTCTCTGAGGTCACATTTGAACTCAGGTCTTTCTGACTTAGACCCACAGTTCTATCACTGAGCAACCTAGCTGCCCCAGTGTACAAGGAAAAGCGAGTAGTCCAGTATGAGTATATAAAGATGAGTGATATGAAATTAGTCTGAAAAGAAATAAGGAACTGGTCATTTCTAATCGGTTTGCTTATTTACCCACAATATTAGGTATGCTTTTTAAAAATTAGACTCAGTCTATTTTACCCAGCTTGGAAGTGCAGGGTCTGCTTATCAGCTAGGTCCCACTAAAAATTGCATTGGGGTTTGGCTTGCTCCATTTTCCAACCTGGGTCCATCCGCCTCTCCTTAGGCAACCTAGTGGATCTATCTCTCTCCTCCTCTCTCCTCTCCCTCTCTCAATCTTCAGGGGTTCACCATATTCAAGACAAATTTAGTTTAGACACTTGTTTGCCTTATCTCATTGCAGCTCAGAACACCTCAGCTTAAGAGATCCTCCAACCACAACCTCCTTTGTAGCAGGGAATATAGGACTGTGCCACACTGCATGGTTTTTCATTATATTTCTTATGTATATACAAAGGTACATACACAAACACACACTCTCTCTAAATACATATTTGCAACATATATAACACATATGCCTATGTGCAATCTATATAAGCTTACACACATGCATATTCATGCATTTACACATACATGTATATTGTGTTACACATACACATATATACACATAAATGTATTTGTGTGTATATGTCTATGTATTGATGTTATACACATATATGTGTGTATGTGAGTGTCAGAATGTGTATATACTATTAATATGAATTCATCCTTTTTGCCTTTTGCTTGGACAGTTTAGTTCTGAGGTGTATTCCCATTGTCAAGGAATAACAATCTCCCAAGCCACAGCTGCATTAGGAAATGAATAGCAGTTCTTAAAGCTCAGTGGCTTTTAGCCCTCATAAAGTAGCAAGTCAGGTCATTTATTTTTTCTCTTGTGAAATTAGTTTTTTCTACCTCATTACTCTACTAAAATTATTTACATAATGTCTATATTTTTTCTGTGATTCATATAATGGTGGTGCCATTCCCTTGGATTATGTGAATCCTTGAGGTATGGGAATGCTTCAACTCGCAAGTCATTGAAATTGTCATGGTAATTAAGGTGTGTGTGTGTGTGTGTGTGTGTGTGTGTGTGTGTGTGTGTGTGTTCAATGGTTCAATGTCAGGAAAGCTTCCCACTGTTAGAATGGTCTCATACCTCTAAAGGCAGAGGAATATATGCTTGATCCCAGAAACTGTACTAAAACTAACGGTGGAGTTTTGAAGCAGGGAACAGAATGGGGACTATAATGACAGAGAGAGAAGTTTTTTTCAATATAAGGAAAAACTTCCGAACAATTGGTGGTGTAAAAAAATAAATAAAAGGAAAGAGATGCCTCTTGTAGTGGAGCAGGGATTCTTGAACTTTTAAAGAAATATTTTAATAACTACTTCAATATAATTGATTTCTGTTATGATCCTATGTGTTTTATGTGTTTAAAATATTCCTCTGAGAAGTCCATAGACTTCACTTGACTGCCAAAGGGTGCCATAATCCAAAAGAAGTTAGGAACATCTGAAATAGATAGTGCCAAGACACTAGAATTTTCCACACAAAAACTGGGTGAGCAGAAGTCCAAGATGATGTAAATAGGATTCATGCTTAAGTTGGAGCTGGGCTGTAGGACTCCTGAGGACTCTTCCAATTCTGGGATTCAATGACATGATTTAGGGAGATCCATTCAAAAAGCAACATGCAGTAGCAGATAAAGAATTAGCCTTTGAGTCAGGAAGACTTAGGTTCCTGTTTTTGACACATATTACCTGTGTGAATTCAGACAAATCATTTAGCTTAGTGCACTTAGCAAGTAAGACCACAAGTGGAAGAGAAGATGAAAGCCTAAATTTATAGAGGGTGTTAGTCAGGTAGGTAGCACAGAGGATAGATTGCTCCTCCTAGGCCCAGGAAAACCTAAGTTCATATATGGCTCAGACATTTAAAATAGCTGTGTGACTGTAGATGTCATTTATTCTCTCTGCCTCAGTTGCTTCAGCTGTAAAGTGGGAATAGTAATAATACCTCCTAGGGTCCTTGTGAGGATTATATGAGATAATAATTGTAAAGTGCTTAACATAGTACCTGACACTTAATAAATGCTTGGTTTCTTCCTTCCTTACACCAACAAATGCTCACATCCAATTCCCATTCCATATTGGAAAGCTTAAGTTTTTCTTTTAAAATTTTGATTAAAAAATTTATATTTGCTATGCATTGATTTTGGCATTCAGCTACACATTGAGTTAACTTTTGTTCCTAGAGTAAACAAAGGGAGTGGCAAAATTGTATTAAATGGATTTCAAAAATTTTACATTAATCAAACACACTGGTATGATATCAAATTTGTGCCATGAAACAGATGTAGAGTAATAGACACAGCTGTTAGACTGCAGATCATGTTTGAACATTAAAACAAAACAAACCACAGCAACACATCATTTCATTGGGGGATGGGACCAATGTATGTAAAACAAAGATAAAGCCGCAGTACCACATGAACCCTTCTTCACAACTTCTCTTGTCTGCCAGGAAGTAAATATTAGAGGGAATGATCATTTGTCAGGTGTTATGCTAGGTAAAAACAATAGACATTTTTATAATGCTTTTGTGGGATTTTAAGGTCTAAGAGAATCACATAAGATGTAATTATTCAGTGTTTAAGCCAACTCTAATAATTATTGATAATTATTACCAAAGTTTACAAAACACTTTAATAATGCCAATTATAACTGGTAATTATATAATTCATTAATGTTTGCCAACTGCTTTATAAGGAAGGGAAGGAGACAAGCATTTATTAAATGCCTACTATGTGTCAGGCACTGTACTAAGCCCTTTCCAAATTTTACATCATTTGACACTTGCAAAAACCCTGTGATGTAGGAATTTCAATTATTATTAACTTTATTTGAAGATGAAGAAAACAGTTGGTAAGTCTCACAGGTGGGATTCAAAGTCATTGACCTTACTCTGTGACCATAATTTACCTAGTTTTCAGCTAATTTGCTTTCAGCATTTATTAAGCACTTACTATATGCCATTTGCAGCAAATTATGTTCTCCTCACAACTTAATTAGAATGTGTTAAACACTTACAGGCATTAGAGATATTTTTAGAAGGCAAAAACATTGTCCTGTCCTTGTGGAGCTCATATTCTAGTGAGTGAAAAATGTAAATAACTTTATGCAAGATAAAACATAGAGCAGATGGAAGATTATCTGAGAGGTAATACCCTTTGGGGGGGGGTAGGGAGAAATGAAAGAGTGAGTAAGGCCCCTGCAGAAAATAGGATTTGATGTAAATCTTGAAGGAAGTCAGAAATTCTAAAAGCTGGATGTAGGGAGGGAGAGCATTCCAGGCATGGGAAATAGCCAATATGAAAGCACAAAACTGTGAAATGGAGAATCATGTGAGTAACAGTAAGAGGAACATTGTATCTGGATTATAGAAAGTATGGAGGGGGTAAGATACAAGAAGAATGAAAATGTAGGAAGGATCCAGGTTTTAAAAATCTTTAAATGTCAAATGGAATTAATTTATGATAGATTCTGGCAGTAACAGGAAACATGGCATAGAGGATAGAATACTTGGCTTAGAGACAATAAGACCTGATTTCAAATCCTGCCTCAGATATTTATTAGCTTTGTAACTCTGGGCAAGTCACTTAACCTCTCTCTGACTTATTTTATCATTTATAAAATGGGGATAATAATTGCACCTTCCTCCCAGGATTGTTGTAAGGATCAAATGAGATAATAATTTTAAAACTGCTTAGCACAGTGACTGGCACTTACTACATGCTTGTTCATTTCTTTTCTAATTTGTGAAATCCTAAGAGGTTAGAATTTTGCTTTATCTCATCATCCTTTTCTCTTTATTTTCTCTATTAAGAACCTCTTCTTTCAAGGAATAATTTTTTATGGTACTCTAAAAAGTTGGGCCCTTTAAATTTCTCCACTATTTGGAATATCACTGTGCATATGTGGAATATCACTTTGTGCATATGTACTAATTATTTGGACAGCTAGATGATGCAGTAGATAGAGTGCAGGTCCTGGAGTCAGAAAGACTCATCTTTGTGAATTCAAATCTGGCCTCAAACACTTACTAGCTGTGTGAGCCTGGACAAGTCACTTACGTCTGTTTGCCTCAGTTTCTTCACCTGTAAGATGAGCTGGAGAAAGAAATGGCAAGCTACTACATTATCTTTGCCAAGAAAATCCCAAATGGCTTCATGAAGAGTTGAATATGATTAAAACATAACTGAATAACAACAACTGAACTGATTACTTGACATTGGAAGACTTAGAATCATAACATGCTTTTCCCAAATCATTATAAAACCTTTTCTTTCATACATCTGAAAGTAAGACCTTCAGTCCTTTGCTATTCTTGTTGACATCTCTTGTGAACACTTTTAATGATGAACATATATGAAAGTTGCCTGATTGCCTTACCTTTTAACTAGATTAAGTGTTCACTGTATGTTGGTTCCTTGGTTACACCTGATTCATTGTTCATAGAATCACTTCAACTTGCTCAGTTCTTTTTGATTCACAATTAGTAGATTACTACTAACAGATTCAGGCATCCAGTGGGCACAGAGTATAGAGTGGTGGCTATGGAGGCAGGAAAATCTGAGTTCAAAACCTGCCTCACATACTATGTGTCTTTGGGTATCACTTAAATTCTATGAATCAATTTCCTCACCCGAAAAATGATCATCACCATCGCCACCACCATCATCATCATCACTACCTTTCCAGGGTTATTGTGAGGATAAAATGAGATATTTCTAAATCACTTTGCAAACCTTAAAATGCTTTATAACTGCTAGTTATTATTATTATTAGCAAGCCTTAATGCAAAAAAAAGTTAATCAATTTGTTTTCCTTTGAGGAGTTTCAAGTCAAGATCTAGTTACTGCCAAGACTTGATTTATTTGAATGCAATTATCTACCTGTTCTCTGTAAAGCTTTAGAAACTACCTCTTTTTCCCCCTCTGGCTTTAGCACCATTTTCTATTTTCAATAATAGGAAACCAATAGTGGCTATCCAAGAACTCAGGGGTAGTAAAGTTGTTGAGTTTAGTACTGAATCTAGCACTAAAAAATAATAAATAATATTTCCATCATGCTTTAAAAATTGTAAACCATTCTGTATTCATGATCTCATTTGAATCTCATAACAATCCACAAAACAAAACTCTTTGAGGTTTTATTATCTCCATTTTTCACAGGAAGGAAGGAAGGAAGGAAGGAAGGAAGGAAGGAAGGAAGGAAGGATTTGTGAAGTGTTTACAATGTGCAAAATACTATCCTAAGTGCTGGAAAACACTGTGCTAAGTGCTAGGGATACAAATGAAAAAGTAAGAAAATCCCTTCTTTCAGAGAACTTTATTCACATTTTAATAGGGAGACAGTACATATGGAAGTTGTGGATGAGGAAACTTTGGATAAGAGATTACATGTTTTACCTATGGACAAATAATTGGCAAGCATCAGAGGCAGGATTCTACCTCCTGGTCTACTACTGCAGACTTGGTGTCATGCTTCCTCTAGAGAGCCCTAAAATGTTCAGTGGCATTTTATGTATCCCATTCTGTCTTTATAAGGTAAATGAGTTGGTAGAAAATTATTTCTAGGGTCAATATCTTTTAGCCTTAATAATCTAAGATTTTAGGATTAGATTAATAAATAATTAAACAACTAATCAGTATCAGAGATTGGATTTAAATTGAGATCTCTGAACTGTCCCATTTTCTAGTCATGTTTTAACTGTCTTGTTTAGAGATTGATCAAGCATAGATTTCTCTTCTTCATCTTCTTCTTTTTTAAGGTACTGCATTTCCTTGGCACCTCAGTCAGTTTAGAGAGTCAGCTTTTCAAATGCCCTTATTTTGTTCTGTATTTTGAATATAGGGGCCCATAAACCCAAGGCTGTATTGTAAATTGGGGAAAGTAATGTCCTCAATGGTGTGAATGGTTAGAATGTTTCCCTTGACTCATGTTTTTTTCCCCCTAAAGAGTATATCTATTGTATCCCAGAAATTCAATACCCATTGTCTGAACAGTTCTAAAATTCAGCTTAATGAATTTCTTAGAGTAAATCTGAAATGTTTCACCATCTGCCTACTCATTACTTTTATGTATTTAAATAGATTAAATAATTGATTTTTGTCAGATTTGGATCTCACAGTCCATCGAGACATTTTTCGTTAAAGTTTAGTCTGTTAGTCTTGAACAATTAAATTCCTCATTAGTTTTCCAAGGGACAGTTGACATTAAGGAATTAGTTAGTAATTATAATTTTATTGCCCATGTTATTGCTGTGTAATGTTCATTTGGAGAGGAGCTCAATGTCCTGCTTAAGCATATTGCATTTAAATTATCCTTTTTATTCCATTCTGAGAAGCATTTGCATGATGAGGAATGGATGAAAACTAATGATTTCCAAGGGAGTTCTGGGCCTACCCTTGGGCAAGAGAATTGAAGTCCAATTTGGGACAGCAGAGTCAAGAAAGATGCCCATGGCTAGCTGGATAAAAAGTACTTTCCTTAGAGGTATATCCCTTCTGGCAGCAAAGCACTGGATAAAAAGAAAATAGGGAATTAGGCCATATGTTGAACAGGATTGCTACTCTAATCATAGATCTGTTGCCATTTTTGCGCTTTAGTTACAAGGCACAACCAAGTAGGAAAACATTTCTTTAGAGAGCGTGGGTGAAAGTATGTAGTCCCAGCTTTTTTTTTTTTTCATTAAATCTTGGAGCAAAACTACTTAGTCTATTTCTCTACTGGAAGACAAAATGGTTGGATCAAGTTAATAGGTTCTGGTGGGTGGAAAGTCAGCTTACTACTCAAGAGGCTGGGAATCTGGGCTCTTCTGGGGGCTCATTCAAAGTAAACAATCAGGAAATATTTTTGAATGTCTCCTATGTGCCTGGCACTGTGCCAGGTGCTATATAGGATACAAAAGAAATGTAAACCATTATCACTTTCCTCAAAGAGTTTGCAATCTCACGAGGGAACTAACACTAACACACATGAAGCAATTTGAGAGTAATTACGTAATAAAGTTGGATGGGATTTACTCTAAGTATAATTAAAGTGCAGAAAAGAGAAGGATGGGTTTGTGTCTAGAGTAAGCAGGATCATGAAAGAGTCAAAACTGGAGGAGCCCATGTAATCATATTTCTCATTAAAGGAAAATAAAAAGTTATATAGCTAACGAGTGACAGAATTGACAGTAAAACTCAATATTTCTTATTCCTAATCCAGTGCCCTTTCTACTACACTGAACTGCCTTCCTTTTGGATTTGGAGAGTTGTAGATGAAGAATAAAAGATATCCTAGAAGGATCAAAATATATGAGCAAAGGCAAAAGACAGGAGCTTAATCAAATTGGAGGATTTCTAAAGGAAAGCACTGGGAAAGACACTTGGGTAGGTACTAGGGAACAAATTATGAAGGAAATTATGGCAAGTCAGATTTCTAGATGTGATACGGTAGGCTAAATAGCGAGCCATCCGTGGATTCTTGAGCAAGAAAGTGATATGATGTACTTTGCAGTTTTTGGCAAATTAGTCTGATAAGCCATATTCAAATAAACTCGAGCTAGAGAAAATGGAAGCAAGGAAACCATGTAGGAGGATATTGTAGTAATGTAGTTGAAGGATTATAAGGACTTGTAGGAAAGTGTAGGAAGGTATTTTTAAAAAGGCAAAATCTAAAAAGTATGCAAAAGAAAGAAAGTACAGGCTTGAAGTGCCTGAGGTATTCTTTTGAATATTTGTGTGTGGGGAGGGGAGGGGGGTGTATACACATGTAAAATAATCAGAGCTATACTCAATCACCATATCATATAGGAATACTTCAGAAGTATTCCTTTACAGGTTTATAAATTCAGCAAAGTGAAACTTCATTAAAATATTTTCAAAGCTTTTTATATGTCTAAATATTAATCATGACTTTCATTGGACCTTTGAAGAGAAAAGAAACTAGGAACCTCTATGGTTTTGCCTGACAATCAATAGAAGTGCTTCCATTGAATCGCTTTAGACCATGAAAATTGTGAAGAGCAATCTATCTTTTCAGTCATTTTGGAAAGGAATTTGATGAAAAAGCAGGTTCACATGGTGTCCTTCAATAAGCTGCACTAGCCCAGGCCGACAATAGGCAATGCTGATGGCACTTCAGATTACTTCCAATTGATAGCTCCAATTTGAGGTGCTTGCTGAGATTTGTCATGGACATTTCTGCAGCTAGGGCTCAGCCTCCAGGGAAGCAGACACATTTCATGATTAGGTCTCTGAGTTTGCATGCAGGGAAAAAGAAATGATGCCCTGAAGCCAGACATTGGGAGTGAGGGAGGTGAGGCATGGTCTTTAGGGACCAAAGTCATTTGAATCTGTAATAAGCAGGGTTGCCTATGGCTATATCATTTATAGGAAATAGTTATAGAACTAAAAAGAACCTCAGAGGTCACTCAATACTATCCCATTTTATAGTCGAGGAAACTGAGGCACAGATAGCTTAAATGACTTTCCAAAATATATCTATAGCAATACTTTGGCTGACCAAACTGAAGATGAAAGCTAAAGAAATGTGTTGGCTACATCCAGTTGAACAGTGATCAATGGGTATGCTTTGACATCCTGGCTATTACATAAAAGCAATGCTATCCATTTACTTGAGCTATATTCGGTGCTTTGCCAAAGAGTAAAATCCAAATTAACATCTGATAAGAAAGAAACCAGGCCCAAATAAAAGACTGATGAACTAGTAAAAAAAAATTAAATCAGAAAAAAGCAATTAAATTTTACAATTCAACTCCATACCCAACACTAGCATCTCTTCTACAAAATTTCTGACAGGTGATCATCCAGGTGTTCTTAAACATTCTCAGTGACTAGGAACTCACCATTTCATAAGGTAATTTATTTCATCTCCAGACAGTTCTAATTGTTAGGTATTAGCTGTAGAAGCCTGATTTCTGTGAACAGTGTAAAAATAGAGTGGAAGAAAAAGAGATATAGAATATAGGACAGTTTATTAATGATAGAATAAGAATTTCAGAGGGAACAATTAAAGGAGAAAGATGAGGACAACCTGGATTAAAATAAATAGAGATAGAGCTAAAATGGATTGGGATGAGGATGGAGAAACAGCAGGGAAAAAAATTGTCATCTTTTCCGAAACCACCTCTGAATAAGAAATTAAGAGAGAAGGTGAGAATTTTTGAGTTTTTAGGACAAAGAGTATACCAGCTCATCGGATATGTAGCCAATCAGAGGAAGAGTTAGGAGGGTGTTTCATTGTGATAAAGGTGATAGGATAGCTTATCTGGTGAACAACATCACTAGTCCAGGACAGCATCCTGTAACTTTATGCCACAGTCCCCTCCAACATGTTTCCAATTAAGGGGTAAAGCTGTGGTCAATGGAGATAGAGCAGAGGTAGTGACAATTCCTTTCTCTTCTGCAGTGGCAGTCCCCACCTTTTTGGACCCTTGGTAGTGACAGACAGCTGAAGTCACAGCTTTCTCATATAGATATGATGGATGTCTCAGCCAAATGGTGTACTAAAATCAACATACCTCATTCAGCATTGACCATATCCAATTGTCTGATGATACCTTCAGAATCAAAATGGGGTCATTTTTTTTGTCATGACTAAGTCTTTTTGGGCCAGTGAGTTGATGCAATGATAGAGATCCCAGCCTAGATTCAGGACCTGGCCAAAGACACTAATTCGGTGACCCTGGGCAAATCACTTAACCTTGTTTGCCTCAGTTTCTTATCTGTAAAGTAAGCTGGAGAAGGAAATGGCAAATTACTCCAGAATCTTTGTCAAGAAAACCCCAAATGGGGCCACAAAGAATCAGACACAAATGAAATGAGTGAACAACTACAACCACAACTATATAAAAATCTTTGTGAATGTGTTGTTGGCTTCTAGTGATCGTCTTTTCCCTCAGTGCACAAATAAACTGCTTGATGCTTCATTTAGGATTTTGTGACACAAGTCTAATTTTCAGAAGCCACTTTTTCAATCCATTTTTTAAAACTAAGATAACATTTGCCTATTTGCAGACTTCTGACCCCTTTCTTGTTCTTCATTTCTCAGGTGTTCCTGATGATTTTTCCTCAAACCCTTTAACCTTCATCTCTAGGAAGGAGGTCAGCTTGAATCTGCAGCACACAGAATTGTTGGCCTCTCATGAAGAAACACATACATAATACATGCCCTGCAGAGAAATAGAAAAGATTCCTGCATGTTCATAGTTGCCAGAAATTAAGATGAATAACAGTCTTTTGTGACTTCTCCTTGGAAATTCTCCCTGCAAACTGCTACAGCAGTTCCTTGTTTCTGTTTTCCTTTCCAAAGCTTATGGAAGAGATTGCTTTTATATTTACCTAGCCAAACTTTCCCTACTGGTTTTGAAATGTCAGCAATTAACCAAGTGTCAAACATTGTACTAGTCCCTAGCCCTCCTCTCTCACATAGCACCTGGCAGAAGCCTCTGATAGGAGCTCCCACCAGAATCTCCCACCTCTCTGAATCTGCAGTACTGACTAATACCTTGTTCTTCTGACTCCCTGATTAGCCTGCTGATCCCAGCTTTTGTTGGCCCTCTCACACCAGATTTTGAAGAGAAGTGTATAACAGCAATCCCTGATATCTGCAAAACTACCGAGAATCTTGATGATGTTTCTTTTGCATGAATTCATCTTTACTCCTGCAACTTTAGTCTCATTTCTTTAGTACAGTTCTCCACAGACATGGAAAACTGCTTCCACCATTTTCTATATGTTAATCCTTCAAATATACTACTTGCACATTCACCATTGTAGGTCAAATCAGCCTTATTAGATTAATATTAAATGATTCATAAAATCATGTTTTAAAAATTAGAAGAGATTTTATAGTTTGTCTGGTCCAAATCCATCATTTTACAGATGAAAAAACAAAAAAGGTAGAGAGAATGGAAGTGACTCATTGAAGGTCACATAGTTCTGTGATGGAGTCAGGACTCAAACCCACGGCTTCTGACTCTGAATCCAGAGCTCTCTCCACTCCATCATGCTGCTCGTGTTCTCTGTCATGTTGCCCATGTTAATGTCGTAGACTCATGTTCAAATTCAAGCCTAGTAATTTTCTCCAGCTAGTGCACATATGGTCACAGGTGTCAGCGCCAGCTGATGCTTATTTTCCTTTAGTGGGTGGGGTGGGCATAAAAGGCAGATGGCTCTTAGCAGCCCTTGTACAAGCAACATTATTTTGCTTCTGGTGTGCTGCATGGAATCCATCTCTGCCCTGTTGAGTTTCCAATGTTTCCAGGGCCCTCACTGGGCTAATTGGCTGATGAGCCTGGTTTGATCCTTTCTCATTGCCTTGCACCTGAGTTCTATTCTATTTATTTAAAAATAAGTTCTATTGTTATTTTTTTTTGTTTTAATATCACTACATTTTACTAACATATTTCTTTTTCAAAGAGAGCCATCCCTTATAATGAAGAAAGGAAGGGAAAACATTTAGTAAGACTAGCACATCAAAAAGTCTGGGATCATATGCATTGCTGCTCACTCATGGTGTTCCACCTCTATAAAGAAGATGGGGCATCATAACCAAGTTTGGTCATTCTAATTTCGTAGCATTTGTTTATTTTAATAATAATAATGAAACTAGCATTTATATAGTACTTTAAGGTTTGCAAAGCACTTTTCATATCTTATCTCATTTGTATTGCTTTTTTGTTCCTTCTATTTACATTGTTTCAGTCATTGTGAATATTGTTTTTTTTTCTTTCTGCTTACTTTGGTCATGTTGCATCAAGTTATGTAATTCTTTCTATTTTCTCTACATTTATCATATGTATTCATTAAATACATGTATTACAACTTGTTGAGCCATTCCTGAATTGAACTTTGTTTCTAATTCTTTACTATTTCAAAAAGTACTGCTGTAAATATTTCAGTGCTTATGGAAACATTCTTTGGTCACTTTCCTCTTTGTTTATGTGCAAATAACAATCCTCCCATTCTATTTAGATAAATTACTGATAAAAAAAAAGACCTTTACTGACTTGGCAAATATTCTTTTGCTCCTTGCTCGGTATTCCTCACAGTGCCCTTCCCTGCTATCTTGGATAAGCTCTTTACCAGGCTATGATTCAGACTGTCTGTACCTTTTTCTTGCTTCAATAGGTTGACCAGGTCATTACAACAGAAACTGCAGGCCTGTTGTAAAAGTAGTGATTCTGATTTGGGTCCAATTAAACATTGATCTTATAAGTTGGAACATTTAATTTCGATGGTGCAAAAATTGTCTGCTCATGCATGTGAAAATCTATCTTCAGTCTCCTGTTTATTCTGAGAAGAGAGAAGAAATTCATTGATAAGGCTCTTTTCCATATGCTCTGTACAAATTTCATTTGAGGAGCTTAGATACTGCTACTGGGAGTTGGGTACTATATCATCATTCTTTAGCTACTCTTGCTTCATGGAAATTCCAAAGAAGTACAAGTTAGTAAGTTTATTGCTAATGTTTTTCAGTAAGTATAATTAGTCTTCATCTTTCTGAAAAAGAAAAGAGCAGGATTTGCTAAATTTCATCATTTGCCTACTTACCGTAAGCTATATTTGTTACAAGTTGCTGGCTCAGTAGCATGTTCTCTTCCTGGAGTAGCTGGGTTAGAGGTATTGTGCCTGGGGCCAGTGAAAGAGGAGATTGCAGAGCCTAATATGTAATTAGCTGCAAAGTCTTTTCTTGAAAATCTCCAGTAATTGAATCAATCCAGGAAATCCTAGAGGTCAATTCATTTTTATTGTTATCCTTTATTTTTATCTCACTTTTCTAAATGTATATCCTTATCCCACCCACACTCAGTGAGTTGTCCCTTGGATCCAAAAATACATTTTAAGAAATGTAACTTAGCAAAATTAGCCAACCCACCGGCTGGAGTCTGACAGTATATGCAATGTTTCACACTCATAGCCCACTACCTACAGATGTCAATTTAACAGATATTTCTTAAGCACATACTACATGCAGGTACTGTTCTAGATATAAAGATGAAAAATGACAAAGCCCCTGGCCTCAAGGAGTTTAAAAGATAATGATGCATTAAATCACACAGCAAGAAGAACTCAATGGTCCCCAGTAGCAAAAAGAATTACCAAAGGCCAATAACCTGTATGATCTTCCAGAAATCATGAATTGTTAGAAAATCAAATACAAGATTATCAGTTTGTGTCCTCACAACACTGAAGTTCAGTCAACAGTATGTTCAACAATATGTCGAACAATAGTAAAATCAAAGGGAATGGAATGGAATTTTTTAGGGAGGCAGAATGATGTGACTAGCTCCTTAACTTCCTTTGATTTCTGGGTTGTAGTTTTTCTGTGCTTCAGGGGTTTCTGTTGCCATCAAGTCTGAAGGCCTCAGGTTGATTAGATCCTGGGACCAGAATGCCAATGTTGTTGTCACAGCAAGTACAGGTTCCTTCCTGGAAACCTGCAACTTTGAATGTGAGGCTTCCTCCTGGACAGAACTTCAGTGAGAGCAGAATAGCTGGGTCCTCTGGAGTATACAAGCCCTTTTCTCCCTTTCATTTGACATAATTCCATTTACAGTGACCTTTTATTTGAGGAAATCTCTACTCTTCCCTCACCATAATCTTTGCTCAAATTTGTTAAGAAAACATCTTTCAACCATAGGGCAGCAACTATTGGGAATGGGGCCCTGCGAGGTTTGGTACAGGTTATATGTATATAGCCTTTTCCTGTCAAGGATTTTCCCATCTTCAAGTATTCCAGGGATGTCAGGAAAGCAGAAATTGGGACATAGTTTATCAGTTAAAGTCACCTGAATCATGATCTACCTCCTAAAGCTGCATTTTTTTCCCTTTTGTTTTTTTTTTTCCTGATGAAATATCTGCTATTTGAATACCTGGAAATGAGTAAATGTATTTAACTTTCATGGTTAATGATCTCTTTGTTTCTGCTTTTAAACCCTAACTATTCAACTAATGGACTAAAATTACTCTGATGTTGGAGAGGCCATCACAACCTTTTTATCTAGGCTATGGGAAGCTAATGGTGATCTAAGATTCACTTTTAAGGATTGTATTTTTCATGGATTATACACACCATCATGTTAGCCACATCCTGTTTTGAAAACAAAAGTTAATTCAGCCATTGTAGTACTGGAGTTGTTTATGGCTTCACAGTTATAATTCACCTAAATGTGAAAACTTCTCAGTCTCATTTCCTTGTCTTGTCACATAACAGGTAGGCTAGATAATCTCTAAGCTCCCTTCTGGGCAATTATACTGTAGTCAAAGGAGTCTTAACATTTTTGTGTGTCATGGAGGTCTTTGCCAATCTGGTGAACCTTATGGATTCTCGGAATAATGTTTTTAAGTGTATAAAACACAAAGGAAACCATTACAAAGGAAATTGAAGGCTAGTGAAAATAGGTATCTCTTTTCCTTTACAAGTTCATGGACACATTGAAATCTATTTATAGACTTCTTGGGGAGCCATGAACCCCAATTTTAGAATTTCTGCTCTAATGGAAAGAGACCTAGATTTGTTGTCAGGAGTCTAACCTGATTCTGGCACTTACTGGCTCTGTGACCACCAATGATTTGCTTAATCAATCTGAGCCTCCATTCTCTGTCTAAAATAGGGATAGTAGTCATACTGCCTCTCCTACTGTATCACTGACTTGCCATTGTTGAGGGACTTGTGTAGCTTAAAGAAATTATGACAAAAGCCATTCAGGGTTGAACAGGTAATGGACAGATCATAGTGGAACATTCTGGTAAAAAAGTGATCCACAGGGGAAGGAAATGGCAAACTATTCCATTATCTTTGCCAAGAAAACCCCATGGATAGTATTAAAATTAAAAAAGAAAAAGATATGACACTGGAAGATAAGCCTCTCCAGTAAGAAGGTGTCCAATATGCTACAGGGGAAGAAACTACCAGTAGATACAGAAAGAATGAAGTGACTGGGCCAAAACTGAAAGGAAGCTCATCTGCAGATATGTCAGGTGACAAAAGAAAAGTCAGATTTTATACTCTTGGGTTCAAACATCATTACAAACAGGGACTATAGCCATGAAATTGAAAGATGCTTGCTCCTTGGGGGTTGGGGGTGGGGCAAGAGTGCTGACAAATCTGTACAGCATACTAAAAAGCAAAGACATTGCCCTGCCAGCTAAGGTTCTGATAGTTAAAGCTATGATTTTTCCAGTAGTAATGTATGACTGTGAGATGTGGATTGTAAGGAAAGCTGAGTGCCACAATCAACCCTTTTAAATTGTGGTGCTGGAGAACACTTTTGAGAATCCCTTGGATAGCAAGGCAATCACATCAGTCAGAATATTGTTTGAAAGGACAAATACTAAAGCTCAAGCTTAAATACTTTGACTACATGATAGCCAAAAGACCCTGATGTTGGGAAAGATTGAAGGTGAAGGAGAAGGGGACAGATAGCAGGGGATGAGATAGACAGATAGTCATGGAAACAATGAACATAAGCTTGTACAGTCTTTGGGAGGTAGTGGAGAATAGAAGGGACTGATGAGCTATTGTCCATGGGGTCAAAAAGAGTGGGACATGGCTGAATGACTGAACAGCAACTGCTTTCATTAGGTTGATGGGAGGAAAGTGTCCTAGATACTCTCAATCAGGATATATATCTGAATTATTATTCTGGCACTAACATTCTATAATTCTTTTAGAATCAAGTAAACTGTAGTAGAGAGCTGAGAACTGTGTGAATAGGCTGGGTCTTGGTGGGGGAGGAAGGGGAAACATGAAGTAGTCAAAGGCTCCCCAGCCTTTTTTTGGTCTGCCAACCATTTTCAGATGCCTCTTTTTCAGCATTCTCTCAGGCACTTCCTATTGAACCAATGAGAAAAATGGGCAAGGGTAGGGTGAGGTGTAGCATAGTTTGGAGAAAACCTGATATGCAAAGAACAATTGAGACTTTGAGACCCAGAATCTAGTCCCAGCTTTGTTACCTTTGTTGCCTCCCCTGTGAGATTAATTCCATTTACACTATATCCGTCTTATATAGACATAATTGCTTGTAACTATTCTCAATTAGAGTGTTAGCTCCTTGAGTTTGGGGACTGTCTTGCGTGCTTAGCAAGTATCTGGAATAGAGTCCTCAATATGAGTTTGTTGGCTATTTTATAACTTTGGGAAAGTCACTTAGATATCTCTTTCTTTATGTATAAAAGGAAGACATTATATTATGTTATAAGAGCCTTCTCTTGCTGATCATTATACATTCCCTCATGTCTCTCATAATGCTCTGCATATAACAGGTCTTGACGTCTGTTGACCAAATTGGATTGCTAAATTACTCACACTACCTTCTAGCTTTAAAAATTCTGTGATTCTCACCTTAGGGGGGGGCTTTTCTCCCCATTCCCTGGGTGTTTCTCACATTAATATCATAGATCATAGATTGTTGGAGACCTTGGCTATCATTTAATCTAATCATCTAATTTTACAATTAAAACATCAAGGGTGGGGAAGAAAGTAAAGGGGTTTTATTTACAGTCACATTGCAACATGTTGGCATAGAATAGCAAGGACCTAAGAATTCAGGATTCAAGGTCTAACACACCTCATAAAAATCATTTCAGGTTTCCTAGAACCTTATTTCTGCTTTCCAAGGTGATAAAGCAGCTAATTTGGTGACCTATTCCGTGTTATTGGTCTCTTCTCCTCAGTAGTTGCTTTCCTCAATGATGATTACACCCTGGAAATATATCTGGTGGTCTGAAGGACACTCCTGTTGCTGGGTCTTTTGGATCTCAATGCCCTATGCTATCTCTCTTAGGGTCAGACTGGAAGGCAGTGTCAAGGCAATGGCAATGATCTGAATACTAAAACATATCACTTCATATTTTTCCATTAGGAAGTTTTGCTGCTCCATTGATAGTGTAGATAAAAAATGAGCCACTTTCTTGCAGGAATAGACATCTCAGCTGACAGGCTAATCTCCTGGTGTTCTGGAGGAAGCAGGTCACTCCTCCTTGCTGTCTCCTTCCCAAACTTGTCCTTTGAACTTCTAGTGGTTCTTCTCACCTTTTGAAACTCACAAGGACAAAACTGGCTGTTACCATCTCTGATACTCATTTCACATAAGAGCAAAGATGAACAAACATAGGAGGGATAGAGGAAATACCAATAAATCAATCAGAATGCTCTTGCAATAATGTAGGCAAAAGGTGATGAGGGCCTGACCTAGCACAGTGGCTGGGGGACTAGGATATGAGAAATGTTGGGAAGGTAATAGTAGCAAGAGTTGCCAACAGATTGGATTCGTGAGGTAAGAATGATTGAAGAGTTCAAGGTAACACTTGATTAACTAGAAGGATTTGACAATTTGAATTTGAAGAATTTGACAACATGAGGGAACATTTGGGGGGCAAAGATGAGAAATTATGCTTTGAACCTACTTTAGATAAATGAAAGTCAATTGGTAAAGTAAATCCGGTCCTTTGACTGGATGGATGTAATCTCTTGAATTGAATCATAGAATACTTCTGAAGTAAAAAAAAAAAAGGTACCTCTTAGGGTCCTCTAGTCTAACCCCATTCTCATTTTAGAATTGAGATAACTGAGCCCTGGAGACACACAGTGACTAATCCGTGTCCATACAGGCAATAAGTACAAGGTTAGGGTTGGAAGCCAGGACCTCTGATTCCAAATCCAATATAGAGATGCACAAGTTCAAAGTCAAGTTTTCAAAACAACAATGGAGTTAAGTTGCATTTTCAGTCATTCCACCTGCAAATAAATTAAGTCCTGCCTTGCCTTTATTCTAGGGAAGAAGTTGAATACCAAATGATAAGAAAGTGTGACTTTCTATGAGAAAACACAGCAAGCCTTTTCCTGGTAAGTTTCTTTGCACAGACCCAGTGGAGATCTAAGCACATGGAATAAGCTCCAACAAAATGGTAATTCACTTTTATATTTTGCTTTCCTCACAGATCTAATGAGGTAGGTAGCAAAATAATATATTTGTGCCTTATAAAGTTATGAAATACATTCAGAGTAGTCAAGTGACTAGCTCATTGTCACACTAGCCCAAGTGAGGACCTGCATTTAAGCCCTGGTCTCATACTCTTTCCATTATATCTCAATTGTTTGAAGAAAATTATTACACTAGTATTTTGCTATTATAGTTTGGGATACATGGAAAAGCCATAACCATCAGTCAATCTAGAAGAGGAACTCTTCAGTTTTATCTGCAATTATTAGAGTGTTCAAGGAAAAGTATGGAGTTAGGGCATGTAGTTGTTGCAGACCAGCCTTGGAGTCAGAAGGGCCTGAGCCCAAATGTGGCCACAGACACTTGGCACTATGACTCTATAACCCTAGGTAAGTCATTTAACACTGATTGCCTCGCCTAATAATAATAATAATAATAATAATAAAGAAAAGTGGAGTTCCCTGGATAGAGAAAAAGAGGACACATTTTTTTAAAGGCTTTATCCAGTGACTGAAAGCAACAATGGAGAACACTCAAGACAGGATGTTAAGAGACCGTGCAGGACTGTGAGCTACTGAAAAAAAAAATGTTCCTGTGATTTTCTTGCTTTGGAAGATGTGATGCTTATTGACTTTGTTTTCTTTTAATAAAGTTATCTACTTAAATAATATCATAGCATTTAAAAATTTATCCATATTTTTCTTTTATACCTGTTTTCTTTGTCTTTTACAACAGCTCTGTAAGGTAGGAAACTTAAATGAAGAGGTTAAGTGACTTGCCCATGTTCACATGGTTGCTAAGTATCGGAGGCAGGATTCAAATTCAGGTTTTCTTGAGGCCAAGCCCAGTATCCTATGCCACCTATCTGCTTCTGATATGATTATGGGGAGGGAGTTGGCACCAACCCTTTGTTTTTTGCAATATAGAGATTTTTCTGAGCTATTTGAGCTGATGCTTTAGCTCCTAGAATTGTAACAAAGAGACTGAATGCCTTGTCCACGGTTATTCTGCTAGTGCCAGAAATAGGATTTGACCCCAGGTTTCTCTAGTCACTACATCTACTATTCATTTTGCTGTATTGTGATCAATTCAGCAGGCCCTTATTTGATGATTATTAATTAAAAGTTCCTTAGGAATATTTGAGATAGTCCATTCCCTCAAGCGGCCAATTTTTGATCAGAGTAGGACAGGGAGAGGAGAATCTTTATTACTTAATATTGCTAAGGAATAGAGGCCTAAGGTATTTTTCTGTCCAAGAAACATTAATGTGTTTCCCTACCACCCAAGTAAACTGTAAACTCCTTGAGGTCAAGGATGATTTTATTTTATTTTTCTTTATTTTTTTTTTTAAGCAATTGGGGTTAAGTAACTTGCTCAAGGTTACACGAGTATTATTTCTGGGTGTGGTGCTGAGTATCTGAGACCAGATTTGATCCAGGTCATCCCGGCATCCATCTTACTTGCTGAGCCACCTGGCCACCCCTTTATTTTTATTTCTAAGGTCTAGAGAAGTTTTCTTGGAAAAAGGAGACACAGTAAATTTTTGTAGAATGCTAGTTAAATTCTAGGTGGTGCAGTAGAGTGCTGGACAAGGAGCCAGGAAATATGAGTCTGATATGGCCACAGGCATTCCTTGTGTAACCCTGGACAAATCACTTAGCCTCTCCCAAACGCAGTTTCTTCATCTATAAAATGGATATAATAATAATAATAATAATAATAATAATAATAATAATAATAATAAT
>NW_027187419.1:56577414-56602003 GCF_028583685.1 Petaurus breviceps papuanus | reverse complement strand
ATAATAATAATAATAATAATAATAATAATAATAATAATAATAATAATAATGATGATGATGACGATAGCTATCCTAAAGTGTTGTTATAAAGATCAAATGAGATAACATCTGTGAAATGCTTTGAAAATCTTTGAGGTAAATATAAATTCTACTTGAGATTATTCTATAAATGTTTGTTGAATTGAATGGAATTAATGTGCTTTATAACCTTCTGGGAACCAGAATACTAATACTGAGGGCTGGAAAATACATGAGGAGGAGAAATAATAGGTACTTAACAAATTGATGAATAAAAATTGAAAAGATTTTACCAATGAGTTAGCCTGAGGATCTAGAATTTTCAGAGACTTGTCCTAATTATGTCTTTATGAAATGAGGTTTGCGCTTCATATAATCTTTACTTCTCAGTCATTTTTGACAACTCCTGTGGCAATCTGGTATTTGGAATAGCATACAGTAGGCCGTGGAAAACCAAGTTTTCAGCAGGATGGAGATGACTTTAATTCTATTTGTAGACCACTGAGTGAGCCTGGGCAAACGTTTTTGACATCTGTTTATGTCTCAGGTTTCTTCATTTGCCCTTGTCCCTTGCTACCTCATAGGAAATAGAAGGTTAATGAGATCGTGTCTGTTTTTATACCTTTTAAAAAGGAGTGTTACAGTGAATAAATATAAGTTGCTTTTATTTTTAGACTTAGAAAACTCTAGAGCACAACATTTTCAACATTGTTTGCCTGATTCTGAAATGAAGATAGATTAACTCATCAACTAGAAAGCTATCTTTTCCCTAGTAATATAAATACACATACTGATAAGTAAAAAAAGACCCAATTTTTCAGCCTTCTAAAGGGCAAAGGTATCAGTGTGATAAAAAGCACCTGTAACACCTCCTCTGGGATATGGCCTAACTCACACTTATGGGTTGGGTCCCCTGAGGAGCACACAGTAACAATAATACTAATAATATTTATATAGTGTCTTAAAGTTTATAAAGGGCTTTAATATATTTTATGTGACCATTCCATGCTGAAGGCTTTCTGTGAGTCCCTACTTCTAAAACTATATCATGAACCTCTATTACTATGTTCACTTTTAATTATCAATTGAATTAATTAGCTCAAAGCAAAGACATTTATGAAAATGTCATAGTATGAAGAGTAATAATAAAACATTTCTTCTTTCCAATAAATCTGAGGTATACTCTCTCAAAAATACATACAGCATTAATGGTATGAGTGGGCACACACATGGAGTACCCTAATAGAGATGAACTCATTTAGAGAAAACATGTGGCCAAGTCAAAGTATACCACCACCACCACTACATTGTTCGAATGTCTTTTCTCTTCCTTTGCTGACCTCCTTGTTTCAAGAGGTGGGCTGTACCTGATCCTCTCTGTGATTTAATTCTGTGCCACTGTGACTATCTCTTTCTCACTCTGTAATGGTTAGGGAATTTGAAGATCTTCCCTGCCCCTTGATAACCTTAAGTGAATTTGAGGACCTTCCCTGATTTGAAAATATACTCTGCCCCCTAATAGGCCGAATGTGGTCACACAGACACTGTGGTGGGAGGCTTGTTTTCAGGAATGCCCACACCTTGTTACTCTGTGATTGGGTAGTGGGTCACAAGGGTTGTGATGTTCTCTGACCCTCTAGAAGGCCATGTATACCCTGATGTGAGGTTTTGCTTTGGAGCTTAATCATGGCAAAAGTTGTCTGATTTGGTCTAATTAGGTATGGATGTAATGGTCAGACAGCTGGAAGCCCTGTCTATTGGTCTGTTTCTCTATCTGTATTTTTTGTCTGCTTGTAACTTCTGTTTGTATTTTCCCTGAAGTTCAGGATGCTGACTTCCACCCCTGAACTAGATAAATGATATATGTATGATTAAAGTAAGATTGTTAACCCCTTTTCTGAGTTGCTTTCCTTCAGAAAAGCAGGTCAAAGAACCTGTGCTAACAGCCATCCTGGGTATTCTAGGGTGCTTGCTGCTACACTCTCTTACCTACCCCATTATTGTCAGTAGAGTCTCTTACTCGGGAAGTTTCTTTGCTGCAAGACAGCATTTACCATTGTATCAGTCAGGAGAGGAGAGAAAATATTTTCACTATCCCCTTTGTACTTTGGAAGAGCTATAATATAAAAGCAGTTTTTCAATGATACTTTATTGAAGATATTTTTATTACACTGTGCTCAGTACATGCTGTATTTAATATTTCTGATTTTTGCATTTAATTGTGAGGGATTTTTTAATATATCATATATGATCATTTATAATATAATATTTAATCATTTTTAAAAGGTGTAATATCCAGCTGAGAATATGTATACTCCTTTTTATTCCCATTCAATAATCACTAAATACCAATCTATCATATTTAACTTTTCTAAAAAATATACTCAAGTTCTAAACTTATTTCTTCTTTATTTTGGTTAGATTTATCTAGATTTGAAAACTCAATGCTGAAGTGCCGCTTTTAATATTTTTTCCCCATTTATTTAATGTCATCATCTTTTTGTGATAACCATTAGTTAGACGATAGACTAATTTTAGTGGTTTAAAATTAGCCTCTTCTAGTATTGATGGACCTCTTCTTTAAATGATCTGGACTCACTGATCTTTACATTTATGTTTTATTTAGCACATTTTTACTTTCTCACATAGCACATAAAGAACTGATTTTAGAGTCAAATGTGAGAGTTCACTATCATTAATAGGGCAAAGCAATTTGCTTTAATATTCTTGACATATCTTTTCCATTTTTTAAGTCTGTTGACTTTCTTCAAGTTATTTCCTTAAATGCTCTTAAGATGATATTACTTAGCTGGATCTCAGAGTTAAGTGTTTTGAGCACTTGCTTTTATTAAAGCAAGTATTACCTCTGGCTATTTAATAAGATTATACTGATAATTTTCCATGACTCACTTCCATAAGGTTTTTATTTTTAAGTTAACAATCTGCAAGCACATAGTTAGCACTTACTATGGGTTAGGTACCATGCTAAACAATGGGAATACACACACACACACACACACACACACACACACACAGTCTTTTCCTTAAGGATCTTGCATTGTGAGAGGGAACAGCACATATAAGGGAGCTGAAAGAGGGAGGGGAAAGAGAAGGTACCCAGTGTGTAGCAGTGGTAAAGAAAGTGATGTGGAGATGAGAAAACAGTGAACCTTTAAAATAATGAAGACATTTTTGCCCTGAGTTGCAGTTTCTGGGGGGAAACAGCTAATCAGAAGGTGAGGCATCATGGATGAAAAATATTTGCCATTCAAGATGTATTCTGGGGTAGAATAAATTTCCAAGGTGAAGCAGTTTTATGGCATAAGATAGAAAAATCCTGTGGAGATGTGTGTAGATATAAAAACATTTATACTCTAAGGTAATTTTGCTCTGGATAGTCATATCTGAGAGAAATGATTATTAACAACCAATTATAGGGGAGATCCAGATTCTTTCCCTGTCCTGTGTCTCCGTTTAAAGCCCAGTCTTTGAAGGATATTTTTCCCCTTGGAAAAAATTTTACCCCACCTAGACCACCTTACCTCAGGTGAATTCCTGTCCATTGAGTTTGACTCAAGCACGTTTGTGTGGAGATAGATCCCTTGTTGCCCAAGACTGGGGCTGGTCTGGGTGTAGAGATAATTTCTTTGTCCAAAAGTAACATGATATCACTCTCTTAGCCCCTCATTGGAGTGAGCCCATTCTTGTTGTAATATTCATTCTGTCACTGTTAATCAATCAGAGTTGATTGTTATCCTCTGGAAGACCTACTCTTCCAAGGGCATATAAACTGTGAGCACAATGAGGGGTCTTTGGCATTTAAGTGTCTACGACCCTTTTATTAATAAAATGCTAGTATTATTAACAAAATGATTAATCACCCAGAAATTATGTCTCTCAAACATTTTAAATGTCACATATCTCTACACTTGGCAAGGAAATCAAATGGTTGCTAATTGAGTTGAATTTGAGTTCTTTAGGCACTTCCTTGTAGTCATTGATTTTTGTCAATTAAAGTTCTTTAAAAAACATATTAATAACCTAAATTCATATCTATCATTTTACCTATGTCTTCATGCATGTTATGCACTCAATTTTTCACCTCTTCTTCTCAGAGTACTTGTTTCCCTATAAGGCTCAAGTCAGATATTGTCTCTTCTATGAATCTTTCCCTGATTTTCCTAACGTATTAGTCTTTTTCTCCCTCATCAAAATTCCTTAGATCATATTTATGTGAGTATATGTGCTTTATCTCTCAAAACAGAAAGGAAACTTCTCAAGTGTGTATTTTGTTATTTTATTTGTATTCCTTAGACCTTCTACACAGTAGGTGTTTAATGCATCTAGGTGGTGTGATAGATAGAACACTGGATTTGTAGTAAAAATGATCTACCTTAAAGATCACTCATTCCAACTCTCTCATTTTATACACAAAAAGATTGAGGGTCAGAGAGGTTACATGCCATGCTGAAGGTCACACAACTCATAAGATGTAGATTTGACATTTGAACCTGAGTCCCTTGACTTCCACACTAGTACTCTGTCTACTTCATCATATTGCCTCCATTTTACATTATTCAAATATATATTTCTAAGCTGTAGTGAACCCAGAGTGGAATAGTCATAATAGTGAGAGAACTATTGATTATGCCATAAGAGGTTAACCTGAAGGAATTGGAAGTATTTAGAGAACAGTTGATTTAATGGGAACATGGAAACCTTCTTCAAGAATTTGAAAGGTGATGGAAGAGAAAAGTATATTGGATCTACAAAATCTTGGAGGACAGAACAATAACCAAAGGGGAAAAGTCATTGGGAGGCATATTTCAGCTCAATGCCTTTCTAATTATTAGAGCTATCCAAAAAAATGGAAATGGCTGACTGGGGAAGTAGGGAGAAGTGAGTTCTACGTCACTTGAAGCCTTCAATTAAAGACTGAACAGATAAGTTTCCAAACTATTGTACAGAATATTCATGTCTTAGGTAAATTAAAAAGAGATTGAACTTAAGACTTCATTGATATATGGAACTCCCAGGTAAGCAAAGTCTCTCTATGAACCAAGATTGGCACCTTTTCTGAAACTTTAGTCTTAGAGTTGCCAGAACACTAAGGGGTTAATTTAGTCAAAAAACACTCAGTAAGCAGCTAGTAGGTACCAGGTTTTGTGCTAAATGCTAGTAATACAAAGATAGGCATAAGTCAACCCCTGTTCTTAAAGAATTCACAGTCTAATGAGAAATTCAAAATGTAAACAGTTATATGAAAGCCAGGAAATGGAGATACATAGGGAAAGAATTCCAGTTATGGGGGACAATCAGTGAAGATGCCTGGAGTTAGAACATGAAATGTCTTATGGGTGGAACAGGAGGCCCATGCCACTGGATCACAAAGTATGTGGATATGAATAAGGGGTAATATTATATTGGAGAGGTCAGAGGGGTGCAGATTATGTTCATGTTAAACAGAGACTTTTATATTGAATCCTGGAGGTGATAAGGAACCACTAAAGTTTGTTGAATAGGAGATGGGATGGGGTTCTATCTGTTTTAAATAATTCAAAAATAAAATTGTTGATGTGTTGATGCTTAGGAGCCTTTGTGAGGTGGGTTGGTGATTTCTATTATGGGTATGTCAAATACTAAAGTTTCCAGATCCGGGTGGGGACAAAAAGTCAGAGAAATGAGAGGTACTCCAAAGTGTGCCAAGGTCATTTGTTTTGGGGGATTATAGTAGGAGTATTGGTGAAAGAGTGCCTAACACAAGGGATACTTGGTTGCTAGCTGAGTTATTGTATTGGCAAGTTATATTTCTTTTTTTTCTGAAATTTTCTGGGAAAAAGAAGTATAGATAAATAAAGAAACAAAGAAGGTACAACTCAGTGAGAGCCACTGGCATAATGATCAGAGAGCACAGTGTGGATCTTAGAATCACCACCAACAGTTTCTTCCATCTGTGCAGGTTAACACATTTTTAACGAGTATAACAAAATCTCATCTTTAACTGTGCCCACAACTATTCTGAAAATCAACTTAATGAAAAGAATCAATTAGTAAGTCTCTTCTCTATTTTTTAGAGAATGCTAATTGGCACTAAAGCATACTATAGATTCACACACCCTAAAAAGACATAGGAAATATATTGAGAGGCTTCTTTGCTAGAGGGGATTTTCCAAAATGCAGAGCCAAAGCATTTAAACATTTTTTATAAGACTGTGTAAATACTGCAAGTGAAGAAACACAAAAACAGATGGCATAATGGTTCATTTTTTGTGCACTGAAAAACTGTTTAGGAACCTAGTTTGTAAAAAAAAAAATATGTAGTTCTAACAGCTTAAAACTCACTAAGATTTTGGGGACACTCTGTATATGTCATATATAAATGAGGGCATATGCATATCTTTCCTATGTAGGACTTAACTTTGTTTTGCCCAACCCCAGGCATATTAGCAATATGTTAAGTTTATTTTTCCACAGTACCTAAATAGGACTCTTTATTCTAAGTGAGATTATAAGAGAGACAAATTTACTCTTTCAGGTCAGTAAATAAGGCAGGTGTTCTTAATGCTTTCTGTATTCATGGAACCCTTTTGTAGTCCAGTGAAACTTAAGGTAATCTTCTCAGAATCATGTTTCTAAGTAATTGAAAGAAATGCTAAATTTTAATGAGCAGTTAAAGAAAATAGAATGTATGTGGTTGCTGTTGGTTTTGGGGTTTTTTTGGCCATTTTCCAGTTCAGAGATCCCTTGAAATCTAACTGAAGACACCTTGAGTATCTATGGACCCTGGGTGAAGAACCTGGTGATTTCTGTTACGGTTATGTCAAATACTAGAGCAGAGATGTCCAACACATTGCCAGCTGGCTGCCTCACAACCAACAACACTCCCAAATCTAAATGCAAAATATTTAGTAAAATAACTATAATGGTCTTGGGGTACATGACTTATGTCCCCCAAATATTGATCAAAGAGAAGTCAATTTTTATATCACCTGGCTTGACAATAGTGTAAAGTAATGTTTTCCCAGAGCTGTCAGAGCAAACAATGAGCAGGAATACACTGATCAGCCCAAAGTTAGAATTTCTTTTACTGTCTGATTAGATCTTACCCTGGATAAATCTTTAAGAGAAATTTCCCAAACTGGTTGGTTTTCGGATGAGGAAGTAAAAAAGAAGAAAAACCTTGGTTCTAATACAATAATTAGTTATTAAATACAAGAGAGAAATATTTATTTCTCACAATATGCAGCCACAGGAATTTTTATATAGGCTTGTTGGCCCCAATTCTGTGTGAGTCTGATATTACTTCATTAGTGAACCGCAAGTATACATCTTCTTTACATAGTAAATATGTGCCTGAAAAGTCACAGAGACAAAGAATGTTAGTGCTAGAAGTAATTTTGGGGGTCATCTAGTCAATACCCCTCATTTTATAGAGAAGGAAATTGAGGTCCAGAGGGATGCATGAGATCATAGGATCTTATATTGAAAGTTGCAAAAGAACTTAAGGGGTATTGGATCCAACTCTTTTATTTTATACATGAGGTAATTGAGGTACAGAAAGGTCTAGAGATTTACCAATTTTTTTTGTCAATTAAATTTCCTTAGGAAATATTGATCTAAGTGATCTAAGACTGATCTATGGCAGAAAATAGCAATTAGGGTTTGAACTCTGCTTCCCAATTCCATGCCATGGATTTACAAGAAGCATCATAGAGTATTAGTGGTAGTGTTCATTGCCCTCTCCATTATAGCTCAGTTTGTATGTAAATCATTGTTTGTTCTGCAAATTAAATCATATTTTACATCCAGGAATAGAATTTTTTTTTTAAAGAAGACCTTTGAAAATTACTTTGAAGAAAAAAGGGCCCAGGAGAATGTGGGCTCCCTTTAAAAAAAATAGCAAAGAAACCCATGTATCCAAATCATAGGAAAACATAAATCAGAGAAAGGTATCCATAGGAGAATAGATATCGATCAATACAGAGTGAAGGGGCTCTCCCATTGGGATTTAGGTAACTCAGATTAAACAAGATTATCTTGGTTCTCACCCAAGGGGAAACACTCTGAAGTCTCTAGAGTAGCAAGCTGGGGGTGGGACTAAGATGTAAACTGCCTACTATTCTCTGTGTCTTCCTACAGTTTTTTTCTTTTTATAATGTGCAGTGTGATTGGCTTCTTCCATCTTCTTTCTCAAAGCTGGGAGCTAGAAGCCCCCCAAAAGATGAGTCCCCAGAGGAAAGTGGCAAAAGCTGGAGCTCTCTCACCTCTCAGTACCTCCACACTGCAGCTAGCAGACAGAAGGTGCTTAATAAATGATCTTGAATTGATAATTTTTTTAAAGAAGCAAATAATTATTTCCTATTTTATCTTATTTCTTTTTTAAATTAGAGTTTTACTTGTAAGAGGAGGATCTTTGTAACTACAGAAAAATCAGGGAGTTTGGAGTCAAAACTAATTGGTAAATTATCAGTGTGAGCATTTGTAGATTAGAAATCGACAGCCACATCTTGATTTATGGTTGTTGAATGTCTAAACTCAAAAAATTGATGGAGAAAATGTAAATAATGCAGATTAAATTTAAAAGTGTGTGGTGGGTTCATGTTTTTGCTTTTTTCCTTCTTTGGTTTTGTTTTTTTGTTTTGAGAGAGCTGGTTGTTAAACATTTACCAGAACATCCCTGTCTAGTTCTAATCTTAACTCTGCAGCTACCTACATGTGTCACCTAGAGCAAGTAACCTTACATTTCTGGGTTTCAGTTTCCTTTTCCTTGAATGTGGAGTTTGAATGAAACGTCCTTTGAAGGAAGGTCTCTTGCAGTTCTAACTCTATGATATGATCTTTGGAAAATAAAATAGAAGTTGTGCTGCTGAGGTGTTCAAACACAGACCCCAAAATCTTTAAGTAGAGACTTCATATTATAGGGTTGACTGTAGATTATGTCCCTATCTGACTCGATGGTCTCTGAGGTTCCTCCCACCTCTTAGATTTGTGAAGTTAATTAATCCATAGTGATGAAACTGTAGAACAAAAAATATGGAAAACCTCACCATGCAGCAGAGACTTACACTTGTTTTAATAATAAATTTAAATAATTCCCTTAATTAATTAAGGGAATGTTTAGAACCTGCCACAAATTCTCATAGTTCCCATCCAAATTCCCTCTAGCAATCTGAAGTTGATATAAGTTGGTAGACAACTTTATTTAAAACAAATAAAAGGAGATGAAAAGGTTCTGATTAAAAAAAAAAAAACACAACAGCATTCAATATCCCTCAACCCCTGGGGGTGAGGGAACAAAAGAAGTACTAAGGACTGGGAGGACAGTGCTGAGAGTGAGCTAGTCTATTTCCGAGGAGTAGGGGGTCATTTTCCTCAGTGGGGGGGAGGGGGCATTTGCTGCTCTAGTACATTACCCGCTGGGCTGGATGACTAATGCAGTAATGGCTGCCTGCTGGAAGCTCGGATAAACACCTCCAATCAATCAGACCTGGCCACTTCTTGGAGCTTTTCTCATGGTGGCTAAAGGACTTTCTTTCTTTTAAGGAGACCCTGGTGTAATTTAGAAACAAAAATGATTTGCAAATCAGAGCTGTTTAAAACGAAACCACAGAAGAGTGAGTGTTTTCTTCAAGGCTTCAGAGATAACAGGATGCTGCTAATTGTTTGTTTGTTTTTTTTCCTTTCTTGCTTCAATGACTTCATTTGCTGGGACCTGTTTGTTCCCAGTGAATGTTGACAATACTGATTGGGTGAATGCTTGGTGGTATGCTGAAAAATCGCTACTGTACTTCACTTTAATTCCCTAACTTTATACCATTCTCAGGAACAAGCTCTCTCAGCTTTGCATACAGAAGGCAGTCTTATCTGCTACCATAGAGAGAGTGTGTACACACATGATCCCCTCAGAGATCCCCTCAGTTAGTGACATATGGTAGAAATGCCATCCCATTTCCAGAGACTACAGAAGCAGGTAACAAATATGGTTTTAATGGACAATAACAGTTTGCCTTAGAAGCTGGATAGCTCAGTTGGCTAGAGAGCTAATGAGGCCAAGGAAGACAGGTTCAATCCCTGTGGGGGCCAGTTCATAAAAGTCTCTTTGTTCCGTAACCACACATCATACCTTTAATATCAGCCACAGTTTCAGAAACCTGAGCCACCGGTCACTGAGGGAACTGGCTAAGAGAGAGTAGAAAGCTTAGCTTCAATCTGAGAGCACTGTTGGAAACCACTCAGAAGAGAAACATTTCCTGGGGTGGGTTAGTAGTGCCAGCTTTATATATGAAGGATAAAATCCTGTGTGGTAACTTTTGCTTAAGAATTTAAAGGCCATATTTGTAATTCCTTTTCTCACATGACTGATAAAAAGTCCTGGATTCAAATCCCATCTTGGCTCTTTATTTCGTATGTGACCTCAGATCAATCACTTAGTGTCTCTGGGTCTCATATTCCTCATCTGTAAAATGAAGGGATTAGATTAGATGACCTCTAAGATCCCTTCTAACTAGAATGATGGACAGAAATCCTAAAATCCCCATCCTAAATGGGGAGATTACTTGGTAGCTTGAGGAGGTCACTTTTTCCTAGGTGGAAGATGCTACTGACCTGTACATATTTACTCCACCAATCTCTAAGCACCAACCCCCTCCCCCCAAAATATCATGCATTCCACACCAGTTAATCTTTGTTACTTTATTAATTTTAAGTCCAACATTGTTATGATATTGGTAAAAAGGCTAGTAAAATCCATTGTTTTGGGCAGCTACTATATATTAAATTTATTCAGAGAACATGAACTGGAAGGATACTAAGACAAGATTAAGTCCAATAGTTTCACCTTAGAATTGAAAAATGTGAAGACCAGTAAGGTCAAATCAGATCTGTTCTGAGAGTTCATGACTTTGCCTGAAGTCACCAAAACTAAAAAGTGTATACAAATTTACATCAATGGAGCTTCGTACCCTGCCCTACTCCTTCGCTTTTGGAAGTCTATTCAACATCAGCTTGTTCTAAAGTATTTCTATATGGTGAAGGTGTGAGGGTCCTACCCCCAACCCAAATTGGTCTGAAGGCACATTTTGCATTGCTTGCTCCAAGGACTAATATTGCTAGTAACAACTCTGGGTTAAATAACTTAGTCAATATAATGTAACTTCTGTGTGGCAGAACCAGGACCACAAATTAACTATCCTGATTCACTAACCAACATCCTTCCTATGCTTCAGTGACTAATGCCCCAAGTTCACCCCTATACTAATTTTGATACTTTTATATATACTTAGTTCTCATGGTGAAACCAATACAGATTATATCACCTTTCTGGTTTTTCAACCTATGTCACTCCTTGAAATGTTTTTCAGTGAATATTTCATAGTGAATCTATACAATGTACTTTCCTTTGGTTCTTTTAATATCAGGGGCAAACATGCAACTCTCAAGTTGTCCTTACTTTTCTGGTTATACAAGTCAAGTTGTCAATAAGCATTTTTTAAGAACCTACTATGTGCCAGGCCCTGTGCTAAGAGCTGGGAATACAAAAGAAGGCAAATATAGTCTCTATTCTCAAGGACCTCATACTCTAGCGGGGATGATGATGTATAAACAGCTCTGTACTAACAATATAAAATATTATATATACTATTATTATTACAGTATTATATATGGCTATATATAATTATATAATATAATAACAATATACTCTGTACTAACAATAACAGGATAAATTAGAGGTAACTAACAGAGGAAGGTATTAAGGGAGAATGGGGAAATGCTTTTGTAGAAGGTGAAATTTTAAAGAAACAAGGAAGTAGAGGGGTGGAACAAGAGTGGAACAATAGTCATGGGGAATAGTCAAAGAAAGATATTCTGAGTCAAGACAATTGTCAAGAAAGGAGTTGAAATGGAGAGGGAAACTGATCCAGGTGCTAATCCTTGAGAATGTAAGGGGAAGGACCTTTATATTAATAGATGACAGCCACTGGGATCTGAATTGGATGATAAATTTGGATAGAATGAACTTCAAAAAGAAGAGGTTGCTGAGTGATTGTTGCAGGAAGAAAATATGGAAATGGTAATGGGAAACAAGGAATATTCCTATACCTCTTCTGGGAGTAGTATGATAAAACTGTGAGAAGAACTACAAAGAGATCAATGTCATTGGATCATGGGGACATGACAGGGTGACATGAGGTAGTTTAAGGTATAAGAATACTGGAAAAATAGGAATGTGCCAGGTTACAAAGGGCTTTAAAAGCCAAAGAGAAAATTTTGTATTTGAACTGGCTCTAATGGTTTTTCCACCATTGTTCACACACATACACACACACAACCTCCCATCAGGACATCCCTTTATTTTCCGATTTTAAAGGGTAGGAATACAAAGGATTATACATTGTGAACAATTAGAGACATCAAAGATCACTTAATGGGAGCCTCTCATTTTAGAGAGAAGAAAACTAAAGCTAAGGAAAGGGAAGTGACTAAGTCAGGGTCAAAGGTAGCCAGAATTGGATTAGATCCCTCAGGGATCGGGAAAGGGTTGATCAAGAGTTATAGTTGTCTTCACTTGGCCTTGGGATGGGGCCTGGCTGAGCACCTAGGAAGGTAGGAGGTAGATGATCTTTGGTTTGGAGCCTGTCCAATCATCTGACTGTGAGAGATGTAGACCCCTGTCCCCTGGATCCATGTGGGCCCCAAGTCAGGGAGTAGTTGACCGCTAGAGCAGCCAGAACTCTCTTCAGTTTCTGTACTGAGTTCTGTCTCCAAGGGCTGTAAGCATTCACATGCTGTGAAGTGGGCTGACCCAGGGGGTTTTGGGGGAGTCTAGCTGCAAAAAAATACTCCCAACTGCAAGTGAGAATCCTGCTTTTGCATTATCTGAGCATAATCTATATCTTTCTGAGCTGGGAATTGCTGGGTGGAGGTCCTTGAGGAAATCTCGATATTTTCCTGCTTAAGCAGATCAAGGGGCATTTCCCCAGGGAGATCTAGGAAGGATAGAAGGCTACATCGTTTCACCAGATGGAGGTAGACAGGTTAAGCTCTGTCTTCATCTCATTTTCACAGGTTATCATCAGATACTTTATTTCCATTTTGGTGGCTAGCAGGATGGCAGCTCCTCTGTGATTGGTGGTGGCAGTGGGTATCCCCAAGGGTTGCTCCCCTCAATGACAGTAGCAAGGACTGCCTCCTGGTTCAGTATCAAGGTGCACTCATCTCAATTACACATAAAAATAACGTAGGTTGGGGCAACTAGGTGGCACAGTGAGTAGAGCACCAGCCCTGTGTAGCAGCAAGCACCCCAGCATCCCCAGGGTGTTTGCCAACACAGGTTCTTGAATCTGTTTTGACAAAGGAAAGCAACTCAAAATGGGTTAACAAGCTTACTTTAATCAGTCAGATATGTATCATTTACTTAGTTCAGGGGAAAGAGGTCAGCACCCCGAATTTCAAAGTATACGGGCAGAATTATCAAGAAAGAAACAGATCAAGTAGACAGCTTTCCAAACTGTCCAGCCATTACATCCATACCAAATCAACATCTGGGTTTTTCAAAGCCGGGGGCCTCTGGACAATGGCCTCCCAGAATCCATATCAAATCACAGAACACTTCTAAAAGTGAGCCCCAAAACAAAGCTACACATCAGGGCTTATATAGCCTTCTCCTGGCTCAGAGAATGTGGGGAAGGGAAGATCTTAAAAATTTACATTCCCATTACACCCTGGAGTCAGAAGGACCTGAGTTCAAATCTGACCTCAGACACTTAACACAAAAACTAGCTCTGTGACCTTGGGCAAGTCACTTAACCCCAATTGCCCTTTAAAAAAAAAAAGCAAGTGACCTAGGTTAGGGTTCCATTCATCACTACTACATCCCTTGTGGAGGGCAAGAGTTGTTTCTTTTTTTTTTCTACCTTTACTCTCTTTCATCCCCAATGCCCCTCCTAATCAAGATGCTTTAAGCAGTAGGTGCTTAATCAATGTTTGCTAAAGGAGTGAGCATGTGCAATGGGCTGCCAGAGCTCCCCTAATTGGAATTCTCTAAGGTAATGCTTGAGCACTGTAAGTGGGGCATACAAGGATGCTTGTTTGGCTACTGGATGAGCTGGATGGCTTCTTCTGTCCTTCCCAGCTCCAGAGGCTTGGAACCCTGAGAATGAATGAATGAATGAAGAAAATGGCAGTGATTGACAGAACTGCCAGAGAAGTTCTCAGGGTTCTTTGACAGGAGAGAGGTGGGGGGAGGGAGGAAGGGAGGGAGAGAGAGAGTGACAGAGAGAGAGAGAGACAGAGACAGAGAGAGACAGAGACAGAGACAGAGACAGAGAGACAGAGACAGAGACAGAGAGACAGAGACAGACAGAGAGAGAGAGAGACAGAGAGAGCAGATGGAAACAGGGGGAGAGGGAGAGATAGGGAGAGAGATTGTGAGAGAGGTATAGAGAGTGAGAGCTCACCTTTGGTTTTTGCTAGTAATATGTTCCAGCTTTCTGTTGAAACCACTGCAAGAGAGTGGAGATTTCTGAGACCAGTGTGTAGACAGAATCAGTCAAAATGACCTGAGGCAGAGTTGTGATGTAGAGTCCAGGAAGGGAGCTTTCTATTTGTCTGTCTTCAGCAGCAGGGTTGCTCCTGGCCACTGGACTCTTCCTCTATAGCTAGCAAAGTCCCACTGCCTCCTGTCCACCTGACTGAAGTGATGCCTGGGCTGCCTAAGAGTAAAACAATGTCCTATTTAATCCCCACTATCTCATCCTGATCTACCTTCATCTAGCCCTCAGATAACCTGCATCAGCCCCTTCCCTGTACCTGCTTAGGAATCCTCCCTAGCTTCCATGAGCTTCAATTTTGCTCCAATGTCTTCTTACAACTCCCAAGATTAAATCTAAATTCCTGTTGGGTTTTTAAAGCCTCTCCCAACCTGGTTACTTTCCAACTTTCTAGTCATTTTGCACTGCTCCTCCTTCCCTTAACACTGACTTTAACCATCCAACTGAAATGGCTTTCTTGAAGTTCCTCCCACAAGACGCTCCGTCTGAAGTTCCTCCCACAAGACGCTCCGTCTGAAGTTCCTCCCACAAGACGCTCTGTCTGAAGTTCCTCCCACAAGACGCTCCATCTCCCTCTTCAGAGCATTTTCACTGGCTATTGCCCATACCAGGCTCCTTCTCTTCTTCTCATCCTGTCATCCCTGGTTTTCTTCACATCTCAGCTAAAGTTTGACCTTCTTCTGTAAAATGTCTAAAAAGACATTTAGACCTCATCTTCGTTCTTTTGGTCTGAGATTATCTCCCATTTATCCTGTATATATTTTATCTGTATATAATTGTCTGCATTATGTTTCTCTCATTAGTCTCAGCTACTTGAGGTCGACTAGTTTGTTTTTGTTTTACTAGTTCTTAGCGCAATGCTTGGCACTTAGTAGACGCTTGATAAAATGCTTGTTCATTGACCTCATTTTTCAACTCAAATTGATCTTTCCAAGGTTACAAATGATTCCTTAGTCATCAGATGTGACCTTGGAAAATACTATTTCAAAATTTTAAAACTTCCCTTCATTTTAGACCTCTTCTTCTCATGCTGTTTCCATCTTCTGCTATACCACAGAGACCTAGCTTACCCCAGGTGACACTGCATCCCTGACGATCATTTCCAGCACTGTTTGAACCTCTTCTCATACTCCTTGGCACTAGTCCCAGAGAAGGTATAGGAATACTCCTTGCTAGAGAGTCGATTGATAATGATGCCTTTTGTTGTGAGCTCTCTCTTCTTCCCCTTTCTACAACTAAAACCCCCTTGATATCAATCACAATTCTATCCTTTATTCAGCCGCTGATGACTGATGAGAGAGCCCTCACCAGGGCCAAGTCCACTACAAGTGCCTTTGATAACATTCCCTCATATCTAATCTGGCTGATTACCCTTACAAACATGTCACTCTCTTGCTCTCTAATTTCCAGTCTCTCTTATGGCTTCCTTATATGCCACCTACAAGTACATTCAAAGTTGGGTGTGATATTGTGCATTTGCACACCATACTACTGGAAAGAGGCTAATGGTTTTCTTGAGCCTGGCAGTTCCAAGCTGCAGTGTAAACTAATTTAAGTATTCAAACTAAATCTGCCAGCAATTTGGTGAGCATCCAGGGGTAGGTAGTCAGTCACCAGATTGTCTAAGGAGGCAATCATCCTAGGTCAGAAATGGAGTAGGCCAAATTTCTCGAGGATCAGGCTCATGATTAGCAATTGTACTTCCTCCCTGGGTGAGATAGGGTAAAAAAAAATCCAATCGTCCCCATCCTTAAAAGCTCACCTCACTAGACTCTAGTCTTTGCTATTCCCTCAATCTATTGTCCTGTATCTCTCCTGCCTTTTCCAGACAAATCCTAGAAGACATCATCTATACTTGTTGTTTCTTCTTCTCCTCCTCTCAGTTCTCAATTCCTTGAAATCTGTCCTAGCATCTCATTTCTCAACTCAAATTGATCTTTCCAACGTTACAAAAGATTCCTTAGTCATCAAATTTAATAGTCTTTTCTCAATCTTCATCCTTATTGATTTCTCTACAACATTTGATATATTTATTTACCCTTCCCCCTGTATACTTTCTCCTCTCTGGGAAAGAGACACATTCTGTTCCTACCTTTCTTTCTTTTTTTTTTTTTTTAAAGCAATTGGGGTTAAGTAACTTGCTCAAGGTTACACGGCCAGTTATTTCTAGGTGTGGTGCTAAGTATCTGAGCCCTGATTCGATCCCCCAGGTCACACTGGGGCTGATGCTCTTATTTGCTGTGCTACCTGACTGCCCCTGTTCCTACCTTTCTGATCGCTCTTTCTTAATACCTTTGTAGGATCATCATCAGTACCACACTTCCTATCTGTGATTTCAACCTAAGACTTAGATCAAGTCTCCCTTATTTTTCTCTTTCTTTACCCTCTCACTTGATAATCTATCTTATCAGTTCCTCCAGGCTTCATTATAATTTTCTATGCAAATTACTTCTAGATTGATATATTCAGCCTAATCTCTTTTCAGAGCTAAAGTCTGATATCACAAATGCCTATTAAACATTCCAAACTGGGTATCCCATTGCACCCCAAGCTCTATAGGTCCAAAACAGAACTCATTATTTCCTCCCATAACACTCCTGTCTTCAGAAACTTTTCTGTAAAGGACACTTCTCTCCTTCCATTCATTCACATTAAAAACTTAGCGTTAACTTTAGTTTCTCATTCACATTTGTTCCACATCTTTCCATTTCTACCTACACCAACATTTCACATATTCCCCCTTCTCTTTATTCACACAGGGCTTCTTTAACTTATTCCACTTACTACCTCTTCACATTTTGGCAGTGTTGGTGTTGCTTGACTTGAGGGCATGCACAGTGGAAAAGTAGGCATGCTTTGTGTTCAGAGCCAAGGCTGCAGTGAAATTGCTTGATGAAACATGGATAAGTACTGCAGAAGCATCTCATATTCATTACACATTTAATTTTAAATTAATTTTTGGTCATTGTGCAATCAGAAATCTTTTACTTTTGACAAATTTTTTCCAACGCCTTATGGGATTGCAACACACAGTTTAAGAAGCACTGCTCTAGGGGCAATGAGGTGGCACAGTAAATACAGCACAGGCCCTGGAATCAGGAGGACTTGAGTTCAAATCCAGCCTCAGACACTTAACACTTACTATCTCTGTGACCTTGGGCAAGTCATTTAACCCCAATTGCCTTGCCTTCCCCCCTCCAAAAAGAAAAAAAAAAGAAGCACTGCTCTTCTAGATTCTAATCTTCTAGATTAGGTCCTCATCACCTTGCCCTTGGATTATTGCAATGGTCTATTAATTGATTTACCAGTCTCAAGTTTCTCTCCACTCCAATCCCCCTTCTGCATACCTGCCAAAGTAAATTTCCTAATATGCTTATAAGACCATTTTGCTTTCCTATTCAATAAATAGCACTGGCTCTCTATTATCTGTAGGAGAAAATATAAACTCCTGTTTTTCTTTTCATTTAAATTCCCTTGCTACCTAACCTCAAACTATCTTTCCAGTCTTATTATATGTATAGTTCTTCTTATTAGCACACTCTGTGATCCAACCAAATTGGTATTCTTACTGTTCTTTAAACTTGACACCTATCTTCCATCTTTGTGTCTTTGCATTGGCTGCTTACTATGCCTGGAATATACTCTCTCCTTTCCCTCTATGCTTAGAATTTCTAGTTTTTCTCCAAATTCCTTTTAAGTACCACCTTCCACATGAAGCTTTTCCTGATTTTCTTGCATGATAGTGCTTTCCATTCCCTCCACTGCAAAAAACAATTTAGGAATTATTTTGCATATTATATGTATATACACACACATATACATATGCACATACATACATGTGCATGTGTATATGTGTGTATCTCTATCTATCTATCTATCTATCTATCTATCTATCTATCTATCTATCTATCTATCTATCGCCTCTTTGAGGTCAGAAACGGTTGCATTTTTGTCTTTATATCCACAGGCTTAACATAGTGCCTGACACACAGTAGGAATTTAATAAATGCTTTATTGGTTGTTTCATTTTTATATCCTATGCATCCTTCCATTTCCTGTGAGTTGCTTAATTCTTTTTAAAAATGTTATAGAAAGAAGAATAAATCCAGTAGTCTTCGTTGTACCATAGATTTGGGGGGAGCAGATTCTACAGGGCTCAGAGAAGGGACAATATCATCCTATAGATTAAAATTCTCCTGGGAAAGTCAGATCTGGAGGAATGAGAATCTTCCAAGAATGAAAATCTAGAAGCACAAAGTAAGAATACTGATGAGGGATGGGGAAAGTTGTCTGAAAGAGACCAATGTGAATGCACAGGGAACTTACTATTTTAAAATTTATAACTCTGACACCTCATATAGTTCTTATATATAGTAAAATTTTAATTAATGATTGTTGGACCAGCATGTTGAACCAACTTTGATTTTTAAAAGAGATGAAAAGCATAGAAATGAGTATAGATGTTATAATTACTAAATTTACAGATGACACAATCTAGCAGGTATAATTAAAACATTGGAAAAGAGTTCAAAAAGATCTTGATATGTTAGAATAATTACCCTATTCTGATAAGATGAAATTTGGATAATATAAAGTTCTACATTTGGGTTCAAAAGCAAATTTTACAATTTCAAAGTGGTTATGTACAATTAGAGAGCAGTTTATCTGAAAAAGGATTTGACATTTTATTGATGGCAAGTGCAATGTGAGTCAACAATGATTTGGCAGCCAAAAAAATGTTAATGTAACATTAATATGTATTAAGAGATATATGGTTCCAAGGACTAGGGAGGCAGTTGTACTGTTTTACCTTGTAGGAACCAGATGAAATTTGGAGTGTTCTGATCAATCCTATGTGTCACATTTTAGGATGCTGGATAATGCCAAGAGTGCAATAGACAGGCTGATGAGGAGCCTTACGACCATATCCCAGGAGAATGAATTTGTAGAATTTAAGATGTTTAGTCTTAGAGAAGAAGCAAGTTAGGATCATCATGTGTGTTTATTTCAAAGGTAGTATGTACAACAGGATTAGACTTGTTTGGCTTGGCTCCACCAGCCAGTATTAGAAAGAAAAGTAAAAAATTTCAGAAAGGAAGATGTTGGCTTGTTGTAAACAAACATTTCCCAACAATTAGAACTGCCCCTAAGTAAAATAAACTTCATCTCAAGTAGCAGGCTTCCTTCCACTAGCAGTCTTCCAGTAAAAGCTAACCACTTACTTGGTGTAAAGTAAAGGACATTCTTGTCCAGATTGGATGAAATGGTCTCTCAGATGCCATCCAATTCTAAGATTCTGTTATTCTAGAATTGTCATTTGATTCTTCTAAGATAGTGGTGCTTCACCATTCATAACTTTTTCTTATTACCCAGAGCACCAATTACCCTGATGGTCTTTAGCAAGAAAAAGTAGTACATTTGGGATCATTTAAAGCACTGTTCAGTTTCTCAAATGTGTTCTAGCCTGGTCATCTCTTTCTATTTAATTTTAGACCATACTCCTGACCACCTAATTTACAGATTCCAATGGAATAACACCACAGACTCCCTATTTATCCTGAACAACATGACTCTTTCATCATATTAACATCAACTATCTGATTGGGGTGTATATATATATATATATATATATATATATATATATACATATATATATGTATATATGTATATCTTGAACAACTGTTTTTCAGGTTCTCTATGATAATTCAGTGGTGATTATGCCTGAGGCCTGCAACAGACAGGCTCTAACAAGTCATTAGTTGATATAAGAGGACTTTCTAGGTCTGTTTCCAAAGATGATTAGAGAAAAAGGAAAAGAATCTTTATGCTCTAAATAGCAGCTCTCTTTGTGGTGGCAAAGAACTGGAAATTGCAGAGATGCCCATCAACTGGGGAATGGCTGAACAAATTGTGGTATATGATTGTGCTGGAATACTACTGTGCTATAAGGAATGATGAGTTTGATGATCTTAGAAAAACATGGACAGTCTTGCATACAGTGCTGAAGAGCAAAATGGGCAGAACCAAGAGAACTTTGTATGTAGTAACAGCGGTACTGCTTAAGAACAACTTTGATTAACTAAGTCATTTTGATTATTACAAATACACAAATTAACTACAAAGGCCACACAAAGGAAGACACTATCTACAACCAAAGAAAGAATTGAGAAATAGAAGTATGTATAGAATGATTTTACACATACACACATACACATTTGTGTTTAATGGTAGCCATCTCTAAGGTGAGGGGGAAGGGAAGAAAGAAAAAAGGATGAAAAAAGAAATTTATATGATCACTTTATTACATATTTAAAAGGAATAGCAAGTTGCACATAATGAATTTACAGTTTCGTGTACAATCGCTTTTTAAAAAATTATGCTGTGTTATGTAAATGCTTCTTTTACTGCATAAATTAAAAATAAAATGAATACATTTTAAAAAGAAAAGGATTTCTAGAGAAATATGGACAATGACAATAAATTACGTTATATAGCAATTTAGATACAGAGCTAACACTAAAAAAGAAAATCAAATTTATCTAGCTCTTAATATGTACCAGGCACTTTGCTAAGTGCTTCACAATTATTTCATTTGATTCTCACAACAACCCTGGGAGGTAGGTGCTATTATTATCTCCATTTTTTTCAGATGAGGAAACTGAGGCAATAGAGGTCTTGCCCAGGGTCATATAGGTAGAAAGTGCCTGAGGTTGAATTTAATTTTATCTTCTCCTGCCTCCAGATCCTGGACTCTGTCCACTTCATCAGGTGCATGTAGCCAGTCCTGAACTTGGAGAAAAGTCAAGTGGCATTGATCTTCTGACCAGTCTGAAGGAATAAATGCCTAATTATGGAGATAGTTATAGGGCATTCCCTGTAACTTTACTCTTCTCCACCCTTGTCAATGTGAAGGCCCATGGTGGGTCACTAGAGCCCCCTTCAGGTTGAGGGAAAATATGACTTTGAATTGATTTCTTTGATTCTTTGTTTAAGCTATGTCCAGGATATTTATAATCCTCCTGTTTCTTCAGAATAGTGGGGAACCCTTCACAATCTATTCTTTTTAAAGATTTGTTATTATATGCAGCAGGCAAATATTCATCAGGAAATAAAATTTAGAAAGAAAAAACGAGAGCATTATAGTTGTCTGTCAGTTATCCTGGCTTTTCTCATAAAAACAGTGGCACTGAGGTCACATTCTGGCCTCCTTTTCTTTTGTTTTTCATGTAGATTTTCTGGAGTCGTGCATGCATATAGCATTTCAAGGGTTACAGAATATTGTCTTCACAATGCTCCAGTGTAGTTGGTGTTAGAAATATTACCATCTCCATTTTTTTCATGTGAGAAGAGTGAGGTTTAGAGAGGTCAATTTTCCTGAGATTGAATAGGTAGGAAATGTTCATAGGAAATGAACAGCCAGGGTCTGACCACAGGTTGATTTAAAATCCAAGGCTCTTTTCACTACACCAAAGCTACCTTTCACACTGCCTAAAGCTTATATTCCCTTTTTATGTTTCAAACTAAAGGTTGCTTCAATTCCCCTCCCTCTTTCCTTACCACCAGAAACTGAAGGTGACTACACAAGCTACAGGGTAGGACAATAGGTGTAAATTGGACCTGTACAGGCCCTAGCAGAAGTAATTTACATCTCAGAGGGTCACCGAGACAGGTAGTCTCCATATTAAGCTTTCCCCTGAAGGAAGAAATGGGGTTATCTTAGACCTTTTTTCCCCTGCACAGATAAACATTGAAATTAAAGTTTCAGTTGCATTTTCCTCTTAATTCTGGCTAGGTAAAGAAAGACAACAGAAAAAAAAAAGAAAAAAAGGAAAGGAAGAGACAAAAAGATGTATACTCATATGTTCTAATGATCTGATTTTAACTCTGTATACTAGAATCCCCTAAGGGAGAATCACTAAGACATATGAAGTAAAAGAACATTTCTAACTGAAGTCACATCTGATTTTATAGGCTATAAGAAGAAAGCAAAAACAAATTATTAAAATATTTTAAGAAATATTCATTTTAAAGTACATGACTTTATGACTCCTTTTAGGGTTTTCTTGGCAAAGATACCAGAGTACTTTGCCATTCCCTTCTCCAGCTCATTTTACATCAAGGAAACTGAGGCAAACAGGGTTGCATGACTTGCCCAGGGTCACACAGTTAATAAGATTCTGAGGTCAAATTTGAACTCAAGTCTTCTTGATTCTAGATCAGTTTTACATATACTGCACCACCTAGCTGTTAATTATAGAGGTAAGCAAACTATAAAAATAGGGATAAACAAACAAAAAAAAGTAGCTATTTAAAAAAGTATAAAATCAAATACTCTGGCCAGTGAAATGAGATGATGAGCCAGAGGAGAAAGAGAATAAATTTGGGCCAAGTGGAATTTAAAAAAAGACTTAGTCCACTTTTAATGAAAGCAATCATCCTTACAAAAATCCCAAAACTTGAAAGGGGAAGAAGGAAATTGATGGAGTAAGCCAAAGCCAGGTTTCCCAGAGGTCTCTGTGAACAATGTCCATTTTCAAGGTTCTTATTATAGTTCCCTCCTCTGATATAACCTAAATTCACCAAAAATACCTGGCTTTTCCCTGAAGCTAAACTTACAGTGGCAACCCATATGTCTTGTGCAACTTCTCTTCCAACAAGAAAACAGGAGTGTTAAAGGCATTAATTGAGTATTGATTCTCTGGGCAATTTTACTTGGAGTAATCTCAAATGCCTTGAGCCCTAATTCTTTTTATTTTCCCCTTTCTCACATTGAATGGGGGAAAAAATAAAAATTGTCGCAGGTTTTATCATGGTCTTTGATGGAAGAGGTTGGGGAATTTCTCCCTTGTGAACTATGACTCATTTAGAATTTCAATATGATCATTTTAACAGCAACTGCAGGGAAACGTTAAGTCGGGGAGATGGTTTTTATTCTGGGCTGCTATATACATCATATATCTCTCCACTCAAAAAGATGCAAAAACTGATTTGGTATTTGGTTTTATCTATTCACAGATGTTTGTGTATGTGTGAATAGGAGAAGAGAGTGTTGTAAATATTGAGAGATTCACATTGGGAGATCAAAAAAGCCAAAGAAAAATATCTATTTCCCGAATCACTTAGAACCCAGCTCACTCAGGAGGCACTTAAAATATTCAGGAAGAATCTTTACCAAAAACTTCCTTTTCTTATACACTTATGTGGCAACCAGGGACAGAGCACTGTGCCTTTCTACTCCAGTGAGTAAATGTTTTTCCATTAGGAGAAATAGATCTTCATATTGGGAATTCACTGCATGCCTGGGAGTATCAGGCAAATTGGGGGAGAGCAGGCAGCTAATTGTAATAAAGTGGAATCTAAGAGAAAAGGATGGTTTTGGTCAACTATCTGAGTGAAACTGTAGTTTTTATCTGAAGTGTGGAGATAATTAGCATCATGCAAAACTTAGGTATGAATTCTTAGAAACAAACACAATTGAAATGCCTTAGGATTATATTTAACAGTTAGTACTTATCTCATTTGATCCTCACAACAACCCTGAGAGGTAGGTGCTATTATTATATCCATTATACAGATGAGGAAACTTGAGACTGAGAGGTGATACGGCTTCCCAGGGGTCACATAGCAAGTAGGTGTCTGAGGCAGAATTTGAACTTAAGTCTTCCCAACTTCAGGTCCACCGTTCTAACCATTGTGCCACCGTATGTACCAATATAATATAAATTTTTTTTTTTCTGGAATTGTTACTGGCATTTTAAGCAGCCTTGGCTTTGCAAATGACCAGTAGATTACTAAACATTTCATATTAACATGCTTAATTTTTAAATTTAGCCTTCCAGCTTACAGAAGAAATATATTTATATGCATACATTTATATATATGCACTTATGTGTATATATTTACACAAAAATATACACATGTCTATATGCATATATACATATAGTAGCTATATTTTTACATATATGTATATATGAGTGTAATGCGAATGTAAATTTTAAAGATCTTCCCTGCCCCTAGGCTAA
>NW_027187419.1:56343681-56577404 GCF_028583685.1 Petaurus breviceps papuanus | reverse complement strand
GTGGTAGCTGCAAACCCTGAGGACGCTTGGGGTGCTTGCTGCTACAATGAGATACACATGTCTGCATAAATGTTTGTGTATATATGTGTATAAATATCTATATGTATCTATCAATCACCTTTCATATGGATTGCTGCAAGAAACTTCTGGTTTTTCTGTCTCAAATTTCTGCTCACTTCAAACCATCCTCCATTAAGGTATTATGGTGATTTTTCTAACACAGAGACATTATACCATGTCACTTTAGCTTCTCCAACTAGTCAATCCATTCAAATGACCTCCTTTACATCCAAGATCCAATATAAAGTCCTTTGTCTTCCATTTAGAACTCTTACAATCTTGGTACCCTTCTGCTTTTCCTGTCTTTGTACACTTTCTTTCACCAATTCTATATTCAAGTAACACTGGCCTACTTGTGATTATTCAGAAATGACATCTGATTTCCATTCTCCCATGACTGGAATGCTCTGCTCCCTAACTTCTGCCTCTTTGCCCTTCTCCCTTCAAGACTCAGCTTCTATTTCACCTTGAGCAGGAAACATTTCCACTTACTCTGCATATTACTTGTATGTAAATAATTATGTTGATGTTGTCTCACCTACCACAGTGTAAACTCCTTTATAACAAAGGCTATTTTGCTTTCTCTTTGTATCTCCAGCACTTAGTGCAGTGACTGACATATGTTAGGCACTAAATTAATGCTGCCGGTTGTTGAATGTTTGTTGGAGTTTTTTCTTATATTGATGGCATTTCCTACTGATTCATCCTCCATCCCCACCCCAAATGAATTCTCATTTGTAATAATGAAGGGCATTTAAGCAAAACAAATTAACACATTGACCATGTCTGACAACATATAGCTGGCTCATCCTGACCTGCTCATCCGTAACCCTTCTCTCCAGGAGAGATCTGGGGAATATTTTACTAGACATCCTCTGAAGGAATGATCACTACGTTAATCAGAATTCTGATGTATTTTTTTTTCCTTTACATGATTGGGATTATTGCATAAATTATACTTCTGTTTTTAAGCTAGGATTGTTGTCAGTTGCTTTTCCTAAAGACTCAAATCTGATTTGATATACTTAAATGCTTATTATAGTAATAATATTATGAAACATTTTTCCCCTCAGGGGAATTGCCACAAAGTGAACCTTCATATATTTCTACATGACGTCCAAACTATTTGGTAGAAAAAGTAAAAAATTCAGCTAAACAAGCTTTTTGATATCCATGTAGATCAGGAAAAAATCCCCCTTCCAAAATACCTCCTTCTCCCTAACTTGCAACCCTGAAAAAACAAAACAGAATAGAATTCAGTTTGTTTCAGTTGTATTCATAGACACGTCTAATTAAATCTGGCTTTGAAATAAATAATAAAATGAAAGATGATTATGGGCTTAATTAAAATGAGAGGAAACAGTGAATCAGTTGATTTTCATTAAGAGGCAGTTAGTGTTCTCATGTTTCTTAGATCATTCTTCTCTTTTTCCTAGGAAGTGTTTTCAGTATACAAATGATTGATATGATGTTATAGAAAGCTTTTAATTGGGTATCCTGGATGTTAATTATCTCTCAGGCCCTGAGACAAATCATTGTTTAAAGGATTTTAAATCCCTGTTGTGCCTTGAATACAGACAAGACAGAATGATATAGTGGAATGAGAGCTGAGTTTGGAGTCAAAAGAGCTGGGTGTGAATCCTGACTCTCATACTCGCTACCTGTGTAATCCTAGACAAGGCATTTGGTATACCTGGACCTTAGTTTTCTCACTTGTAAAATAAGACAATTGGAGTATAGACTCCCCCCCCAACAAAAGTTTCATGCAAGCCCTAATTCTATGTTCCTACAAATTCCCATTTTCAGAGAAGCCCTGGGTATATCTCCTTTCTGTTTTTGTGACTTTCATCTTTCCCTGTAAATATAGAAATTTGATAACCGAGATTTTCTTATGTTTTCCTCACTCTAAATTGCAGCTTTTCAATGTGCCCTGTATATCTCTTTTAACTTTTTAAATAAACTTGTGTCACTAAGAAGTAAAGCAAGAGCAACTGAAAAATATATCATTTGAATGCTGTTCTCCTTATATACATCTTCCCTGAGAGAAGAAATGCTTTTAGCCACTAATGGGAATTTTATTCCTAGAGGTAATTTGAAGTTCCCTTGAGTGGAGGAGTACTGGACCATGGCCATGATCTGTGATATAAAAATCCCAGTGGGTATTCCAAACATGCTTATTAATATAAAAAAAAAAAAAACATTTATCTGTTGGTGTAACTATCAGCTTCCTGGGATAGCTAATGTTTTATTTTATTTTTGTTGTTTTGTTTTCTTTTGTCTAAGGCTTATTTGGCTAATGGAAATCTGTCTACATAGAACTTGCCGAGTTTTCTATTTATGGGGTATATTGAGGTTAAGACTCTCTAGTTGCTCACTTGGATAAGCCTGTTGGGAGTAGTCTTGATCCCAGTTGACTTTAATGATTCTAAGAAAATATGCTGACATGTCAGTATTTCTGTCTTTCTAGATATGAATAGAGGATGAAAAAGCAGAGAGAACATTAGACTATAAATACTGCCCTCCAGGTACAGCTCACATTGTTGAATTCAAGGTTTAGTATTTAGCATTTATTGTGCAGGGAATTCTATACTGCATGTAGTATAAATAAGTTGAAGTAGAAGGATTTTAATCAAAATGCATTTTTAATTTGGAATTTTGTAGACATTAATTTACATACACACACATATATGTATTTGTTCAATTGTTTCAGTCATGTCTGACTCTTCATGACCCTATTTGAGGTATTCTTGGCAAAGATAAAAGATACTGGAGTGGTTTGTCATTTCTTTCTCCAGATCATCTTACAGATGAAGAACTGAGGAAAACAGGGTTAAGTGATTTGTCCAGAGTCACACAGCCAGTAAGCTTCTGAGGCTAGATTTGGATTCATGAAGATGAGTCTTCCTGACTCCATACCTGGCACTTTATCCATTATACCACCTTAGAGTACATGTATTTTCTCTTTGTGTGTGTGTGTGTATCTCACATATGATATATATATATATATATATATATTCACACATATGTTTATTTTACAGCAGTGAATTCCATTACAATCATATCCCTCAATTTCAAAGGTGACTTTAGCAATAGGAATGTATGATTACATATTGATATAAGAATTCAATGAAAAAATAAATATTGTGTATGTGAAGAAATTTATTCAAGTGAGTTATCTCTCCACTCTACTTTATTACCAGGAGATCCTTTTCATTATAGATTATATATATGGTCATGTTTCATGACATGTCACAGACTGTATTCAAGTATCACAAATAATATCTAGATTTCTCAGAATAATCTCAAAGAAAAACTAATTTAATTCCATTTAAACTTAGTATTTATATATATAATTATAAATGTCACGTTGGATTTGCTCCACTTTTCCATCTAGCATATTCCTTCGCAGCACAAATACAAAATTTAGCATAGCATAGAAAAGATGTTTGGTATTACATATAAAAATGGAATGGTGCTAAATGATCAGAAATTGATGAATGGATGAATACAAAATCATGTATGAATTATTTGCTGTGTGCAAGCATTGTACTAAGCACTGGGATAAAAAAAACAATAAAACAAAACAAAACAAAAAAGCAAACAAAACCCTGCAAGAAGAGGTAGTAAGAGATATCCCATTTAAAATAACTCTAGACAGTATAAAATACCTGTGACTATCTGCCAAAACAAACCCATGACGTAAATAAACAAAATTAAAAAAATCTTTTTATATAAATCAAATCAGATTTAAATAATTGGAGAACCATTCATTGTTCATGGTAGGAAGGGCCAATATAATAAAAATGAAAATTTTACCCAATGAATTTATACATTTGATGTCATATCAATTAAATTAAAAAAATATTTTACTGAATTAGAAAAAATAATAATAAAATTTCCTTGAAAAAAACAAAAAAAATCAAAAATATCAAAGGGACTAATGAAAAAATGTGAAGGAAGGAGGTTTAGCCATGCTAGATCTTAAACTATATTATAAGGCAGTAATTATCAAAACTATCTGGAACTGGCTAAGAAATAGAAAGGTAGTCATACAATTTATAGCCACAAATAGATATAACAACCTTGCATTTGAAAAGTATGAAGACAACATTTTGGGAAAAGAATTCATTATTTGGTAGAAATTGTTGAGAAAACTGGAAAGCAGTATGGGGAAAACTGGGCAGAGATCAATGTGTTACACCATTTAGCAAACTAAGGTCAAAATGAATACATGACCTAGATATAAAGAGAGACATTAGAAGAAAATTTGAAGAACATGGAGCATATTATTTATCAGACTTATGAACAGGTGAATAATTTATGAATAAACTAGAGATAGAGAGCATAATGAGCTATACAATGGATAATTTTGATTACAATAAATTAAAAAATGTTTTTGTACAAATAAAACAAACAGTTGAGATCAGAAGGAAAACAGAAAAGTTGGGGGAAAATTTATAGATAGTTTCTCAGATAAGTCTCATATTTCAGTAACATAAGGAAATTTGTCATTTCCTGAATACAAATTATTCTCCAATTGATAAATGGTCAAGGATATGAACAGGCATTTTTCCAATGAAGAAATCAAAACAATTTATAATCAAATGAAAAAATGTTCTAAATCATTATTGCTCAGAGAAATCAAATTAAACTTTCCTTGAGATATCATTTTATGCCTATCAAATTGGCTAAAATGATTGAAGGGAAAAGCAACAAATGTTGGAGGGAATATAGAAAAAATTGGGACACCAATTCATTGCTGGTAGAATTGTGAACTGATCCAACCATTCTGGAGAGCAATTTGGAATTATGCCCACAAGGCTATTAAACTGTCTATATATACCCCTTGACCCAGAAATACCACTACTAGGTCTATTTTCACAGATGATTAGGGGAAGAGGAAAAGAACCTATATATTCTAAAATATTTTATAGCAGTTCTTTTTGTAATGTCAAAGAACTGGAAATTTCAGGGATATCCATCAATTGGGGATTGTCTCAACAAGTTGAGGTATATGATTATGATGGATAACTACTGTGCTATAAGAAATGATGAGCTCGATGATGTTAGAAAAAAACATCGATAGACTTGCATGAAGGAATGAAGAATGAAATGAGTAGAGCCAACAGAACATTGCATATAGTAATGACAATACTTTTTTAAGAACAACTTTGAATAACTAAATCATTTGGACTATTATAAATACCCAAATTAACTACAAAGGACATATGAAGGAAGACACTATCTGCATCCAGAGAAAGAGTTGATAAATAGAAGTATGTACACAATTATTTTACATACATTCATATATGTGTGTTTACACATATACATATAAACATACATACATGCCTTTACATGCTATTGTGTTCAATAGCAGCCATCTTTAGAGTACAGACAGGGGAAGTCAGGGAAGAAAAAAGGAAAAAGAAAAAAAGAAATTTACAAGATAACTTTGTTATATTTTTAAAAGGAATAGCAAGTTGTACATAATATATTTGCAGTTCCATGTGCAATAATTTTTTTTATTATACTGTGTTATAAAAATGTTTGTTTTATTCCATAAATTAATTTTTTTAAAAAAGCAAAAACAGTCCTTACCCTCATGGAGCTTACATTCTCATGGGGTGATACACTTATCTCAAAAATGATAAACCTAACACAGAAATGATTGTGGCAAATATGGTGCAAGTTCCAAGTGAGTGGGACAGGTGAAAACTTCTTAGCCTATATCCTAAAATCTGGTAAGTTTTCTTGTGGGAACAGGCCTGAGTTTCTGTTTCACCCTTCCACCTTCTTTACTTCTGCCACATCAGCATTAAGCCCTTTAAGAATCTCTTAGGACCCTTCCCTCTTCTTCACTTTAGCATTTGCTAAATAAGGATATGTACACTTGGATTGGCTATATCCTGTTTCCTCATTCTTTTGTCTTTTTTTTGTGCTCAGATTGTAAGACTTCCTCCCAGCCAATGGGAGCAAGGACTAGTGGTGGGAGGTGGCTTCAGTGCATTAGGGTATTAAGCCTTGCTTTGTCTTCTGTAACATGCCTCATTCCACTGGTTTGCACTGGTGGAAGGGATGCCCTCTTCTCACGATAACTGAAATAAAGTTTCCTGTTCATCCCTTGGACACCTCTGATTTTTAATTTTTGGGTAAGTGGTTTTCTGACCCACATACAAAGAGATGCCAAAGGTCAGTAGATTGACAAGTCCTGTCAAGGAACAATAGCAGTTTTGACTTGATTGTTGTTTCAGAATTGGAAACTGGATAGAGGGGAGGAAAAGGAATGTGGGAGGTGCAAATGAAATGACAAAATGACTGGCAAAGAGATGACCAGTGAGTAATGGTAGCAGCAAGCACCCTAGCATACCCAGGGTAGCTGCCAACACAGGTTCTTAGATCTGCTTTTCTAAAGGAAAGCAACTCAAAATGGGTTAGCAATCTTGCTCTAATCAAACATATGTCATTTACCTAGTTCAGGGGGAAAAAGTCAGCGCCCAGAACTTCAGATAATACAAACAAGTTATAAGCAAAAGTTACAAGCAGACAGAGAAACAGATCAAACAGACAGGCTTCCAGCTGTCTGACCATTACATCTATACCTAGTCAATTACCAGAGAGGGAAGCACCAACATCTGGGTTTTCAAAGACAGGGGGCTCAACGGCTGCCCAGAGTCTCATCTGGTCAAATCACACAACTCTTCTCAAAGTGAGCCCCAAAACAAAATATTACATGAGAGTATATATAGCCTTCTCCTGGCTCAGATAGTGTTACAACCCTCTTGACCTACTGCCCAATCACAAAGTACCAAGGTGTGGTCATTCCTGAAAACAAGCTTCCTGCTTCAGGAAGTATACATTCAGCCTATTAGGGGGCAGAGTATATTTTCAAATCAAGGAAGGTTCTCAGAATCACTTAAGCCTATCAAAGGTCCTAGGGGAAGGGAAGAGCTTAAATTCCCATTCCCATAACAGTAATGTGAAGCAAGGTTAGAGATGGCCTGCCCTAATACAAGGAAGTATGCAGAACACTCACCAACTCTGAGCAAGGCCTTCAGGTAGGGGTTTAGGAGATGAAAGAGTTGAATCTTTTCAGGATGTTGTTTGTAGGAAGCTGGTAAGGAGATACTGAGGAGTAAGTGAAAGTGATGTGATGATATTTGTAGGTTTTTTTTTCTAATTTAAGTAGTGTTAGAAGTGTATACACAAAGATTAAAACTACTTTCAGTTTCTAAGACAAAAATATATTTAAAGCAGTAGATATGAAACATTGCTTTGTGATAAATATTGACCACATCCATGGGTTAAATCAACAGAAATCTTTTGGAGTCATTTTGAAGTATGTGTGTGTGACTTATTGTGAATCATACAGCTTACGACCAGAGCACAAGACAAATTCAGCTAAATATTTACTAATTACCAACTATGTGTAAGACATTATATTAGACAGACAAAGAAAAAAGCAAAACAGTTTCTGAACTTAAGAAGTCTACATCTTTGGGGTGGCTAGATGGCACAGTGAATAAAACACAGCCCTGGAGTCAGGAGGACCTGAGTTCAAATCTGGCTTCAGACACTTAACATTTACTAGCTGTATGACTTTGGGCAAGTCACTTAACCCCAATTGCCCTGCCTTCCCCCCTCCAAAAAAAAAGAAGCTTACATCCTATATATAAAAGAGTAAGTAAATTTCTTTCAACTCCCCTGGCTACTACCACTAACTTCATACAGCCTGCATACTCTGGAGTTTCATTTAGCTGTATGGAAGGGGTGGTGTAGATACTGGCTGAAGCACTAATCTCTTTACTGATCTATTTATTAAGGGAGACACTGGGCTCCAGAAGCCCAGTTAGGAGACTATTGTAGGTATCTAAGAAAGAGATGATAAGTGCCTGAACTAGAATGGCAGCAGTGAGAAGGGAGAGGAGAAGAGATGCAAAAAATATCATGGAGAGATATCAACAGAACTTGGCAATTTATGGGATATTGAGATGTGAGGGAGAGGGAAGGGTAGATGATGACTGAGGATGTTAACCTGTGTGACTGGCCTAGCAACAGTAGTAATTAGGAGGAAGGTCAAGTTTAGAGGAAAGACAATACATTGCTTTTGGTTATATTGAATTTCAAGTGAAAGCATTAACACAAGATTGACGCATTTAAAATGAAAAAAGTTTTCATTTCCATATGGATTAGGTTCTATGACAATTGTTAGTAAAATATAGTGGGTAACAAAATAGATTTTATCATTAAATATTTGGATTCATTAGGTAATAGTTCAAAGGGCTTTTTAGAAAAAAAATAATTTCCTGACACATTAATCAGAAAAGACTTTTAATTGTGCCCACTTTTGTGATTATGAGATTTATTGTTTTGGGAATTAAGACATAAAAGAGAAATTCCTTAGATTCATCTATTAATTGAACACACAATCATTTGGGATTATATGATATGTAATACTACAAGGTAGCACTGAGAGTTAGTATCTCTGAGTTTACCGGTTATAGTATTACTCAAAAATGCTTAAGTATTAAAAATTGTCCAGGCTTACATAGGCTTTTATAGTTTTGAAAGCACTTTAACCACATTATCCATGTGAAGCAAATAGCTTAAATATTAGTATTCTAATTTTATAGATAATGAAACTAAAATTCAAAGAGGTTATGAATTGCTCCCATGATCATATAACTTGTAAGCATAAATGCCAGAACTTGATCTCATGTCTTCTGATTCCAAATTCAGTTTTTTCTGCTGTCCCATGACACATATTAAGTAAAATTATTAGATCACTGAGCAGGGAGAAATATATTATTTTGAACATTTAATTGTCTGGGTCTATTAGGGAACTTTGTAGCACACTGAAAATGCCAATATACAAAATACATAATTATATAAGATCCAGAAATCTGAAACAATTTTTATTTTCCTCAGGGAGTGTAGAAATCCTAACTTAATTAGTAAGTATAATTCTTTGTCCATATTCTCATGCCATAATTATAGTAGTAAAATCCTCCACAAAATCCCACTCAAACATGTTATCATGGTGTGAAGCCATCACTGTTGTCAAAGACCAGGCCTACATAACGAATGTAAGCTTAGGCAGATTGCACCTTGCTAGAAAGCTTTTAAAAGCATGGGGTCAGCAACAGACAATGTTGACTTAGACTGAATAAAAAGACTGGTCATTCACTGATGAATTCTTGACTTTGAGACCACAAATAGGTCTAGACTGTGTCTTCAAAGGCCATGCTTCAAGACCCTTTTTTTAAGATGGGAAATAGAGGCCCAAAAAGATTAAGCAATTTGACCAAAGTCACATGTGTAGTAAGGATGAGAGGCAGGATTTAATTCTATATCCTCTTACACCAGAGCCAATTCTATTTTTACAGTACCTTGATGCCTCCTTAGTCTCATGCCTGAATATCATGAATACTTTCTTTAATAAAGTAGTTGAGAAGCATTGAGCATGGTCAGCAACAAATAAAATCACAAAAAACTACGTCTGTCAAATAAGTTGCCTGTTGAGAAAAAGACCACTGACTTCTTAGAGTAATGATAAGAGTAGTTGATATTTATATAATGTTTTAACATTTTCAAAATCTTGAACATAAGTTAACCATATTAAACATTATTACAACTGTGAGAGGAAGGTTCTATATGTATTTTTATTTACATTTGTTAGATAAGGACATTGAAACTTAAAGAGGTTAAGGTCAAAATATTGTCTTAAAGAAAGGATATCAATGGAGTTCTTCCACACAACCAATCCATTGCTCTATTGAGGACATTATGATACCTTAATGGAAAAGATAACAATGAATGTCAAATTAAAAGTAAAAAACAAAAAAGACAAGGTATAGCACATATATATATATATACATATATATATATATAATTTTACATACTCTTGATGCTAAAATTAAAAAAAAACAATTGATGTAAGAACAGATATGCTATAGACTATCGCTATTTCTGAAACAATTTTAACCAATGCCAATCAAGGACCACAAAGAAGTGATCAAAAGAACCCAGAACCTAACTTACCTAAGACAATGCTTATCTCCTTGACAGGTTGATAAATATGACTGCCGAAAAAAAAATGAGTAAAAATATAAATTTGCCTATAAGATCATACAGAAGAAGGTGGTGAAAGAATATGGCCAGTTTTACTTCATAAAACTGCAAAGTAGTAGAGGGACAAATGTAAGTTTGCAGAAAATATTGCAAGAGGCCCAACTAGGTCAAGTAATCCTCAGGACATTTCACTATGTAGGTAGGAGGAAGACAGTAAAGAAGAAAGTAAAAAGGAAACTCTAAAGTATTTTAAAAGAAACATCTTTTATACATAATAAGAATGGAACTTCAACATTTGACCTGTGACATCACAGTCCCCAGTGAGCTACATGAGGAAGTAGAGAAGGCAATCAAGATGACAATGATGAGAACAGCAACTGGAATAAATCAAATGGCACAGAAGTCCATGTTGGAGATGACATAATTGTGAGAACACTGAAGGGCATCTGAAAGATAGAAAGACATTAAAGACTTGAAAGAAGTTATTGGACATACCAACACTAAAAAAAAGTCAAATGAGAACATATTACTAACTTCTTCACGTTTCCTCATGTCTGCAAAATTTCTGTAAGAATAATCTATATAATTCATCAAGGGTATTATAACAGCATGCACCCTAGCACAACCAGCATGGCCTGCTAGCACAGGTTCTTTCATCTGCTTTTCTAGGAAAGACTGCTCAAAAAGGGGTTAATAATGCTACTTTTAATTACATTCACTAGTTCAAGGGAAAGGTCAGCACCCTGGAGAAAATACAGAAAAATTAGCATAAAGACCAACAGACAGGGCTCTGAGTGCCTGAATCAAAGCAATATTGCTATACACTTTACATACACCACTGGATTGAGAAAGCCCTTACATCTGAGTTGTGGTGGGAGGGTGGGGAGGCAAGGGGGTCATAACAACCAGGAAATCAAAAGATCCTTCTCACAAGCAAACCCCCAAAGCAAAATACCAATGCAGAGTATATATACCCTTCTCAGAGCCAGAAGGCATTACATGACTCAATGCCTAATCAACTTAGTACCAAAAAGGGTGGAAGCCTTCCTAGAAGCAATCCTCCCACTTAAGCCAGCTCCTCCTTAGGCAAGTCCTTTCCACAATGGGGCCCTGTGAGGCCTATTAATGTATGGGGAAGATCTTATTATCCTATTAACATTACAGGTATCATGAATGAAAGTATGAGAAAAGATTAGGCAAGATTTCATAAATAATGTTGTATGGCAAACACTGTATAGTTATATTGATTTAAATGTGCAAAAGACAGGTGGCTAGGTGGCACAGTGAATAGAGCACTGGCCCTGGAGTCAAGAGGACCTGAGTTCAAATCTGGCCTCAGACACTTTTGACACACTTACTAGCCATGTGACTTTAGGCAAGTCACTTAATCCCAATTGCCCTCCAAAAACAAAAAACCCAGCAAAAAAATAAATAAATGTGCAAAAGATACTGGAATTTATTATGCTTTTTATTAACCATAAAAATATTTGCTTTAGTATGACAAAATGCTACCTAATATTCTTTCCTTCAATAAGATGTCTCTCGTGCATGAGTCAAAATCATACAAGTTTCCTCTGAAAGATATAAAAACAGAGATGACTATTTAATGATAGATTATGGTTATCAGACAGGCATAAAATGGGGAGACATGCTGACTGAATGTGTTTCTCATGAAGCATATTAGGAGAAAATACTAAATTAAGATGGATAAACTATATGGCTAGGTTACTATTGATGTAAGTTTAAATAATTCAAACTTATATTTGGTATGAATTATAAAATGATGCCAGCTTGCATTTGTTGGGAGTCAAAATCCAATTAATGTAACACATGTGAGCTAGCTCAGCGTTTTAACATGTTACCATGTTGTCAATCTATACTTGCTTATGGATGTAATATGCTGCTGCATACCATATTACCAAGTCATGCTAATTAAAAAAAACAAACTATTAACAAAATGGACAAAATGAAGAATACTTCAGATGGAAACACTGCCAGTGTGGAAAACGAGGCTTGTTATTACATTAGAACAAAGATTTGATGAAATGGCATGAACACAGTCTTAGTAGCCTTTAAGTAAGATCAGATGTTGACATACCTCTATGGTACAGAATATTATCAAACATGCAGGTGAAATAAAAGGAAAAGACAGAGCTGCATCAGGTTTTGTGATTTATAAACTATAAGGAGCAGAAGTATTATAATGGTAGAAATAGAACTCCTTTTAGCTATGTGAATTAAAGAAACTTTGGATAAAGAATGAGGTAGACTCAGACCTGAAAAATAGATTGACTTGAGAAAATCATATGGTATTTTGAAGAACTCTAATCTTCATCCAGAACAAAAGACCTGTCTTTTTAATATTATTCTTCTAGGTAAAGCTGTGTGGCTGTAATGCTCTGAATAATTAAAATGGAAGGTAGAATAACCTTGACAATAAAGGGGTTCATAGTGGTGTGAGTTTATTTTCAATAAATGTTTGAACAGGTGAGGTGGAAAAGAACGTGGATTTGACAACTAATGATAATAAGGGACAATCAAGGAACAGTCTTCAAACTCCTTTGGTCTCCATGCAATGTCAACAATCTAGAGAATGCCCTTAAGTTTGTTGGTTGGATCTTTTTTCTAGGGAATTCACAGGAGGCCTTTGACAAGTTACAGGATAAAAAGTTGAAAACAGGTTGTAATCTGCATCATTAATATCATATCAATGAGGTCTTTAAAGTACTTTTAAGTACTAATAGTAATAATAATAAATCTCATATTTATCTAGCTGATTACAGTTTAAAAAGCCCTTTCCTTACAACAATCTTGTTCAAGTGCTATTATCCTTCTTTTAAAAATGAAGCAACTAGGTTTCAAAAAGGTTGTGATTTACATTCATAATCTTAGCTGGTCAATAGCAGAGTCAAGACTCCAACTCTGTGCATCTGACTCCAAGTTCAAGGCTCTAGTACAGTAGACTCTTAAAACATTTTTGATTTTTCAAACCATCAGTAAAAATAAAAAAGTACTTACACCCTCCCCCATATGTGATGTATAAATTATATGCTCACAACTAACATAATGGTGTAATATAGTACAAACATATGTATATATACATATATACATATTTACATACATAGACACACATATATACACACCACCATGGTGCTACTATAGTAATACATATTACTATATAGGAAAAGCTAGATGGCCCAGTTGGCAGAGCACTGGCCTGGAGTCAGAAAGATCTGAGTTCCAATGTGGCCTCAGATACTTACTAGCTATATAACCTTGGACAAATCATTTAACCCTGTTTGCCTCAGTTTCTAATCTGTTGTAATGGCAATGAAATTTGAAGATTCCTTTGTATTGGAAAGCTGACAGGTACTTAGTATCTAGTTTCAAATTAAGCCTCTGTAAAGAAACAGGAGGTATGAACCCCTGTTGCTGATGTAACAGGAAGGAGCTATACATCAGGTCAAGATGAAAAAACCTCTCCATGGATACTGAGTAGTGACTGATAAAATTGTAACTTACTTGTGACCTAGGGGTGGATGGCCTGTGTATTTTCCACTAACTCTTAAGAGATTACTGAGTAGAGACTGATATTGTAATTTAATTGCACCCCATAGATGGAAAACTTTGACTATTATACTTTGTGTCCCTTAAGGAGGCCTTGCCTCCTTAAGGATGAGTGAGTTGAGGATTAAGGAGGCTCTCTTTCTTAAAACTGATTGAATGAAGGATTTAAATAAATGATCATTTGTCTAAATGAATGCACCTTGTTTAAAAGAGAACCACTCAATGATCCAATTACTAAGTGATTGAGTGACTAAATGAATGTATTTTTTTTTTCAAAATTATGTGGCCATTTTAGTGATAAGTTGTTGAGTTGTGACACGATGATTGCTGTATTTTTATTTTCTGTGATAAGTTGTATCATTGTGAATGCTGTATGTTGATTTTCTGTGAATGTTTTGCTCTGTTACTGAATAAATAGAAAGTTCACTATACTATGTAAGCAGAACCTTGAAAGCTGTTCACAGCAGCAGTGCTCTGGAAAGTTGCAAGTGCTTGGCTTTAGATGTGTAAAATGAACTGGAGAAGGAAATAACAAACCATTCCAGTATCTTTGCTAAGAAAACCCCAAATATGATCAGGAAGATTTGGACATGACTGAAATGACTCAATTTAAACAATGATTACTATATAGACAGTGAGGGACTACAGTGGCTAGAGTGCTGGACTTGTAGTTAAGAAGGCATGGGTTCATATTTAACCTCAGACATTTACTAGTTGGGTGACCTTGGACAAGTCACTTAACCTTTGTCTGCCTCAGTTCTTTCATCTATAAAACAAAATAAAAAATAGCACCTACTTCCCAGGTTTGTTGTGAAATCAAATGAGATTCCACATCACAACTTTTCCCATCACAGTTTTAATATATCATGGGTTGGCATAAGAAATTAAATGGGAATTTTGGGGGAGTTTTGTGGAAACTGGAGATGATATGTGAAGGCCAGCAGATAACAGAAAAAGTTTTGAAACTCATAAAGGCAGAAAATATATGTATAGTATTGTATAATAGCAACATATCTTTTAGCACTATAATAATTCAGACTTCTTTTCTGGTACAAAGGGAGAGCCAAAAAATTTTATTGCTTATTTTCCAGATTGTGGAGGTGTGATTCCCCTTTCATGAAGTCAAAATGATAACTGTATTTTAAAGTGCTTTGAAAATATAAAAGTTGTGGGGGTGGTGAAGTGGCACAGTGAATAGAACACTGGCCCTGGAGTCAGGAGGACCTGAGTTCAAATTCTGCCTCAGACACTTAACACATAAACTAGCCATGTGACCTTGGGCAAGTCACTTAACTCCAATTGCCCTACCTTCCTCCCTCCAAAAAACAAAAAAGAAAATCTAAAAGTGTTATATAAATACTGGGTATCATTAATTATTAGTAGTATTATTATTATGCATATAGAAAATATAGAAAACAAAAGAATGAGGATTTATGACAATTTAAATGATGACAATTTTAATGAATGACAAATTTAAAATAGTTATTTTAATCATTGATGATAGAAAAATTCTTTATGCCTAGATCAAGGAGCCTTTTTTGTTGCTTCAGTGGGGTATAAAAGGTAAGACAGGGATCCAAGGGTGATTGGGTGCTGTTGACAGGTGGGAATTACTGTTTGTCTGCTTCCCTGCCTAGACAGGAGTATAGGTGGCTAATAGATTCTTCCATCTCATGCTGGGCACAAGTCGGGGAAAGAGAACAGAATAGGCAGAAGTTGACTGCAAGCAAGCTATACATCTGTCCTGCTTTCTGCCATGCTAATAGCTTCTTCAGACACAATTAAGGATCATATTGTGCAGCTTCAGGGTCATATATACCCTTCAGAGTTCACTGCTCTAGTACAAAGGCCTTATGCCAGGAGATGGCCAACTGGAGATTTTACTATCCTTTATTACAATTAAAGTTTTTGTTTTAGTAAGCTAGGAGATTGGGGAAGGGTGCTGGCCATCGGTCTACTCAGAGGAATATCGAATGTAACCCAGAATACAAAAGGGATGGCACCAGTTATCCAGACAACTTTGGGCACTTGGTACACACTTTCATATTAGGGAGGCCAGAAGATTGTAGTGCAAAGCTGAGCTTGACTCCTATTCATTTAACTCAGGAGAGAAAAACTAAGCTCAGACCTAGGACAGAAACCTAAAATAAAGGTCCTAGACAATGGCTATGGGGGAAATGGGCCTAGAAAACTGGGCCTTAGTATGTGCTAATTGGGTTACCCATATGTCTTCATTAATTTTCCCCAGGATTTTTAGAGGTTTGTTTTTCTCTATCTCTCTACTTTTATCTTTTTATTTTCCTAGTAAATATTTATTGATGTCTTTTAAAAAATATCATTATATTTTCCCTAGTATCCTTTATCATCTCTCTCTCAGAGAGGAATGCCATCTAACAAATATTTTTTTTTTTTTTTGCAATGGGGAAGGCAGGGTAATTGGGGTTAAGTGACTTGCCAAAGGTCACATGGCTAGTAAGTGTTAAGTGTCTGAGGCTGTATTTGAATTCAGGTTCTCCTGACTCCAGGGCCAGTGCTCTATTTGCTGAGCCACCTAGCCACCCCACAAATAATATTTTTAAGACAAAAAAAGGAGGAAAAAAACAGTGTAGCTGTAACAATACACTGAATGAGTCCTAAAATATGTACAATGTACTTCATTCATTCAATTTCCAAATCTGTAAAGGGGTAGGATATGAATATCTTCTCATATATCTTCTTTGGAGCCATGCTTTAAAAAAAAAATTGAAGCATTTACTTTTGATTTTTTTTCCACTGTCCTTCCCATTTATGTTGTAATTATTATGTGTATTGTTTTCTTTGCTGCTTATTACCCTCTTTGCATCAGATCATGTAAATCTTTCCATGCTTCTCTGTAGTCTTTACATACATCTTTCCTTACAGCATAGTATTAATCCATTCATTCATATACGATAATTGGTTTAGCCAATTCCTACTTTATCAGCATCTACTTTGTTTCCATCTCTTTGTTATCATAAAAGTGCTGTCATAAATATTTAAGTGTGTATCTGAACTTCTTATCAATGGTCACCTTGGTGTAAAAACCTAGTAGAGGAATCTGTGATTTCATCGTATGGAGATTATAACTTTGACTTAAGGCATTAAGAAGTCTTTCATTGTCTAGATGAATTGTTCTATATTGCACAGGACTATCTTCAGTCTTGGACAGATAAGTGATGTAATTGATGAGTGTCCAAACTGAAGTAAAAAGACTCAACTTTCTAAATTCAAATTTGGCTTCAGACACTTGCTAGCAGTGTGACCCTGGGCAAATCACTTAGCCTGATGGCCTCAGTTTCCTCATCTATAAAATGAGCTAAAGAAGGAAATGGCAAACCACTACAACAGCTTCGCCAACAAAACCTCACAGAGGGTCATGAAGAGTCAGATATGACTGAAAAAGATTGAGCAACAGCAACAACAAAACAATGTTCAGACTCAGGAATACATGGAGAGAAATGGAAACATGAGTGATCTAACATGCACTTCAAAATTACCATATTATTTTTCTAAACTACCTCTGGCTTCTTCTATAATTAGCCAAACTTTGTTTTTGGAATTTCTTTCCCTTCCAATAAATTTCTGAAACTTTTTGCTTATTTCCTGTGTATAGATCTAGAGAAAGATTTTCTTCTACCTCAGTTTTTCTTAGCTGAAATTACCAAAGTATTAACTTTTCAGTTTCAGCAGTCCCACTTAAAGTAGCTATACCTCACTCTTCATAGTTTAATAGACTTAAAATTTGTGATGGAACTATAGCAGAAATGCTTGTTTCTAGAAATATTTGAGGAGTGGCTAGGTGGTGCAGTGAATAGAACACCAGCCCTGGAGTTAGGAGGACCTGAGTTCAAATCCAGCCTCAGACACTTAACACAAAAACTAGCCATGTGACCTTGGGCAAGTCACTTAATCCCAATTGCTTTACCTTCCCCCCTCTAAAAAAAAGCAAAAAAAAAAAGGGGGGGAGCAGCTAGGTGGCTCAATGATTAGAGCACCAGACCTGGAGTCAGGAGGACCTGAGTTCAAATCTGGACTCAGACACTTATCACTTACTAGCAGTGTGACCCTGAGCAAGTCACTTAATCACAATTGCCCTGCCCTCCTCCCTCCAAAAAGCAAGAAAAAATATAGAAATATACAAAATGATACAAGGTTTCCTGTAATATTTTCCCCTGCATTAAATGTTTACTTTGAGGCAACAAGGTAGTGCATTGGAAAGAATGCTGGGACTGAAGTCAGGAAGACAACTTCAAATCTAGCCTCAGGTACCTACTAATTGTGATCCTGGCCAAGTCACTTAATCTCTGTGTGTCTCAGTTTCCCCAACTGTAAGATGGGGATAAAAATAGCATCTATCTCACATAGATGTTGTAAGGATCAAATGAGGCTATATTTGAAAAAAAAATCTTATCGTACAGTATCTGTCACACAATATAATCCCATAGAAATACTTATTTCCTTCCCTACTTTTAAAGTTTTTGGAAGAACTGTATTTTTATCTATCAATGATTATTAAGTAATGAAAATGACCAACATTTAAGAAACTCTTTACATTTTTGAAAATCCTTTTCTCTCAATTAGCTTATTTATATCAGAGCCAGTTATTATAGATAACATCTTAATTTTATAAAAGAAGAAAAATCAAATCTCACTTGTGTAAGATCCCACAGCTAGTACACATCAGAACCAGGATGAAGAACCAGACTTCCTGTTATCTGTCTCTGTATTCTTTCAATAGACTGTTCTTTTTTCTCTCTCTCCAATTTAGGGTTTAATCTGAAGGTTTTTTTTAATTATTTCTTTAAAACCTGGAACGACTTAGATGAACTGATGCTGAGTAAAGAGAGCAGGACTAGGAAAACATTGTACACAACAACAGCCACAATGTGCAATGACCAACTTTGACAGACTTCGCTCTCCTCATCGATGCAATAATCTAAAACAACTACAAGGGATTCATGATGGAAAATGCTATCCACATCCAGAGAAGAACTATGGAGTCTAAATGGAGATTGAAGCATGCTATTTATTTTCTCCTTTCTTTTCTTTTTAATTTTTTTCTTTCTTGTGCTTTTCCCCTTTTGTTCTGATTCTTCTTTCACCACATGACTAATGTGGAAATATGTTTAATATGATTATACATCCAAACTTTTTCATGATTTTCTTTCATAACTCTTATTTCTCTTCCCTTTTTTCCTCTACTTCTCTTACTTGATTTTCAAAATCAAAGAGGAAAAGCATATACATACACATGCATACACACATATATATATGAATATATATATATATATATACACATACACACATACACATAATAGGCATTCTCTCTCTCAGTTACCAGAAAGTAACACAGATTAACAGAGTGCCAAAATCATAAGCATTTCCCCTCTCAGTTCTGCTTGAGCCTAGCTCTGCTCAAGCTTTTCTCTGCTCTGTTCCTTCCTGTTCCACCCTTCTATGGGCTCCATTTGATTAGTTAGACCTGTTAAGGGCAGAGAAGCCCTTCAAATTCCCTTAGGCCTATTAAGAGCAGGGAAAGTCTTCAAACTCCCTTAGGCCTATTAAGGGCAACACAATGTATGCTGTTTTTAACCGAGACTCTTGTGAGAATCAAGGGCACTTGAATAGCTGAAACAAGCAACAAAGTACTCCTTTGCTTGTCATTACAGGGGTGTGCTGAGACAATTTTGTACTGGTGGGAGAGAGCTCACTGTTAAATTTTAAATGTCATCATTTACACTTTAGAAATAGGTAGGGAGGAAATAAGGATTTATGTAGTGCCTACTATGTGAGAGACACTGTGCTAAGTGCTTTATGATTTTTTTTAAATGTGATTTTCACAAAAACCATTTCAGGAAGATGCTTTTATTATTCCCATTTTAAAGTTGAGAAAACAGAGGCAGAGGTTAAGCAACTCAGTTAGGGTCACAGATAGGAAGTATCTGAGACCACATTTGAACCCCTTCCTGACTCTAAGCTCAGCACTCTGCCCACTGCTCCACTTTGATACTCCTACCTCTTTGCCTTGGAAATAAGCAACATTACAAATTAAGAGTTCATTTACTGTTTTGTTGATTGTCTATACATAAGAAAAAGATGGAGAAAATATTAATATTTTAACTTAAACCTAAAAGTTAGTCATACTTGTGTATTTTTTTCAGTGAACCAGTTATTAAATATTTACCAGTATATTCTTCATTATAGCTCCTTTTCATTATTTTCCATGTTTCCAAATGGAATTATTGATGAATTGAATTGAAAAGCAAAGGGGAAGTCATTAAATCATGGAATAGTAGAACTGAAAGGAAACATGGTAGACATACAATCTAAACTGAGCCTGAAGGATGAATCTCATTTATAACAGTCTCAACAAGAAGCTGTCCAGCTTCTACTCACAAAGAGTTAACAACAGAAAATTCCCAAAGAAGCCTAGTACACTTTGAAACATTTTTTAAAAGAAGGTTTTCCTTGTACTGAACTTACCTCTCTTCTACTCATTGTTTTTAGTTCTAACCACTGAAGCTAACTAAACTAATTAGTCAAATCTCTTGTCTAAAGGATGGGCTTTCAAATTCAGCAATCAAGTCCCCTCTACATTTTCTCTACACTAGATATACCTAGTTTTATTTTTTTTTCCTTAGTGTATACTAAGGAACTTATGGATATTGAGAAGGGATGCCAAAACTAGTTGAACCAAATAACTTAAAAATTCCCTTTTAATTTGGATTATACTCCAGAAATTTTACAAAATAAAGTTTCTAGATTACTGTCTCATACTTAGCAAAAGTGATGTTTTACATTATCAAGTCAGTGGGAATAAATTAGTAGAAAATGGAGTCTTTTGAGGGCTGTTAGAGTGTGTTACCTATAATATTATCAGTAGTCAAGGTCAACTCTCTGTATGTGTTGTAGAACCTACAATTGTCTTTTAAAATATCTGTTTATTCAGTTTAAAAGTGACACACAGCTATCATCTCTGATACTGGCAGAACTGAAATTATTGGATTATTTTGAGTTTTGGGGTTCTGAGCTATAGTTGAACTGAAGCTGATCAGGTGTCCATGCTAAGTCCAGTCCAAATATGATTAATCCCTGGGAGTGGAGAGCTAAGGAAAGGTGCATTGGCCTAGGTGAGAATAACAGAGAGATTAAAACTTCCATTTTGATCTGTATTGGAATTGGGCCTATGAGTCAATAGCCTCTTTATTTTCAGCGTGGGCAAGATACAGACACTCATCCTCCAAACAAACAAATAAATGGAGGAAGGAAGAAAATGTTGTTGATTTTTAAAATATTAGAATTCATGAAGGCTTCAGGGGGTGATCTAGTCTATTTTGTACCTGAAAAAGATATCCTCTACAATAAAGCCAAAGAGTATTCATCTATTTATTATGCTTCCCGTAATGGAAGCCTAAATATTCTCTGAAATAGCCCATCACACTTTTAGTTAGATCTAACTGATAATAAATTTTTCCTTATATACAATCTAAATCTACTTGTAGCTTCCACTCATTGATCATTTTATTTTAGTCCTCTTGGGCCAAGAAGAGTAAGTCTTATCTCTCTTCCTTGAGATAACCTTTCTTTTTTTTAAATTAAATTTTATGTTTATTTCTAGTTTACATCATTCATTTCCATAAGATTTTGAGTTACAAATTTTCTCCCCATCTTTCCCCTACCCACCACCCCAAAACAGCAATCCAACTATATACCCCCTCCCCCAAACTGCTCTCTCCAATATCCTCTCCCATTCCCCTTCTGACTTTCTAGTAGGGCAAGATTGATCTCTATGCCCCAGTGCCTGTATATCTTATTTCCAAGTTGCATGTGAAATAATAATAAAAATAATAATATATCTATATTTTTAAACACTTGATTTTAAAATTTTGAATTCCAGATTCTTTCCTTTGCTCCCTCATCACCCACACTTACTGGGAAGATAAGCAATTCAACATAGGTTGTACATGTGTAGCTATGCAAAACATTTCCATAGTGTATATATTGTGAAAGACTGACTATATTTCCTTCCATCCCATCCCACCCCCCATTTGTTCTATTCTCTACTTTGATCCTGTCCCTTTTCAAAAGTGTGTGCTTCTAACTTCCCTTCCCTCCAAACTCTCTTCCCCACCATCATTCCCTCTCTCATCTCCTTCCCCCTTACTCTTCTGTAGGGCGAGATACCCTATTTAGTGTGTACATCATTCCCTCCCTAGGCCAAATTCAATGAGAGTAAGGTTGATCCATTCCCTTTTGCCTTCCTGTTCTCCTCCTCCATTGAAACAATTTTCTCTTACCTCTTCCATATGAGATAATTTACCCCATTCTGTCTCTTTCCATCTCCTCTCATTATATTATTCTCTCACCTCTCAATTTCACCTTTTATGTATCATCCCTTCCTATTCAATTGGTCCTGTGCCCTATGTCTCTATACCTGTACACATATATGCACACACTCACATATGTATTTTTATGCCCATATACTCTCCTATATAGATATATGTAAACATCCATCCATCCATATATATATATAGATTTTATATATATATGCATATATATATATATATATATATATAAACATTTATATTCCCTTCAACTATTCTCATACTGAGAAAAGTTTCATAAGTTACAATTATAATTTTTCCATGTAGGAATGTAAATAGTTCAACTTTGATAAGTTCCTTACGGTTTATTTTCCCTGTTTACTGTCTCATGCTTCTCTTACTTCTTGTATCTGAATGTCAAATTTTCTATTCAACTTTTTTCTTTTCATGAAGAATGTTTGAAAGTCCTCTATTTCATTGAATGACCATATTTACCCTTGAAACATGATACTCAGTTTTTCTGGGTAGGTGATTCTTTGTTTTAATCCCAATTCCTTTGACCTCCAGAATATCATATTCAAAACCATTCAATCCCTCAGTGTAGAAGGGGCCAGATCCTGTGTTATCTTGATTTTGTTTCCACAATATTCAAATTGTTTCTTCTTGGCTGCTTGTATTAGTTTCTCTTTGATATGAGAATTCCAGAAACTGGCTATAATATTCCTAGGAGTTTTCTTTTTGGGATCTTTTTCAAGAGGTGATTGGTGGGTTATTTCAACCTCTATTTTGCCCTCTGGTTCTAAAACATAAGGGCAATTTTCCTTGAGAATTTCTTGAAGGATGATTTCTAGGTCCTTTTTTTGATCATGGCGTTCGGGTAGTCGAATAATTTTTAAATTATCTCTCTGGATCTATTTTCCAGGTCAGTGGTTTTCCCAATGAGATATTTCACATTGCCTTCTATTTTTTTTCATTTGTTTGGATCTGCTTAATAGTATCTTGAATTCTCATAAAGTCCATTTAGTTTCCATTTGCTCCAATCTAATTCTGAAGGAATGATTCTCTTCAGTGAGCTTTTGAGATTCTTTTTCCATCTGGCAAATTTGGCTTTTTAAGGTATTCTTCTCTTCATTACCTTTTTGAGCCTCTTTTGACATTTGAGTTAGTCTATTTTTTAAGGTGTTATTTTCTTCAGTCAGGTTGTTGACTCACTTTTCATGATTTTCTTGCATCATTCTCATTTCTCTTCCAAATTTTTCCTTCACTTCTCTTTTTTGGTTTTCAAAATCCTTCCTAAGCTCCTCTATGGCCTGTAACCAGTTTATATTTTTCTTGGAAGCTTTTGGTACAGGAGTTCTGACTTCATTGTCTTCCTCCTCTTCTGTGCTTTGATCCTTTTTGTTCCCAAAATAGGAATCTAAAGTTGGATTGCTGTGCTTGCTTTGCTTCCTTTACTTGCTCATGTTGCCACTCAATTACTTGACACTTGATCTTTTTGCCACAGTAGAAGTCTGCTTCCAGAGAGGAGAGCTTTGTCCAAAATTGCTGGAGTTTTCTCATCTGCTGGAGCTATTAGTTGGTTGCCCTCTCTGAAGCCTCCACTTGCTCTGGCACCTGGTCACAAATCCCAGGACCTCCACCCTAGACAGTGATCCAGATCCAAGCAGGTTAAAGTAAGAACTTTTAAAATTAAAAGTAAAATTACCCCTTGGAATGGTCACTTGGTCCCCCTGCAATTTGCAGGCCAGGAGCTTTGAAGCAGCAATGTGGCAGCTGCCACACCTCAGCTGCTTCTCCCTCCAGCAGCAGAGGCCAGACGACTCTCCCGGATCCCCTGTTCCCAAAGTACACACTGACCTCTCTCTTTGTCTTTGGTAGTTATGGGTTGATAACACTAGAAACTTCCACAGCTGCTGGTGATCCACTCTCCTGAAGACCCTCCAGCTGGGGCTGGTCATGGCCTCCCTGGGGCTAAAACTGTGGGCTCATGTGGGGCTGGGCTCTGCTCCCAGTGAGTTGCAATGAACTCTTTCTGCTGGCCTGTCAGGATGCCTTTAGAGGGAAATTTGTTTCTCTCTGTCACTTTGTGGGTTCTGTAGCCCTAAAGTTTGTTCAGAGTCATTTTTTTATAGGTATTTGAGGTGAGTATGGGGGGAGTACATGGAGTTTTCCTGCTTCTATGCCATCATCTTGGCTCTGCCTCCAAGATAACCTTTCAAATACTTAAAGGCAGTTATCATGTTTCCATTCATTCTTTTCTTCCTTTGGCAAATCTTCTCCTACAGTAACTCCTTCAACTGATTCTAATGTAGCATGAACTTAAAATTCTCCCTTATCATGGTTGCTTTTCTCTGGACCTTCTCTCCAAAAATGTGACATCCAAAACTGAACATAATCCTCCAATTCAGTTTGAATACAGGAAGATGTATTAGAATTCTCCCTTTAGCCCCTTAGACCTAGACATTCTGTCTCTCTATGCAGTCCACCATTGCATTAAGATTTATTTCTTTTTCCAGCTATATGTTATTCATAGTCAATCAATTGCAATCCATTAAAATCACAATTTTTAAATGAGCTCTTTTTTTCTGGATGAATATCTAGTCAATTTCCCCCCATTAAGTGCTTCTAATGTAGAACTTTTGGAACCTAGTGGAACTTTTGGAACCTTACATTTATTAACCATATAACATTACATCTTATCATATTTGACCCACTATTCTAAGCTGTAAGATTTTTTTGAATGCTGACTGTCACCTAATGTGTTAGCTATCCTTTCAAGTTTGGAGCATTGGAACATTTGATTAGCATACTACCTAAGTCATGACAAAGATGTTAAATAGCATAGAATAAAGGAGCATTGTAAGTGGCTGCTACCTTTCTCAACCTAAGGGCCAGCCCTAGGTTGTATTCTCAGGAAGGATTGAAGAGATCAGAGAGAGGGAGAGAAATGAGTTACAGTTTATTCTAAGATGGCGGGACGCACAGGCGGCCACTGGGAGGAAGAAAGCTGGCTCCTTATATACTTTTAGAGAGAGCACAATTCAGGCATGAATTCCTCATGCCTTAGAAGTGGAGGGGGGCCGAACCAGCCATGTCAACTGCTGCTCCTCAAGCAAGCGGTCTCATGAGAGACATCCTTGTGAGCCGGCAACTGGACTGTGGCCCTCGGTACCTCCTCATCTCCCAGGGGCACAGAGCAGCCTCTGAACCAAGAGCCCCCGAGGCAGTTCCTGATTTCCCGTGAGATAAGAGGCACTTGGAACTCACACTATCCCTTCCAGAGTATCCACCACAGACCTTCATCCAACTTGAGTTTGAACCATTACTGACTACTTTGGGTAAAGACATGCAATCAGTTCTGAAAGTACTAAACCTTATCACCTTCTCCACATTTCTCCATCTTTTTGGCAAGACTAAGCTGAAGGATTTCATGAAAGATTGGACTAAAATTTAGCAAGTTATATCAACCATATTCCTCTTAACCTACCAGCTTAGCAATTCCATTAAAAAGGAAATGAATTTTGTCTATCATGACCTGTCCTTTAAAAAATTATGCCATTTATTTGTATATCACATTCATTCCTGCACATCTTCCTTCATTTTTTTCCCTAAACAGTTAGTCTTCACTTATTACAAAGTTTAAAAAGGCAAAAAAAAAAAAAAATCCAGCACAGCAAATCAACGTATTGATCAACTCTAACAGTATATACTTCCTTCAATGAAAGGAGGTAGGTACATTTTCTCAACTCTAGGTCAAAGCTTAGTCATTATAATAAATTTTCTTTCATCTGCATCATTTTAATCATTATGTTGGTTGTTCCCCTGTTTTTCTTCATTCTGTATGAGAGAAGGAAAGCAGCATGACATATTTGCTAGACAAGTGGACTGAGACAAGAAGAAACATACTTAAATCCCTTCTCAGACACTTTCTTGTAGTGTGACCTAGGGAAATCACTTAACTTCTCTTAATCTGTTTCTTCTTCTGTAAAATGGAAAAAAATATTAACACCTATTTCATAATGTTGTGGTAAGAATCAAATGAGATATACATAAATAGCTTTGCAAAATATGAAGTGCTATATAAATGCTAGCTATTATTGGCATCAGTTCGGAATAAGTCTTTGGATCCCCTCAAAAGTCCACATAGCTCTCATTTCTTATGGTACAATAATATTCCATTACATAGGCCCCAATTTAGATATTTGATTGTCGGTAGGTGTCTACTTTGTTTCTAATTCATTGCTAGCATGAGAATGAGTATGTTGGTATGTATGAGGTCTTTCTACCTTTTACCTCTTTGAATAATAGGTTTATCAGTGGGATCTTTGGGTCAAAGGATATGGACATTTTAGTCGTTTTTTAGAATAATTCCAAATTGCATTCCAAAATGTTTGAAGTAATTCACAGCTCTCCCAATAGTTTAATATTGTGTCTGGCATGAACTTTTCTTAGGAAAGTCTGATGACTTTGAGATTACTGCTTACTTTTCTAGATACTATATCTCTAATAATAATTCTAAAATGTTACAGGAATTGAAGTCAGGTATAATGACCTATGGTTTTCAGACTCAATTCCCCTCCTTTAAATATGAGAAAACATTTAGTCTCTCCTCTTCTGTTTTCCATAATCTTTTCAGGATAGTGACAGCATTAGGAGTCAAAACTTAGCAATGTAGATAATATACCATCGTCAATTCTTTTAGTAACCAAAGATATTGTCTATCTGCTTTTAGTGATGTGAGCTCATGATCAAAGGAAAACAAAGAATATATGAGGGGGATGATGAGGAAGGTGTTCTATTACTGTCACCCTATTTACCTTGAGAATTGACTTCTCTATTGAGCATTATTTCCTTTCCATTCCAAAGCTCATTCTTCTTGACTGAGAAAAAAGAAGTGTCAAGCAGCTCTCACATAATACTAAAAACAAATCAAAATAAAGATTTTTTTATCCCTAGTTTTCTTGCCAGACTCAGCTCATTTGGAGCTTTGTGACTCCTGATACCACTTTTACAGGATCGCACTAACATATTGAATTCTTTCTCCATTACTTGCTCTTATTTCTATCTTCTGAATGTGTTTTCAAAAATTGGTGGATGAACTTTCTGGGTATCCTTACAAATCTTTGTAGATAATTCTGGTTTTGGATTCTCATCAGACTTTAATATTTTTTGTGTCTTTGTAATTTCATCCTTTAAATTCTTTTTGACTCACTTCCCTAATAGAATCTTGGTCTTTGGGATGCTGACTATCTTTCCCCTGTATTCTTGAAATCTGCTCTCCCCAAATATATGATTTATGCTTAAACATTGCTTTCTTCTTTCTTTATCACTAACTCTGAGTTAGAATTATCACGTTTACCAAAGATTATCATCACTTCTAGCCCAATGATCAGTTCCTTCTTGTTCATGAGAACAAAATTAAAAGAATCTCCCCTTGTTGGTTTGCTCTAGTTTTTGAAGAAGTAATTACTACTATGAGACCTAAAGAAATCACTAGTTATTGTTCTTGAAGCAAAGAGAAAGCTCCAAACCATGTCCAGATAATTGAAGCCCCCTGTACCTAATATACTGAGTCTTTGAGGCAGACCACTGATCTCCTTTTTGAACTCCTCATCTATTTCCTCTTCATGTTCTGGTCATGAGTCTCATTCCATCAAGTCACAGGGATATTTACAATGACAAATTTGCGTCCTTGAGCTAGAATCTATGTCATTTTCCCTGTTTTCCATGTTTTATGGATATATGTTATACAAACAAGTATATGGTTATGAGTATCTGGAGATACAAAATGTTATAGATTTTATTATTCTTTCATGTATTTCGTTTTTTTCGTGTACCTCTGGTTGAGTCTATAATAGAAGTTCCTAACATAAGAATCATGAACTTTAATGATAATAACTAACATTTATGTAGTTCTTAAGATTAAGATCTTTACAAATATCTCATCTTTACAAAAAAAACTCTGGAGGTAGATGTTATTATCATTCCCATTTTATATATGATGAAACTGAGGCAGAGAGATAGATATTAAGTGACTTGCTCAGAGGCACAGAGTTGGTAACTCTTTGAACTCAGATCTTCCTGATTCCAGTGCTAGCACTCTAGTCACAGTGCCACCTGACTGTCTTGTTTACACACACACACACACACACACACACACACACACACACATGTGTGTGTGTGTTTGTACACATATATACAAGCACTCACACTCACATTTTATAGCTATATATGTATGTGTGTATACACACACATATCTATATCTTTATCTTTATTTCAATATATAATTGGTTTCCTGAGCAATATTTTATATATTTGAAAACACTTTTTTTTAGAAGGGACCCATTGTTTTCTCAGACTGGAAAAGAAGTTCATGTCATATAAAAAGGTTTGCTCCATGGTTTTTCATCTGGCAACATTGCAGTTACTTTCTACAGATAATGATTCCTAGGTTTCAAAATGGAGTATAGACATATAAATCTGATTCTCAGGAGCCATCTTCTTAACTAGTTTTAGACTTCTCAAATCTATCTTTTTCTTCTGAGCTTGAGTTTTGTTGGAAGCAAATATGTCAGCCCCACACTTTCTTTTTTCCTTTGGATTTTCTATTTCCTGCCCAAAACTTTGTAATCTTCAGCAATACTTTATACATGTCCTTAAACTTAGAGGAATAGCAACTTGAATATAGTAATTAAAAGTCATCTGTCTTCTGGCATTTCTTCCCTCTAGCTGTCTTTGATTTGCATATTTACATAAAATTGCTGTTATTTTTTTCAAGCAAGTAAATCGTGGAGAAACTTTGGAACAAAGTGCCAGTTACTCTATTTGTATGAATTTCTGCCCACCATGGAAGAGGATCTGAGGCATTTTTTTTTTCACAAAAGTGAGTTTGGTATAAGAATTTTCAAGCAACATTGAATGATATTGAAGAAAACCAAATGCAATTGAGTTGAAGCTCATGTTGTCATTGATTTCTCATGTATGTCACTGAGTGACATACATGAGAAATGGGCAACTGAACTATCAAACTGAAGCAAGTGAGTAGAGTCAATGCCCTTGAATGACCCTGGAAACACACAGATCATCAGATCTACCTTCAGTAATTTAGCTTTGGTGTGTATGATTTAACTCAGTATGAGGTATCATTACTGAAACAAAGGATGAATGGTCAACACTGTGTGTGATATGGCACTAGATTCATAACGAAGTTGCCAAGGCTCTTAGATAACTAGAATATTGAGTGTGTGTGTGTGTGTGTCTGTGCTATTTTGCATTGAGTTTTATCTCAACATAGTTTTAAAGATTGTGATATGCAATCTATTAAAATGACAAGATCAATTCAATAGAAGTAAATAAAACTATTTATTATGCACTTATTATGTGCTTGACATTGTACTAAGTATTGGGAATGCAAAGAAAGGCAAAAACAATCCCTGACCTCAAGAAGTTTACAATTTAATGGGGGAGACAACATGAAAACAACTATGTACAACCTATCTATCTAATAAAATTAGCATAAAAAGGAAACTGGAAAGACCTCTTTAAGAAGACAGGATATTTTCTGAGACTTGAAGGAAGCCAGGGAATTCAGGAGGTAGAAGCAGGAGGGAGAGCATTCCAGGCATAGGAAACAGTCAATGGAAATTTATGGAGTCAAGAGATAAAGTACCATGTTCAAGGAACAGGTTGGGACTAGCACGGAATCATAGAGTGAATGGAGGAGAGTAAAGCATAAGAAGACTAGAAAAGTAGAATGGATATGAATTGTGACAGATTTTAAAGACCAGACTAAAGATTTGATAGATCATTGATTTACAGACTATTCCTATCTATAGTACTGCTAGAATTCATTCTGCTGATTTCCCAGTTTGCTTTTGCTATCATGACTAAATAGCATTTTGGAATCATCCCCAATTTTCCAATGGAAAAGAGACTTTTCAAGAGCACTAGACATAGTTCATTTTTGTGAATGACCCAATATGTAGTACACCTATACATACCCAGATGTAGGTATTCCTGCTGGACAATCAACCCTTAACTAGAAAGGCATCAGGGTCATAATATCTAGCATGTATCTATAGTGAGAACTCACTGGATACACTATTTTTCAGTTTGGTATTTAAAAATGGGCATGGGTTTGAGAGTGAATCTAGATTTCATAAAGGTCGGGAGGGTCCTTCTGTATTCCACCCTCACACTATTGTCTTTCCCTTGAGATTACTTTCCATTTATACTGAATGTATCTTGTATGCACATTTGTTGTTGTTGTTCAAATGTTTGGTTGTGTCTGACTCTCCATAACCCCATGGATCATAGCAAACCAGTGCCTCCTTTCCCCTACTATCTCTCAAATTCTTTCCAAATTCATGTTTGTTGTTTCAATGACACTAACTATCCATCTCATACTCTGCCATCCCCTTTTCCTTTTGCCTTCAATCTTTCCCAACAACAGGGTCTTTTCCAATGAGTCCTGTCTTCTTACTATGCAGCCACAGTACTTAAGTTTTAGCTTCCATATTTAACCTTCCAGTGAATAGCCTGAAGTGATTGACTTGATCTCCTCACTCTTAACAAGACCCTCAGAGTATTATTTAGCCACACAGTTTGAAAGCATTGATTCTGTGATGCTCAGCTTTCATTATAGTTCAACTCTCATAGCCATATATTGCTACTGGAAAAACCATAACTTTGACTATATGGACCTTTATTGACAAGGTGATGTCTCTGCTTTTTAGTATTCTTTCCAGATTTACCACAGGCTTCCTTCCAAGGACTAAGCATCTTTTAATTTTATGGATACAGTCACTGTCTGCAGTGATCTTTGAGTCCAAGAATATAAATATCTGACACTGCTTTTGTTTCTTCTTCTTCTATTTGCCAGCAATTATGGGACCAATTGCCAAGATCTTAGTTTTTTTTTTTCAATGTTAAGCTCATCTTTCATAAGTCATCTTTAACTCTCATCAAGAGGTTTCTTAATTCTTCTTCACTTTCAAATATCAGAGCTGTATTGTTTGCATGTCTGAGATTGTTGATATTTCTCCTGGTAACCCTAATTCTGACTTTTTATTCATCCAGCCTGGTATTTCACATGATATGTTCTGCATACAAGTTGAGTAAATAAGGTTACAATATATAGCCTTGCCATACTACTTTTCTAATGTTAAATCAATCAATTCCATATTTGGTTCTAACTGCTGCTTCTTGGATCACATACAGATATGTGCATTGTACAAAATTATCTGTATATACATAGTACGTAGTTATTTGCATGTTGTCTCTCCCCTTAGAGTGTGGGCTTCTCAAAGGAAAGAACTGTGTTATTCCTTCTTTTTATATCTTTAGAACTCAGCATACTGTCTGACACATAGTAAATTCTCTATACTTAATGACACATAAAGTAAGTGATTTTTGACTGACTGAGGGCCATGACAACTCCTCCTGAGAACTGACCTCTGATCATCATCCTATATTGCTCCTCCCTTTCATGCCTAAAATATTTGAGAAGGTCATATAAACCAAGAACTTCCAATTACTTCTCTCCTCTCACTATCTTTTATCCCTGTGATCTGGCTTCTGATCCCATAATTTAATAGAAAATGTTCTCTATCTCTGATCATTCCTTACTCTTCATTGCTGCTTATTCATCTATGCCACATCCCCCAAAGCTATGTCTTGGTATCTGGGTACTCTTTTCTTCTCTCTTATATGATACTATTTGGGAATATCATTATATTTCATGGGTTCAGTTGTTACCTCAATGTAGACAATTCTAAAATTGTTGTATACACCATTATTCTCTTTGCTGGGCTCTAGTCATGCATCACCAAATGCCATTTGGTTATCTGCTATTGGAGGTCCTATAGGCATCTTAAATTCACCATATCTAAAACGGAACTCATGTTTCTTTTCAACTCTCCCTTCTCTTCTTTTCTTCCCTACTACTGTCAGGGGCACCAGGATCCTCCAAATTATTGGGATTTGAACCTTTGTTGTAATTTTCTATTCTTTATTCTTATGCAACGCATATAGGCAATACATTGCAAAATCTGTTTGCTCCTAAATTCACAATATCTCTTTTACACGTACCCTTCTTTCTACTTATACAACCCCAACCCTGGTTCATGTCCTTATTTCTATCATAGAATCAAAGATTTAATGCTAAAAGGGACCTTTTACTACAACCACTTTGTTCTATAGATGAGGAAACCGAGGCTTAGCAGTCAAGTAACTTAGCTAGGTCCTGATTGGGAATGGGTGTCAGAGCCAGGATTTAAACTCAGGTTTCCTAAATGTGTACTCTGCATGTCATCTTCTTCCCCTGTATCATATTGAACTTTTACTTTCTTGTTTAAAATAAGTAATGAGTCCTTCTAGTCAAAATACTGAACAAATTCATAAGTGTATCAAGGCAAAACTGAGGTTCTCCTTCATCCATATTTTGTAAATATTTAGCCATTGCATGCTTTGTCCAAATTTTGGGTTCAGATGGGCTAAAGTAGTCACAAAGGCTTACAGGCTAAAGGGAAACATCTCACTTCCTGGCTACCCAGTGTTACACATCTTTAGTCACCCTGAAGGGAAGTGAAATGGGGTTGGGGACAGAAGAGCTTTAAAACTATAAGTTCAATATTACTATGAAAATGAACTTCCATTTCCTGACAATAAAGTTTGCTCATGAAGTTGAAATATCCCTGTGAAATTCTTTCCTGGCTGGTGCTGAATCTAATCTTTAAATACACCTAGGGATAAAGAGACAATAAGTATCTCATACTTAACTGAAGTGCCTGATAATGGCAACTTTATACATCATGCAAAAAAGTGTATATTTGAGTGACATTTCAAACCTGCTTAGACCAAACCCCTAGATTTGGAATTCTATATGGATGAATGAATAGGTATTTTTTAAGTGCTTGGTATGAGCTAGACTACTCTCTTGGAATTTATGTTCTCCACAAGCTCTTCTTTTCTGTAGGATGACATCAATGCTGAGACTCCCCTCCTCAGTACTACCCACCCCTGATGCCCTTCTTTCCTTCTGATTGAGTATGTAGGGTAGAAATCAAAGAACTCTTTCCAGATCCTCCACCATTTAAAGAGGGCATACACGTCATTCATTTTATAATTTGCTTCATCATGCCCCTGAACCTTGAGGGCATCAATGGTCTTATATCTTTTCTTTGTATTTCCTGCTCTTAGTACAGTACCTGGCAAATAGCAGGATAGCCTAATAAATATTTATTGCCTCTGAGTCTTACTGAGTGTCAAGCACTGAGGCTATAAACAGAAAATGCTAGAATGCCTTCTCTCAGGGACCTCATGCTCTAATTGAGAGGAAAAAATATAAAAGGAAATCTCAACTACAAGGTGGATGAAAAAGCCCAGTTTTCTGAAAGAAGTTTGGAGAGTTCAGTCCTGGTTCAGATGGCAAGATTCAGGGATCTGCATCATGTAGAGCAAGGCAGATGGAGGATCTTTGGAGACATAGGCAGAGTAGATCGTCAGTACTAGTGCTTTTCTGTCTTACCAGGAGGAATACAGTTGGTGATTCCCATCTGTTCCATGTAACAGGAGGGTGGAAGGACAAGGGGGAAGGGTGTCGGTGTCTCATTGTCTGTGACACTAAGAAGGTTATTCTGCAAGGTCAAGAGATAAGATCACCCACAGTGATGATGGGTTTTTTTTTCCCAACATCTTCATGACCTGGATATGTGTATCAGTAAACACTTAATACCTGCTGGTTCATTATGTGATTGATTAACAGGAGATCTGAGTTATAACAGACAAAATGTAGTCTTAGGGAAGTAACAGCAGTTTTAAAAAATTTATTAAGGTTAATTGGGAAGTAACAAAGACCTATAGTGGACACAGTTCTTACTTGTTAGTGCTTACTTCCTGGCTACCAGTAGTAGATGGCCTATCTTGGAGGTGGGGAGGGTTAGTATTAGTAAGGAGATGGCTAAATGTCATGATTTATTTATTGTGGGCCTTCTAACTGTGCTCAATTAACATTTACTTCTAAAACCTTTGGATAGAAGTAGAATTTCAAACTCTTAATCCCTTTCTATTTCCTCTTTATATAAGAACATCCCCTTATTCAGTGAACATTTATTTTTACAGTTTGCACCTACAGTCTTTATTATTGGAATAAAGGGAAGGGGGAACATGGATGGGGTCTCAAGAACCCTTGATTTAGTCCTGGATTTGTTACAAACTTTCTTTGTGACCTCATGCAAGTCAATTAGCATCTCCAAAACTCAATTTACTCATGTGTTATGTTACACATCAGTAGGATAAAACCCAATCTCTCTTATGATGGCACAAAAGGTTGCATGGTATAGAGTATAGAAAGCTTATCTTTCTTACCTTGGATTCAAGAAGACCTGTGTTGAAGTCCTTTTGTCACATATTCCTTGTATGAGTCTTGACAAGTCACTCAATCTGTCACTGCCCCCAGGCAACTCTCTAAGAATATAAATTACAGAGAGTATTCAGATGTGTATTGATAGAAAAAGTTCTTTGCCCCTTTACTGATGAAATCACAAGTCTGGTAAAAACAAAAAAAAAGAGTATGTGGGCTCCATATTTGGGGACAATGAGTGGTTGCTAACTTGGCTCACTAGTCTATCACCTATTTAGAAACATTGGAACTTCTGAATTTAATTCAGGCTAGGTATTACTGACACTTTATGTTGACTAACCTAGCAAAAGAACACCATTGAAACAATAAACCATTTAGTAGGGATAGAAATTATTAGTAAAAAAAAAACAACAGAAAATCTCATCAGTCACATTTCTGAATGAATCCAGTCATTCTCTTCCAGAGGCAGCTAGGTAACACAGCAGATGAAGTGGTTGGGCCAGGAGTCAGGAAGGCTTGAATTCAAATCCAGCCTCAGATAAGTTGCTAACTGTGTGACTCTAGGCAAGTGTAATGGCAACCACACTGTCAAACCTAGGCTAGCAGGCTAGCACAGATTCTTAGATATGCTTTACTAGGAAAGATAGCTGTTTAAGGGGTCAACAATCTTTTTTAATAACATTCACTAGTTCAGGGGAAAAGTCAGCACCCTGAACTTCAGAGAAAATATAGAGAACATTAAAGCAGAGAAATAAAAAACAACAGACAAGACGGATTGCCTGAATGAACTATACACTTTACATATATCACTGGATTGAGAGAAACTTTACATCTGAGCAGACAGGGAGCTCTAAACATAGGGCCACTCAGAATCTTGACCAGGGAAGCACAAGATCCTTTTCATAAGCAAGCCCCCAAAGCAAAATACCAAGTCAGAGGAAATATACACTTCTCAGAGCCAGAAGGCATCACAACCCTCCTGATTCAGTGCCTCTTAAATTAGCAAAAGGTGCAAAAGTCTTCCTGCAAGCAAGCCTCCCCTAAGCAAGCTTCCCTCAATGGGCTCCACATGAGGCCTATTAATGAGTGGGGAAGATCTCCTATTCCATTAACATTGCATCAAGCCACATAGCCTCCTCCCACTTCCTCAAATATAAAGTGGGAGTAATAATAGTACTTGCGTTTCAGGGTTGTTGTGAGACTCAAGCACCATAATATAGTTCTTGGTATAGCAAGGTTGCATGACTTAATAATTTTGGCTGGTATTTGCTTTTCATTGCTCACAGTGGATAGAGGGGCAGACCTGGAGTCAAGAAGACTTCCTAAGTTTGAATCTGAACTCGGACATTTGCTAGCTGTGTGACTGTGGGCAAATTACTTAACCTTGTTTGCCTCAGTTTCCTCATCTATAAAATAAACAAGAAGAAAATGACAAAACTCCAGGATCTTTGTCATGAACATCCCAAACGGAGTCACAAAGAGTTGGACAAAACTGAAATGACTCAACAACAAGAACAATGCCTTTACTTGTCCAATCACTCCTGTTCTTTCATGTAACTTCTAGCTTGATCTGCCTCAGGTATGACTTACTGCTGCATTCATTGTCAGTGTCATGCTACCCAGCTAGTTACTCCTTCCTTTTGGTCATAAATCCTGATACAGATCTCCATTACTCCATTTGTTTGGTGGTTAACACTTCTTCATTGAGAGAATAAGTAAGAATGGCATATAGGAATAATCCTAAATTCCTGGTAACTGCTAATTATGTGTAAAAGGAATATGTAGGCATCTAAGTAGTACAATGAATAACAGTGATTGAACTCACAACTATTAGAAATTCCTGAAGCCAGGAATATAGGAGTTTTAAATAATGTCTCAGACACTTACTGTTACTAAATACTTAGTAAATTATGTAAGCATATCTTCCTGTCCCTGTCCCTTTTACTGTGATCCTGGCAATCACCCTAAATAAGAGAAGGTATGTGGTAAGAATTAATGCCAATGCTCAGAAAAGGCTCCATAAACATGAGAATGGAATTTAAAGGTCAGCGTAAGAAGTCTTTCTGAGAGCCTTAATTTTCAATTGTAGTGAACTGATGTCATTAAAGTTTATTTGTAAAAAACAAAATAAGTAGCTGCCAATTATATGCAAAATGAATATACAGGTAACTAAACCTGGTCAGGGCATTGAACTTATGATTCAGTTTTCTTATCTGTAAAATGGAGGTAATAATACCAACCTCAGGGTTATAATGTGAGCATGACATTAGGTAATATTTGTAAAGCATCTTGCAAATCACAAAGAACTATATAAATTCTAGCTATCATTATCAAAATGAAAGGGTAGAATAAGGTGAATTGAGAAGTCCCATCCATTTCTCATTATGTATGAAATTCTTTCTCTTAACCCACTTGCATGGTTAATATATTATGTTGCTTTGCCTAGTCCCAGTTAGTCTGTACTGAAAATGATTATTGTTATCTATCCTCTTAAGTAAATCTTACTGGCAGCTCTCGGAAGGTTTTTATTATTATTATTATTATTATTTAATCCTGTCTTCATTGTTGATGCTATGGTACTGCTAATCCTTTACACCTTAATTATTTTTAATTACTTTTATGCTTCCTCTTTCTCTGAAATTAAAAGAACAGCATGATAAAAAAAATTTTCTCTCACTCAGCCTTTTGTACATAACTCTTTAATTATTAAAAATCCGACTCTTCTTAAATACATTTTGAAAGTTCTCAAGAAAAAGAACGTGTGAAAAATTTCAATATCTGAATTTTGGTAGCAAATGAGCAGCCTCGTTTTCAGATGCTTCTTTTCAAAGCCTGATATATCATGATCTGGGGTCATGGAGCTTTGACAGCTGAGATCTGTGATGTGACCTACAAAATGTGTGCTATAAGGAAATACTTATATTAGAAAAAGGCTTCTGTTCTATTGAATTTTAAAAATGGTTGATGAGATACTCCCCCTGGAGTTAATACTGCACTAGTTCCCTAGTGTGATACAAAGGGAAATTGAGCTGTTAGTTGCAAATAATTTGAAAAATTATGCTCCCAGTCAGGAATCATTTTTGAAAGACTCAATGTCTTGTCTCTCTTCCACAGGTAAAGAAAATTAATGGCAAAATGTTGTCCACATCAGATTTTTGCCAATACACAGTAATTGACTAAAAGATGTAGGAAATATAATTTCTCACCAAAACATAATGTAATGTAATGATATGATGTGGATATTATATAATATACACAAAGGGTTTTATTATTTGATTAACTTAAAGTAATGACTTTTCAACAATAAAATGTCTCTCATGCATCTGTAAATATGTACAGGTAGGTTGCACCATCAGGAAGATTTATTTTCACAAGTTCAAATACAGCCTGAGACACTTAGTAGTCATGTGACCCTGGGTAAGTCACTTAAACCTGTTTGTCTTAGTTTCCTTATCTATAAAATGAGCTGGGGAAGAAAATTACAAACTACTCCAGTATCTCTGGCAAGAAAACAAGTGGGGTCATAAAGAGTTGGATACCATTAAAAATGACTGATCAACAACAGCAGATATCATGTTTAATGATCATCTGAATATTAATACCGAGGAAGGAATAAAGAAGGAAGATGTTTACCAATGGTGATAATCTTTGTCATGGGAAGATTCAGTACAAGGTCTAAGCCAAGGAAGGATAACCAATAGATTGTGAGGTCCTCCAGATGTTTATGTTAGTGGATGACATTGTGCTGATTGCACATTAACCATTGCAGAGCTACCTGCATGCTATTCACAATTACCGAAAAGAACTTGGCCCAACCATTCACAAAGGAAAAAGAAATAAGAGTACCTACTTTTCAAATTTGGATGAACAACCCATAGAACTCATTCATTAATATGCATGTATGTGTGTATGCTTTTGTGTGTTTGTTGTTGTTTAGCATTTTTCAGTCATGTCTGACTTTTAGTGATACCATTTGGGGTTTTCTTGGCAAAGATGCTAGAGTAGCTGGCCATTTCCTTCTTCAGCTCATTTTACAGATGAGAAAACTGAGGCAAACAGAGCTAAGTGAATTGCAAAGGGTTATACAGCTAGTAAGTGTCTAAGATCACATATGAACCCACGTCTTCTTGACTCTAGGCCTGGTGCTCTGTCTACAGCATCACCTATATCTAGCTATATCTATCTGTCTGTCTATCTATGTTTGTGTGTACATATATGCATATATGTATATGCATGTATACACATGTGTATGTATGTAGGTACACATATTAATATTCAGATCTCTACACATGCCTACACATATTACACAAATTATTTGCAAGGATAATGAGTTGTAAAGAGAATTGAACTGAAAGATGCTAGTAGGCCGAAGTTTATATTTTCTAGACAACAACTTGGAAATTTTGAAGTTCTTTTAATGTCCTTGAAAACATTTTGTAAATTCTGAAGTTCTTTTAATGTCCTCGAGTTTTTCTTGAAATAAAGGTCCCACCTTGAAAATAGCAGTATTTTTCCCATATTAAATGGCTCTGAGTTATAAAGCACTATCATCTCTGGAAAATTGAAATTGAAAATTTCTTTAATGGCAGTGAAGAGGTATGTGGTGGGTATGAGAAGACTATAATACATCTCACAAAATGAATTTCAAAGAAGTGCATGAAATGATGTCATCAAAACAACGTATAAATAAGAAAGAAGATAGGGTGAACACATGATGGGAGTGATGGATAACTTTTAGACAGTCTCAGAATTCCATTAATATTCATTTAATATCAAGATAAGGTTGGAAGGTTCTCTAGCTTATTGGGAGGATGTCTTGCAATGAATTTATAAAAGGACTTGAATGTGTTGCACAGAATGAGCAGACATTGAAGGGTTGCAATCTATATCACAAAGGATAAAATTCTGCATCCACATTAATTACAACAATTAGTTGAAAATCATTTATAAAGTACCTACTATATTTTGGATACTGGGTTCAGTAATGTGGGCACAGAGGGGAAAAAAGAAACCTAAAATAGTATCTTCTGTTAAGAAGTAATAATTTATACACCCCCATGGGGGAAAAAACATGTTGGTATACATTTAGTTGCATGGACAATAAACCCAAAATAATACAAGTTGGGTTTTTTTTTAATTTTTAATTTTTGCTTTTTGTGAGGCAATTGGGGTTAAGTGACTTGCCCAAGGTCACAGGCTAGTTTTTGTGTTAAGTGTCTGAGGCTGGATTTGAACTCAGGACCTCCTGACTCCAGGGCTGGTGCTCTATTCACTGCACCACCTAGCCGCCCCTACAAGTTAGTTTTGAAGGCAAGGACATTAGCACTATATGACTCAAAAGGTGACACTTGAGTACTTTCTCATTTCTGTGTTTTGGTGATACTTCTCTCTTCTGGTTATTTATCTACTTATTTGACCCCTCCTTAGATTTAGTTTCAGCTTTTGGATTGTGGTTGTTCTTAATTGTTGTTTTCTGAATCAATCTTCACATTATGACTATTATTGTTGTTAAGTTGTTTCAGTCATATCTGACTCTTCATGACCCCATTTTGGGGTTTTCTTGGCAAAGATATGGAGGGGTTTTTCATTTCCTTCTCCAGATCATTTTACAGATGTGGAACTGAGGCCAACAGGGTTAAATGATTTACTCTGGGTCAGATATGAACTCGGGAAGATGAGCCTTCCTGACTTCAGGGCCAGAACTCTATTCACTGTGTCATGCAACTACCCATTATGACTATTAGATATATATCCCATGGCTCTATCATAGATATTTCCACTCAGAAGACCCTACCTTAGTTCAGCCCCTCATCACCTCTTTTCTTTATGATTGAAAGACTATTCTATTTGGTCTCTCTACCTCAAGTCTCTTTCACTTCAATTCATCCTTCTCACAGTTTCCAACGTGATTTCCCTGAAGTATAGATCTGATAATGTCATACTACTTGATAAACTCCAATCATTCCCTAATACCTCTTAAATAAATCATAAAATCATTTGTTTGACATTTAAATAACTTCACATCTTTTCTCCTTCTTATCTTTCTAGTCTTCTTACATATCACTTCTCTTTATGCATTCTTTGATCTGACCAGACTACCCTACTTACTTTTTTCTGCATATAAAGATATTCTATTTCTCATATCCACTTTTTTATCGTTTCTTCCCCAAGCATAGAATACATTTTCTCCTCTTGGCATCCCTGAATTCCTTCAAATCGAATATCAGGTACTATATTCTTTATGAAGCCATTCCTTATCACCTCAACAGCTAGAGATCTTTTTCTTTCTAAACCACTTGAAATGATTTTGTATATGTAGCCCTTAGCTTGGAATCTCTTTATTCCAACTCCCTGCTCTCTTTAATGAAATTAGTGATTATTTCTATGATTTATTCTTTGACCTATTCATTATTTAGGTTTAGATTATTTAGTTTCCAATAAATTTTAGGGTATGTTTCCATGGTTCTTCATTGAATGTAATTTTTATTGCATTATGGTCTAAAAGGATGCATTTAATATTGCTGCTTTTCTGCATTTGGTTCTGAGGCTTTTATGCCTTAATGTTTTTATTGTTAATGTTCAGTCATTTCAATCATGTCTGATTCTTCATGACAACAACTGGTGTTTTCTTTGCAAATATACCAGAGTGATTTGCCATTTCCTTTTCTATCCTATTTTACAGATGAGGAAACTTAGGCAAACAGGGTTCAGTGACTTGTCCAGGGTCACATAGGTATTATCTGAGGCCAGATTTGAACTCAAGAAGATGAGTCTTCCTGACTACAGATTTGATACTTTATCTACTGCACCACCTAACTGCCCTAATAAATGGTCAATTTTGTGAAGGTGCCATACAGTTGAAAAAAAGTTATAGTCATTTCTATTTGTATTCAGTTTTCTCTAGAAGTCCATCATATCTAACTCTTCTAAGATTCTATTCATCTCTTTAATTTTTTTCTTATATATTTTATGGTTAGATTTATCTAGCTCTGAGAGGGGTAGTTGAGGTCCCCCATGAATGTAATTTTGTTCTCTACTCCCTTCTGCAATGCATTTAACTTTTCCTTTAAGTATTTGGATGCTCTACCTTTTGGTGCATATAAGTTTAACATTGATATTAATTCATTTTCTATGGTGCCTTTTAGGAAGATGTGATTTCCCCACTTCTCTCTTGTAATCAGGCTTGTTTTTTCTTTGTCTGAAATCATAATTGCTACCTCTGACTTTTTTAAAGTCAGCTGAAGCATAATCAATTATTTTTCAGTCCCTTATTTTAACTTTGTCTGTTTCAAGTGTGTTTCTTGGAGACAACATATTATTGGATTTTGTTTTCTAATTGATTATGCTATTCATTTCTGTTTTATGGGTAAGTTCATATTATTAACATAGGGAGTTGTTATCAGCTGAGCATTTCCCTCCATCCTATTTCATTATGTTTATCCTTCTCTTTCTGTGCCTCTCTCTCTCTGCTTCTCTCTGTCTCTCGCTGTTTCTGTCTCTGTGTCTCTGTCTGTCTGCCTCTTTCATCCCTCCTCTAAAGTTTGATTTGCTTCTGATCAATGATTTCCTTTACCAGTCCTCTTTTATCACTCCCTTTCTCTTATCTCTTTCCCCTCCTACTTCACTGTTATAGAAGATAGATTTCTATACCCAATTGTGTGTATATTTGTTTTCTTTTTTCCCCTCTTTGAACCAACTTAGAGGAGAGTGAAGTTCAAGCATTGCTCACTCCCCTACCTTCACCATTTTCCCCTCCACTGTAAAGGCTCTTCATTGAACACCTCTTTTATGTAAGATAATTTTCCTCATTCTTCCTCTACTTTCAACCTCAACCATTCCATCCCTCTTTCTCTCCTACACATTTTTTTATGCCATCCCAACATAATCTACTCATTCCTATGTCCTCCATTTATGTAGACTCCTTTTAACTGCCCTAATAATAAAAAATCTTGAGATATATGTATTATATTCTTAATATAGAAATGTCAACCATTTAACCTTATTGAGTCCCTTACAATTTCTCTTTTATGTTTACCTTTTCATGCTTCTCTTGAATCTTATATTTGACATTCAAATTTTCTATTCAGCTCTGGTCTTTTCATCAGTATTGCTCGAATGTTCTCTATTTCATTAAATATCAATTTTCCCCCTTGAAGTATGATACTCAGTTTTTCTGGGCAGGCTATCCTTGTTCATATCCTGGTCATTCCACCTCTTTTACCTTTTAGAACAGTGCTTCTTAAACAGTGGGTCACAATAGGGTCTTGAAAATTTGACAACAGTAAAAAGTTTCTGAATGGGCAACAACCAAAAATTATTCAAAAATCAAATGCATAATTAAACTAAGGTATTTCTGGTCATGCTTGCCTGTGTTGCATATCACAACTTCACTGCACCCTTGGTTCTGAACACATAGCATGGGCACTTTGCACTGGTCATGCTCTCATGCCAGACAACACCAACAAAAACTGGCAAAATGTAAAAAGGAGTCATGAGTGGTAAAATTTAAGAAGTCCTGTTCTAGAGTATTATATTCTATGCTCTCTATTCATTTATGGTGGAAGCTGTTAAATCTTGTGTGATCCTGACTGTGGCTCCATGATATTTGAATGGTTTCTTTCTATCTACTTTCAAGTTCAACATTGGAGCTCTGAAATTTGGCTATAATATTCCTTGGGAGTTTTCATTTTGGGATCTCTTTCAGGTGGTGAGTAGTGGGTTCTTTCAACTTCTATCTTACCACCTTGTTCTAGTATATTGAGACAATTTTCTTGATAATTTCTTAAAATATAATATCTAGGCTCTTTCTATCATCATAACTTTTAGGTAATCTGATCATTCTTAAATTATCTCTTCTCAATCTCTTTTCCAGGTCAATTGTTTTTCTGATGAGATAATTCACATTTTCTTCATTTTTTTCATTCTTTTGGCTTTGTTTTATTGTTTTTGATGACTCATAGAGTTATTAGTTTACATTTCCCCAATTCTAATTTTTAAGGAATTATTTTCTTCAGTGAGCTCTTGTATTTCTTTTTCCATGTGCCCAATTCTGCTTTTTAAGGAGTTATTTTAATTATTGAAGTTTTATACTTCTCTTTTCATTTGTCCAGTTCTTTTTTATTTTTCCTTCAGATGATGCTGTTTTAATTTCTAATAAGAGTATACATACAAACATATATGCACACACACGTGTGTGTGTATATATATATATATATATAGTAATGTTATTCCACAACTCTACACAAAATTACCTTATTATTTTATGGTTATACTTCATATGCTCAGTCTTCATAGTCTGACTGTCATTAATTTTGGAATTATTTTGAAAAAGGAATGAGTAAGTTAGAATGAACACTTGCTCTCAATCTCCTAGTTGAGGAAATTTGAATTTTTTTATGTCATTGTCCCTTTGGTAGTCTGGGGGAACTATGGACCTTTTTTAAAAAAAATATTTTTAAATAAATGAAGAAAATGCTAAATATCAGCTATAGGTTAGCAAAAGTAAAGATGTATTGTTTCCCATCCAAGTTTATGGAGCTTCCTTTAAATCTTTCCATGAACCCTAGATTAATTATTCCTCCTGTAGATGGGCTTCCTACTTTCAGTCTCCCCAACCCACTTTGCACACTGCTGCCAGATTAATTTCCCCCAAACACTGTATTTTCATCATCTTGATTTCAACTTGATACTCAACTTACTCTTACTTAGTATGTCAATTCCAAACCATCCTGTTTGGCTTTTACAGTTTTTTTTTTCCAAAATGTGAACCCAACTTACTGATATAATCTTATTTTTCTCTACTTCCAAATGTATATTTTTTGTTCCAATTAGACCAGTGTCTCCAGTGTTCTCAATACATGCTACACTTTCCCCTGTTCTTTTATCTTTGCGCATGCTGTTTTCCCTGCTTAGAATGATCTCCCTTCTGCCCTCTCCCTAGGCAAGTTCCATCAATATTTTAAAATCCATCTTCAAGCTGGTCTCCTCCATGAAGCTTTTTTTTCAAGTTCCATTCCAAATTAGACCATCCCATTCCTGAACTTTTATTGTACTTAAAAGGAGCACTGAAGAGTTGGATATTTAACTGATTTGTAATTTTATTTATTTGTTTCTCTAAATAAACTGTAAGCCATTTGATGCCAGGAGCAATGGAATACACATACTCTCATTAAATTAACCTCCATAGAACCTCTTGTCTATTTCAGAATTGGTGGCAGCATAGTATGGGGGAAAAACAACTATTAGGATTTAGAGTCAAATACTGGGTCTGCTATTAACTATCTTCATAAATTTAATTTTCTCAAGTGTAAGATAAGGTTGTCAATGAGATGATATCCAACTTTCTTTCAGCTATATATATGCTCATGTGGTTTCTTATTAAGATAGAAGCTGCTAAATTTTGTGTTACCCTGGCTGTGGGTCCATGATATTTGAATCGTTCCTTTCTGGCTGCCTGAAATATTTTCTCTTTGACCTGTGAGCTCTTGAATTTGGCTATAAGATTCTTGAAAGTTTTATTATAGAATATCTTTTGAAAGGTGATCAGTGCAGTCCTTTAGTTTCTATTTTACACTGTGATTCAAGATATCAGTTTTCCTTATTTCTTGAAAGGTGATGTATAGACTCTTTTTTATTGGCTTTCAAGTAGTCCAATAATTCCTAAATTATATCTCCTTGATCTTTTTTCCACATCAGTTGCTTTTCCAATGAGATGTTTCATTTTTTTTTTCTATTTTTCATTCTTTTGATTTGGTTTATTGTTTCTTGAAGTCTCAAAAAATCATTAGATTTCATGTGCCAAATTCTACTTTTTAAGGAGTTCTTTTCTTCAGTGAATTTACGTACCATCTTTTTCATTTTGTCCTGTTCTACTTTTAAAGGAGTTTTTTTCTTCGTGAATTCTTATGTCTCTTTTACCATTAGGCCAATTCTGTGTTTTAGAGTGTTCTTTTCTTTTCTTTTTTTTTTTTTAAGCAATTGGGGTTAAGTAATTTCATCAAGGTTACAAGGCCAGTTATTTTGTGTGGGTGCCAAGTATCTGAGGCTGGAACTGATCCCAGGTCTCCCAATGCTGGGGCCAGCACTCTTACTCACTGTACCACCTGGCCCCCCCTAAAGTATTATTTTCTTTAATAATTTTGTCCCTCTTTTACCAAATTGTCATTTCTGTTTTCATAATTTTTTGCATCAGTCTCATTTCTCTTCCCAGTATTGCCTCTACCTCTTTTATCTCACTTATACTCTTCCTGAAATTCTTGCTGCTTTTGGGTCCAATAAGATTTTTCTTTGAGGCCTTGCTTGTAATTATTTTCACATTGTTGTCTTTATTTTTTTTTAATTTGTGTCTTGGTCTTCTCTGTTCTCATAGTAGCTTTGTATCACTAGTTCTTTTCTGTTGTTAGCTCATTTTCTCAGCCTGTTTCTTGACTATGAACTTTATGTTAAAGTTAGGCTCTGCTCACCTGGGATTGGGGAGGCACTATGACAAGCTTCAGGATTTTTTGTGTGGTTGTTTTCAGAGTTAGTTCTGGAGGTCTTCAAATTGTTGGTGCTTCCAAGCTAGTATTATCCCAGAAAAGGTGTACTTTCTTCTCTCCTAGTCTGTGCTCCAGTCTTTACCTAGGAGGTGCCTCTGCTTCCATGTAACCTCCATTTCTAGCACACCTCTTGGCCCTAGAACTATGACTGAAGTCCTTGCTCTCTTGTGAATATCCAGAAGTAATACTCTCCTTTCTGGAACTTTGATCCAAAACTGCTTATGAGCATAATGCTAATAAGCAATAGAGGTGACAATAGAACCAGTTGCACCTAGTACTAATAAAAGGGTCCCTATAATGTTTTTCAGATCATCTGTCTGACTTCCTTTTTGTCTCTGTGCTGAGAGCTTCCAAAGTTGCTGTTGCTGCTATCTTGGCTTCCTCTAAAGCCCACCATTGGTGCTTCTGCTGCACTTTTGGCTTTCATTCACCTTGGTGCTTCAGACCAATCCTGTGTACCTTATAATTTGTGTTAGGCTAGATAAATGTTTCCCTCTGATCTTTGCTGGCTTGCGGCTCCAAAATTTGATTTAAGGCAGTATTTTAAAGTTGTTTGAATTGCAAGATTAGGAAAGTTCAGCTGGGTCCTAATTTATACTTTTCCATCTTGGCTATGCTTTTTTTATTTGTTTATTTTTCAATTTCAACATTCATTTCCACAAGATTTTGAGTTGCAAATTTTCTCCCTATCTTTCCCCTACCCCCCATTCTAAAATAACAACACTACTAAATACCCCTTCCCCCAATCGGCTCTCTCTTATATTCTCCCCCACTTCCCCTCTGACTTTCTAGTAGGGCAAGATGGATTTCTATACCACAGTGCCTCTATATCTTATTTCCCAGTTGTATGTAAAAAAACAAACAAACAATTTTTTTTAACATTTGTTTTTAAAATTTTGATTTCTAGATTCTTCCCATTCTTCCCTCATCACCTACCCCTATGATATTCTGGGAGTTTTCTTTTTGGAATCCTTTTCAAGAGGTGATAGGTGAATTCTTTCAATTTCTATTTTGCCCTCTGGTTCTAGAATATCAGGGCAATTTTCCTTGAGAATTTCTTGAAGGATTATTTCGAAAGTTCTATTTTTTGATCATGGCTTTCAGGCAGTCCAACAATTTTTATATTCTCTCTCCTGGATTTATTCTCCAGGTCAGTGATTTTTCCAATGAGGTATTTCACATTGCCTTCTATTTTTTCATTTGTTTGTATCTGTTTTATAGTATCTTGATTTCTCATAAAGTCACTAGCTTCCACTTGTTCCAGTCTAATTCTGAAGGAATGATTCTCTTCAGTGAGCTTTTGAAATTGTTTTTCCATCTGGCAAATTCGGCTTTTTAAGGCATTCTTCTCCTCATTGCCTTTTTGAGCCTCCTTTGCCATTTGAGTTAGTCTATTTTTTAAGGTGTTATTTTATTCAGTATTTTTTTTTGGGGGGGGTCTCCTTTAGCAGGCTGTTGACTGGCTTTTCATGATTTTTTTTTTTGTTTTTTGGAGGGCAGTTGGGTTTAAGTGACTTGCCCAAGGTCACATGGCTAGTTTTGTGTTAAGTGTCTGAGGCCAGATTTGAACTCATGTCCTCCTGACTCCAGGGCCAATGCTCTACTCATTGAGTCACATAGCCACCCCTTTTCCTGATTTTCTTGCATAATTCTCATTTCTTTTACCATTTTTTCCTCCACTTCTCTTAACTTGATTTTCAAAATCCTTGAGCTCCTCAATGGCCTGTGACCAACTCATATTTTTCTTGGAAGTTTTTGATGCAGGAGTTCAGTTTTGTCTTTCTCCCATTCCATGCTTTGATCCTTTTTGTCCCCAAAAAAGGATTCTATGGGCTGATAGTGGTTCTTTTTCTTGTTCATCTTGCCAGCCAATTACTTGACTTTTGAGTTTTTTGCCACAGTAGAACTCTGCTTCTAGAGTGGAGAGCTTTGTCCCAAATTGCTGGGGTTTTCACAAATGTTGTCAGAGGTCTGAGGAGGGTGCCCTCTCTATAGACACCATACTGGCACACTGGTGTTTTTCACCCCACTGACCACAGCAACCCAGATCCAAGCAGGTTAAAGCAAAAGCAATTACCCTCTGAATGGTTGCTTGGTTCCCACTACAATCTGCAGGACAGGAGCTCTAGAAGCAGTTACATGGCAGCAGCAACAGCTGCAGCTGCCGCACCTACACCACCTCTCTCCCCAGGTGTAGGGGTCAAAGCTGCTCTTCTGTCACTCACCTTTTACTTTCTCTTTGGCATTTATGTGTTGAAAAGTCTGGGAACCGCCACAGCTGCTGGTGATTCACTCTCCTGAAGTCTGCTCTGGCCAGCAGGCTGGCCAGAGCCACCCTGCAGCCAGAACCACATAGCTTACCAGGACCATGCTGGTCTCCCAGCATGCTGTGATAGACCCTTCCTGTCAACCTGCCAGGTTGCCTTCAGTGGGAGATTTGTTTCTCTATGTCACTTTGTGGGCTGTGTAGATCTAAAATATGCTTGAAGTCATATTTTAAAGGTATTAGAGGTGGTTGTGGGTGGGGGGTGCTCATGGAATTTTCTGCTTCTACTCAGCCATCTTGGCTCCACCCCCTTAGCTATACTTTTTTATTCTGTTTTACAAGGTTTTACTTTCTTTGATACTTATTATGCCTCTTTTATCAAGCATAATTTTCTTTTTATAATATTCTTACTTTACTCTCATTTCTTTACCTAATTTTTCCTCTACCACTTTTATTTGATATTGAAAATACTTTTTTTTAGCTCTTCCAGAAATACTTGTTGGGCTTGCATTCAATTCACCTTTTTTTCACTTTGAGGCATTAGAAGTTTTGACTTTATTGTCTTTTTCTGAATTTGTGTCTTGATCTTCCCTGTCACTGGAGTAGCTTGTCATGGTCAGGTTCTTTTGTTGTTGTTTGCTCATTTTCTCACTCTCTTTCTTGATTTTTGGATTTTATGTTAAAGTTGGGATTTGTTCCCAGCACAGATAGGGTAGGATAAAGCCTTGTCTCAAGCTTTTCAGCACAGCTATTTTCAGAGGTTGAAAGATTGCAATGCTTCCAAGTTGGTGTGTTCTGGGGATAGATGTGGCTACTGTTCTCCTGGTCTGTGCTCTGGTCCTTTCCCAGTAAAGATACCTGATCTCTTGGGATTATAGTTGATACCACACCTCAGTGACCCTGCCCACTTTGGAAAAGAAGAGATGCTCCTTTTCATAGACTCTTTTCCCTTGAGATCAGAAGTGATATTGCTCATCAGGGCCCCGATCCCTTGTGATCAAAACCAGTACTTCTCCTTGGGACCCTTGCTTCCTCTTATTTGAGTGAGCTCCTCTCTGCCCTAGAACTGTGATCCAGTAGTAAAGGAACTGTCAAACCTTAGAGCATCGGAAGCTGCTCCTACTACTGTCACCACTACCTATTCCTATCATTGATGTTTCATCCATGTTGCCTCTAGGCCAGCCTCCACCCCATATCACAGATTTCTCTTTCCAACCTCTTAAGTTGTTTTGGGCTGGATGAATGTCTCACCAGGATCTTTTGTTGACTACACCACTTCAAAATTTGATTTGAGGTGTTATTTTAAAGTTATGTGGAAGTGAATGTTGGGAGAACTTGACTGAGTGCTTCTTCCACTCCACCATCTTGATCCTATCCCTGAAAGTCTCCCTACACCCTACTAACTCTTTTGGAAAATGTATTTTATTTTCACTTTAGGGAGAAAGCAAACATTTCTGTAATATAATACAATAAAAACATCATTGCATATGAAACTGTAAATCTATCATATATAATTTGTGTTTCCATCCAACTCTACCATAAAATTATAATGTAAATTTCTTTTTTCCCCTTTTTCTTTCCAGTCCCCCACCTTGGAGGGCTACCATTAGACACAAATAGGTGTGTGTGTGTGTGTGTGTGTGTGTGTGTGTAAAATTATTCTAAACATACTTCTATTTATCAGTTCTCTGGATGCAAATAGCATCTTTGTATCTTCTTTATTTTTAATTTGTATATTTATGATAGTCAAAATGACTTAGTGTTTCAAAGTCATTCTAAAAAATATATTGCTCTTATGTATACAGTGTTCTTTTGGTTCTGCTCACTTCACTTTTCATCATTTTTTGCAAGTCTTTCCATGCCTTTTTTTAAAATAATTCATTTATTTTTAGTTTTCAACATTCACTTCAGTAAGATTTTGAGTTTTGAATGTTTTCACCCACCCTCTCCCATGCCTTTCATAGATAAATGAGTTCATAATTTCTTATAGCACAGTAGTATTCCATCACAACTTACACCACAACTAATTCAGCTATTCCCAAATTGATAGGAACTCCTACAATTTCCAGTTCTTTGCTGCTGCAGAGAGCTGCTATGCTATGCTATGCTATACTACTATCACAGAAGAGTTAGGTTCATGAAAAAGGCTACCTCTTTATGCCCTAATACATAATCAATTTTTTGTGTAGGTGCCCTGTACCACCCAGGAAATAAAGGGTATATTTCTTTTAATCCCCATTCAATTTTCTCCAAAGGTCAATCATATCTAACTTTTCTAAAATTCTATTCAACTTCTTAACTTCTTTCTTGTTTATTTTCTGGTTAGATTTATCTAGTTCTGAGAGGGGAGTTTGAGGTCCCCTAGTAGTATAGTTTTGCAGTCTATTTCTTCCTATAGTACACTGAACTTCTCTAAGAATTTGGATTTTATGCCACTTGGTGTATATACATTTAGTATTGATATTGCTTCATTGTCTACAGTGACTTTTAGCAAGATGTAGTTTCCTTCCTTATCTCTCTTAATTAGATTACTTTTTTCTTTTGCATTGTCTGAGGTCAGGATTGCTATGCTTGATTTTTTTTTTACTTCAACTGAAGCATAATATATTCTGCTCCAGCCTTTTACCTTTGCTGTGTATGTATCTCTCTGCTTCAAATGTATTTCTTATGAACAACATTTTGTAGGGTGCTGGTTTTCAATCCGCTCTGTTATTTGCTTCCATTTTATGGGAGAGTTCATCCCATTCACAATAATGGTTATTATTACTAACTGTGTATTTCCCTCCATCCTATTCCCCTCTATTTAGACTTTTCTCTTTCTTTTCATCTTGTCCTTCCTCACCAGTGTTTTGCTTCTGATCACCGCCTCTCTCAATCTGCCCTCCTTTCTTTCTACTCCCTCCCTTTTCTTTCTCCTTTCCTCTCCTACCTCCTTATAGGGTGAGATAAATTTCTATACCCAACTGAGTGTGTATGTTATTTCATCTTTGAGTCAAGTCCCATGAGAATAAAGTTCAAATAATTCCACTCACTCCCTTCTTTCCCTGTACTGTAATAGGTTTTTTTTTGCATCTTCAAGTGATGTAATTTGCCCTATTCTGACTCCCCTTCCTTTTTTTCCCTCTACAATATTTTTTCACCCCTTAATTTTTTATATCATCACATCAAAGTCAACTTATACCCACACCCTCTATCTATGTATACTACTACCTGCCCTAATGGACTCACAGTTCTCAAGTTTTAAGTATCAGTTTCCTGTGTCAGGATATAAATAGTTTAACTTTTCCTTTTCCATTTGGCCAATTGTATTTTTTAAGGAATAGTTTTCTTCAGTCAATTTTTGTCCTTCCTTTTCTAAGCTGTTAATGCTTGTGCACAACTCTCTTTTCCTTTCCCAATTTTTCTTCCACTTGTTGATTTTTAAAGTACTTTTTGAGTTCTTCCAAGAAAGCTTTCTTGGGCTTAAGACTAATTCATATTCCTCTTTGAGGCTTCACATGTAGGCATTTTGACACTGTTTTCCTCTTCTGAGTTTATGTTTTGAACTTCCCTGTTGCCAAGGTAGTTTTCTATGTTTAAGGCTCTTTTCTGTTTTTTTTTTCTTTGTTTGTTTGTTTTGCTCATTTTGGCCTCTTTCATGATTTTTAAAGTTGAACTCTGCCCCTGGAGCACAGAGGGACATGTCCCAAGTTTCTTTCACTGAGGGTCAGGGGCCTGATCACTGTCTTTCTGCACCAGAACTCTCATCTTGTAAACTTCAATGGGGTAGCATACTCTAGTCATGTCTATTGTACCAGGGTCCTCTTGCTGGCAGTCCCTTTGCCTTCTGCACTGAGACTGGAGACTTTAAAGCTGGCCTGTTATGCCACTAGCCTGCTGAGCCAGCCAACACTGACAAGGCCTCAGTTCCTGATCTGTTCCATTGTTAAAAGCATGCCACTGGCTAGCCCTGACACTGTGCTCTTCTTTTAGCCAAGTGAGATTGACATTTCCTGAAGTCCTTCTACGTTATCTTAAGCTTGATTGTCTCATTCCATCTTTTTGTGGATTCTGTCACTCCAGAATCTATTTTGAGACTTGATTTAATGTTGATTCCTTGAGAGCTCAGGCAACTTCCTGTCTTCTCTATGCCATCTTGGTTCCGCTTCTGACTACCTCTTTTTTTTTTTTTTAGGTTCTAGAGGTGCCTTTGAGGAGTCAGAGATGGTTCTCTTCTAATGTCATTAGCTTGAGTTTCTTTTCTGATGAGAATCAATTGCCAATCATTTATTTATTTTGCTTTTTGGAAGGGGGAAGGCAGGGCAATTGTCCAAGGTCACACTTAAGTGTTAAGTGACTGTGGTTGGATTTGAACTCAGGTCCTCCTGACTCCAGGGCCCATGTGCTATCACTGTGGCACCTATCTGCACCTCAATTGCCAATTATTAGCATCCCAGTTTTATTTTAAAAAATTAACATCAGTTGTTTGTTTGTTTGTTTTACAAAGGTACATTTAGTGAGGAGTTTTAGCAAGAACATAAATACAAATGTGTTCCCCCAAACTTTTGAGGATAGGTACTCTGTCTTATGCCACGTAATTCTTGGGGGGAGTAGTCTCAACCTTAAAACAGTCACTCTGCAAAGTATTCACACCACTAAATTTATTTCAAAATTTGGCATTGTCAATGAAATAAGTTACTACTGCTGCCCATTAGCTACATTCAGTCAGCTTCTATGCTAGGTTAACTGGTGGTTTAGGATTTTACTCCATGTTTGGCTCACTTGTTTGTGAAATCTGTCAAGCACTCCAGCTCTCAGACCTTTGGAAGCTATCTTTCCCAATCTTTTGAAGCTTAAAAGGCTGCAGTTCACTTCACCTGAGAGGGGTAAAAAACAAATTCAATGATGAAAAGAATAAAGACTTGCACTCTAGGGTCACATGTTGGCAGCTCAGGTGAGAATATAGGCTGCTGTGATCTCTTTACTGCCTCTCTCAACAGCAGTAGGGCCATGCACTCTTGGCTTTACTGGAAGCTTTGGGTGCAAGAAGGACAAAGGCCTCTCTTCTCTCCAGAGGAAGTGAGCATTAACTCATCCTTTTTGTTCACTAATACAGAAAAATAATTATTTCCCCAATATTCTTTTGTATCTACTCCCCCTTCTGACTCAGCAACAAATCAAAGTTTTTCTGTCTTCCACATGGTTAAGAGAATGGAAACAAAAACCTTGTGCCTGCTTCAAAGCTCACATAGTGACTGTTTTAAACCAAGCATGCTGCTTTGTGTTCAAAATACATCAGTTCCCATTAGTCCCTCTTAAAATGTAAGTTTCTTGAGGGGATGGTCTCTTCTACTTTAGTCTTACAGTATTCAGCATCTAGTAAGCATTTAACAAATGTTTGTTGATTGGTTGAAGGAAGCCTAGAATTCTGAGAGGTAGAGGTAAGAAGTTAGTGCTTGATTAGAGTATTTATTCATTAATCATAGTAGTGTGGAAGGAAAAGAAAGATTAGAGTTGGGACCACTGTTATGGGAAGGACAAGAAGGTCTTTTAAGTTTTCTGTATAAATTCTAAAGTTTGTGATCCAGTATATACCTATATATTTTTGAATGGTATTCACTTTAAATGTCTTGATGATGCTTCTTACTTTTGATTTCTATAAACTCTAGGTACTGGGGTATCACCAAAACTAAGGTTGAAGGCATACTCAAGTGCTCTAGGTTAAAGATGATGTGCTAAACCAGGGGTCAATAAATTATGATCCATAAGCCAAATTCAGTCTATCACTTACTTTTGTATGGCTTATGAAATCAGAATTGTCTTTGTATTTTTATTGATCCACAAATCACAGTTTGCAAACTCCAAATGAAAGACAGCCTTTTTTATTTGTTGATACTGTTATTAAAAAAAAACATTTCCTGGAATATAGTAGATTCTCGGGAATGATATTCTTCAGTCATGTCTACATAGTCAAAGGAAATCAGAATATAGAATAAATTTGAACAGTGTAGACCTTTAATTTGATTAATAACACAGTCCTTTGTTTTCAATATGATAAAATACTGGTAAATAACTGTCATATGAGTTTCCACTTGAAATACAGGAAAATAAATAGTAACATGCATTCATATATCACTTTAGGAACTACTGAGCACTTTCCATACAACAACACTGGAAGAGAGGGAGTATAATTATCTTCATTGTCCATATGGTGGAAAGGAGTGGCCAAGAAATGATGTCCTGTGCTCGTATTACACTACTACTACCCTGAATCTCAAGGCTGGGTTATAACTTGGGACTTGTGATTTTCAACCCATACCTTTCCCACTAAACCAAGCTCTACCTTACACAGAACTGTTTTAATTAGTACCGTCAAACTTTGGCTAAATATATGACCTGAATGTACTGCCCTTGTTGCCTTCTGTTCAGTGTATTGGCCTCCCAGCTCTCTAATCCTAAAATAAGGGAATTATTTTAGCCTAGCAGTGAAGGTGGTGCAACTGGGTTGCAAGAGTTACAAAGAAACAGCTGTGGTCAACAGTCCTGAGGACTATATAAACTTCTTTAAATTTGCAGACCATGGCTCTCAACTGGAGCTGCTTGTAAAAAGCATAGGAGAAACCCAGAGAAAAACATTTTACTAAGCCGCAGGTGTAAAAAGCAAAAGGCAAGATGCTCCCTGCTCTTGAAGAGTGGACATTCTAGTAGTGAAGGATAACACCTATAGGAAATTTCCAGGGTGATTTAGATGGAAAGGTTTCATGATCCCTTGGGTTTGGTGGCAAAACTTATTGTAATGCCTCTTGTTTGATGTCATTTCCATTGACAAAGCCATGTCTATATCACTTTAAAGTTTGCAAAGCACTTCAAAGGCATTATCTCATTAGGGTTTTATAAGGACTTTTTGAGACATATATGACAGGTATAATCTCCTTTTCACATATGAAATTTCACATATGGAGAATTTAAATTACTTTTTCATGGCCTCCCAGGTAGTAATCATCAGAAGCACATGGGTGTTCCTGACGTCTTATACCTCACTTCAAGTAATAGGAACCAGCTAAGACGTGGGGGTATGGTACAGTGTGAAACCCTGGTACCTGTTTCTATGGCAGTTTCTAAACATCTCAATCCAAAGCAGCACTGTCTCTCCATTTACTCAGCATTTAGTTTCCACCCATGTTCTAGAGGGAAGCAGGAGCAAACATTGATCTTCTCAGATCCATTTAAGCTGTTGTTTAAGACCCAGACACAAAAAATTTCATTAAAAAGAATTAGGGTGGTCTTTGTCCTTGGGGAATTGGCTAAGAGGCAGGCACTAAATTGTCCACTTCTTATAGAAGACAACCCTGCCCCCAACTATTTACATTTTGTTGCAAAATTCCTAGGAGGTTCTTAGGAACCCAAGTCACAAGTATCATACATCTTCGGTAGCCCTGGACATCTGGCAAAGAAAATAATTATTGATAGCACACATCAGTTCTGCCTATTAATTACTGTTTAAGCTAATATGACAGAATTTTGATGGAAGTCTCCAATTCAATTTAATTCCATTCAATAAACATTTAATAATACACACATTTCATTAGGAATTGTACTAAGTACTGGGGACATAATGCCAGAAAAAAATACCTGCCTCAGAGAAGCTTACAATCTATTAGTGAGATGCAGAATGGATGTGGACAAATAAGTACAGGATATTTGAAGGCAACAATACAAACACCTGGAAAAAATAAGAAGTATAGGAAAAAACACTCTGCTGAGCTCTGAAGGAAGTGGGAGATCCCACTTTCCAGAAATGACGAGGCAGTCATTGGGAAAAGGGGAAGAATTTCAACATAAAATATCAGTCCTAGACTAGCAGGTAGGGACAGCTAGGTGGCATAGTGGATAAAGTGCCAGGGCTAGAATCAGGAAGACCCAAGTTCAAATCCACTGTCAGTCACTTACTGGTTGTGTGATTCTGGAAAAGTGGATTAACCCCATTTGCCTCAGTTTCCTCATCTGCAAAATAAGCTAGTAAAGGAAATGGCAAAACATTCCAGTATCTTTGCTAGGAAAACCTCAGTTGGGGTCATGAAGAGTCAGATGAGATAAATCGACTAAACAACAACAATGGATTAGCAGGTAGGTCTGTTTAGATAAACCATAGAACACGAAAGGGGAAATAAATGAAATTTTTGGTAAGGTAGGTAGAAGGCAGATGGTGGATGGCTTTAAATGCTCAGGTGAGAAGTTTGTATAGTGGGGATGTTAATTTGATAACTGTGCAGAGAGTTTTGGAGAGCTGGAAATGCAATTCAGATGCTATTGCAATAGTCCAGGTGAGAGGTGATGAGAAATGGGATTAGCCTAGGAATTATGAGAATAGAGAAAACAATAAAAAAAAATAGAAGAGATGCTGTGGAAGTAGAAACAATATTTGACAATTAGTTAAGTGATGCTAATATTTTAAAGCAAGGCTTAGATAGAGACTGCAAGACCACTTAGTGAAGCATCATGGAAATTTAGAGGCTTTGATTAACATGACTGAATAAGAAGTTCAGTATATTCTGGAGCAACTATTTGGGACATAGGATAGCATCAAAGGTTTTGAGCTCCACGGGACCTCTGAGGTAATTTTACGGATGATGAAACTGAGACCAAATTGGTTAAGTGACTTGCTAAAGGTGACATAAGTAATATGTGATAGAAACAGTATTTGAATACAGACCATCTGATCTGAATCAAAGTCTAAACCCTTTTCTACTTCCCAGAAGTTCCTCAAGATGAAGCCGAAGTATACCCAACACTTAGGAAATGGAACTCCTAGCCATTCTCCAAAATAATTTTCAGGGCATAGCCTCTGAGTAAGCATTAGTTCTGATCCAAGAGGGTCTATCTAAGAAGAATCATGTGGTAAATTGAACCTTTTCTCTTCCACTACAACACTCCTCCTCCCCCACTGCCCCTACACATACCATATACGGTAACAGGAAAGCATATTCATTAAAAGCTGGTAATCACATTTCATCTTCTGTCACTTATCTGAATCAGGCATTCTTCCTAGGCTATTTTTTGGGGAAAATGTGACCCAGAAGGAATGGTGCTGAGAAATGGTGCAAATACAATTTTTGAGTGACAATGCATAGCAATCTATTCAGCTATGTAGCGGCTATTGAAAGAATAATAAAATGGGGCAGGATCAGAATTGTGAAAAATACCCCAGAGTCACAAGAATATCAGAGGAGAACTGAGTCTGAGAAGTTATGAGTTAATTGAAACCCTCCATTTGCCAAAATAACCCAAAATAACTGGTCAGTAGTTTTATTTGTAATACATATAAACTCTGGGACCATTATCCTTATACCATATTGATATGTGGTTCATGGCCCTGCACCTCAATTGGTACAACTCTCTTTAGAATTTTAGGTTACCCTTAGGGTTTGGGGGTATCTTTTCTAGTACTATGGCTCACAATATCATATCCATTTTATTCTATCCAGTGTCAGCAAAAAGTTGATGATTGTTTCAATATAATTTTGTCCAATTCATAACTCCTTGAGATAATTAATAACCAATTATCCTAACCTGGGAGAGTGAATAATTTTCAGTGGTCCATGAAATTTAATGACAAATTAGCATCTTTATTTTCACTAAGCTCTAACTGAAACTTGATGTTTCTTTTAAATATGACTTTTTAAGAAAACATAGGGCAGCTAGATGGCCCAGTGGATAGAGCACAGGACCAGGAGTCAGGAAGACCCGAGTTCAAATAGGACCTCAAACATTACTGCCTGTGTGATACTGAGGAAGTGACTTAACCCTATAAGTCTAGGTTTCCTCATCTGTCAAATGAACTAGAGAAGAAAATTTCAAACCACTCCAGTATCTTTGTCAAGAAACCCTAATTGGGGTCATGAAGAGTCAGATATGACTAAAAACAACCAAACAACAACTACAATGACACCGCCAACAACAGTAACAACAAAGAAAACATGCTGAGAAGTGGTCCATAGATTTTACCACACTGAAAAAGGGATCCATGACACCAAATTAGTTAAATTCCCCTGAATTAGATTATATGAAAAAGATATTTACTGAGAAGATATAGTAAGATAATAACCTGGAAGCTCCCTATCTTTAAATACAATAGTCCCTGGAGAAAAAGGGTTGAAACAAAGTATCCCCATCCCCAACAATCACTTATGATTGTACCATAGCTGATAGAGGAGTAGATTCCTTACTTGCTGAAATACATTTTCTTGGCTGTCTTATTCATGACTCTTTGCATGAATAATATGTGCATCAGTGAAGAAAGCAAACCCAGGTGAGAAACCCATCAAACAGCATCAAACCTTTGTAGTCCTGAACATGACAGAAGAGACATTATCAATGGGGGCAGGGATGTCCTAGGGTTAAAGCCATTGGAGTTATAGAATGGGGGTGGGGGTGAGATGGTAAGACCTGAACTTTAGATAGATCAATTTAAGCTTAGGGAAGGAAATATGGGGCAGATAGAGCAACAAGCAAACTATTGTAATGAGCCATGTGTGAGGTGATAAAGACCTGTACCAGGACAGTGACAGTGTCAGAGGAGAAAAGGAATGTGGAGGAGAGATGTTATGAAGGTAGAGTAGAGAGGATGTGGTAATAGATTGGTTGTGGGGGAGTGAGAGAGAGAGAGAGAAAAGGCCAAGATGACACCTAAGTTTTGAGCCTGGCTTACCAGGCTCAAATGGATAATGGTGGTGCTCTCAGCAGTGAAAAGGAAATTTATAAGGGGATATGGGGGAAACGATAATGAATTCAGGTTTTAATATGGCTAAGATGTCTACTGGACATCCAATTTGAGGTGTCCAATAGGCAGTTGGAGGATTCAGTTGGGAGGCTAAGAGAGAGGCTGGGGATGGATAAATACTTTGAGAATTATCAGCAGTTAATAACAGAATCTTCTCTATTAGCAAAATTATATGGGCCAGGTTAAGTTCTCCTGCAATTAAATCTCAGTTTCTTCTAGTGTTTCTTCTTTGGTTACAAGAAGCCCCAAGGAGGAAAAGAAATTGATCCACTGTTCAGAGTTAAGAACCACAGCTAATTCTTTTCTTTCCCTGTAATCCTGCCATGATCACCTTACACCTTATAGGTTCTTCTCTCTATAGGGCATCAGGACTCTAGGAAAGGTCCATGGACTTTATGTTATAAGGGATGTCCCAAAAGCTTCAGCACAGATTTAAATTGTAATAGTTTAAATCTGCACTAAGACTTTTGGAACACCCTGTCTAAAAGATACACTCTCTTAAATTACCTGGAAATTGTATTTTGGGATATAGAATCCCATTTTTCTATTGACTTTCATTATTCAATTGAAAATATGTCACTGACAATGGTTTACAATATTTTTACTCCTCTTAAAATCACATTGAAGAATGCATCAGACTTTTTAAAAGTCTCTAGCTTAAAGGACAATTGGTAACTTTCTGATAAAATATTAATCACTTTCAAAATAAGTCACAAAATGCCAGTGCAAAGGACAGAGGGTTATTTTTATTCAGTGCATAGTAGCCAGGGACAAACTGCAACAGCTTTGCTGAATGGAATGCATTGGACTGAATGTCCCTCAGCCACTACAAGGAAACCCATTGCTTATAGCAGGTTCATGTGTCACTCTCTTGGTGGTTTCAATCTTATTTCCTGCAGTTTAGTGGAAGCAGTTCCTGATTTTTTCAAATGAACAGGCTGATCTTGGTTTAAAAGGAAGGAGTATAATAGAGGAATCTTTCAAAACACAGCAAGATATACAGAAACTTGAATTAACCCTGATCTAACTTGCTGTGATTTCCAGAATATTTTCTAAGCCTTTGTACTTATCTTTACTGTCTATGGTTACTAAAACCATGGAAGATAATTCTGGAGAAAGGAGTTGGAATAACACATAAGAACTCAGAGGAAATGGTTTTTCTATGGACTACACGGGCAGCTAGGTGGCGCAGTGGATAGAGTGCTGGGCCTGGAGTCAGGAAGACATGGATTCAAATCAGGTCTCAGACATTTACCAACTGTGTGACCCTGGGCAAGTCTCTTAACTCTGTCTGTCTCAGTTTACTCATCTGTAAAATGAACTGGAGAAGGAAATGCCAAACCAATTCAGTATTTTTAAGAAAAAAACAAAAAGGGGTCATGAAGAGTTGGGCATGACTGAGAAATGACTGAACAAGAATGAACTACATAGTTGTTTATTAATCATACTGTTCACCTTTAATCATGGGATCTTAACCTAGGTCTATGGACTTCATACTGAGGAATAACGATTATCTTCCTGAAACAACAACAAAAAAAATAAGTCCACCTCCCTAAATTTTGTGATTTAAGATTGTTTATTTTATCACTGCATGACTATAAGAAGGTTGAGGGACTAGGACCAAGCAAGCTAGACCAATGTTGGGAACACTGGATAAGAAGAAGGCATGGGCATGGGCTAGGCCTAAGGAGGTCAATATTGGACCAAGTGAGCATTCTGCCTTGGGTCTACATACAGAGAACTACCGGTGGCCAGTGGACTACAGCGGAAAGAGTCAGAAGACTTGAGTTCATGCTCCACTACTATTAATTAATAAATATGTCACCCAAGGCTAGTTATTGAAGCTCTCTGAATCTCTGTTCCCTAATACTTAAAGTGACAGAGTTGCACTAAGGGACCCTCCAGGGTCCCTTTCAGCTCTAAACCTGCAATATGAGCATGAGTTCCTAAAGTCAATGAGTCAAAGCCGGGCGGGTACTTTGGGGTGTATGATCATTCAGCAGAGCAGAAATGGAAGTTCCACTTTGTCTTCATCTCAAAGTTGGTTTGTTTTTGCTTCATTTTAGGATGGGTTGTTTTTATTCATTGGCATTGTGAAAAAATAGAAGTAAATGCATGATTTAAAGTGATCCAAAAGCACTTGAAAAGTAAATCCTTTTTTCTCAATTTCTTCTCATTGAAGATGTTCGGTCTTGCGTCAGACCACTAGTCAGAATACAATAGGATGTGTTTGCTGCATACCTGTTGGACTTGTCTCCCTTTCCCACCATCCCTGCCCCCATCAGATTCATCCCAGGTGCCACACAAAAGCTCCAAATATATATCAATGAGAGGGAATGTGAGCTCTTGAGTAGATGATCTTGCTAGAAGAAGGTGACAGGGGAAGGTAGCTGATTAATTGCAACATTCACCATGAAAGATGAATGGAAACTCTGCAGAGACCATCTGTGTTTTATCAGTATGGATTAGAGCCGCTCCATTGCCCTCATGCAGTGATAGAAACATCTTTGCTGCTCCCACAGATTTTCCAGAGTAAAAATGTTCCTGACATGTATGAATGTTATGTTATCAAAGTCAGGATTTTTTTGGGGGGTGGGGAGACAACTTTATTCAACAACTCAAAAAGAAATGATATTAGCAATGTGTAAAATTCGTCTAGGAAATAAGACTTGGACTGATTTGTGTTCTGAATCTAGAGCTTAATTAAAAAAAAATAAAGTACATTTTTATCAGGCATAAGGCAGCTGGTTTTGCATTAATTAATATCCCAAAATTAATAACAAGAGGATAATCAGCTTTTGTTAACTTAGAACCTCTTGGGAAAGAAAAAAAGCAAACCCCAACAGTAAGGTTGTCAGTAAGATGTCTTCAAACTAGTTCACACTGCTGCATTCATAATTCACTTTATACATGCATTTGTTGTCTAAATTTGAATCTGCTCAGGTGCCCCAAACAGTGGTGTCTCCTCAGATTGGTTCACTGATGTTGGTGGCCCTTTTCCTTCCGTGCTGCTCTTCCGACCCTTCTCTGTCCACACACTTCCTGGTCTTTAGCCTCAGAGGGACTATTAGTACATGGACATCTGCCTTTCCCTATTGGACTAGCAAATGGCTCCTCATGTGATCCTTCTATCAAGACGATGCTCTCTCTTTCCTAGAGCTTACTAACTCTTCTATTTATAACATGTCAGTCCATAGCCCTCTGCAGAATCCCACAGAAATGCACATGCACTCATGTTCTTAGAGGATACAGTTTGGGGAAACGTCTTTTTAATCAGACTCACATTACCCTACATTGAGAAGCTAGTTGGAACAGTGGATAGAGTACTGGACTTGGAGCCAGGAATCCCTGAGATCAAATTCCATCCCAGAATTTTTCATAATTGTGTGACCTTCGACAAGTCATTTAACATCTCTCAGTCTCAGTTTTCTCATCTGTAAAATGGAGACACCTACCTCACAGGGTTGTTTTGGTGATCAAATGAGATAACATGTAAAGAGTTTTGTGAACCTTCAAAAGTTATTTAAATACTATCACCATCATCATTATAATTCTTTTATCATGTCTGACTCCTCAATGGGAATATAAATGTGAAGAAATAACCCATTATGAAGTGGAGAACTTGAAAGAAAGCACTGAAGCCATGTGTTGGAAAACAGTACTTTTCTTTTAAAAATATATCTTAATGGAAAATATTAGTAGCCTCAAGAACTTATGTCCATAAAATCATAACACATTGATTGCTAAAGAGCTCCTGTGAACACACCTCCTGCAAACAAGTATATCCAGTCCAAAAGGACAGAAAGGGAAAATGTCTTATTTGTTTCCAGATTCATGTTTTCTGTCTTCTCCTGCTCTTCTCCAATCTCATTCACATTAATTAGAACTACTGATTGAGTACCCTAGTAGTTATGAAAATGGGGTAAAAGGAAGGAAAAAATGGTAAGGAGAGAAAATTTATACTTTATTGCATCTATGATTAAATCACTCATTTTGGAAATTCTTTTCACCTAACTGGTTCTGTTCAAACAAGTTTAAATGGAACATTTGGAATCTAATTGGCACCAGATGTTAAAGTGCTGTGAGATTCTCAGAGAGATTCTGATAGTGAGAAATGGAATAATATGAATTATTCTGAAATGAATCTGTGGAAGGGGGTTTTGAAGAGTTGGGCAGAAGACGGTATTAAAAAGAGCACTAGACTAAGCAATCTTGAGTCTTGAACTCTAGCCCTGATTTTATCACTGAGGTCCTATCTCTGAAAGTCTAACCTCATTGGGGTTCAGTTTCATGAAGGGGATTAAATTCAATTTTTTGTCGTTCACTTGTTTCAGTCATGTCTGACTCTGTGACACTACCTGGGGTTTTCTTAGTAAAGACACTGAATTGGTTTACCATTTCCTTCTCTAGTTCATTTTGTAGGAGAGGAAATTGAGGCAAACAGGATTAAGTGACTTGATCAGGGCCACACAGCTAATAAGTGACTGAGGTCAGATTTGAATTCAGGTCTTCCTGGCTCGGGGTCTGGTGCTATACTCACTGAGTCACTTAGCTACCCTTTAAATTTAATTTACAAACCTTCAAAAAGTCCCTACATTGGAAAAGACACTGTCCTAGGCAATGGGACCATGAAGAAATAATGAAAAATGGTCCTTTACCTCAAGAAATTTATGTTCTACTGGCATTCTTCCAGATCAGATAGATGTTTTTCAAAAGCCCCTTTCAGTTCCAACATCTCTCTCTCTCTCTCTCTCTGACCAAAGCTAGGAGACCCAATGCCATGTCTGTAAATGTGAGCCTAATGAAATACTGAAAATATATCTATGGTACAGCTGTGTCTTTAGGAAGATGATTTGACACCCCCATATATGTCCTCTACTGATATTCTTATTTGTGCTTCATGATAGGTTGTATTTGTCCTTCATTCTTGAAGAGGACCATGACAATTAGGAAGATGATGACCTGATTTGTAGTTGACTTTGATTTGAGTGAGGGAGGACTGTGCAAGGTCACCAGCCTATTTTTCCTCCAGTCATCTGTGTCCAGTAGACAGATATTGATCAAGATGACTGGAGATGGCCCAGGATGCAATAGGAGACTCTGACCCTTTTAGGTTAAGGTCTTTCCAAGTTCTCACTTTGATTGAGGTTACATCCATTCACTGAATAGGTCTCTTTAAGTAATTATTCTAGGATACCACCTTTAATCCAAAAAAAAAAAAAATAAAGATCAAACTGGGAGGTGAAGACCCTCAGGGTTCCTGAACAAAAGAGAAATAGTTACTATTTACTGTTCACTATTTACATTCACTAGGTGCTAGGAGGGTAGGGACCTATTGTTGTCCAACCTCCCCTCCCCAACCCTTACCAGAGGGTGCTCTACCCAAGGGAAGATACATTTTGATGACTAAAAGCTGCCTCTTTAGGTCTGCTGGCTAGATTTCTTTCTCAAATACCAAGCCTTAGACTCAATTCACTCTGGAGCTCAGAGACTGGACAACAATAGGTCCCTGCCCTCTTAACTTCATGATAGAGAAGCCTGCTAGAACAAGTAGACAAGTAGTACACCTCCTTCACTAACTTAATATTGTTTTATTTTCTCTGTTAAAGAAGAAATCGAGGAATCCAAACTCAACAGCCTAGTCAGGCTGAGGAAAAGTTCATAACCTTGTTTGAATTTTGGAATCTCTTATTATATCAACTTTCTCATAAGATAGACCATATTTCATAATTCACTTGACCTCACATTTTCATTTGACCTCTTCTTTGATGATTTACAAGTTTACAGAAGAATTAGAATTGAAAATTGATTAAAAAAAAAGAAAACTGTAAAAAACAAGGTTTTACCAGTAACACATTGAAACCAGATTATTCCCCATCCACAAGTCACTAACAAGTTCTGTGTTTCTGGGACACTTGCTGCAATTTTTGTTGTTGTTTATTTTTTTGGAGTAGGGAAGGCAGGGCGATTGGGGTTAAGTGACTTGCTCAAGGTCACATGGCTAGTAAGTGTTAAGTGTCTGAGGCCAGATTTGAACTAAGGTTCTCCTGACTCCAGGGCTGGTGCTCTATTCACTGCACCACCTAACTGCCCCATCATTGTAGTTTTTAAAGATGAAAGAGACCTCAGAGGTTATCTGATCCAAGCCCTTTTCTTTTTTAGATGAGGAAATTAAGACCAAAGTAGTTAACAGACTTGCCAAAGACCACAGGAGGAATAGATGGAAGGGCAGGATTTGACCCAATTACACCAGCTCTAAACCTGCCTTTCTCTTCTCTTCTCTTCTCTTCTCTTCTCTTCTCTTCTCTTCTCTTCTCTTCTCTTCTCTTCTCTTCTCTTCTCTTCTCTTCTTCACTTCTTCCTTCCTTCCTTTTTCTTTCTTCCTTCCTTCCTTTTTCTTTCTTTCTTCCTTCCTTCCTTCCTTTTTCTTCCTTCCTTCCTTCCTTCCTTCCTTCCTTCCTTCCTTCCTTCCTTCCTTCCTTCCTTCCTTCCTTCCTTCCTTCCTTCCTTTCTTTCTTTCTTTCTTTCTTTCTTTCTTTCTTTCTTTCTTTCTTTCTTTCTTTCTTTCTTTCTTTCTTCCCTCTTTCCTTCCTTCCCTCCTTCCTTCCTTCCTTTCCTTCCTCCCTCCCTCCCTCCCTTCCTTCCTTCCTTCCTTCCTTCCTTTCCTTCCTCCCTCCCTCCCTCCCTCCTTCCCTTCCTTCCTTTCTTTGTTTTATTTTTTTCTGTTAATATTTTTTCCAATTACAAGTAAAGATAGTTTTCAACATTCACTTTTATAAGATATTTAGTTCTAAGCTTTTTTCTCCCTATCTCCCTCAACTCCCCCCCTTCTCAAAATGCTGAACAATCTGATATAGGTTATGCATGTAAAGCCTCATTAAACATATTTCTACATTAATCATGTTGTGAAAGAAAAATCAGAACAAAAGTGTAAAAACCACAAGAAAGAAAAAATAAAGCAAAAACAACAAAAGTGAAAATACTATGCTTTAATCAGCATCCAGACTCCATAGTTCTTTCTCCAGATGTGAATAGCATTTTCCATCATGAGGTTTTTGGAATTATCTTGGATTATTATATTGCTGAGAAGAGCTAAAACTATCATAGTTGATCATTGCACAATTTTGCTGTTATTGTGTACAATGTTCTCTTGGTTCTGCTCACCACTCAGCATCAGTTGACCTAAGTTTTTCCAGAATTTTTTTTTTTCTGAAATCCACCTACATGCCATTTTTTATAATACAAAAGTGATTTATTGTATGCATATACCACAACTTGCGCAGCCATTCGCCAACTGATGGCATCTCTTCAATTTCCAATATTTTGCCACCATGAAAAGGCTACTATTAATATTTTTGCACATATAGGTCCTCTCCACTTTTTTATGATCTCTTTGAGACAGAGACATATTAGTTGTGTTACTGGATCAAAGGGTATGCACAATTTTATAGCCCTTTGGACATAATTCCAAATTGTTCTCCAGAATGGTTGGGTCAGTTCATAGCTCTACTAACAATGCATTAGTGTTCCAATTTTCCCACACCTCCAATATTTATCATTTTCTTTTTCTGTCTTCTTAATCAATCTGATAGGCATGAGGTGGTACCTCAAAGTTGTTTTAATTTGCATTTTTCTAGTTACTAGTGATTTAGAGCATTTTGTCATATGACTATAAATAGCTTTAATTTCTTCATCTGAAAACTGCCTGTTCCTGTCCTTTGGCCATTTACCAATTGGAAAATGACTTGTACTCTTCTAAATTTGACTCAGTTTTCTATATGTATTAGAAATGAAGTATCAGAAACACTGATAAAAATTGCTTCCCAGCTTTCTGCTTTACTTCTAGTTTTGGTAGCATTGTTTTGTCTGTGCAAAATCTTTTTCAATTTAACATAATCAAAATTATCCATTGAATGTTCTCTATCTCTTATTTGGTCATAAATTCTTACCTTTTCCATAGATTTGCCAGGTAAACTATTTCTTGCTTTCCTAAATTTCTTATGATATCAAACTTTAAGTCTAAATCATGTTCCCATTTTGACTTTATCTTGGTATATGGTGTGAATGTCAGTCCATACTTAGTTTCTGCTATACTAGTTTTTCTGGCAGTTTTTGTCAAATACTAAGTTCTTATCTGAGAAACTGGAGTCTTTGGGCTTACCAAACAACAGCTTACTATAGTAATTAACTATTGTGTCTTATGTACCTCATCTAATCTACTGATCCACCAATCTATTTCTTAGCCAGTTACTAATTCTGGTGGTTGCTGCTTTATAAGATAGTTTTAGATCTGGTATGGTCAGGTCACCTTCCTTTGCATCTTTTTCCATTAATTCCTTTGATATTCTTGAGCTTTCATTTTTCCAGATAAATATTATTGTTTTTTCTAGCTCTATCAAGTAATTTTTGGTAGTGTGATTGGTATGGCACTGAATAAGTAAATTAATTTAAGTAGAATTATAATTTGTATTATATTAGCTCAGCTTGCCCATGAGAAATTTATATTTTTCCAATTGTTTAGATCTGACTTTATTTATGAGAAAAGTATTTTATAATTGTGTGCATACAATTCCTGGGTTTGTCTTGGAAAGTAGATTCCCATATATTTTATATTGTCTATGGTTATTTAAAATGGTTTTTCTCTTTCCATCTCTTACTGCTGGTCTTTGTGTTTGTGTGTGTATACACATATAGATAGTGAATATGTAGTGTGTGTATATATGTGTATAGATATATAGTGTATGTGTGTATACAGTATGTGTGTGCATATATATAGATATATGCCAATCATTTGTGTGGGTTTATTTTATATCCTGCAGCTTTGCTAAAGTCATTTCTTATTTCAAGTGGTTTTTTACTTGATTCCCTAGGATTCTCTAAGTATACCATCATATCATCTGCAAAGAGCTGTAGTTTTGTTTCCTCATTGCCTATGCTAATTCCTTCAATTTATTTTTCTTCTCTTGTTGCTAAAGCTAACATTCTAGCACAATATTGAATAATAGTGGTGATAATGGACATCCTTGTTTCACCCCTAATCTTATAGGGAACAGTTCTAGCTTATCTCCATTACATATAATGCTTGCTGATAGTTTTGGATAGATACTACTTATCATTTTAAGTATGTCTCCCATTTTAGAGCTATGAAAGCTTAGTCCCAGATAGGAGAAATTATGCACCCCACAGTGAGTTAGCAACAAAGCAAGTTCTGGAACTCCAGTCTTTTGAAACAGCTATTTGGCTCAATGGTTAGAATGCTAGGCATGGAATAAAAAAAGAACTGAATTCACATCTAACCTCAGACACTTACTAGTTGGGTGACCCTGGGCAAATTCCTTAACCTCTGTGTGCCTCTGTTTCTTCATTTGTGAAATGATAATAATAGTACCTACCTCCGGGGGTTGTTGAGAGCCACAAATGAGATAATATTTGTAAAGTCCTTAACACAATGCCTCACACATGGTAAATAATCAACAAATCTTTTGTTCCCTTTCCCCTTCCAAGTTCCCATTCCAGGGATCTGAAGAATTAAACAGAAATAGTTGGTTTCAGTAATTCCAGTGAAAAGTAGAAATATATAGTTTTTTTCTTTTTGCTTCTTTCAACATGAACTTTATGTCATTGAAATCCAGAGCAGTTCTACATCCTTCCAGTGAAGTTGAGATCCCAGAAAAGTGCAGTGGAAAGTAAGCACAAATCATTTTTTGCAATGCACTCTGGATATATTTGTCGGCCTTTTCTTGGATGAAATCTTCTTGTCTCTGAAAAACAATTTCAACGTTCCTTTGATCATCTCTCTGACCATCCAACTTCAGTCTGTAATGTTAAACATTTTTGCCATTATAGATTCAGAAATAATGTCTGTCATCAAAATCTTTTCAAGGACTGACTCCAGCAATTTGCTGTGCCACTATCAAAGTCAGAGTGATAGAACCACTAAGGAGTAGTATAATCTTTCGGGTAGAAACAATGACCCTCATTTCCATGGAAAGGTGGCTTATGGCTAAAGGTTTTCTGAGGGTGAGTGGGCATGTTCTGAGATTTTCTTTCTTCAAATTAAGTATGTGATTATTTTATTCATTTGGGGCCAGGTCTATATTTGCTGTATAAATTCACATGCCGAATGGAATGTGTTGGTCAACAGCCCTTAGCAAAAGAAAAGAACACTGAGCAGCTATCATTCCTACATGATATGAAAGTCAATTACCCTATCAGAGCATCAAGAAGCATTACAGTGTCTGCCAAGAAAGCTCAGGGTTAAGTAGCCCTAAGTGTTAAGGATGATTAACTGTTCAAATATAGTCTTTTAAAATGAAATTTGCCATCTCTATTCTCATCCCAAGATTGCTATGATTCAGTTCTTCCATTAGGACTATAAGATTTAGTATGACTATCCATTGGTCATCAGACAAAGATCCCTGGATTTGGAGTCAGGAAGACACTTACTAACTGACCCTGGGCACATCATTTAACCTCTTCAGTTTCCTCCTTCATAAAGTGAGGCAATTGAAACAACTGACCTCTGATTTCCCTTCCAACTCAATATCTATGATCCTATGATTTTTCAATGTCACATTTAGAGCACCAACAAAAAAAAGTTAATATTCATACAAGGTATAAAACATTTTCTATCACTTGCCACTTCACTATAGAAAAAAAAATGGTATGAATTTGGAATTGTCTTTGTTCCATGGACAGTCATGGATAAATTTTTCTTTAGCAAGTGGCTGGTGATGAGTCTGTTTGAATTTAATGTGTTTGGTCCTTACTAGACACAATCCATTACTCTCATCCAAAAGATCAAATTTTTCTAAATATTTTAATACAATGTCAATAAGTAGGATATGTCAATCAAGATGTCTGGATGATATGATGATAATAATAACTAGCATTATGTAACTCTCAGATTTGCAATGGGCTTGACTTATACTATTTCATATATTTGAGCAGTTACTATGGGCAAGAACCTGTGCTTAGCACCCCTGAAGGATTCACATAATTAGTACTTCCTAACATCAAAAAGTTATAAATAAGTTGAGATAAAATATTTCTGGTGGTGGAACCAAGATGGTAGAATAGAAAAAGCACTCAGCTCAGGTCTCCTAACATTCCCTCCCAACAACTTTAAAATAACACCTCAAATTGAATTCTGGAGTGTCAGAGTCAACATACAGTGGGAGTGAGATACTTTTCCAGCCTAAAACCACATAGGAGGTAAGAAAGACCTGTGAGAGGGGGAAGGAGATTGACCCAGATTGCAGACAGATAAAACACCAATGGTGTGATTAGATGGTGGTGATAGAAGCAGTAGCAGCTTCAGGAGCTCTCAAGCCAAAGACTATAAGGAAACCTTGCAAATGGTCAGAAAGAAATTACAGGATATTTCTGTATAAGCAATGGATGTAGGAGCAAACACTGTTTGGCAGCTCCATTGTCTATACCTGCTTGAGTCACGGTTCAAAGTCAAAGAAGAGCACTTTAAATGAAGAGGGAGTGTGGAGCAACTAGGTGGTGCAGTGAATAGAGCATCAGCCCTGGAGTCAAGAGAACCTAAGTTCAAATGCGCCTCAGACACTTAACACTTACTAGCTGTGTGTCACTTAACCCCAATTGCCCTGCCCTTCCCCCTCCAAAAAGAAAGAAAAAGAAAAAAATGAAGAGGGCGTGGAAGCCCTTAGGAGTGATATTTATTGTAATATCAAGGAATCAGGGCTTTACCTGGGCAAAGACCAGAATACAGAGCTAGAGAGAAGTGACAACAAAGTAATGTGATCTCTATATCACATCACTTTGGAAGTGCTGAAAACTCTCAAACATCCAGAACTAGCTCTGAAAAAGTAGTGCAAAAAGCCTGAAGCTTGAGACAGTAACCCTGCCTCTCCATGCCAGAAGCATAGCTGAAAATTAACATAAATTTGAAAATCAAGAAATAGAGTGGAAAAAATGAGCAAACTAAAAAAGAACCTGACAATAAAAATCTATTATGATAACATGGAAGGTTAAGACAAAAATTCAGAAGAAAACAATGAAGTCAAAACAGCTATAATCAAAAGCCTGAAGGAAAAGTGTGAATTAAACACAATCCCAACAAGAATTTCTGGAAGATCTGGAAAACAAATTTCAAAATCACATAAGAGTGATAAAGGAAAAATTAGGTAAAGAAGCAAAAGCAAATTGACCAAATGGAAAAGAAGTATAAAAGCTCACAGAAGAAAATAATTTCTTAAAAATTAGAATTGGGCAAATGGAAGATAATGACTCCATGAAACATCAATAAGTACTAAAACAAAATTTTAAAAAATTGAAGAAAAATGTGAAATATCTCATTGAAAAAAACAACTAACCTGAAAAATAAATCAAGGAGAGATAATTTAAGAACTTCTGGGCTATCTGAAAGCCATGATCAAAGAAAGAACCTAGACATCATATTTCAATAATATCAAGAAAAATTGCCTAGAAATCCTAAAACCAGAGGGTTAAACAGAAAGTGAAAAATCCACTGATAATCACCTCAAAATGATCCCAAAATCAACACTCACAGCAATATTATAAACAAATTCCAAAGCTCCTAATTAAAAAAAAATATTTCAAGCAATGAAAAATAAACCACTCAAATACCATGGAGTTACAGTCAGGATAACACAAGATTTAGCAGTTAGACCTCAAAGAAGTATAGGGCTTTGAATATGACATTCCAAAAGGCAAAAGAGCTGAAGTTACAACTAAAGATAATCTACTCAGCACAACTCAGTTAATTATGCTAGGGAAAAATGGATCTTTAATGAAATAGAGGATTTTCAAGCATTTGTGATGACCAAAAAAAAAAAAAAAAAACAGAGCTGAACAGAACATTGGCTTTCAAATACTCAAGAGAATCAAAAAATGGTAAAAATGAAAGAGAAACCATAAGGGACTCAGTAAGGTTAAACTGTTTACCTTTCTATATGGAAAGATGACACATTCTAAGAACTTGACATTATTAATGGCAGTTGGAAAGTCTCTACATAGAAAGAGGGTCCAGGAGTGAGTTGATTATGTTGGATTGATATAAAAAATGTATAAGTAAGAAATAATTTGCTTGGCAAAAGAAAAAAATAGGAAGAATGGGGGAAATTATCTCACCACAGAAAAGTCATACAAGAAAGAGTTTTTATTGTGGGTGGGGAAATGGTAAGGGGTGGGAGGAAATCCTTGAGGATCACTCAAATTTAAATTGATTCACAGAGGATATCTATTTCTATATATCCCTCAATTGGTAATAGAAATCTATCTTGAGGGGGTGGAGCCAATGTGGTTTAGTAAAAGCAGGGACTCATTTGAGCTCTCCCCCAAACACCTCAAAATGCCTGTTAAAAAATGACTCTGAATAAATTCTAGAGCAGCAGAACACACAAAATGACAGAATGAAACAAATTTCCAGCCCAAGACCTCCTGGAAGGTCAATAAGAAATGTCCATTGCACCCAGCTGAGAGACCAGCATACTTCAGCACAAAATGCACAAGCATAGACTAGACCCTAGCAAACTGAGAGCAGGTCATGGAGTACTGAATCACCGGCAGCTCTGGAAGTTTCCAGACTTTTCAACCCACAAATGCCAAAGACAACTTAGAAAACTAGTAGGAAATGTCTGTTGAATCTTGGTGAGGAAGGAGACAGTTCAACCCCAGTCCCAGTGTAGTGGGGGCAGTGGCAGTGGCAGTGGCTGCTTCCTGAGGTTGCAGTCCACAGACAGTGGAGAGAACAAGCAGCTGACTAGAGGAGTATTGCAGAGATTGTTTTGCTGGTGCTGAGGTAGGATTCTCTGTGCTTGTATGTGGGTCACAGTCCTGGGTGATGGTCCTGAGATGAGGAGGAGCCCTGGCATAGCAGAGCTTGTAGCAGCAGCGGAGAAGGAAACTTTTTCACAGTTCCAGGGCAGAAAAGAGTGCTTGTGGTCTCTCACAGACCAGAGCACAGGTCAGGAGAAGAGTAAACACCTCTCTGTTGATCATACAACCTTGGAAGAAGTGAAAATTTACAGGACCCTAGAACTATCTCTGGAAACAGCTACACAAAACCCCTGAAGATTGGGACAATACACCCTCCACATTGGAAACAGAGCCCTACCTTAACAAAGAGTTAAAAATCAAGTAGTAGCCTGGGAAAATGAGCAAACAATGGGAAAATAAATCAGATTATGGAATCTTACTTTGGTGAAAAAGAAGATCAAAGCTTACACTCAGCAGATAACAATGAAGTCAAAGTTCCTACATCCAAAGCCTCCAAGAAAAATATGAATTTATTGTCGGCCATGGTAGAACTCAAAAAGGATTTTAAAAATCAAGTAAGATAAGTAGAGGAAAAATTGAGTAGAGAAATGAGAGTGATGCAAAAAAAAATGGTGAAAAAATGAGTTGACAGCTTGCTAAAGGAGACCAAAAAAAATAAATATTAAAGAAAATAAAACTTTAAAAATAGACTAACCCAAATAGCAAAAGAGGTCCAAAAGTCAATGAGAAGAGTGCTTTAAAAGGCAGAATGAATGGGTCAAATGGAAAAGGAGATCCAGAAGCTCACTGAAGAAAATAATTCCTTAAAAATTAGAATGGAGTGAAGAGAAACTAATGACTCAATGAGAAAATGAGAAACTGTGAAACAAAACCAAAAGAATGAAAAAATAGAAGAAATGTGATATATCTCATTGAACAAAACCACTGACCTGGAAAACAGATCCAGTAGAGATCATTTAAAAGTTACTGAACTACCTAAAAGCCATGATCAAAAAAAGATCCTAGACATCATCTTTCAAAAAATCATCAAGGAAAACTGCCCTGATGTTCTGGAACCAGAGAGAAAAATAGAAATTGAAAGAATCTGCCAATCATCTTCTCAGAGAGATCCCAAAAGGAAAACTCCTAGGAATATTATAGCCAAATTCCAGAGTTCTCAGGTCAATGATAAAATAGTGCAAGCAGTCAGAAAGAAACAAGTCAAGTATTGTGGAAACATAATCAGGATAACACAAGATTTAGCAGCTTCTACATTAAGGAATTGCAGAGCTTGGAATATGATATTCTAGAGGTTAAAGAAGCTAGAATTAAAACCAAGAATCACCTACTGAACAAAACTGAGTATAATCCTTCAGGGGAAAATGGATATTTAATGAAATAGAGGACTTTCAAACATTCTTGATGAAAAGACCAGAACTGAATAGAAAAATTGACTCTCTCTCTATTATATGTATGTATGTGTGCATGTATGTGTGTGTGTATAATATGGAGAGAGCGAGAGAACACAGGGTGAGTTGAATATGGAGGAATTACCTCTAAAAAATAAAATTAAGGGAAGAGAGAAAGGTAAATGGAGAAGGAGAAAAGGAGAATTAGAATGGAGTAAATTATCTCACATAAAAGATGTAAGAAAAAGCTTTTACAGTGGAGGAGAAGAGGAGGAGGGTGAAAGGGAATGAGTGAACCTTACTCTCATTGGATTTGACTTAAGGAGGGAATAACATACACACTCAATTGGGTATAGAGATCTATCTTACCTTACAAGAAAGTAGGGGGGGAAGGGGTTAAGGATGGGCAGTGATAGGAGGGAGGGCAGTTTGGGGGAGGGGGTAATCAGAAGCAAACACTTTTGAGAAGAAACAGGGTCAAAAGAGAATAGAATAAATGGAGGACAGGATAGGATGGAGGGATATATAATTAATCTTTTACAACATAACTATTATGTGAGTGTTTTGCATGACTACACATATATAACCTACATCAAATTGCTTGCCATCTCAATGAGGGTGAGTGAGGAGGGAGGAAGGGAGAGAATTTGGAACTTTAAAAAGTTTTAAAATGAATGTTCAAAATTATTTTTACATGCAACTGGGAAATAAGATACACAGGCAATGAGATATAGTGATCTATCTTTCCCTAAAGGAAAATAGAAAGGGAAGGGGATAAGATAAGTGTGTCTTGGGGGGGGGAGGAGTAGGAGTCAGGGCAGATTGGGGAAAGGGGTTATCAGAATGCATGCCATCTTGGACTTGGGGGAGAGGAGAGATGGGGAGAAAATTGGGAACTCAAAACCTTGTGGAAGTGAATGTTGAAAGCTAAAAATAAACATTTTTTTAAAAAATAAGTCTATCTTAGCCAGCAGGGAACACTGAATGGGAACTGCCTCAGTCAAACTGAGACCTGTCAAAGACCTTAGCTTGAAATGGCCAATATTCCGCTCTGCATCCTGGGCCATCTCTAGTTGTCTTGATCCACATGTGGCCATTGGATCCAGATGCCTCTAGAGGAGAAAGAGAGGCCCAGCCCTCCCTCACTTAAATCCTATTCACTTGCATGTCATGGCATCACCTCCCTGATGTCATGTTCCTCTTTGAGAGTGAAGGACAAACAGCAACCCATCAGGGAAGTAGGAGGGAAAAGGGATAAGAAAAAGGAAGATGTGTAAAAGGGAGGGAAGTCAAAAGAAGGCTATGGTCAGAAGCAAGACAGACTTTAGAAGAGGAACATGATTGAAAATATAAAGAAAGATAAGTAGAATAAAATAGGATGAAAGGAAATTCACAGTTAGTAATCATAACTGTGCATGTGAAGGGAATAAACTCACCCATAAAATGAAAGTGAATAACACAATGGATTAGAAACCAGAGTACAACAATATGTTGTTTACAAGAAAGATATTTGAAACAAAGAGACACACACAGTTAAAATAAGGGCCTGGAGCAGGATCTATTATGCTTCAGCTGCATTTCAAAAAGACATGGGGTAGCAATCATGATCTCAGACAAAGCAAAAGCAAAATTAGTCCTAATGAAAAGAGACAAGCATTGAAACTATATGTTGCTAAAAGGTACCAAAGACAATGAAATGATATCAGTTTTAAAACATGTGAATCAAATGGCAGAAACCAAATTCCTAAAGGAAAAGTTACATGAACTGCAGGAGGAAATGTAAAGTAAAGCTCTACTTATGCGGGAACCCCAGCTTTCCCCTCTCAGAAGTGAAAAATCTAACTATAAAATAAATAAGAAAGAAGTTAAGGAGATGAATAGAATCTTAGAAAAGTTACATATGATAGACCTGTGAAGAAAACTGAATGGAATTAGAAAGGAATATACCTTTTTTTTTTCAGTTATACATGGCACCTTCACAAAACTGTTGTAGGGCATAAAAACTTCACAACCAAATGCAGAAAAGCAGAAATATGAAATACACCCTCTTCGAACCATAATGCAAAAAGAAAAATACATTTAATAAAGGGTTGTGGAAGCACAGATCCGGCCCTGGAGTCAGAGGACTTGAGTTCAAACCCAGCCTCAGACACTTATCACTTACTAGCTGTGTGACCTTGGGCAAGTCACTTAACCCCAACTCCCCTGCATTAGCCCCTCCAAAAAGCAAAAAAAAAAAAGTTAATTGAAAACTAAAAAATCTAATTTTAAAGAATGAATTGGTGAAAGAAAAAAACAGAAACAATTGATAATTTCACTAAAGAAGATGACAGCAATCCCAAAATTTGTAGGAAGCAGCCAAAACAGTACTTAGGGGATGTTACATCTCTAAATGCATACAAAACTAAAAGGGCAAAAGAGCATATCAAAAATTGGGCAGGCAACTAAAAAAATCCCAATTAAGCAACAAAATGCAAACCCCCAAAATCAGAGAATAGATTAATAAAATAGAAATATCAATAAAATCAGTGATAAAACAAATATGTCCGTTTTCACCACTATTTTCAATATTATACTAGAAATACCACTTATAAAAAAGTGACAAGACAAAGGAATTAACGGAATAAAAATAGACAATGAGGAAACAAAACTGTCACTCTTTGCACATGATATGAGATATACTTAGAGAACCCTAGACAATCAACTAAAAAACTAGCTGAGACAATGAACAACTTTAGCAACTTGCCAAACATTAAATAAACCCACAGAAATCTGCAGCACTTCTATATAATACAAAAAAAAACAGAGAAGCAAGAGATAGAGAATAAAATTTCATTTAAAATAACTGCATACAATATAAAATAATTTAGAGTCTACTTGCCATGACAAAACCAGGGATTACATGGACAAATTGCAAAACAGTCTTCACACAAATAAAGACAGATGTAAACAGATGGAGAAATAAGTGCTAAAGGTAGGCAAAGTCAATGTAAGAAAAATTACAATTCTATATAAGGTAATTTACTCATTCAGTATCATACCAATCAAACTGCCAATGAATCATTTCCTAGAACTAGAAACAAATAGTAGCAAAATCCATCTGGAAGTATAAAAGGTCATGAATATCAAGGGAACCAATGTAAAAAGAAATATTAAGGAACATGGCTTAGCAGTCCCAGATTTCAAACAATATTACAAAGGTGTAATCATAAAAACAATCTGGTGCTGGTAAGAAATAGATTGGTGGATCAATGGAATATATTAGCTATGCAACAAATAATAGCAAATAGCCATAATAATCTAATGTCCAACAAACCCAAACATGCAAGCTTCTGGGACAAGAATTCACCATATGATATAAATTGCTGGGAAAACTGAAAGACAGTTTGGAAGAAACTAGGCATAGACCAGCATCTCACATTGTAAACCAAGATAAGGTCAAAATGGATAAAAGATTAAGACATAAGGGATGACATAATAAGCAAATTAGGGCAGCATGGAAAAAAAAATGTACCTCTCTGATCTATGGGAAAAGGAAGATTTTATGACCAAACAAGAAATAGAGAATTATAGTAGTGAAATAGATCAGGTTGATTACATGAAACTAAAAAGTTTTTGCAATATAGAGAACTTAGGTCAAATTTACAAGAATATAAGTCATTCCACAGTTGATAAATGATCAAAGGCAATTTTCAGAAGAAGAAATTAAAGCTATCTATAGTCATTTGAAAAAATGCTCTATTTCACTATTGATTAGAGAAAAGCAAATTAAAACAGCTCTCAGATACCACCTCAAACCTATCAGATTGGCTAATATAAAAAAATAAAATAATAAATGTTGGTAGGGATATGGGAAAATGGGGACACTAATGCATTTCTGGTGGAGTTGTGAACTGATCAAACAATTCTGGAAAACAATTTGGAACTATGTGCAAAGAGAGATAAAATTGTTTATATCCTTTGATCTAGCAATACCACTACTAGCTCTATATTCCTAAGAGATTAAAGAAAAAGGGATGGTGGTCAGGGCAGGGGGAACATGGATCATGTGGGGCCTGAATCAGCACAGAGTAGAGAGTAGACCACAGTGGAGTGAGAAAGAGCCTCAGCCATCAGACTCACCCACCCCAAGGGCGATTCACAGCCATCTCACCAGCACCTCACCACAGGACTGGAGGATCCATCAGAGCTGGGTAAGAGAAAGCACAGAGCCAGAAGAAGAAACAGCAGCTTCTCCTGGGGTTATCAGCCCACAGTCTGGAAGTTTAAAAATCACCTGCCTGATTTTTCAGAGGCCAAGATGGCAAAGTAAACACTAGCTCCTCTAATTCCCTCTCCCTGACCTAGAAAACCCAGAGATAAATGTCTCACCCAGAGTAAAATCCTGAAATAGCGGCAATAGCCTCAGGCTCAGGAGTCACTTAGAAAGGCAGTAACTGAGGCAGTAAGGAGTCTGAAGTGAAGGACTGGAGGGGTCCCAACAAGCCCCATCTCACCTGACCATCAAGAGCTCCCAAAGCCCATGGGGGGTGGAGCCAGCAAGGGCTAACAACACAAGCCCAGGTGGACCTCAGCACTACCAGGAGAATCTACAGACACCAGTTCTGCCAGCCACCAGCTGCTGAGCCACTGCCTGAGCTGTAGCCCAGGGTCATAGAGGCAGAAATCTGAAGCAGCCAGACAACCCCTCCACCACAGGTTACTGTGTGAACCTCAGGGTAACTCAGGGGAACTACTAAGAATCCTGGCCTTGGCCTCAGTCTAGACACCTGGAGGCTACAGCACATAGATTCAACAACCAGGCCTTTAGGTCACAGCCTGAGAAATTAGGAAATAGGAAATCACAATGGAAAGGAAGGAAGCTGAGAAGGAGAAGGGGAAGGAAAGAAAAACAATCGGAGCTTATTATAGAGAGCATGAACAACCAAATACAGAGGACAACATGAACTCTGTACTCACACCTGAGACCAGAGAAGGAAATATGAACTGGTTTCAAGCCCAAAAAGCATTCTTGAAGGAGCTAAAGAATGATTTTAAAAGCCAAATTAGAGAAGTAGAAGAAAAATTTAAATCTACAGTGACCAAATTAGGAAAAAAAAAAAGTATCACTGAAGAAAACAAATCCTTAAAAAGTAAAATTTGTGAAATGGGACAGGAGGTTCAAAATCTAACTGGAGAAAATAACTCCCTAAAAAAGGACCTTCAAAAACTAACTGAAGAAAATAATTCACTAAAAATTTGAATCAGTCAAATTGAAGCTCAGGACTCTATGATGCACCAAGAGTTAATCAAGCAAAATATGAAGATTGAAAAATTAGAAGAAAGTGTAAAATATCTCACTGGAAAAACAACTGACCTGGAGAACAGATCCAGGAGAGATAACCTAAGAATTATTGGTCTACTGGAAAGTCATGATGAAAAAAAGCAGCCTGCACAGCATCCTCTAAGAGATTGTCAAAGAAAACTGTCCTGAAGTCCTAGAATCAGAAGGTAAAGTGGTTATTGAAAGAATTCACCAGACTCCTCCTGAAAGAGATCCCAAATTGAAAACTCCAAGAAACATACTAGCCAAATTCCAGAATTACAAGGTTAAGGAGAAAATACTGCAAGCAGCCAAAAAGAAACAATTCAAATACTGTGGGACTACAGTCAGGATTATACAGGACCTAATAGCTTCTACATTAAAAGGTCAGAGGGATTAGAATTTGATATTTCATACGGCAAAAGAGCTAGCACTGCAACCAAGGATAAACTACCTGGAAAAACTGAGCATAATCTTTCAGTCAAGGAGATGGTCATTTAATGAAATAAGGGATTTACAGATTTTCCTGATGAAAAAGGCAGAGCTCAATGGAAAAACTGACCTCCAATTACAAGACTCAAGAAAGACATAAAAAGATAAACAAGGAAAACACACAATCACACACATCCATACACACACACACACACATACACATGAACATAACGTGGGATGCAATAAGAACAAATTGTTTACATCCCTATACAAGAAGCTGATAACTGTCAATACTGAAATTTATATGGTTATCATGACCTTTAAAAAGGATATACATAGATAGAGGGTGTGGGTATAAATGAACTAATCTTATGATAAAAACAACCTTATTAAGGTGTTCAAAGGGATGGTAATGGGATAAAACGAAAGGATGAGGCAGAAAAGGGTAAATTATGCCATACAAAGAGGCATAAAGACATACTACAGTATAGAAGAAGGAGAGAGGGAGATGAACATCATTTGAACATTATTCTCATTGGGTCAGGTTCAAAGAGGGAATTAATATAGTCAATTAAGTTTAAGATTCTAATGTGAAGGTCAAGATGGAGGAGTAGAAACATGAATTCCATGGGGTTCCGGCTCCTGCCTCCACCAATTCATGTAAAAGCTGACTCTGAATAAACTTTGGAGCTACAGAACCCACAAAATGACACAGAGAAGCTAACCTCCCACTGAGGACAGCCCAGCAAGCCGGTGGCAGGCCGGCAGGATGTGGCAAGGACAGTGCTCTGGGAGCTGAGCCCAGCCCTGCATGAGCCTGCAGTTTTAGCCTCAGGGTGGTCCTGATCAGCTGATCACCTCCTGAAAAAGATCCCAAAAAGAAAACTCCTAGGAATATTATAGCCAATTTCCGGAGTTCCCAGATCAAGGAGAAAATATTACAAACAGCCAGGAAGAAACAATTTGAATATTGTGGAAACACAATCAGGATAACACAGGATCTGGCAGCTTCCACATTGAGGGATCAAAGGGCTTGGAATATGCTATTCCAGAGGTCAAACGATCTGGGATTAAAACCAAGAATCACCTACCCAGCAAAACTGAATATCATGTTTCAGGGGAAAATATGGTCATTCAGTGGAATAGAGGACTTTCTAGCATTCTTGATGAAAAAACCAGAGTTGAATAGAAAATTTGACATTCAAATACAAGAAGCAAGAGAAGCATGAGAAGGTAAACAGGGAAAAGAAATCATAAGGAACTTATCAAAGTTGAACTATTTACATCCCTACATGGAAAAACGATAATTGTAACTTATTAAACTTTTCACAGTATGAGAATAGTTGCAGGGAATATATATATATATATACAGAGAGATGTATATATACATATATATGTCTATATAGGAGGGTATATGGGCCTATGAATACATATGTGAGTATGTGTATATATGTGTGTGTATATATGTGTACAGATATACATAGAGAGAGGGCACAGGAAGAATTTAAGAGGAAGGGATGATACTTAAAAGGTAAAATTAAGAGGTAAGAGAGGAATATAATGAGAGGAGATGGGGAAAGACAGAATGGGGTAAACTATCTCATATAGAAGAGGTAAGGGAAAATGGTCACAATGGAGGGGAAGAACAGGAAGGCAAAAGGGAATGGTTCAACCTTATTTAAGAGAGGAATATAATGAGAGGAGATGGGGAAAGACAGAATGGGGTAAACTATCTCATATAGAAGAGGTAAGGGAAAATGGTCACAATGGAGAGGAAGAACAGGAAGGCAAAAGAGAATGGGTCAACCTTATTCCCATTGAATTTGGCTTAGGGAGGGAATGACATACACACTAAATAGGGTATCTCACCCTACAGGAGAGTAGGGAGGAAGGGGATGAGAGGGGGGATGATGGAAGGGAGGGCAGGCTGGGGGGGAGGGAAGTTGGAAGCACCCATTTTTGGAAAGGGACGGGATCAAAGTAGGGAATAGAAGAAGTGGGAGGTGAGATAGGAGGGAGGGAAATACAATCAGTCTTTTAAAATATATCCACTATGGAAATGTTTTGCATAGCTACACATGTACAACCTATATTGAATCGCTTATCTTCCCAGTAAGTGTGCATGACAAGGGAGGAAGGGAATAAATCTGAAATTCAAAGCTTTAAAATAAAATGTTATTTATATGTACATATATATATACATACACATATACATACATATACACACATTATATATATGTATATATATACTAATATTAATATTATATATTTATTAATATCATTTTACATGTAACTGGGAATTAAGATATAAAAACACTGGGGCACAGAGATCCACTGTGCCCTACTGGAAAGTTGGAAGGGGTATGGGAGAAGATATGGAAGAGAGAAGATTGGAGAAGGGGATATCCAGTGGTATCACTATTTTGAGGGGGTGGTAGGGGGGAAAACAGAGAGAAAATTTGTAACTCAAAATCTTGGGGAAATGAATGATGTAAACTTGAAGTTAATAAAGCATTTGATAAAAAAAAATTCTAACATGAAAAGACACAAAAACTCATTATAATAGAGGGAAAGGAGGGAGGGAGAGGAGTACTGTATGAAATTTACTCTTATTGGTTTGGGGTCAAAGAGGGAATAACATACTCCAATAAGTATAAAAATCCATTGTGCCCTATACGAAGTAGGAGGGATAAAGGGGAGATAAGAATGAGGGATTAGAAGGGAGGGAAATCATAGTAAGGGGAAAGGGTAGATAAAGAAAGGGGCTCACAGGGAAGGAATATTGAGGGATGCAGTGGTCAAAAGGAAAACCATTAAGGAGGGGAAGGGAGAAGGAAGAAACAAAAACATAAACAGGGGAGGGAATAGGATGGAGGGAAAGAGACAGATAGTAATCATTACTGTGAATGTGAATGAGATGAACTCTCCCATAAAAGAAGGCAGATAGCAGAATGGATTAAAAACCATAATCCTACAATATGTTTTCTACAAGAAAAACATTTGAAACAAGGGGATATGCACTAGGTACAGGTAAAAGGCTGGAGTAGAATATATTATGCTTCATCTAAAGTAAAAAAAAAAGCAGGGAGAACATTCCTTATCTCAGATAAAGCAAAAGCAAAAAAATAGATCTAATTAAAAAAGACAAGGAAGGAAACTATACCTGCTAAAAGGCACAATTGAAAATGAAGCAATATCATTACTTAACATATCTACAACAAGTGGTATAGCATCCAAAATCCTAGAGGAGAAGTTAAGGGAATTAGAGGAAGAAATAGATAGCAAAACTATACTAGTGGGGGACCTAAATCTCTCCCTCTCTGAACTTGTTAAATCTAACCTCAAAATAAACAAGAAAGAAGTTAAGGAGGTGAATAGAATTTTAAAGAGGCTAGATATGATAAAACTCTGGATAAACCTGAATGGGTATAAAAAGGAATATGCCTTCTACTCAGCTTTACATGGCACATACAAAAAAATTGACCATGTTCTAGGGCATAAAAACCCTCAAAATTCATGCAGAAAGGCAGAAATATTAAATGTATCATTCTCAGCTGAGATGCAATAAAAATCATATGCCATAAAGGGCCATGGAAAGATAGACTAAAAACTAATTGGAAACAAAACAATTTAATCCTAAAGAATGAGTGGGTCAAACGAGAAATTATAGAAGCAATCAGTAACTTCATTCAAGAGAATGACAATAGTGACACAACATAACAAAATTTGTAGGATGCAGCAAAGGCTGTTCTTAGGGTAAATTTTATATACCTAAGTGTGTACATGAATAAATTAGAGAAAAGGGAGGTCAATGAATTGGGCATGGAATTGAAAAAGCTAGAAAAAGAATGAATTGAAAATCCCCAATTAAATACTAAATTAGAAATAATGAAAACCAAAGGAGAGAGTAATAAAATTGAAATGAAGAAAACTATTGAATTAATAAATAAAAGAGCTGGTGTTATGAAAAAGTCAATAAAATTGACAGACCCTTAGTCAATGTGATAAAAAAAGAAGAAAACTAAATTGAGTATCAAAAATGAAAAGGGTGAATCTACCTCCAATGAAGAGGAAGCTAAAACAATAATTAGGAATTATTTTGCCAAATTGTATGCACATAAATTTGACAATCTTAGTGAAATGGATGAATATTTAAAAAAATATAAATTGCCCAGATTAATTGAAGAGGAAGTAAATCACTTAAATAGTCTCATCTCAGAAAATAAATTGAACAAGCCATCAGTGAACTCCTTAGGAAAAAATCTCCAGGGCCAGATGGATTTAATAGTGAATTCTAACAAACATTTAAAGAACAATTGATTCCAATACTCTCCAAATTATTTGGGAAAATTAGTGAAGAAGGAGTCCTACCAAATTCTTTTAATGACACAAATATGGTGCTGATACCTAAATCAGGAAGAGATAAAACAGAGAAAGAAAATTATAAACCAATTTCCCTCATGAATATAGATGCAAAAATTGTAAATAAGATATTAGCAAAGAGACTATTGCAACTTATCACAAGAATAATACACTTTGATCAGGTAGGATTTATTCCAAGAATGCAAGGATGGTTTAATATTAGGAAAACCATCAGTATAATTGATCATATCAACAATAAAACTAGCAGAAACCACATGATCATCTCAATAGATACAGAAAAGTCTTTTGATAAAATACAACATCCATTCCTATTAATAACACAAGAAAGGATAGGAATAAATGGAGACTTCCTTAAAATAATAGGTAGCATCTATTTAAAGCCATCAGCAAGTATTATATGTAATGGAGAGAAGCTGGAAACATTTGCAATAAGATCAGGGGTGAAAGAAGAAGATCCACTATCACCCCTCTTATTCAATCTGATACTAGAAATGTTAGCAGTAGCAATTAGAGAAGAAAAAGAAATCAAAGAAATCAAATTAGGCAAGGAAGAGACCAAGCTATCACTCTTTGTAGATGATATGATGACATACTTAGAGAATCCTAGAGAATCAAGTAAAGAAACTACTTGAGACAATAAATAAATTGGCAAAGTTGCAGGATATAAAATAAACCCACATAAATCTGCAGCATTCCTATATATTTCTAATGAAATCCAACAGCAAGATATAGAAAAAGAAATTCCATTTAAAGTTACTGTAGACATTATAAAATGTTTGGGAATCTACCTGCCGAAACAAACCCAAGACCTATATGAACACAACTACAAAACACATTTAACACAAATAAAGTCAGATCTAACTAATTGGAAAGAAATCAATTGCTCGTGGCTGGGTGTTATTATAAATATATAATTAAGTTATATATTTAGTGCCATACCAATCAATTTACCAACAAATTACTTTATAGAACTAGAAAAAATAGTAACAAAATTAATTTGGAAGAACGAAAGATCCAGAATATCAAGGGAATTAATGAAAAGAAATGCTAGGGAAGGTAGCCTAGCTATGCCAGATTTTAATCTGTATTATAAAGCAGCAGTCATCAAAACTACTTGGTACTGGCTGAGGAATAGAGTAGTGGATCAATGGAATAGATTGGGTACAGGAGACTCAGCAGTCAATGACTATAGTAATCTATTGTTTGATAAACCCAAAGACCCCAATTTTGGGGATAAGAACTCACTATTTGACAAAAATTGCTAGGAAAACTGGAATATAGTATGGCAGAAACTTAGCATAGACCATTACCTAACACCATATACCAAAATCAAGTCTAAATGGCTGCATGACCTAGGTATAAAGGCTGATACTGTAAGCAATCTGGGAAAGCAAGGAATAGTTTACCTGTCAGATTTATGGAGAGGGGAAGACTTTATGACCAAACAAGAATAAGAAAGCATTATAAAATGCAAATGGACAATTTTTGTTACATTAAATTGAAAAGCTTCTGTACAAACAAAGGCAATATAACCAAGATTAATAGGGAAGTGGAAAATTGGAAAAGAATTTTTACAACCAATGTCTCTGATAAAGGCCTCATTTCTAAAATATACAGAGAATTAAGTCAAATCTATAAGAATACAAGTCATTCCCCAACTGATAAATGGTCAAAAGATATGAACAGGCAGTTTTCAGAGGCAGAAATTAAAGATGTCTATAACTATATGAAAAAATGCTCTAAATCACTCTTGATTAGAGAAATGCAGATCAGAACAACTCTGAGGTACCACATCTCACCAGTCAGATTGGGTAGAATGACAAAACAGGAAAATGACAAATTGTGGAGAGGATGTGGACAAATTGGAACACTAATGCATTGTTGGTGGAGTTTTGAACTGATTCAACCATTCTGGAGTGCAATCTAAAACTATGTCCAAAGGGTAATAAGAAATTTCATGCCCTTTCACCCAGCAATACCACTTCTAGTGTTGTATCCCAAAGAGATCATAGAAGTGTGAGGAAGACCCATATATACAAACATATTTATAGCAGCTATCTTTGTGGTGGCAAAGAATTGGAAATCAAAGGGATGCCCATCAATTGGGGAATGGCTAAACAAGCTGTGGTATATGAATGTAATGGAATACTATTGTACTATAAGAAATGAGGAGCAGATGGACTTCATATATCCCTGGCGAGGCTTATACAAACTGATGCTGAGTAAGAACAGAACCAGGAGAAATTTGTACACAATTACAGACACAAGATATGTGTGACAACCAACTTTGATAGACTCGACTATTATCAGCAATGCAGTTATAAGTCAGCTCCAAAAAACTCATGATGGAGAGAGATGTCTACATTCAGAGAAAGAACTAGAAAGAACAGAGTTTGAATGCAGATTGAAGCAAACTACCTGCTCTCTTTCTTTGTCTTGTTTGGTTTTGTTTCCTCTTTCCCATTGTTCATTCTATCTGATACTATCCTTATTTATAACCTGACTAATGTCTAACGTGAAAGTATTTGCAGATCCTATACTTGATTGTATGCCACCATGTGGCAGGGGGAGGAGGAGAGGGAGGGGGGGAAAATTTGAACCTCAAGGAATCGTGGAACTGAATCTTGTCAAATAAAAGTAAACAAACAAATTAATAAAGACCAAAAAATAAAAAAGTAAACCCTGCTCCCTAATAGGCTGAATGTAATCACATGGAACCTGTAATGGAGGGCATTTTCTGAAGGGTGGAGTAGAGCCCACAGGAAGCTTCTCTTTTGTGAAGATAAACTCTGTCCCTTGATAGGCTGAATGTAGTCACATGGAACCTGTTGTGGGAGGAGTTTGCTGAAGGGACGCACAGACCACAGGAAGCTGGTCAGAGCTAGCAAGATGGTAAGAGACAGTGGAGCTCAGGCAAGGAGATAGAGAGGTTTGTGAGTAAATAATGATCTTGCATTGGTTTGTAGGAAGGCTGAAGGATGCTACCGTGTTTCCCCAATAATAAGACACTGTCTTATTATTTTTTTTGGAAAGAAAAACACCAGAGGGCTTATTTTCAGGGGAGGGCTTATGTTGTCCTGCCTCAGCTCTCCTCCACGGCACTGCTCTCAATGGTGCCAGCAAGCAAATCACTGGGGAAGAACAGGATGACGTGCTCACTGCTGCAGCTCTGATTGGATGCAGCTCAGAGTGCACGGCATGCGTTTCACCCAGCGGGGGGGGAGCGGTGCATACAGAGGGTACCGTAATGTAGCGTGTAGCGCAGGGGATCACCTTCACTACAGTAGCAATCTCAATAGGGCTTATTTTCGGGGGAGGGCTTATTTTAGAGGAATCTTACACAGTAAGGGGAGGGCTTATTTTCAGGATAGGTCTTATTATCGGGGAAACATGGTATGGCTCTCAGCATTGTTATGGCTTCTGAATATCTTTGGTACTATGATGGAATTGGCTTACTGGTTTTGGGAGTAGGTTTTCTGGTGTCTAAATAAATGCTTCCATTCTAAAAAATAAAACAAAATAAATTTTAAAAAGATGGGGGTGGGGAAGGACCTATTTGTACTAAGAGATTTTAAAGCAGTTCTTTATATAGTGGCAAAGAATTGGAAATTGAGAGGATGCCCAACGATTGGGGGATGAGTAAACAAATTGTAATATATGATTGTAATGGAATATTACTGTGCTATAAGAAATGATGAGCAGGTGGTTTTCAGAAAGAAATACTGGACTTACATGAGCTGATGCAAAGTAAAGTGAACAGAATTAGAAGAACATCATATATAGTAATGCAATTTTGTATGGTGATCAACTGTAAATGACTTTGCTCTTCTCAGCGATGCAATGATTTAAGACAATTCTAAAGGACTCATGATGAAAAATACTCTCTACTTTCATAGAAAGGACTGATAGAATCTGAATGCAAAATGAAACATACCATTTTTCACTTTCTGCATTTGTGTGTCTCTCTGTGTTTTCTTTGGGTCTGTGTCTTCTTCACAGGATTGATATGGTAATTTGTTTTGCATGATTAGCCTATGTTAACATGTATAACCTATATCAAATTTGCTTACTGTCTCAGGGAGAGTGAAAGTGAGGGAGGGAGAGAAAAAAATTTGGAACTCCAATTGTCCTAGGAAAAAAAATGAATGGTAAAAGATTTCTTTACAGGTAACTGGGGAAAATATAATGTTGAAAGCAGAATACAAAGCTTTTGCACACAAAAAATAATATAGCCGAAATTAAAAGGAAAACAGGAAACCAGGAAAATGCCTACAACAAGTTTCTCTGATAAAGGCCTCATTTCTAAAATATATAGAAAACTGAGCCAAAAAATAAGATACATTCCCCAGTTGATAAATGATCAAATGATATGAACAGGCAGTGTTCAAAAAAAGAAATCAAAACTATCAATAGTCACATAAAAGTGTTCTAAATCACTACTGATTAGAGTGTTAAATTAAAACAACTGTAAAGTACAACCTTTCACCTATCAGACTGACTAAGATGACAGAAAAGGGAAATGACAAATGGTAGATGTAATGTGGAAAAGTTGGAACATTAATGTACTGTTGGTAGAGTTGTGAACTAGTCCAACCATTCTAGAGAACAATTTGGTTTTCAAAATCTTTCTTAAGGTTCTCTATGGCCTGTAACCAGCTTGTATTTTCCTTTGAAGCTTTTGGTGCAGGAGTTCTGACTTCACTGTTTTCCTCCTGTTCCATGCTTTGCTCCTTTTTGTCCCCAAAATAGGAGTGTATTGTTGGAATCTTCTGTCTGCTTTGTTTCCTTTGCCTGCTCATTTTGCCACACAATTACTTGACTTTTGGGCTTTTTGCCACAGTAGGACTCTGCCACCAGACAGGAGAGCTTTCATCCCAAACGCTGGGATTTTCTCAGCTGCTGGAGGTATTAGATGGGTGCCCTCTCTGAGGTCTCCACACACTCTGGCAAGCTGGACACACACCCCAGGACCTCCACCCTAGACTGCAATCCAGATCCAAGCAGGTTAAAGCAAGAGCGATTACCCCTAGACTGGTGCTTGGTCCCCCTACACTCTGCAGGCCAGGAGCTGAAGCCGCCATGTGGCACTGGCTGGCTGTGCCAGCATCTCAGCAGCTTTTCACCCTGGGGGTAAAAGCCATGCACTCCTACTTACTGGTCCCAAAGTCCAGACTGTACTTACCTCTCACTTTGTCCTTTGTGTCTATGTGTTGATAAATCTGGAAACGGCCACTGTTGCTGCTGATCTGGAGTCCCTCTGGCCAGGGCTGGTCAGGCCCGCCCTTGGGCTAAAGCCTCAGGGTGGGGCTGTGCTCTGCTCCCAGAGCACTAGATTCATGCAGGCCTGCCGGGCTGTCCTCAAGGGGAGGTTAGCTTCTCTGTGTCATTTTGTGGATTCTGCAGCTCCAAAGTTTGTTTAGATTCCCCTTTTTACATGGATTGGGGAGGGTGGAAGCCAGAGCTGCAGGAAGGTCATGCTTCTACTCTGCCATCTTGGCTCCGCCCCCCTAGAGAACGATTTGGAATAATGGTAAAAGGACTGTGAGTGCCCTTTGACCCAGTAATACAACTACAAAACCTATATCCCAAATACATCAAAGAAGAGAGAAAAAGATCAATTTGTACAAAACTTGTTTTAGTAGCTCTTTTTGTGGTGACAAAGAATTGCAAATCAAAGGGATGCCCATCAGTTAGGGAATGACTGAACAAGTTGTGTTTTTTTTAGAATCCAAGGACAGCGGTTAATCCACCACACTGCACTGCCTCTCATTATGTTATTGAGTTATGAATAAAAGAAGATAAATGAGTGGTTAAAACAGCAAGTGCATTTAATGTTACAACTGATAGGATTATCTGATGATATAGATTTTGTTCAAGACCATGTGACATATAATTAGTATGACAAAAGCACTTTTTTAGAACTAACCAACTAAGGAAAGCCATTAGTTGGATGATTATTAAGTTTTATTATTCCCCACCCCTTTCAAAAGCACCACCTTTCCCTCCCCCCTTCTCCCTTTCTTTGACATTTATTGGGAATAAATAGGCTTTTTCTGGAGATCAGGCCCATGGGGCTAGATAATGGCTTTTGAAAGCCCTGAATACCTACTGAGCCGCCTGAAGGCACATGATCCCTAAGTCAGGAGGGGTGAGGCATGCTGAAAGGGAGAAAGAAAGTCATGAAATGAAGTTGAGATAGCAGTGGCTATGTTTGACCTCCAAAGACAAATTCCATAGGTATAATTTCACACAAAACAATGAATTGACATTAATGAAGTATATCAGAGCAAGGATTTCTGACATGTAAAGACAAGAAAGACTAGTAAGTATAGAGTAGCTGATAGGGGGAGGTCCAAGAAACAGATGAATTGGTTGCTGTCCCTACAGCTCTCAGCATTATAAGGATTTGAAAGCACATAGGGAGAGCAAAGAGGGTCAGGAAGATACAAACTTGGCAACCAGTTTATCTTACAGATCTGCACATGGCCCAGATTCTAATTCCTAAAAGCACTAGGAGTTAAAGATTAATAATATAAGACTTGGTCATAAAAGGAACCAAGATAAAATACACTGGATCAATGCAGGGACTTAGAAACAGAAAGAAACAAAACATAGGCTTGATTATATGAACTGAAATTGGAAGGAAATGCCTTGGCCTAAGGAGAAAAAAACAACAACAAAGAAAGGTTTTTAAAACTAGGGCCACTTGGTCAGAATAGCCTCTGAAGGAAATGTGACAGAAACCTGAACTAGTGACAGTCTGATTTTAGGCTCTTTATTCTCCAGTAAAAAGACTCTGGTCTTAGAGTCTGGCAAGGGTTTGAACCTACCTATGGAGACTGAGTGGCTCTAGCTAAGAAGATTGAGGAGATGCTAGAAAAGGGGATCTGACAGATAGCTATAGGGTCAATCCTTCTTGTAAGGATGCTAAATAAATCCATAACATCTGTCCTTTGCCAGTAGTAGAAAGAACAGTGTTACAATACTATCCCTCATATGGTTTTCTCCTTGTCTTGACTAGGCACAGCAGCTGCATTCTACCCTCTGTGGTTTTGGATTATTGGTTGTCTGTATGCCATTTTATATTTCACAATCTCAGAAAAAAAAAATCAATGAACCTAATTCTACTCTTAGATAAGGGGTAAATTGCTCTCCAGTTAAAGGCTATCTCTTTTAAGTGTTTAAGGCTCTTTTCTAAAGCAAACATGCTGTGTAAATTGGCCTAGAGAAAGAAGCAAAGAATGAATGAATGAACCACAGAATGGGCAACCATTTATACCTCCTCACTATGAAGTAGTTAATCTTAATGATATCCCCATGAGGGACCTCAGTGTAATCATCCCCATTTTTCAAATGAGAACACCAAAGTATTTATTTCTGAAATTAAATTAACTGTTCTCTAAGAAATATGTGTACATTGGCTCCATAGGAAGAGATTGCTTTCTAGTTGACACAGATAAATACTGTCAATGATATAGGATGGTGTCCACACAGAGACAGAGATGGTCTTTCTCCTTTGACATCATCTGAATGATATAGGCAGGTAAAATGTAACAAAGCAGAAAGAAATACAAAGGATTTGTACTGGGAAGATGAAGCTGTTAGCAGAGAACAATGATAATTTCATTGGAGAATTTGAGTTTTCTTCTTAATTTATGTCTGATATTTTGTATTGCTCAGTAAAGACTTCATAGCTTGAACACAGGAGTTATACAGTGATGGTGGGGACAATTTGTGAAGTAGTGGGTTCTGAGAGTAATGATAGAGATGAAAATGAAAAGTGCATCAATAAAACAATAATACATAGAAGAAAACAAAAACATTCAGAAGGGGATGCAAAAAGGGTAATTTTGTTACAGTTTCAATTTCAAATGCACTTTGTAAAACAAAGTTTACATAATAGAACTTCATAGTTTTATATAAAATCATGTTTTTTCTTTGTATATTGAAGAGTTTGTGTTTATGATTATTAACTTCATAATTAAAAAATGAAAATATTGTATGATTAATATGTCTGAAAGAAGAAAAGAACTTTGTTTATTAGCTTAAGAGTTATAGGTTAAGACATAATGAGACCAATTCCACCAGTGTGAATAGTAATGGGGATTCTTGATGTGGGAAAAGCATAGTGATTCTGCAAAAAAAAAGTATAAGGGCATTCTTATATAGCTCTATTCAGAGAATAAGGGAAGAGATAGTATGTCATATAGAGAGAGAACTGGTTTAAAACCTTGGGTCAGATCACACCCTTAACATTTCTTGACTGTATGTTCCTTGACAAATCACTTAAATCTCACTCCTGCCAATACATTTTGATGTATTGTCACTTGATATCATGGGACAGGTTTACCATTTTTATTTCCATAAAAATAAGAGGATCAATTCACTGACCTTGACTATCTCCTTTTTTTTTAAGTATCAGGGTTAATTAACGTGCTCAAGGTTACATGGCCAGTTATTTCTGGGTGTTGTGCTAAGTATCTGAGCCTGGATTTGAATGCCAGGTCATCCGGACACTGGAGCTGGTGCTCTTACTTGCTGTGCTACCTGGCCGCCCCTTGACTATCTCTTAATTGGCTATTTATGATCCCATGTGATCTATTTTGTAGGGTCTAGTTTATGATTGAGATGATTCATTTACTATCTGCTATACTTTCTTTGGGACCTACTAAACTTCTTTCCTGGAATTAAATCGTTTACAATACATCTCACCAGAGCCCACTCCCATCTTTTTATATGGTGTTTTATGGGGAGAATTAAGTCCATTTATAGCATAGCTCAGGTGTTACATTACATATAGGGCAACTAGATGATGAGGTAGATAGAGTGTTAGACCTGGAATTACAAAAACTATTCTTCCTGAGTTCAAATCTAGCTTCAGTCACTTATTAGATGTGTGACCCTGGGAAAATCACTTAACTCTGTTTCAGTTCTTCATTTGCAAAATGATCTGGAGAAGGAATTGGCAAATCATTCCAGTATCTTTTGCAAGAAAACCCCAGATTGGGTCATAAAGAGTCAGGCATGACTGAAATGACCTTATAGATGAGCCTCTTTATGAATTCCCATTTTTTAGTATTCTCTATTTGAAGTTATTTTGCATCCCCCAAATAGAGATTAAGCTCCTTAAGGGCAAGGGTCATTTCATTATTTTTCTTTTGTATGCTCAAGTGTCTAGTATAGCAACTTGCAAATTAGTAGGTTCTTAGTACAATGTTTGTTGAATTCAATTGAATTTCCATGATACATACTTTTTCTCCTTCTTTTCTCTCCCAAGTATAAAACATAGTTAAGGCCAATGAAATAAATCCTTCCTTAAATTATACCTACTGACTACTTGATTGTTATGAGGCTTTTGACTTCTCAGCTTTCTGGGTTAAATTACTGTTGATGGAGCTGAGGACATACTTTGCCCTATGTTTTGCTCTTTCCCCAAACATGAACTCAGAGCAGCAATATTTACCCAAATCTGTCCTTCCCTAAGACAGTGATTTATGGCCCATCATCTCCTTGTCTTCTGGCTGCCAAGGGCATCCTATCGCTTAAAGCAGAATTCAGCTAAATGACTTATGACAGGACTTTTATTTAAGAGGGGGGAAGGAAGAAGTCAAAAGGTTGCATTCTAACTAAGCCACTGTGAATTACCAAGTCATTTGTTTGTAAGTACACAGGGTGTGCAAAGGCTTTTAGATCTGTGGGGGTAAAATAAAGGGCCTTATCAAACTGAAAATATAAAAGAAATGACAATTTTGTTTTTCAATCATTCTTCCTAAATGCTTTTCACCAGCCATAGGAAGAGGTAGTGTCTTTAGTATCCCTAGTAGACATATACTAGTTCTTTGGGGCAAAATAATCTTTATGAAAGTGTGCAATACTGGAAGACCTTAAATTGAAATTGAAAATTAATTTCCCTCATATACAAAATTTTGTACAGTAGATTAAAGAAAAGTAATTTAAAATTAGGAAATGCTGATCATTTATAATTCACCTTCCTCTTATATGTGAAAAAGACTTTTTAATTTTGTTCCCAGATTATAAATGTCCTCTTGTTCCATTAACCTTTGTGTTTTTCCTTTGGCCAAATTCACTTTTTCCTTACATGTGATTATGTGGGAGAATGTCATAAAGAAAGATATGAATTTAGCCAATTATGTTTTTTTCATGATCTGTCAAGATTGATTTGTTTTAATACTCCTATCTTGGTGCTTTCTGAACTTAGGGCAGTGTTCTTTCATCTCAAACAGGAAAGTTATTTTTTGCAAGTACAAACTCTCATGAATATTGGACATTTCTCCCATCATTCCTATTTGCCTTGGTTCTTATCTTGGCCTCTTTTTAAAAGGATGAGGGTGATTTGATCCAGATTTTAATCCCAATTTTGCCACTATCTAGTTTTGTGACTAATTTCTTTGGACTAGTTTCTTTAATGGTAAAATAAGAAGGGTCAGACAAGATGATCTCCAAGGTAATTTTGTTACCTCTTCAATTTTATAAATCCCTGAATGTCAGATTAGCACTATTTCTTCTTTTTCCTAGCAAAAGTAAGTCTTAGCTTTGAAATCTCAGCCATCTTTTTACTCACTTCTCATAATAATTCTGAGTTACTTTCCCTTCTGAAGGAATTAAAGCCTTAAAGGTAATACTGTGATTCAGGAGACTCCAAGGGGGAAAACACTGTAGGGGGAGGCAAATCATATTAGTTGTATACAAATACTGTGATCCCTGTGGGGCTTTTCATCTCTGTATCAATGCAGCTCTTTATTGCTCTTGGTACATTTGTCACCTGAGCACTTTTCCTGATTACGTATTTTCCTAGATACTGTCTTTTGTTAATTTTTTTTTTCCTTTTCGAAGGGCAATTGGGGTTAAGTGACTTGCACAATGTCATATGGTTAATAATTGTGTCAAGTGTCTGAGGCTGGATTTGAACCCAGGTCCTCCTGGCTCCAGGGCCAGTGCTCTATTCACTGCACCACCTACCTTTCCTGATACTATCTTTTGACATCACTCTCTGTAACTCATCATTTGTCATATATTGCAACCTATTGATGAGGACAGGTAGATGATACTGTGGATAGAATGCTGGGCCTGAAGTCTGGAAGACTTATCTCCCTGAATTAAAATCTGACTTCAGACACTAACTAACTGTGTTACCCTAAGCAAGTCACTTAACCCTGTTTGCCTTCACTGCTTTTGTTCATTTATAAAATGAGCTGGAGAATACAATGGCAAACCACTCTAGCATCTGGAGAAAGAAATGGCAAACCACGCCAAGAAAACCCAAATAAAAGGGGTCACAAAGAGTTGGATACAACTGAAAATGGGGTCATAAAGAGTCAGACATGAGTGAAAAATAACTGAACGACAATAAGAAGGCTACTGATAAACACTATCCATCTTTATACATCATTTATCCTTGGTGTTTTAGTTTTCTGCAGCATAAATAAAGGCTGTCCTGTAATAGAATTTTATTGGTTCTTTGACTACTTGTATAGGACCTAGAGATTCTTTTCCCACAATTGTAGCAAGATAAACTATAAGTTATATTTGAGCTTTTAAGATTTTTCAAAGGGGAACTCAGTATGTGTGGAGGGTGGGGTGGGGGAGTAAATGTAGATAAAATGTTGCAATGATGAGGGAGAATGTGGTTGAGATTTTACTCTTAAGATTGGATCCAATTTAGATGGCAAAGGGAAGGCAGAGACACCCTTGAGCTCTCCCTCAAACCCCTTGAAAAATCTGTAGAAAATGACTGTAAAAATATCCTAGAGAAGCAGAATCCACAAAAAGACAGGATGAAACATGTTTTCAGCCCAAGACAACCTGGAAGGTAGATGGTTTCACCTAAGAGAGGAACACAGTCTAGTGCCAGCCGCCAGCACAGACTGGGTCCCAGCAAACCCAGAACAGATTTCATGGGACTAAATCTTTGTCACCTGTTGCAGTTTCCAAACTTCTTATCCTACACATGTCAAAGATACCTTAAAAGGTCACTTGGAAAGGTCTCTTGGATCTGGGTGAGAGAGGAGAGCAGTCCAGCCCCAGCCCCAGCAAATCAGAAGTAGCCCTTGGGAGTGACTGAATCAGCATTGGGATGGTGACAGCAGCGACAGCAGATTCTCCCAGAGCTCTCAGCCCACAGATGGTAAGGAGATTGAACAACTGGTCAGAAGGAGATTTCATGCGTCTCTTTGATGGCACTGAGGCTGTTATCTGTTGCTTTGCCCATGCTCGGATCTGGGTCACAGTACTGGGTGGCATTCCTGTGCCAAGGAGGAGCACTGGCATAGCAGAGCTTGTGGCAGAAGTCACATAGTTTCTCATAGTTCCCACATAGTTCCAGGGCAGAAAATAGTGCTTGTAGTTACTGAAAGAGTAGAGCACAGGCAAGGAGAGGAGTAAACACCTCTCCTTTTATCATACAAACTTGGAAGAACTGAAAAAGTATAGGACCCTAGAAGTATCTCTGAAAACAGCTACACAAAACCCCTGAAGATTGGGACAGTACACCCTCCACATTGGAAGCAGAGCCCTACCTTAACAAAGAGTTAAAAGTTCAAGTAAAAAAAATTTTTAAAAAGTTCAAGTAATAGGCTAGGAAAATGATCAAACAGCATGGAAAAAATCAGCCTATAGAGTCTTATTTTGGTAAAAAAGAAGATCAAGATATACAACCAGAACAAGAAAATAAAGTCAAAGCTCCTACATCCAAAGCCTCCAAGAAAAAATAGGAATTGGTCTCAGGCCATGGAAGAGCTCAAACAGGATTTTGAAAATCAAGTAAGAGAAGTAGAGGAATAATTGGGAAGATAAATAAGAGCAATGCAATAAAATCATGAAAAACAAATGAACCATTTGCAAAAGGAGATTCAAAAAAATGCTGAAAAAAACCACCTTAAAAAATAGACTAACCAAAATGGCAAAAAGATCTCCAAAAAGCCAATGAGAGGAATGTCTGAGGAAGCACAATTGGCCAGATGGAAAAGGTGGTCTAAAAGCTCATGGAAGAAAATAATTCCTTAAAAATTAGAATGGAGCAAATGGAAGATAATGCCTTATGAGAAATCAAGAAACAAAACCAAAAGAATGAAAAAACAGAAGACTATGTGACATCTCATTGGGGAAAAAAACTGACCTGGAAAAAGATCCAGGAGAGAGAATTTTAAAATTACTGGATTACCTGAAGACCACAATCAAAAAAAGAGCCTAGACACCATCTTTCAAGAAATTCTCAAGGAAAACTGCCATGATATTCTAGGATGGGGGAATAAAATAAAATTTCACCTTCTGAAAGCTCCCAAGAATATTATAGTTAAATTCCAGAGTTCCCAGGCCAAGGAGAAAATATTGGAAGCAGTCAGAAAGAAACAATTCAAGTATTGTGAGAAGTGTTTAGATTTAGCATTTAGCAACTTCTCCATTAAAGAGGAGATCTTGGAATATAGTATTCTGGAGGCCCAAAGAGTTAGAATTAAAACCAAGAATTGCCTAACCAGAAAAACTGAGTGTAATACAGGAGGGGAAAAATTGACATTCAATGGCATAGAGGAATTTAATGCATTTTTGAGAAACGACCAGAGCTAAATTTTTTAAAAATGACTTTTAAATACAAGACTCAAGAGAAACATGAAAATGTAAACAGGAAAGAGAAATCATAAGGGACTTAGTAAAGTTGAACTGTTTACATTCCTATATGGGAAAATGAAATTTGTAGCTCTTGAGACCTTTCTCATTATTAGGGTAGCTGGAAGGAAGATAGATAGATAGATAGATAGATAGATAGATAGATAGATAGATAGATAGATAGATAGATAGATATGGGGCACAGCATGAGTTGAATATGAAGAGATGATATCTAAAAAATTAAGGGGTCAGAGAAGAATATAGTGGGAGAAGGAGAAAGGGAGAGATAGAAAAGAGTAAATTATTTCATATAAAAAGGCAAAAAATAGGTTTTACAGTGGAAGGGAAGGAAGGGTTTGAGAAAGAATGAATGAATCTTACTCTCATTGGAATTGGTTTAAGGAGGGAGCAACATACACACTCAATTGGGTGTAGAAATTTATCTTACCCTACAGGAAAGTAGAGGGGAAGAGAATAAGGGGGAGATAATAGAAGAGAGGGAAAATGGGGAGGGGAATAATCAGAAGCAAACACTTTTAAGGAGGGGCAGGGTGAAAGTAGAGAATAGAATAAATAGGGGTGGGTGGGATAGGATGGAGGTAAATATAGTTAGTCTCTCACAACATGAGCATTATGGAAGTATTTTGCATGGCTACACATATATAACCTATATAAAATTGCTTGCCTTCTCAATGAGGGTAGGTGTGAGGGAGTAAGGGAGAGAATTTCAAACTCAAAGCTTTAAAAAACAAATGTTGAGAATTGTTTTTACAAGTAAGTTGAAAATAAGATACACATGCCATGGGGGTATAGGGCTATATTACCCTACAGAAAAATAGAAGGGGATAAAAGAAGGGGAAGGTGATAGAATGGCTGGCAGATTGGAAAAAGGGGTAACAAGAAGCAAAACACTTTTGTGGAGTAACAGGGTGAAAAGAGAGAGAGAATAGAATAAAGGGGGTAGGGGAATAGGAGAGAGGGAAATACAATTTTAGCAATAATAATTGTGGGAAAAAATTGAAGCAAGTTTTTCTGATAAAGGCCTCATTTCTCTAACATATAGAGAACTATGTCAAATTTATAAAATAAGAACCATTCCCCAATTAACTAATGATCAAAAAATATAATCAGTTTTCTAATGAAGTAATTAAAGCTATCTATAGATATATGAAAAAGTATTCTAAATCGCTATTTATTGGAGAAATGCAAGTTAAAACAATTCTGAGGTACTACCTCATACCTATTAGATTAGATAATGGGACAGAAAAGACAAATGACAGATGTGAAAGGGATGTGGGAAAAATGAGATATTAATATACTATTGTCAGAGTTGTGAACAGATTAAACCATTCGATAGAGCAATTTGGAAATATACCCCAAAGCCTATGGAACCATGTATACCCTTTGACGTAGTAATAGTGCTACTAGTTCTATATTCCAAAAGAGATTTAAAAAAAACAAAAAGGAAAAGGTCCTATGCCTAAAAAAATATTTATAGCAGCTTTTTTTTTCTGGTGGTAAAGAAATAGAAATTGAGGGGATGCACAAGAAATGGGGAATGACTGAATAAGTTGTGATATGTAATTATGATGGAATACTATTGTCCTGTAAGAAATGATGAGCAGGATGCTCTCAGAAAGACTTACATGGGTTGATGCAAAGTGAAATGTACTGGGTACAAAATCATAATCATTTAGCAATATTGTAAAGTGATCAGCTGTGAATGACTTAACTGCTCTCAACAATACAACGATCCATGATAGCTCTGAAGGATTTAGGGTGAAAAATGCTATACATTCCCAGAGAAAGAATTGGTGGTGCCTGAATACAGGTTAAAAGAACTTTTTTCCACTTTATTTTCATTGAGGTTTTTTTCCCCTGTTTTCTTTCACAATATAACTATTATGGATATATTTTGCATGACTACACGTATATAACCTATATGGAATTGCTTGACTTCTTAATGAGGAGAGAGGGATGGGGAGGCAGGAAGAGAGAGAATTTGGAACTCAAAGTTTTGAAAACAAACGTTAAAAATGGTTTTTACATGTAGCTGGGGAATAATTAAATAATAAATAAATATTACATTAAAATAAAAGATTGGATCCAATTTGTATAAGTCAAGAACTTGTGGTCCTGAGAACATATTTGGAAAATCTTTAATTTACCTGTTACTCCACTAAATCAATCTGTTGTCATTTTTGTTTCATTTTGCTTTTGTAATTAACAAAAAGAAATGATTTTATATTCCGAAACCCTCAGTCAATTGTATAACTTTTAAAATACTCTAAAAATATCTGGGAAAACTCTCTTCTTTTTTCATGTTTTTGCTAAGAATAACTTGGATAGGCTGTTTTCATAAATATTTTTAGGCATGTTGGTTGGTAGTTCTGATGATGTTTTCTTTGTCACTTTTTTGGGTGGTAATATCTGTGGTAACTTTTCCCATACTTTTTCTATGTTTCTCTGTGAAATTTATTGCAAAGTGTTTCTTGCATACCTTCAAAAATGTCATCTAAAGAACATATTTCTTCTGTACTTGACCAAGTTCAACTATATTTTCCCCCATTAAGATTTGTCTCAGTATCTCACTCAGGCTGGAAGTACACAGGCTATTTATGGTCCTACTATAATTCCAATCACATGGAAGCTTTGACTTGCTGTGTTTTTAATCTAGTATAATTCATTCTTTTTTAGGCAACCTAGGGCCTTTCTCTCAATACATCTCCCCCATCCCCACTCCCCAACCTCCCAAAGACTCATCCTATGAATGCCAAAGTTAGTGTACACACTCAATCTATCTGGTCAATTAAGAAGCTAGGTGGTATGGTGTATAGACATCCTGGAGCTGAAAGTCACTAGCTATATGACTCTGGGCAAATCATTTAACCTCTGTTTGCTTCAATCTCCTCATTTTTTAAATGGGAATAATAATAGCACCTACCTCTGAGATATAAGGTAATATCTACCTTATTACCACAGCTATTATATATAGCAAATATTATATATATATGCATATATATGATATTGATTTCATTTCTCCTTTTGATGTCCTCTTTTATTTGCTGACAGTAATTTTTAAAATGTATTTAGTTCATGAATTCTCTTCTCTTCTAATTGTTAGTGCATGTTTGCAGAGATAAAATTTCCCTTCTGAAGGCTATTTTAACTGTACACCAGAAACTTTGAAATGTAGTTTCACCATTTTTCATGTTATTAATTGAATATATATTTTGTTCTTTAATTATCTTATTATTTGAAATTTTCTTGTTAAGTTGTCTTTTATTGAAAAATGAGTTGTTTACATCCTTTAGTTTTTGTGATGTGATATATAAAGATGTATTTATGATTTCTGCACTTTCACAATTTTTGCAATATCTATTTGCTGTGATAGAAAGTTATTTTAAAAAGTTATTTGTGAAATTGGGAAACAACTTTTATTGGTCTAATTTAGAAGATAATACAATCTTTTGACTCCAATTTCTCTAGCAATTTGTTCGATTATTTATTTTTATTTGTTTATCTATGTGTTAGATTTGTCTGTAACTGAGAGAAAATGAAATTTTTTGCCACTTTTGCATTATTACTTATCTTCTTGTAGATCAGATAATTTTTTTCCATTATGAATTTAATTGCTAAGGCATTTGAAGCATGTATATTTAACATTGATGTTGGTTTGTTGTCAAGAGGTCATTAATTATCTATTTTTATTTTGCAAACTTTTGTTTTTGATTTATCTTAGAACATGATTACAATTTCTACTTTTTTGGATGCATCTGATGAGTGGTAATTTTTGTTTCAGCTGCTCATTTTATTCTGTGTCTTTGCTTTTAAAATGGGTTTCTTCTAAGCAACAATTTGTGGGGTTTTGTTTTCTTATCCAGTTTGTCATTCTTTTTCATTTTATTGGATAATTTAATAGATTTGCATTTAAAATCATATTATTTTCCATAATATTACACATTTGTCCCCATTTAAATTTTTTTCCATAAATTGAGATTTCTTCTTCTTACTCTGTTAACATGTCTCTTCATTGGTTTTAGCTTGCTCTACTTTAAGACAATTCTTTTCCAAATAACTATGTTTCCCTCACCCTCTCACCCCACTCCCTGAAGTTCATTATTCCTTTTCCTAGTTTTGGGAATTTACTTAACTTGATAGTTCCTTTTTATTTCTATTTTATCTAGTTATTTAATTCTTCCTTTCTTTATCTTCTTTCAGTAACTTAAAATATCATTTTTCTCCTCCCCTCCAATATATTTTATTCATTAGTTTTTAAATTTTTATTTTCTGTATTTTTTTCTAAAAGAATTTTCTTTCTCTCTTTCTCTTCATTATTTATATTCTCTTTCTGCCAATTCTAGACCTTTATTCTTTGATCATGACCCTCATACTTACATAATCTTTCTTTAGTCTCTATTCTTAATGGAACTAAAATCCCTAAGATATCTGTTTTGGGTTATTTTCTTTTTGTAGATATTTTCACTTATTCACTAGTAGATCTTCTCCCTGGATTCCCCACCCCCTTTTGTTTTATGACAGTCTTAGAAATGTCACTTTATAAATGATAGAAATGCTATTTCCAGAGGATAGGAATTTTCCTTTGTCCTTGATTATGAAGTTCATTATTAACCTTTGCCCTCCCCATGGTCATTTCTCCCATGTGCCATGAAATCTACTTCTCTAGGTGAATACCCTCTCACTCTTTGAAATATCAATTGTCCCTAGGAACTCTTACTCCCATTCTTCAGAGGTAGGATAAATGGTTTTTAAGCAACAAATCTCTGCTGGTTATATACATTTTAAGGTCCCCATCTCCCTTTATAGGATACATCCCTTTCCCTCACGGGGATAATCCCTCTCATCAATATCATATTCCAAGCCCTTTGATCTCTTAATGTAGAAGCTGCTAGGTTTGTGTTACCCTAATTGTGTTTCCACAATACTCAAATTGTTTCTTCTTGACTGCTTGCAGTATTTTCTCCTTGACCTGGTAACTGGAATTTGGATATAATATTCCTAGGAGTTTTCTTTTTGGGGTCTTTTTCAAGAGGTGATCAGTGAATTCTTTCAATTTTTACTTTGCCCTCTGGTTCTAGAATATCAGGGCAATTTTGCTTGATAAGTTCTTGAAAGATGGTGTCTAGGTTCTTTTCTTGATCATGTCTTTCATGTAGTCCAATAACTTTTAAAATATCTCTCCTGGATCTATTTTCTAGGTCAGTGGTTTTTCCAATGAGATATTTCACATTGCCTTCTATTTTTTCATTACCTTGGATATGTTTTATAGTATCTTGATTTCTCATAAAGTCATTACCAGGGGGCAGCCAGGTGCCGCAGTGAGTAAGAGCACTTTCCCCAGTGATGGGCGACCTGGGATTGGTTCTGGCCTCCGATACTTGGCACCCAAACAAAAATAATAATAACTGGCTGTGTAACCTTGAGCAAGTTACTTAACCCCAATTGCTTTTAAAAAATAAAAAAATAAAAAATAAAGTCATTACCTTCCAATTGCTCCAGTCTAATTTTGAAGGAGTTATTCTCTTCAGTAAGATTTTGACATTCCTTTTCCATCTGGCAAGTTTGACTTTTTAAGGCATTCTTCTCCTCACTGGCTTTTTGGGCTTCTTTGGCCATTTGAGTTAGTCTATTTTTTTAAGGTGTTACTTTATTTAGTGTATTTTGGGGTCTCCTTTAGCAGGCTGTTGACTGGCTTTTCATTATTTTCTTGCATCATTCTCATTTCTCTTACCAATTTTTCCTCAACTTCTCTTACTTGATTTTCAAAATCCTTCTTAAGCTCCCCTCTGGCCTTTAACCAATTCATATTTTTCTTGGAGGCTTTTCATGCAGGATGCAGGAGTTCTGACTTTGCTGTCTTCCTCCTGCTCCATGTTTTGATTCTTTTTGTCCCCAAAAAAGAATTCCATGGTCTGGTTGTGCTTCCTCTGCTTGCTCATATTGGCAGCCAACTACTTGACTTTTGAGTTCTTTGCCACAGTAGAACTCTGCTTCCAGAATGGAGAGAGCTTTGTCCCAAATTTCTGGGGTTTTCACAGCTGCCTGAGCTATTAGGAGGATGTCCTTTCTACAGCCCCCACAAGCTCTGGCTCACTGGTCACACTCCCCAGGACCACCACCCAAGACTGTGATCCAGATCCAAGTAGGTTAATGCAAAAACTATTCCCCTCTGAAGGGTCGCTTGGTTCCCCTACATCTGCAGGCCAGGAGCTCCTGAGGCAGCACAGCTGCCATGCCTCTACTAGTTCTTGCCCCAGGGGCAGGGGCTGCACCACACTCTTCTGTCCTCCTATGTTCCAACAGAGTTTTACACTGACCTTTTACTTTGTCTTTGTGTTTATGGGTTAAGAAATCGGGAAACCACCACAGCTGCTGGTGATTCACTTTCTTGGAATCTGCTCTTGCCACTCCTTGATCAGGGCTGCCCTGGGGTTGGAACCACACAGGACAGGTGGGATTGTGCTCTGCTCCCAGCTCAGTTAGATAGACCCTTCCTGTCAGCCTGCCAGGCTACCTTCAGCAGGAGATTTGTTTCTCTCTGTCATGTTGTGTGTTCTGTAACTCTAAAGTTTGTTTACAGTAAACTTTTTACATATATTGGAAGTGATTGGAGAAGAAGCTCATTCCAAGTTTGCACTTCTAGTCTGCCATCTTGGATCTGCCCCTGAAACGGAGGCTTTATCAGAGATACTTGCTGTAAAGATTGTTTCCCAGCATTTTGCTCTCCTTCTAATCTTGGTTGCATTGATTTTCTTTTGACAAAATCTTTTTAATTTAATATAATCAAAATTACCTATTTTAAATTTCTAATACTCTCTAGCTTTTGTCTGGTTGTGAACCTGTAAATCTTTAAGAATTTTGATGTTATACCACTTAATGCCTACATGTTTTGTAATGATATCACTTCGTTGTCTATGGTACCTTTCAGCAAGATGTAGTTTCCTCCCTTATCTCTTTTCATTAGATCTATTTTTGCTTTTGCTTTCTCTGACATCAGGATTGATAACCTTGGTTGTTTCATTTATTTATTTATTTATTCACTCATTTATTTGTTTATTTATTTGTTTGTTTGTTTATTTATTTCAGCTGAAGCAGAATACATTCTGCTCTAACCACTTACCTTTACTCTATGTGTGTGTCTCTCTTCTTTAAGTGTGTTTCTAGTAAACAACATCTTGTAGAATTCTAATTTTTGATCCACTCTGCTATCCACTTTCATTTTATGGGAGAGTACATCCCATTCACATTCATAGTTATTTTGACTAACTCTGTGTTGCCCTCCATCCTATTTTCCCTCCCATTTGTCTTCCCTTACCTTTCACACTTCCTCTTCTCACCAATGTTTTGTTTCTATTACTACCTCCCCTGATCTGCCCTCCCTTCTATCATTCTCCTCCCCTTTACTTAATCTCCTCCTATTTCCCTGTTCATATAGATACATTTCTAAATTCACCTGATTTTATATATTATTACCTCTTTGAAACAATGCTTATGAGAGTGAGGTTCCCACAATGCCCATGATGTACCTTCACTTCTTCCCCTACATGGTAATAGATTTTCCGTCCTCGTCATGTGAAATAATTGACCCCATTCTATGCACCCAGTGAACTCCTCTTTCTTATCTCTCAGTTATTTTTTATGTCATTCCCTCAAATTCACCTTATACTCATAACCTCTGTCTATGTATATTCCTTCTAGCTGTACTGCTAGTGATGCAATTTTTAAGAATCATAAGTATCATCTTCCCGTCTAGGGATAAAGCAGTTTAGCTCTATTGAATCCCTGATCTTTTCTTTTTTTCCACTTTTTAAACATCCCTCAGTTCTTGATCTTGGAGATATTTTTTGTTGTTGTTCAATTCTGGTCTTCCCTTTATGAAAGCTTGAAATACTTCTATTTACTTGAAGGACCATTTTTTCCCCTTGAAGTATTATGTTTAATTTCATGGGTAGGTGATTCTTAGTTGTAGTCCTAGCTCCTTTGCCTTCCAAAATATCATGTTCTGTGAACTCTGATCCTTTAAAGTCACAACTGCCCATCATTTGGGGAATGGCTGAACAAGTTGTGGTATATGAATGTAATGGAATACTCTTGTGCTATAAGAAATGATTAACAGGTGTACTTCAAAAAAACCTGGAAAAATTATATGAACTGATGCTGAGTGAAGTGAGGAGAACATTGTGCACAGTAACAGCCACAGTGTGTGATGACTGGTTTTGATAGACTTAGTCCTTCTCAGCAATTCAAGGACCTAAAACAATTCCAAAGGAGTCATGATGGAAAAATGTCATCCATATCTAGCGAAAGAACTATGGAGTCTGAATGCAGAGCAAAACAGATTATTTTCTTTTTTGTTTTGTTTTTCTTTCTCATGGTTTCTCCCATTCATTATGATTCTTCCATACAACATGACTAATGTGAAAATATGTTCAATAGGAATGTACATATAGAGCCTATATGATATTGCATACCATCTTTGGAGGGAGGAGGGGAAGGAGTGGGAGAAAATTTAAAACCTATGGAAATGAAAACTAAAAATAAATAAATTAGTTTTTAAAAAAGTTGCAGCTGCTGAGTCCTGTGTAACACTGATTATGGCTTCATGGTGTTTAAATTGTTTCTGGCCACTTGTAGTATTTCTTTCCTTTACCTGACTTCTAATTTGGCTATACTGTTCCCTGGAGTTTTGATTTTTTTGATTTTGGGATCTTTCCTGAGGTGAATTCTTTGAATGCCTATTTTGCCCTCTGGTTTCAGGATATCAGGGAAGTTTTCCTCCATAGTTTTTTGAAAGATGATGTCCAGGTTCTCCTTTTGATTATGGCTTTCAGGTAGCTCAATGATTCTAACATCTCTCCTGGATCTATTTTCCAGATCAGTCATTTTTTCCATGAAGAATTTTACATTTTCTTCCACATTTTTTCATTATTTCTAATTTGTTTGATTGATTCTTGATGTCTCATAGAATCATTAGCTTCTACTTGTTCAGTTCTAAATTTTAAGGAGTTGTTTTCCTCAGTTAGCTTTTGCACTTCTTTTCACATTTGTCCAATTTTTAAGGAGTTGTTTTCTTCAGTAGATTTTTATCTTTCCTTTTGACCAATTTTAATTTTTAATCAGTTGTTTTCTTTTTCTAGGATATTGACTCTTTTTTATAATTCTCTTACTTCACTGTCATTTCTTTCACCAATTTTTCTTCTTCCTCTCTGACATGATTTTTAAGTTCCTTTTGAGCTCTTCTGTGAGGTCTTTCTGGGCTTGAGATCACTTTGTTTTTCTTTGAGGTTTTGCCCAAAGATGTTTGACATGGTTAATCTCTTCTGAATTTGTGTTTTAATTTGTGTTTTGTGTTTTCCCTGTCACCATAATAACCTCCTATGGTAAGGTTCTTTTTGTTGTTGTTATTTGCTCATCTTTTTTTTTTTTTGGCTTTTTTCCCTTTCTTTTAAATTTGAACTCTGCTGCCAAGGTGGAAGTGGCACTGTCTCAGGCTTCTTATACCAGGGGCTGCAGGCCCTGGCTATTTACCTGCACTGATGCTTCTCTGAAGTCCCCAGGAGACTTTAATGTCTGATGCTGTGCTGAGGTGGTGGGGTGAAGGGATAGCTAGTGCTGCTGGAGACTGTTAGCATCTGGCTGCTTACCTGGTGCTGAGCCAGGGTCCTACTGCTGATTTCTGGCATGTACTGAGGTCTGTAGGGGCATTGCTTCCTTTCCCCAGGGATACACTGAAGCACATGGCAGTTCTTGGAGCTATGCTGCCCCATTCTCTGGCTATACTGAAGCATGGATGGGTCTTGGTTTTGTCATTTGACTGCTCTACCGTACTGAGGCGACAGACCTCCCACTGGTTTGTTGAGATGGGAACTGCTACAGACTTACTGGGAAGGTTCCTGTTCTGAACCCTATTCCCTTTTTGCCCAAATTAGACAGAACATTCTTGCTGATTTTCCAAGTTTCTTGGGCTACAAGAATATTTTGCCCTATCTTTTTGCTGGTTCTGCTCTTCCAGGATTTGTTTCAGGGCACTATTTTATGATTATTTGAAAGTGACTATGTTGATAAATCAAAAAATACTAGCTTCTGAGATAAGAACTTACTACTTAACAAAAACTGCTGGGAAAACTAGAAAATAGTATGGCAGAAACTAGACATAGACCCCCATCTTACAACATATACCAAGATAAGGTCAAAATAGGTATACGATTTAAACATGAAGGGTTATATAAGCAAATTAGGAATGCAGGGAATGCTTTACCTGTCAGATCTATGGAGAAGGGAAGACTCTATGACAAAACAAAAGACAGAAAACATTATGAAATGCAAAATGTATAGTTTTGATTAGATCAAATTAAAAAGAGTTTGCACAAAGTCAATTCAACCAAGATTAAAAGGAAAGCAGAAAGTTGGGAAACTATTCTTACAGCCAGTGTTTTGGATAAAGGCCTCATTTCTAAAAATAACAGTACAAGTCATTCCCCAATTGTCAAATGGTCAAAGGATATGAACAAGCAGTTATCAGATGAAGAAATTAAACCTACTTTTAGTAATATGAAAAAATGCTCTAAATCACTATTTACTAGAGAAATGAAAATTAAAACAACTCTTGTTGTTTGTGGAATTGGGAATTGATACAACCATTCTGAAGATCTGTGTCCAAAGGGCTCTAAAACTCTACATACCCTTTCATCTAGCAATACCATTATTTGAACTGTATCCCAAAGACATCTTTTAAAATGGAAAATGACCCACATTTATGGCAGTTCTTTTTGTGGTTGCAAAGAATTCAAAATTGAGGGAATGACCATCAATTGGGGAATGGTTAAACAGGTGGTATATGAATGTAAGTAATAGTAATACTACTGTGCAATAAGAAATGATGAGCAGGTGGATTTCAGATAAAACCTGGACTTACGTGAACTAATGCTGAGTGAAGTGAGCAGAACCAGGAGAATATTGTACACAATAATAGCAACATTGTGCAATGATCAAGTATGATAGCCTTAGCTCTTCTTAGCAATATAATGATCCAAGACAATTCCAAAAAACTCATGATGGAAAATGCTATTCACATCCAGAGAAAGAACTATGGAGTCTGGATGAAGATTGGAGCATACTATTTTCACTTTTATTTTTTTGCTTTTTCTTTCTAGTGGTTTTTACCTTCTGTTCTCATTCTTCTTTCACAACATGATTAATGTGGAAATGGTGAGGTTTGGGCTCTGGGAGACCCCTTGAGCTTTCCTTGAGTCTTTGAAGTACAGCCTCTGGAACCCCCTTGAACTCTGATTAAATCATCTCATTTGATGAGGCATTTGCATGAGGCAATAAACCTTTCATTGTTGCTGATCCCAAGTCTCCTTTACTAGACTTCTCACCCTTTAGCCTATCAAACTGTCAATCCACCCTTGAACTGGCCTAACCCACCATTGTTTGTGGTCCCCAGGTGGCCTCCAGGGACTTCCCACTCTTAATCACTCATTGATCTCATTAACTCCTTCTGAAGACCCTCCCCAAACTCCTCCCCCTAGATTCCTCCCACAACCGTCTGTATTTAAGACCCCATACTGTCTTCCTGTTTGTGACAGCATCATAGAATAGGGAGAGTGCCATGGAATGACCTAGCACAGACTTACTCTGTGCTGTATACAAGCAAACTTTTAATAAACTTTTCTTTTCTTTGGCTTAGAGAAGACTTGAGTCAAATTCATTAGGTAGGACCCAGCATATTGGTATTTTGGGGTCTCCAGAGCAACCCTAACCCTCTTTATGGGTAACCTCTTCAGAAATATGTTTTAATATGATTGCATGTATATGGCCTATATCAGATTGCTTGCCATCTTGGGAGGGGGAGGGAAGAAAGGGAAGGAGAAAAAAATTTGGAACTAAAAATCTTATAAAAATTTATGTTGAAAATAAAAACCCTAAGTAAATAAATTTTATTTTTTACAAAAGTTAATTTTGTCAAGAATTCTAGAAATGGGTTAGGAGCCTCTGTACTAGGGTGGTGATTTTGTGGAGAAAGAGAATTGGGCAGATACAGAAGATGTTAAAGGGATTAAATCAATAAATCTTAGCAACTGATTTTATTTTAAAAAAGTGATAGTGATGGTATAATAACATTAAGTAACATTTGTTATGTAAGAAATTGTTTCAATATTTTACTCGCTAATATAGTGATGTTTTAAAAAGTAAAAAAGAAAAGAAAAGAAAAAGAAATGAATATGGGAGAATAACAATTTACTGCCTACTCCACCATCTTGGCTCCCAGATGTTCAAGTACTGTTTTTACTCATTAAGTACCTGCTACATGCAGGGTACTGTACCAAATGCTGGGGATACAAAAAGAGACAAAAGGAAGTCTTTGCCCTCAAAAGATCTCAAAATGAGAAGACAACAAGCAAGACAATATGTACAAAAAAACTATGTATAGGATAAATAGGAAGGGGTTGGGAAAAGTTTTTGTAAAAGATGTGATCCTAGTTAAGGAAGTTAACAAAGCAAATCAGTAGAGTTGAGAAGAAGGGAGAGCACTTGCAGATATGGGGGGCAACCATAAAAAACATGTTCAGAGATGAGAGATGGAGTATTTTGTTTGTATAACAGCAAGGAAGCCATTGTCATTGGTTTTCTTCTTCATGAGCTGGGTCACTCTAAACTCCAGTGGAGGGGTGCAAGGACATGGGCTTATCCCATCAGGGTGAGAAATAGATTAGATTCTGTTTACACTTCAAACAAAAGTAAGGTCTGATAGTTGCTGGGTGTGGCTAATGCAAAACAATAACATAGTCGATATATTGTAAAAGACTGACTATATTTCCCTCCCTCCTATCCCACCTCCCACTTGTTCTCTACTTTGATCCCATCCCTTTTCAAAAGTGGGTGCTTCCATCTTCCCTCCCCCACCCCAGTCTGCCCTCCCTTCCATCATCCCCTCACTCATCCCCTTCCCCCCCCTACTCTCCTGGAGTGTGAGATAACCTAGTTAGTGTGTATTTCATTCCCTCCTCAAGCCAAAATCAATGGGAATAAGTTTGACCCATTCCCTTTTGCCTTCCTATTCTTCCCCTACATTGTAACCATTTTCCCTTGCCTCTTCTATATGAGATAGTTTAGCCCATTCTGTCTCTCCCCATCTCCTCTCATTATATTCCTCTCTCACCTCTTAATTTCACCTTTTAAATATCATACCTTCCTGTTAAATTGGTCCCGTGCCCTCTATCTACCATGTTTCCCCGATAATAAGACACTGTCTTATTAATTTTTTTGGACAGAAAAACACCAGAGGGCTTATTTTCAGGGGAGGGCTTATTTTAATGAACATTGACAGCAATTTTAATAAACAGGTAAATGTGAACAAAAAAATGTACCTTTATTCAATAAGCAAATCACTGGGGAAGAACAGGATGACGTGCTCACTGCTGCAGCTCTGATTGGATGCAGCTCAGAGTGCACGGCATGCGTTTCACCCAGCGGGGGGGAGCGGTGCATACAGAGGGTACCGTAATGTAGCGTGTAGCGCAGGGGATCACCTTCACTACAGTAGCAATCTCAATAGGGCTTATTTTCGGGGGAGGGCTTATTTTAGAGGAATCTTACACAGCAAGGGGAGGGCTTATTTTCGGGATAGGTCTTATTATCAGGGGAACACGGTATGTATACCTGTAAGCATATATACACACATTCACATATGTATTCATATGCCCATATACCCTCATATATAGACATATATATATATATATATATATATATATATATATATGTATATATTCACTTAAACTACTGAGAAATGTTTCATAAGTTACAATTATTGTTTTTCCATGTAGGAATGTTAATAGTTCAACTTTGATAAATTCCTTATGATTTCTTTTCCCCATTTACCTTCTCAAGCTTCTCTTGCTTCTTGTATCTGAATGTCAAATTTTCTATTCAACTCTGGTTTTTTCAGCAAGAATGCTAGAAAGTCCTCTATTCCACTGAATGACCCTATTTTCCCCTGAAACATGACACTCAGTTTTGCTGGGTAGGTGACTCTTGCTTTTAATCCCAGTTCCTTTGACTTCCGAAATATCATATTCCAAGCCCTTCGATGTAGAACCTGCCAGATCCTATGTTATCCTGATTGTGTTTCCACAATATTCAAATTGTTTCTTCCTGGCTGCTTGCAATATTCTCTCCTTAAGCTGGGAATTCCAGAACCAGGCTATAATATCCCTAGGAGTTTTCTTTTTTGGATCTTTTTCAGGAGGTGATTGGTGGATTCTTTCAACCTCTATTTTGCCCTCTGGTTCTAAAACATCAGGGCAATTTTCTTTGAGTACTTCCTGGAGGATGATTTCTAGGTTTTTACTTTGGTTATGGCTTTCAGGTAGTCCAATAATTTTTAAATTATCTCTCCTGGATCTATTTTCCATGTCAGTGGTTTTGCCCATGAGATATTTCACATTGCCTTGTATTCTTTCATTTCTTTGGATCTGTTTAACAGCATCTTAATTTCTCATAAAGTCATTAGCTTCCATTTGCTCCAATCTAATTCTGAAGCAATGATTCTCCTCATTGAGCTTTTGAGATTCTTTTTCCATCTGGGAAATTAGGCTTTTTAAGGCATTCTTCTCCTCATTGCCTTTTTGAGCCTCTTTTGCCATTTGAATTAGTCTATTTTTTTAAGGAATGATTTTCCTCAGTCAGGCTGTTGACTCTCATTTTGTAATTTTCTTGCATTGTTCTCATTTCTCCTCCCAATTTTTCCTCCACTTCTCTTATCTGCTTCTTAAGGTCCTCTATGGCCTGTAACCAGCTCGTATTTTCCTTTGAAGCTTTTGGTACAGGAGTTCTGACTTCACTGTCTTCCTCCTATTCCATGTTTTGCTCCTTTTTGTCCCCAAAATAGGAGTCTAATGTTGTTATCTTCTGTCTGCTTTGTTTCCTTTACCTGGTCATGTCACCCCTGGGCTTTTTGCCACAGTTGGACTCTGCCACCAGACAGGGGAGCTTTCATCCCAAAACGCTGGGGTTTTCTCAGCTGCTGGAGGTATTAGATGGGTGCTCTCTCTGAGGTCTCCACACTCTCTGGCAAGCTGGACACATACCCCAGGACCTCCACCCTAGACTGTAATCCAGATCCAAGAAGGTTAAAGCAAGAGTGATTACCCCTCAGACTGGTGCTTGGTCCCCCTACACTCTGTAGTCCAGGAGTTGAAGCTGCCAGGTGGCGCTGGCTGGCTGTGCCAGTGTCTCAGTGGCTTCTCGCCCCTGGGGCAAAAGCCACGCACTCCCAAAGTCCAGGCTGCACTGATCTCTCACTTTGTTCTTCGCATCTATGTGTTGACAAATCTGGAAATGGCCACAACTTCTGGTGATCTGGAGTCCTTCTGGCCAGCGCTGGTCAGGCCCACCCTGGGGCTAAAGCCTTGGCGTGGGGCTGGGCTTGGCTCCCAGAGCACTGCGCTGGCCAATTCCTGCTGGCCTGCTGGGCTGTCCTCAGAGGGAGGTTAGCTTCTCTGTGTCATTTTGTGGGTTCTGCAGCTCCAAAGTTTGTTTAGAGTCCCCTTTTACATGGATTGGGGAAGGTGGAAGCTAGAGCCCATCTGGGAGGTCCTGCTTCTACCCTGCTTTCAAATTTTACACTCATACCATCCAATGGTAACATGTTTATTCTATGTCGTAGAGTGAGGTTCTGTTAGGGTTTCTCCTCCTTGGTCTAGCAGTATATGATATTATTCTAGAATACTGAAAAATCAAAAAGTGGCTCTCATTTTTCTCTTTCAAAATCAAAGAATATACAGTTTGGAATCTTATACTAGTAATAAATAAAGTTTAAGGGGGTGACTAGGTGGTGCAGTGAATAGAGTACCAGCCCTGGAGTCAGGAGGACCTGAGTTCAAATAGCCGTGTGACTTTTGGGCAAGTCACTTAACTCTAATTGCCCTCCAAAAAGCAAAAAAAAAAAATAGATTTTTGTTGTTGTTTAGTCCTTTTATTCAGTAATATCTGACTCTGTGATCCCATTTGGGGATTTCATGGCAGAGATACCAAAAGGTTTGTTGTTTTCTTCTCCAATCCATTTTGTAGATAAGGAAATTGAAGTAAAAAGGGTTAAATGACTTGTCTTTGATCATATAGTTTTTAAGTTTCTGAAGCCAGATTTGAACTCAGGTGTACCCGGCTCCTGGCTTGGTGCTCTATCTACTGTGCCTCCTAGCTCCCACTGTATTCTGCCCTTGCTAGTCATCATCTGAAGTTCACTTTAGGGCACCATGTTTTAAGAAGGTCATTGTCCAGGGAGGGGCAACTAGAATGGTAAAGAGCATTGAGTTAATGTAATATGAGGATCTGTAGAAAGAAATGGGGATGTTTATCCTAAAGAAGAGATGACTTGGTGGTATTTTGGGGGAGCAGATTATAGTAAAGAATCTTCTAGCAGTTTGAGGTGTCTAAAAGTGTAATGGCCTGTATCTTTGGGGAAGTGGGTCCCACCTTCAAAGGATCTTTAAGCAGAAATTAGATGACCATTTGTTTTGAATGTTTTAATGGGGATACCTTTGAGGTTTCAGTTGGATTAGATTGCCACTGTGGTCCCTTACAACTCTTCCAACCTATGATTCAGTATACTGTAGGCCAAGCAAAAGTTAATAGTCCTCAAGGGGGGACTCTTAATGGTAATATTACTGTGTGCTGAAACTCTAACATTAGCTACTCTCTCCTCTGGTAGTTCACTCTCTTTTATGGCTGATAAACCCAAATCACCACATCTCACTATTTTCTACAATTTGAAGAAGTATATAGAAAACTACCAAGTCCATTTCTGTGTGGAATTGGCAGGCAGACTTTGAGGTTCACTGACCAACATGCTGAGTTCTTGATGCCTCTTTTTAATTTGCTAACTCACTGAATACATCTGGTTCACGGTGAACTTCATAACACAGCTGAGTACCTTCTTGTTTGCAATGAAAAGTCAGTGTTGTGTATCAGGTGAAATCATTTCCCAGGATTTGTGTCAGAAACATAAAAGCAGTAGAACAGATGTTAGCAGAAGTCGATAAGGAACACATGTCTGCTTTTAAATCTTTTCTCTCTTACATTGCTTTGGTATTTGGATTTGAAAGAGGAACAGATGGTGAAGGTGACTCCAAGGAAAGGTGGCCATTTGTTCCAATAGCAGCTGTTATCGAGTGACAAAAGACTGCAATTTATTTTTTCTACTACTTTGAAATGAAGTAGAAAGTAGTCTTGTTTTTTCTCTGCACCGTTGTTGGGATGTAAATGTTTTGATAGCACTAACTTCATCTTAGAAGACCTTAGCTATCCAGAGATGAGATGGGCCTTTTCTCAGAATTTTAAATGACTATAAGTTGTCTATTATTACAAATGAGAAATCTGAAGACCATTATCCACAGGTGGTGACTGCTGAAACATGACAAGGTCCTGCTTTTGAATGAGGACCCTGCTCCTGAGGAGCATAATGCTTCCATAAGCACGTCTGCTGGGTGAATTGGGCCTGTAGTGTTGTTTCAAAATCAATACCCATACCATTAAGAAAACCATAAAAGGTGCTTTGTGGAATTGAAATTTTTGGATTACTAATTTTTAATTTAAAAAGCAGAATCAATCACTAAATCATTTACAACTTCAATTTTAGTGCCTTTCTCCAAGTCCTTACAAGCTTTAACACATGTTAAGCCTGCTACTAAAAGTCAGAAGAGAGCAAACTCATCACCTTTTTGGCCTAGCCCTTTTTCCCTAGACAAAAACAAAGAAAACATAACTTAAAAATAATTATAAAACTGAATTTTTTTTTTAAGATTGGCTTGGAACAACCGAGGTTGAAAAAGTCCTTCTGAAAAAAAGCCCTTCTGAAATGTTAGCATAGATTCAAATGGACAGTTTTGCTTCTCATTGCAAACATCAGCCTTGATGCTAGAGAATACTCAGATCAGTGCATGATTAGGTAATGGGAGGTTATTCTCCTTTATTTGAACTGTTGATTAGATTGTTGTTTGTGCCATACTTTTAATTTTAGATCCTACATATGAATTGAGAATAACTTTATAAAAGGTCTAGATAAGAGCAGCCAATTCAAGGAATGTTTGGGGATATAGGGTCTTGGGAAAAGGTTAAAATAGTGGAAGTATTTTTCATCCAGGTAAGAGAAAACTTAAGGGTGCGTGTATAGTGATTGGGTTTTTTATCTCCTGTTATATGTATCCTCAGTCTCTCTGTTCAATGTACCATAATTTTGCTACATATGGACAATTCCATTTTCTAAGACTAGATAGGCACATTGCCTAATGTAGTTCAATATTGCTACGGCAACCCTGTTAGCATTGAGACCATGGAAACCCATGCATATGGTGAAAGGAGCCAAATTCAGAACTCTGAGTCAGGCTTAGAGACATGGATAGAGAGACAAGATGGGAATGAGCAAAATTGGGGAAATGCCTGGAAGACCCACGGTTAAAATTTAGTCTAGGACCTGGAACCGAAGGAGCAGCCAAATAGCAACATGCACCTGGTGGCATAAGTTAGAGGATGGTAGGAAGTTGAAATTAATTGGGGAGACAGGAAAATGGAAGAAAGATATTGATGAACAAGGCATAGTAATTGCTCAAAGAGAAGGGGCAAGGGAGCAAACACTTATTAAGTATCAGGAACTGTGTTCTTTATAAGCATCACCTCATTCCATTCTCATAACAAACCAGAGGTGTAGGAGCTATTATTATCCCCATTTTACAGTTGTGGACACTGAAACAGATAGAAGTTAAATGACTCAACCACACAGCTAATAAGTGTCAAAGGCCAGATTTGAACTCAAGCCTTCCTGACTCCATTCTCAGAACTCTGTCTGCTGCGTCAGTTATCTAACTCTCATAGGACAAATAGTAGCCAGGAAATAGTCTGGGAAAGCAGTTCACACCAATATGGTGTCAAAGCCTAGGAAAGCAGTTCAGTCAGCAGACTTTGACTTTGAGGCAGACTTCTGTCTCAGCCAAAAGTATTTTTATATATGGTCTGCAAAGAAAGGAACCAAGTCTAAGATGTGATCACTGCCAGAGTGATGAACTTGGAATTATTACACTTGAGGTAAAATTCTGACACTGCCAATTATTGCCTGCGATGTTGGACAAATTACTTAACCTCCATGGACCTTAGTTTCCTCATCTGTAAAATGAGGGCTTTTTACTTGATAGCCTTTATGTGACTTCCAGCTCTAAATCTGTGATCCCTTGAAATGAGATAAATACACTCACTGTTACATGTTGTCTGGACTATCAAAATGGTGTCCTAATATATCCCTGTCCCAGGTCTCTCTCCACTGCAACCTACCTTCTAGAACTGACAAAGTCACATTACTAAAACACAGATATGACTATGTCATTCCTCTATTTAACTCCCATAGCCCCCCTATTGCCTTTAAGATAAACTCTTGTTTGGCTTTTAAAGCACTTTCCAAACTGATTCCAATCTACATTTCCATGCTTATTATATATTACTCTCCTTCCCTCACTCTGTGGTGCTGGACAATTGACCCTCTTTTTGATTTTCACACACAAAATTACACCTCAGGTTTAGGAGCCTTTGAACCAGCTATCCCTATGCCTGGAATTTACTTTCTCTTCATTTCAATGTCATGGAATCTCTTACTTCTTCGGTTCTCAAACTGTGTCCTTTGGGAACCCTGGGCCACCAGAGCAAACCCACAGAAGTGATAAGGTATACTGAGGGAAACCCAGTGAGACTTGATATCTTTCAGGTATGAACTACTAATTCAAGAAAATTCAGTTTCCACATTACATTGAACTCTATTTCTTTTGGTAATGGTCTTCAATGTTTGGGATATGGTCTTTTAATTGAACATTCAGCTATGCCTACAGGTCACTGTCTACAATGTTGTATCTTTGGGAAGCTACATGGCTGGTATTTGCTGTGATGAAAAAGCAAGGAGTCCATGAAAATTCATGTGGAACAGGAAAAGAGTGGGGTCTAATCTGATTTTAAGGTTCAAGATTGTTGTTTCTGTAGGCACACACATCCCATTAGGAAGTAATTGGAATTATTTAAGAATGAAATGGAAAATTATGTTTCTTTCAAATGATATGTGCATATATATTCCAAATGGCTATTAAATTTTTTTAAATTTTAATATAATTATATTAATTAATTAATAATTAAAATTAAATTTTTTGGATCAAACAACTTAAGTAAAATTGTACAATATTTCTTTTGGCCTAGGGATGCTGTGAAAATTAACTGAGGCACTGAAGATGCCATTAATAAAAAAAAATTGGGAACAACTCTGTTATTTAAGACTACTTAATTTATTTTTAGTTTTCAACATTCATTTACACAAGATTTTGAGTTACAATTTTTTTCTCTCCCTGTCTTTCCCCTACCTCCACCCCAAAATAGCAAGCCTACTGAATACTCTTTCCCCCAATCTGTTCTCTCTTGTTTCCTGACCCTTCACCCCCTAACTTTCTAGTAGGGCAAGATGGGTTTTTATACCCCAATACCTGTATATCTTATTTCCCATTTTTATGTAAAAAGACAATTCTTAAACATTTGATTTTAAAACACTGAGTTCTAGATATTTTTCCTCTCTTCACCCACTACCACTGGGAAGATAAGCAATTCAATATAGATTTTACATGTGTAATTACTCAAATCATTTCCATGGTAGTTATATTGTGAAAGACTAACTATATTTCCCTCCATCCTATCCTGCCCCCCACTTATTCTATTTTCTCCTTTGACCCTATCCCTTTTCAAAAATGTTTGCTTATAACTACTCTCTTCCCCAATCTGCCCTCCCTTCTATCCTTCCCCCTCTTATCCCCTACCTCCCTATTATCCTGTAGGGTAAGATACCCAATTGAGTGTGTATGTTATTCCCTCCTTAGGCCAAATTTAATGAGAATCAGATTGTCCCATTCCCTTTTACCTTCCTGCTCTTCCCCTCCATTGTAACAGTTTTCTCTCGCCTCTTTTTATATGAGATAATTTACCCTAATCTATCACTCCCTTTCTTCTTCTCCTAATAAATTCATCTCTCACCTCTTAATTTTGCTTTTTAGATATCATTCCTTCATATTCAACTCATCCCGTGCCCTCTGTCTATGTAAATGTGAACATACAAATGCCCACACTTACATATATATTTACATACACCCTCCTATACACACATATATGTATGTATACATATACATATACAGATATTCCCTTCAGCTATCCTCATACTGAGAAAAGTCTTATGAGTTGCAATTATCATTTTTCCATGTAGGATTGTAAATAGTTCAACTTTAAAATCTTTTTCCTGTTTACCTTCTTATGCTTCTCTTGTTTCTTGTGTTTGAAAGTCAGATTTTCCATTTAGCTCAGGTTTTTTCATCAAGAATGCTTTAAAGTCCTCTATTTCATTGAATGACCATATTTTTGCCTGTAGCATTATCCTCAGTTTTGCTGGCTAGGTGATTCTTGATTTTAGTCCTAGCTCCTTTGACCTCCAGGAATATCATATTCCAAGCTCTTCATTCCCTTAATGTAGGAGCTGCTAGGCCTTGTGTTATTGTGATTGTGTTTACACAAATTGTTTCTTTCTGACTGCTTGTAGTATTTTCTCCTTGACCTGGGAACTCTGGAATTTGGCTATAATATTCCTAGGAGTTTTCTTTTTGGGGTCTTTTTCAAGAGGTGATCAGTGAATTTTTTCAATTTCTATTTTGCCCTCTGGTTATAGAATATCAGGGCAATATTGCTTGAAAGATGATATGTAGGTTCTATTTTTGATCATGGCTTTCAGGTAGACCAATAATTTTTAAATTATCTCTCCTGGATCCATTTTCCAGGTCAGTGGTTTTTCCAGTGAGATATTTCACATTGCCTTCTATTTTTTCATTTGTTTGGATCTGTTTAATAGTATCTTGATTTCTCACAAAGTCATTACCTTCCAATTGCTCCAATCTAATTTTGAAGGAGTTATTCTCTTCAGTGACTTTTTGAAATCCCTTTTCCATCTGGCAAATTTGGCTTTTTAAAGCATTCTTCTCCTCATTGGCTTTTTCGATCTCTCTGTCCATTTGAGTCAATCTATTTTTTAAGGTGTTATTTTCTTCAGTGTATTTTTGGGTCTCCTTTAGCAAGCTGTTGACTGGCTTTTTATGATTTTCTTGCATCATTCTCATTTCTCTTCCCAATTTTTCTTTCACTTCTCTTACTTGATTTTCAAAATCCTTCTTGAGTTCCTCCATGGCCTGTAACTAATTTATATTTTTCTTGGAGGCTTTTGATGCAGGAATTATGACTTCACTGCCTTCCTCCCAGTCCATGCCTTGATCTTTTTTTGTCCTCAAAAAAAGATTCCATGATCTGTTTGTGCTTCCTCAGTTTGCTCATATTGGCATCCAATTACTTGATGTTTGAGTTCTTTGCCAAAGTAAAACTCTGCTTCCAGAATGGAGAGAGCTTTGTCCCAAATTCCTGGGGTTTTTGCAACTGCCAGAGCTATTAGGAGGATGTTCTTTCTACAGCCCCCACAAACTCTGCCTCACTAGTCACACACCCCAGGACCACCACCCAAGACCACAATCCTGATCCTAGCAGGTCAAAGCAAAAGCGATTCCTCTCTGAATGGTCACTTGGTCCCCCTACAATCTGCAGGCCAGAAGCACCCAAAGCAGCCATGTGGAAGTGGCTGCAGCCACCATACCTCTTCTTCTTGCTCAGAGGGCAGCAGCTGGACTGTGGTCCCCCTCTTCCCAACAAATTTCCACACTGATCTTTTACTTTGTCTTTGGCGTTTGCGGATTCAGAAGTCTGGAAACTGCTACAGCTGCTGATGATTTACTCTTGTGAAATCAGGTGCAGCAGCAGCTGTTGGTCAGGGCTTCCATGGGCCTAAAACCATGGCTCACTGGGGACTGTACTCAGCTCCCAGCACGCTGGGATGGACCATTTCTGTGGACCTGCTGGGCTTCCTTCACTGGGATATTTGTTTCTCTCTATCACTTTGTGGGTTCTGTAGCCCTAAAGTTTGTTTAGAGTCATTTTTTACATGTATTGGAAGAGGTGGAAGCCGGAACCCAGAGGTTCTGTTTCTGCTCCACCATCTTGGCCCCTACCCAAAGGAACACTTTGTAAAGGATTCCTTTCCTGATCTTCCCAGCTACCAATGCCCCTCATCTCTAAACTACATTGTATGTTGTTTGTATAGAATTTGTATATACTTATCATTATGTATGCTGTATTTCTGCCATAGGATATATAGTCACTGAGAGCAGAGTTTGTTTCATTTTGGCTTTTGTGCCCCTGGCACCTAAAACAGTGGCTAGCACTTAATTGATGCTTGTTCCTTAATTGATTAGATGGAACAAAGAATATATGGATGAGAATGAAGGTAAATCTGGACACACAGACATAGAGACTTTGGTTAACTTTCATTTTCAAATGTCAGTCACTACATTCATTTCTTAGCTGACTAGCTCTCATAAGTTTACTTTCTCTGCCATGCCAAATGTCACAATGGTCTTGTGAAGTTAGCCAAACAATAACAATTAAGAGAATGAGAGAGCAAAAGCAAGAATGATGGGAGAGAGATTCAGGAAAACCATTAATCCTTTTATACCACATGCAATCAGTCTATTTACAGGCTGCCATGAAATATAGGCCCAAGTTCAAATAGGTTCCTGGGTTAAGCTGAGTTGCATCTCTGAACAATGAATGATTGAGATGCCATGTGTGTGATGGACAGCTTGTCTGCAACTGACCTCTAAGATGATTTCACTGTGGATAATATCATTTCCCAACTACTGTCCTTGAACATGTCATGCAGAAGAATTATGTGATGTCTATCAAAGAAATATCTACTCTTGATGCACACACTCTAATTTAGCCCAAGCCTGATTTCATGAAAAATGAACAGGGGAACTGTATGATCATGCCAACAGTATTCGGCTCTTTCTTCAGCAAAAGAAGAAAAGTGTAAGACAAAGCTCCTGCACCTGACTCCTCCTTCCCCACCAACCCAAACTTCAGCTATTTTCATTGGCATGACTTATGAATTCAGTGTGTTCTTTTGTGGTTGCCATCTTTAAAAAAAGTAGGGCTTTTACTCTTAACTCATTTGATATAAACTCACTGAAGTATTTATTCACGTTCACAGTGAGTAGGACTTTTTTCTTGAAGGCAGAAAGAGAAAGCAAGGAGGGCCCTTCCTAATACTAGAGGAACCCCCTCACCAACACAGCAAATTTATGAGAAGAGATGAACAAATGATTGTACAGAATTAATAGAAATGTATACTTTTCTATTGACATTTTGGGGGTGGGTGCCAAAATTCCACAAAATGGCAAATCCAATTATTGTTTTTAGAGCATTGTTCTAAGTATTTGGGGAGATTAAATATAGTCCCTGTCTCATGAAGTATGCAATTTAGTTAGATAGTTACAATACATACACAAATAACTACAACACTTCTGTTTCTCACAATAAACTTTCAGTACACTTATCCACATTATTTTGTATTATTTTTTATTACCTAGGTCAGAGCTGTGAAACACTTAGCAGACTGGCCCCATAGAGAGAAGTAGGGGTGGTGTGTGTGTGTGTGTGGGGGGGTGTTGATAAGGCCTCACAACATGCCAGAGTGAGTCTAGGAACAGATTAAAATATAATTGGTAAATATTAACAAAATAAATCAAAATATAATAAAACATACATACTGCTAATATATAGTATTTATTCCACGCACAGGGATCCTTATACGTGGGTTAGTAGTTGCTGTTTGTTTTTGAGTTTGACACCACCACAGTAGGTCATTATAAAATCTCAGGATTATGAAAAGGATCTTAGAGGTAGTCTAGTCTCCCTTTCTTAAAAAAACAAAACAAAGCAAAAAACCAAATAAAGGATCTTTAGGCCCCAAACGGTTAAATGTAATGCTCCATGTCACAAAACTACTTAGCTATGTGGTATGGATGAGAACCCAGGAATTTAGTCTCCTAGATCACAATGGAAACACTTCTCAGGTCAGGAGACACTTTAAAATCTGACCTTGACAATGGCTAACTACATGAACATGGGAAAAGAAAAAGAAACAAACAAAAAAACACTGATTCTCAGTTTGTACATATGTAAAATGGAGCTAATCATACTGACTTTATAGGCTTCACAGCATTGTGGTACGAAAAATGTTTCATAAATCTAGCAATGGTTGCATTCAATAATTTATAAGTGACTATGATAGGAACTGTGCTGGGAGCTATGGATACAGAAACTAAAAAAAATGAAACTATGTCTACTTTTAAAGAGCTTGAATTTTTTCAGGAGAGACAGCACTCACCTATCTAAGTAGACACTATATATACATAAATATGTATATGTATGTTTACACATATACACACATATATACATATAAACACATGCACACAGAATGAAAAAAAATAGATAGAGGGTATCTAAATATAAGATAGTATGGGAGGGAGGACATTAGCATTTGGGGATCAGGAAAGGTCTCCTACTCAGGAGGGGGTTGAGCTCTGGCTTGAGGAAAGAGAAAGATTCTATTAGGTAGAGGAAAGGTTAGAGAGCACTATATTCATGGGGAATTATCAGTTCAAAGTCATGGAAAGAGGAGATGGAGGGCTGGGTAAGGAACCAAGAGGATAGTTTAGTTGAACCAAAGAGCGAGGGATAGTCAACAATGTTTAATGAGGTTCAAAAAAACAAAAACAGGTGGAGGCTAGGCTGTAAAAGACATTATTAGCCCCAAAGAGGAGTGTATGTTTTCTTCTCAAAACAATAGGGAGCTACTGACATTTATTGAGTAAGGGAATGTCCATTTTCGTGATTAAGGAAAATTACTTTAGCAGGTACATGGAAGACAGATTTTTGTAAAGGGAGACTTGAGGCAGGGAGACCAACTAAAAGGACATTGTAATAGTTTAGAAGAAAGGTAATGATGGTCTGAACTAAGCTGATGGCTGCATGTGTAAAGAGAAGGGATTGTATGAAAGATTGGGTATAGAAGCCGAAGTGGCATGATCTGGCACCCTGATGTGGATTGAGGGGAAGTCAATAGTTGAAGATAACCTTGAGGTTACAACCTGAGAAACAGGAAGAATGATGGTGCTTTTGACAGAAAAAAAAATGGAGGTTTGGGAAAAGGTTGTGTTTTAGGGAAAAGATAAGTTCTGGTTTTGAAAAGTTGAGTTTGAGAGATCTCCAGGACATCCAGTTTGAAATGTTCAATAAGTAGTTGGATATATGGGGCTAAAACTCAGGTGATGGACTGGAGCTAAAAATATAGTTTTGGAAATCATCTGAATAGAATAATCATTAAATCCACTGGAACTGCTGAGGTCTTTAAGAAAGAAATTGTAAAGAAAGACAAGAAGGTAGTCCAGAAGCTTAAGGAATACCACATTTAGGGGGCCTGATGTGGATGAGAGAGACAGGAGACAAATGAGGGAGTGATTTCATATAATTCCAGAGAAGAGAGCTTATACAGAAGAAGTTGACCAATAATGGCAAATGAAGTAGAGAGATCAAGAAAGATACAGACTGAGAAGTGACCATCAGACAGGAAAATAGTTGATGACTAGAAACTTTGGAAAGGGTAGTTTCAGTTGAGTTATGAGGTTATAATCCCAAGTGCATAGAGATGATGAATGCAAGAGAGGAGAAGCAGACAAGATGAGTGTAGATAGCTTTTTCTAGCAATTTGTCTAAGAAAGGAAGAGAAAAACAGGGAGATAGCTTGAGGTGTAGTAAAAGCTTTTTAAGGTCAAAGATGCCAGAGTCTGGGGGAGGGATTAGTAGGCAGATAGGTTAAAAGGTAGGCAGAGAAATAAAAAAAAAATTGAGGAGACCCTCTCCTGGAGATGATGGAGGGGAGAGGACATGAGTTCATAAGGAGGGCCTTTGTGAAAAGGAGAAGGGCTAATTCATTATTGGAAGAATATAGATTAGTGGATGATGCCAAAGTAAATGATAAAGAGAAGGGGAGAAGAGGACAAGAGGGAGATCACCATCTCCCTCCTTTTAAGATGTTATAGAGAAGGGGGGAAAAGAATAAAGTAAAAGTACATAGCAGAGAATGAAAGAAAATTTATAGGGAAGCAAAGAAAAGATGGACAGTTCTAAACTTAATGTGTAGTACTCATTTTATAGGCTTTCTTGAAATGGAAATTTATTGCTGTATATTTTGAATCCTCTCTTACCTTCCTCTGTGTACACGACAGTGTTTTTTTTCTTTTCTTATTTAATATTTAAATTTATAATCGTTTTTTTCTTTTCTTATTGTATATTTAAGTTTAAAAAATTGATAAACAAAAAGATTTTATAGAAATATATTATTTTTCCTCTTTATTTTCCTCTGTATGTGCCACTAAATGAAATCCTGCCTAAGGATCCCCTCTCCAACTTAAAAATAACAACAAAAACTAAAATAATCCTATGACTTTTTTTTTAAAGTAATTGGGATTAAGTAACTTGCCCAAGATTACACAGCCAGTTTTTTTTTGTGTATGGGTATTAAGTGTCTGAGGCCTGAACCAATCCCGGGTCCTTCCAACTCTGGGGCCAGCGTTCTACTCACTATACCACCTAGCCACCCCAATCCTATGACTTTTGAGGAATTAGATAGTGAGGAGTGTGATTATAATTTTTTTGCTACAATTTGGGGAGCTATGGGTCTGATAAAACAGAACAATTCCCCCTTTACAGTACATCAACTCCAAAGGCTCTTCCTTAAATTAGTTTTATTCCTTAATAGCTCTAAAAGCTAATGACATTCATTTCTTGATGGATTTGGCTAGATATTCACTGGTATTTCTTAGGAAATTAATAAGTCATGTCCATGGATGGGTTTTGGTTGAGTAATTGTAGAAAACTAAGTGACTAATGGAATGTAACCAATTCAGAAAGAAAAGAGAAAGTTTAAAGTCTTGTTGGAAGCCACATTAAATATAATAAAATTTCAATATCATGGAATTATCAGAAATATGTATTTTCATGTATATGTAGGAAGATATGCTATATATTATATTTGTGTATGTGTCCCAAAAAGACTTAGTGTGGTGTTAAATTTTAGAAACAAGAATAAACATACAAACATCCCCTTAATACCACAACCCTGCACAACCTCATACTCTGGGGAGAGGAAAGAGATAGTTCTCACAGCTTAGCTCAGTTCCTAGCTCAGTTCCACCCAGTTCAAGTCAAAAGCTCCCTTTGGACTTCAGACCTAGATATTCTAGTTTCTCAAGTCTTCCACACTGGTCTGTCTAGATGTACATCTGGCCTGGATTCTTTACATCCAAGGTTGACATGACTTGATTCTGGGTTCTGTGGGGATTCCACTGCCTGCACCTAGAATTATAGAGAGCAAATAAGACAATAAACAAGATCTCATGCCCATTTCTCAGTTACAGAGTTGGGAGGGAGAAGAGGAAAAGATAGTTGTTCCCCCTTCTCCACAGAAAAAAGAGAACAAGGACTATCTAAGTGTGGATAGCCAACTAATAGTGGCTACTCCTACCCGCATGATAGGACAACATTGAAGTCTTCTCCTAGAAGTTGGTCCCTGGCTCTTCCAAGGTGGGCACCTCCATAGTAGTTGATCTGAGTATTTGCAAAACTGGTTACATGCATGCATACCTACACACATACATGCAGATATTCATAGACATACATATATGTATATACATACACCCACAAGTCTCCATTCCAGGTGATCTGAGCATGCACAAAATCTAGATAGACAGACAGACAGACAGACAGGTAGATAGATAGATAGATAGATAGATAGATAGATAGATAGATAGATAGATAGATAGATAGATAGATGATAGATAGGTAGGTAGGTAGGTAGACTTAGAGCCATAAGTCACAGTCTAATGAACTATTACACCACAAAAATGCCTGTGGATAGTACCTTCACTATAAGAAAATACAACATGACATTTAATTGGTGTTTCTCTCATAAGATCATAGGATTTAGAGGTATAAGGGACCTTAAATCTCCTCAGCTCAACTTTGACCTCAGAACCAACTGACTTACCTAAATCATTGATAGCAATTACACCTGTAATTTCATTGTTATGAAGAATCCTACTGTGAGGGAACTTGCATGGCCAATGCAGTAAACACCGTCTCTGCAATTTACAATCTCAGAGAGTTTCCTAGAACACCAAGAAGTAAAATGACTTGTCCAGGGTCACAAAATTAGTAAATGTCTGAAGTCAGATATGAATTCATCTTTCTGACTCTAGGACAAGGGCACTATTCACTGCACCATCAATTAGCTAGGGAAAACAACAACGACAACTTTACTCTTCTCTGAATCCTTTAAAATCTGCTTCTCTAAGATCCCATGTTCAATTATTGTACACTTTTCTCCACTTATTTGTCACAAATTATATGATAGAATATGATGAAATAGTCACTTTCTGCAAAGCTTCCCATTATTTCTGCTTCAATAAGTAACACTTTCTTTTTGGGGAGAATTACATCAGAGAAGTTTATCATGTTTACTTAACCAATCTGTGAACAATGAAATTAATATTTTGTCAAATCAAGAAATAGCTCATTTGCTTTGGTCAAAGTAGCTTTATAGAACGGCTGGATCACTACTAGACTAGGCCTCTGTGCCTGGTTTATGATATACAATTTCTCACATGGGTTTGTTTCCTTTTCAGAGGGGATTCGGTGTACTCCAACAGTGTCACATCTGTTTCTGTCTCAGTTGATCTTCACTCAGATGTTCTCTTTTCATCTTTCTCCTTCTGTTTCCTGGATCTTCTCATATGAATACATCTTCTTATTATACCATTATCTCTTTCTCCTTCTCTCGCTTTTCAAATTGCTCATGTCTTATTTTTAAGGCATGTCGTCCCTTTTATAGTCCTTATTCCATGTATGAGTTTCACCCCACCAAACTATATGATGTCTCCTCTTGTTTGCGGTTCAGTTGTCATTTCATTTGTGTCTGACTCTTGGTTACACCATTTGGAATTTTCTTGGCAAAAATACTGGAGTAATTTGTCATTTCCTTCTCTAGCTCATTATATAGATGAAGAAACGGAGGAAAACAGGGTTAAGTGACTTGCCCAGGGTCACACAGATGGTAAGTATCTATGCTGGATTTTAACTCAGGTTTTCCTGACTCCAGGAACTCTATCCAATATACCACCTACCTATAATGATGTCCACAAGATTTAATTTACTTCTTTTTATTAAGATTTAAAGTTCATCCTGTTCATTAGCTATGCTTAGTGGATTTGTGTATAGTCATCTGAGGCCATGACTTGAATTACTTCATTATTCTCTCATCTTCCTAAATCATAGTTGTACCCTATGGTAAATAGCTTCATGGATATCTATGCACATATGCAAACATACATGCAATCATGTGCAAAAGCACACAACACACATACATATGTGTATGTATACATCTTTTCTCATCCTTTCTTTTTAGTTTGAAACCCTTTTGACTACACAGGTAAGACTAGGCAAATGCATTTTAGTTGGCCCTTATTAAATGTACTCTGTTCCTGACAAAGCATCTAAAATTACTCTTTTAAAATATGGTTCAGGATTCTAAGTCCCAGTCTCAGATAGCATCATTTTACCCAGATTTTCCTTTCCCAGGTATTACTTTGCCTTATGAGTCCTTTATCTTTAATGAAATCAAGGGCAAAAACAATACATCTGTTTCTAAGGCTTTCCATATCTTGGATAAGATGGTAATCTTTGATAATGCATTCTGGATTTCTTCTGTTGATATGATTTCTGGTCGTGTAAATCATTACAATTCAGTAGTTGTGATCTGGTATGACAAATTTTGGAAGATTCTCTGTTGTGTCTTGCTTGAATACATGCCTAGGGAAGCATTCGACCCTCTCTATGTTTTGTATCTGGTTAACAAATAGCTACTTTAGTACTCCTCAAGAGGAAGGCACCAATTAGCACTCACTAGATGACCTTTCACCTGTCGTTTCCACAGCATCTTTCCTTAGAAGATAAGAAGATTTTTCCTCTTCAGGAAAGATCTTTTTTCCATTATTTAAGGGCAATATTCATGTCCTCTCTAATTCAGGTTAGACAACCCCAATTCCTTTAATGAATTCTTGTATGGCATAGTTTCAAGTCATCTCACAATCCTGGTCATCTTCCTGTGGATGCAGCACAGCTCCTCCCCATCTTTCCTGAAACGTATTAGCCAGAAGAGAACACAATATTTCGGATGTTGGTTAAGGGCAAACTATAGTAAGACATCCACTTCACTTGTCTGGGATGTTGTGTTTCTCTGAATGTAGCCTAAAGTCATGTTAATGCTGTTAACAGTAACTGGTGATTCCAATGATAATTCACCAGAGAAACAATTTGCAGATTGTTAAACTGGTGGCCTGAAAAGAAAACATATGTCTCCTGAAAGGTCCAATTTCTACCCAAACTGTAGCTTCCTTTTCCAACATGACATCAACCATAAGATGCTAGAGCTGGAAGGAACCTGAGAGGTTACCACATCCAACCTGCTCATTTTACTAAAGAATAAATTAGTGACTTGTCCAAGATCACATATCTTATGGCAGGATAAGGGGCTAAGGATTCAGGTTTCTTGACTACCTTCTTTTCATTTACCCGTGCTAGTATCTCTGCAGTCACTAAGATCTCAGTGTGAATTATTTGGTCAGGTTACTTTTCCTCTAAAAGAAGACATGTTGGACTTGATCTTTTAGATTTTTTGTTACTGTTATGTTCACATTCCAACTGTTCTTAGTCTTAAATTTCTGGGTCAATTCAGTACTTATTGCTTGATATCTATGCCTACTACATGCTCACACAGGCACACACACTTTTCCCCTTACCCCAGGCACTCTTAGCAAATTGTCCTGGAAATGCCTATGGGTTGGAATTCCTATCACCCAGACAAATGCATGATCTTTCTCATTGTAGTCGATATTGATTAAATAACTGGGAAATGTGTAGCCATGTCACATGACTTTGGATAACTGAGAGTTAACACCACTATCCCCCAGAAAGCTGTCTGGTTTTTTTTGTTTTATTTTTGGCATCTCCTGAGTCTAACGCATTTTGGGGAATAGCTGTAATTGCCAAATTATAAAAAAAAATTGTGTAAATCAATACTTATTGAAGTATTTTTCTTTAAGTTCTATTCACTATTCCTGAAACCCAATTCTGTAGAACCTTGGCACTGATGTAAAGATATCAAGCCTATCTCAAACCATCATAACTACCATTATGTGGTAGAAGAAAAACAAGGAAAGATAGTTTTTTTCTTCTTTGTGTACAGATGGGATAATAACATCTCATTTTTATTTTGCTTTCTGGAGGGGGAAGGCAGGGCAATTGGAGGTAAGTTACTTGCCCAAGGTCACAAGGCTAGTACATGTTAAATGTCTGAGGTCGAATTTGAGCTCAGGTCTTCCTGACTCCTGGGCTGGTGTTCTATTCACTGCACCACCTAGCTGCCCCAACATCTCAATTATTTTGCTTTCCAGCAATGCAAAGGAAGAGTGTTGTACAGTGGTGTGGCACATTGTGGAGTATTGTACTTAAAAATCAAGCATATCTGAGTTTGGCTCTGTCGTTTACTCATTATGTGAACTGGGAGCAAATCTTCTAAGTTGTATGAACCTGCATCTTAATCTTTAAGAAGTGGATAATAATATGTTCGCAACTTATCTCAAAGACTCCTTATAAAGATTAAGGTAGATGTAAGGGTGAAGGGGTTAAACAGAGAATTACTTAATTAGTTAATTTCCCTCAACCCTACATTCTAGTCCACCTAAGACAATAATCAATATGATAAATAGGTTACTGAGACTCTGGAATGTTAACATTTGTCCTGTTTCAGACTTTGAGTGGTTGTACCCAAGGCTTATAAGGCTTATAAAGGACATGAAACTTTAAGCAGATCATATCCTTAGTCAAATATTTTATTTTTTTTTTAATTTTTAAAATTTATTTATTTATTTTTAGTTTTCAACATTCATTTCCACAAGATTTTGCATTCCAAATTTTCCCCTCTTCTCTCTCCTCCCCTCATCACTCCAAGATGGCATGCATTCTGATTACCCCTTCTTCCAGTCTGCCTTCCCTTCTATCACAACACCTCCCCCCATCTTACTCCCCCTTATTTTCTTGTAGGGCAAGATAGATTTCTCTGCCCTACTGCCTATATATCTTATTTCCCAGTTGAATGTAAAAATGATTTTTAATGTTTGTTTTTATAACTTTGAGTTACAAATTTTTTCCCTTCTTCCCTCCACACTCACCCTCATTGAGAAGACAAGCAATTCAGTATAGATTATACATGTGTAGTTATGCAAAACACTTCCATGATAGTCATGTTGTGAAAGACTATATTTCCCTCCATCCTATCCTGTCCCCCACTTATTCTGTTTTCTCCTTTGACCCTGTCCCTTTTCGAAAGTGTTTGCTTTTGACTACCCCACTCTCCAATCTGCCCTCTGTTCTGTCATCCCTTTCTTATCTCTTTCCCCCCTTACTTTCCTGTAGGGTAAGATAACCTATTGAGTGTGTATGTTATTCCCTCCTTAAACCAAATCTGATGAAAGTAAGGTTCACTCACTCCCTCTCACCTCCCCCCCCCTTCCTCTCCATTGTGAAACCTTTTTGTTTTCTATTTTACATGAGATAATTTACTCCATTCTATCTCTCCCTTTCTCCTCCCAATGTATTCCTTTCTCACCCCTTATTCTTATTTTTAAATACCATCCCTTCATATTCAACTCACCCTGTGCCATCTATCTACCTACCTATTTCCTACAAATTCCTCTACTACTGAGAAAGGTCTCATGAATTACAAATATCATCTTTCCATGCAGAAATGTAAACAGTTCAACTTTAATAAGTCCCTTATGATTTCTCTTTCCTGTTTACCTTTTCATGCTTCTCTTGAGTCTTGTATTTAAAAATCAAATTTTCTTCAAGTCCTGTTCTTTTCAGCAAGAATGCTTGAAACTCCACTATTTTATTGAATATCCATTTTCCCCTGAAGTATTATACTAAGTTTTGCTTTGTAGGTCATTCTTGGTTTTAATTCTAGCTCCTCTGACCTCCAGAATATCATATTCTAAGTCCTCCTATCCCTTAATGTGGAAGCTTCTAGGTCTTGTGTTATCCTGATTGTATTTCCACATTGCTCAAATTTTGTTTCTTTCTGAGTATTTGCAATATTTTCTCCTTCACCTGGGAACTCTGGAATTTGGCTACAACAACCCTAGGAGTTTTCCTTTTATGATTTCTTTCAAAAGGTGTTTGGTGGATTCTTACAATTTCTGTTTTACACACTGGTTTCAGAATATCAGGGCACTTTTCCTTGATAAGTTCAGTTTTACTTGATAAGTTCTTTTTTTTTCCATTTATTTTCACTTTTTAGTTTTCAACATTCATTTCCACAAGATTTTTTTTTTTTTGCCTTTTGGAGGGCAATTGGGGTTAAGTAACTTGCCCAAGGTTACATGGCTAGTATTTTTGTGTGAATGTTAAGTGTCTCAGGCCGGAACCGAACTTGGGTCCTCCTGACTCCAGGGCTGGCGCTTTACTCACTGTGCTACCTAGCCACCCCCCACAAGATTTTGAGTTACAAATTTTTTCCCTGTCTCTCCCCTACCACCCACCCCAAGATGGGAAACATACTGAATACCACTTTCCCCAATCTGCCCTCTCTTATATCTGCCCATTCCCTCCCCCTTACTTTCTTGAAGGGCAAGATGGGTTTCTAGACTCCATTGCCTGTATATCTTATTTCCTGGTTGCATGCCAAAACAATTTGTTTTAACATATGTTTTTAAAACTTTGAATTCTAGATTCTTTCCCTTCTTCCCTCCTTACCCACCCCCTCTAAGAAGACAAGCAATTCAATATAGTTTGTACATGTATAGTTATGCAAAATATTTCCATAGTAGTAATGTTGTGAAAGACTAGCTATATTTCCCTCCATCCTATCCCCCCATTTATTCTATTTTCTCCTTTAACCCTGTCTCTTTTCAAAAGGGTTTGCTCCTAATTAATCTCTACTCCAATCTGTCCTCCCTTTTATTATTCCCTCTCTTATCCCTTCTGCCTCTACTTTCCGTAGGGTTAAGATATCCAATTGAGTGTGTATGATTCCCTCTTTAAGCCAAATTCAATGAGAGTAAGGTTGACTCATTCCCTTTCACCTTCCTGCTCTTCCTCTCAATTGTAACAGCTTTCTCTTGCCTCTTTTATGTAAGATAGTTTACCCTACTCTATCTCTCCCTTTCTCTTTCTCCCAATACATTCCTCTCTCACCTCTTAATTTTATTTTTTAAATATTATCCCTTCATATTCAACTCATAATGTGCCTTCTATGTATATATGTACACACATATATATACACACATATACCCACCTATACATGCATATACATATGTGTGTGTACATATATACATAGACATTCCCTTCAACTGTCCTCATACTCAGAAAAGTCTCTTGAGCTATAAATATTGTCTTTCCATGAGGGAATGTAAATCGCTCAACTTTAATAAATTCCTTATGATTTCTCTTTCCTGTTTCATGTTTCTATTGCTTCTGGTATTTGAAAATCAATTTTTTCTGTTTAGTTCTGGTCTTTTCAAAAGGAATGCTCAAAAGTCCTCTATTTCATTGAGTGTCCACATTTTTCCCTATAGCATTATACTCAGTTTTTCTGGGTAGGTGATTTTTGGTTTTAATCCTGGTTCCTTTGACCTCCAGAGTATCATATTCCAAACCCTTCAATCCCTTAACTTAGAAGCTGCTAGATCTTGTGTTATCCCAATTGTGTTCCCACAATACTCAATTTTTTTTTCTTATTTACTGCTTGTAATATTTTTTCCTTGACCTGGGAGCTCTGGAATTTGGCTATAATATTTCTAGTAGTTTTCCTTCTTTCTTTTTTTTTTTTTTTGCTTTTTGGAGGGCAGTTGGGGTTAAGTGATTTGCCCAAGGTCACATGGCTATTTTTTTGTGTTAAGTGTCTGAGGTCAGATCCAAATCCAGGTCCTCCTGACTCCAGGGCTGGTGCTCTATTCACTGTGCCACCTAGCCACCCCACCAAATAGTTTTCTTTTGGGGATCTTTTTCAAGAAGTGATCAGTGAATTCTCTCAATTTCTGTTTTGTCCTCTGCTTCTAGAATATCAGCACAGTTTTCTTAGATAATTTCTTGAAAGATGATCTTAGGACTCTTTTTTTGATAATGCCCTCCAGGTAGCTCAATAATTTTTAAATTATCTCTACTGGACCTATTTTCCAGGTCAGTTGTTTTTTCCAATGAGATATTTCACATTGTCTTCTATTTTTTCATTCTTTTGTTTCTGTTTTATAATTTCTTGATTTCGAGAGGCAGGCCTAGAAGGTGCGGCCGGCAGACTCAGAGGCAGGCCTGGAAGGGGCCTAATCAACTCAGAGGGCAAGTCATCCCACCAACTTACAAGGGCCACTACCAGACCTATCACCAAAGGGCTGGGACTGGAAAGAGACAATTAAGTTTTTTAAGGCATTCTTCTCTTCATAGGCTTTTTGCTCCTCTTTTGCCATTTGGTTTTATTTTCTTCAGTGTTTTGTGGGTCTCCTTTAGTAAGCTTTTGACTCATTTTTCATGATTTTCTTTTATCACTCTCATTTCTCTTACAAATTTTTCCACTGCTTCTCTCACTTGATTTTCAAAATCTTTTCTGAGCTCTTCCATGGACTGTGACCAATTCATATTTTTTCTTGGAGGCTTTTCATATAGAAGCTTTGACTTTGTTGTCTCCTCCTGGTTTTACGTTTTGATCTTCTTTGTCAGCAAACTAAGATTCTGTAGTCTGACTTTTTTTTAATGCTGTTTCCTCATCTTCCCAGTCAAATACTTCATTTTCTAACTCCTTGCCAATGCAGGACTCTGCTTCCCATGGTGGCAAGAATTGGGATTGTGGTGGGTGTACCCTCCCAGGCTTTTGGGGTTTTGTATCAGCCACTGGATCCCATGCCATCTGGGGGTCCAGATCTCTGAAAGCAGCCACCACCACCTCTGCTGCTTCTGCCACCTCCACTGCCACCTCTGCTATGCTGGGAGATGGAGTCCAAACCACATTCTCCTCTTTTACCCAGGTCCCACAGGGTTCTCCCACTGATCTTCCATGCTTTTCTTAGCATTTATGAGTTGGGAAGTCTGTAAATTTTCACAACTACCAACAATTCTGTCTCCTGAGACCCGCTCTGGCCCCATCTGTACATGACACAACCCCTGCTAGACTGCGTTCTGCTCCCAACCCTATGCAATATACCCTTCTTGTTGGCTTTCCAGGCTGTCTTGGTATGGAGATGTGTTTCACTCTGTCATTTTGTGGGTTCCACAGCTCTAGAATTTGTGTAGATTCATTTTTACAGGTATTTGTAGGGTTTTGGGGACCAGTTCAAGCAAGTCCCTGCTTTCACTGTGCCAGAACTGGAAGGGAATTTGAAGATTATTTTGTCCGAGGGCTTCTTTAACCTAGGTTCCTTTCATAAAATTCAAGGGGATGGTAAACTTAGATAAGAAAAAAAATACATCATTATTTTTAATAGTCTCTAACTGGAATTATTATTTCCTTCAATTATTTAGAACATTATTCTGAGAACAGGATCCATAAGCTTTACCAGATTTCCTAAGAGGTTCATGACACACAGAAGATTAAGACGTCATTCTAATCCCAGTGCATTTTAGAGATGAGCAATCAGTGGTTCAGAGATTAGTCTAAGTCACACAAATATTTAACATCACATATTCAATAAGACCAGAACTCCAGTGATTTCATTCTCTGTTTGGGGTAGACGTACTTCATAATTCTTCCTTTAGTACCTTTTAATGGTGTGACTTGGATTGTAAAAGCCTTGGAACATTGCTTTAAAATTTTGAAGTGTTTTTTAATTTATTATTTGTTTTTATAAAACAAATTTTAATTGACTACTTTTTGGGATAAAATCATGAATGGAGGTGGGGATAACATTCCAGATTTAGCAAAAAGTTATTCTAATTTACTATGTGATAACAAGCAATTTAGCAAGTAGAAAATGGCTATATACCAATATTAGAACAGTGCAATGGTGCTCTCTGGTGGTAGTATCTTGAATTCTGCTCCCATGAAACAGACCTTTAGGAAGTGAAGCATGGAGGTAAAAAACAATAAAAACTTCTAATAAATTTATGCTTTTCTGGATTTAATTAATGGTTTGATTATCCTTGGGTTTGGGGGAATGAGATAATTTGAAATCATTTTGTTTGATGATGCTCTAATTCTCAAAATTAACCAAGATATTAAATAACGAGATGTAGGTTTGTAAAAGCTGCTTACCAATCTTATGCTGAATATCTAACATGTAATCCAAATGAAAGAGGGATTCCAAGATGCAGTGAGGTCCTCAAATGCTCCTGTTTGTGAATGGCAGGAGCTTGTCACTCCTTCCTGGGATTCAATTTACATATGCATCCATATATTCCACGGGTAGGTGTGATGAAAATAATTTTGGGGTTATTATTAAGGTCTCTAAGTGCTAAGACATTGTACAAGATCACTGCTGGTGGGGAAAGGACAGGAGAATAGTCTCTATACTATAATGGGATGTTATAGCTGAAGTAAGGGAGGAGGAATGCAATTATAAGAATACTCCTCCACTTTAGGGGAATCAATGGGCCAGTTTTCTGCCTCAGGAAATATAGAAGAAGAGATGTTAAGTGGGCTGCCTCATAAGGCTGTTTCTGCATCTATTGAGATAATCATATGGTTTCTGTTACTTTTGTTGTTGATGTGGTTAATTATACTAATAGTTTTCTTGGTATTGAACCAATCCTGCATTCCTGGATTAAATCCTACCTAGTCATAACATGTTATTCTTCTAATAAATTTCTGTAATACTTTTGTTAATATTTTATTTAATTTTTTTGCATCTATATTCATTAGGGAAATTGGCCTATAATTTTCTTTCTCTGTTTTGTTTCTTCCCAATTTAGGTATCAGTATCATATTTGTATCATAAAAAGAATTTGAAAGGACCCCTTCACTTGTTTTTCCCAAATAGTTTATATAGTATTGGAATTAACTGTTCTCTAAATGTTTGATAGAATTCACTTGTAAATCCACCTGGCCCTGGAGATTTTTTCCTAGGGAGTTCATTGATGTCTTGCATTAATATTTTTTTAAGTATTTGAACAAAATGCTAAATTTCAGTTAGAAGTTAGTGAAAATAAAAATGTAATTGTCCTATTCAAGTTTATATGCTCACAAATCTGTTGAGAGCCCCCTTGAGGTGACTCCAAGTTTATGCATATAGTAACCATTAGAGACTACATTTGAAACCAAGGCCAGAGCCCCTGCTTTTTATAATATAAAACAGTATTCCCATGGTTCCCTCTATCAGAGTTGAGTACAGTGAAAACAGATATTTGACTGCCAAGTTTCAGAATCATTTCATGGGAATCTGATAAAAGGAGAAAAAGAAATAGAATAACTACAATATTTTAAACTACGTGCACTTTAGACAATAGACTTCTTCAATTTTGTAGAGCAGATAAATGAATTTCCTTTGTGTAATTATATATCTCATTTATTATGCTCTAAATTGTTCTGGGGCTTGATGCAATCAACACTGCCATTCACAAACAGGAGCATTTTGAGAACCTCGCTGTATCTAGGAATCCCTCTTTGATTTGGATTACATGTTACTCATTCAGCATAAGATTGGTAAGCAGCTTTTACAAACAAACCTACATCTCATAATTTTATAACTTGGTTAATTTTGAGAATTAGAGCATCATCAAACAAAATGATCTCAAATCATTCAAGCAATCTTACATGATTTTGACACATGCATTGGAAATATGTTGTAAAGACAACCATAAAACTAGAATTTTTTTCTACTGAACCAAATATCTTTTTGTAGCCAACAGTTAGCAAAACATTATCCTTTACTTTCTATAACTTTCTAATTATTTAGAACTACCAGGCCAGGAGGGTAGTAAACACAGCTTTTCTTAGGTCTGCTACCTTGTAAGCATAGAAAATTTACAGAACCCCCAGCCTAGCTCTGAAAAATTGCTGCACAAAAAGGCCCTGAAACTTGGGACAATGCCCCCATCACCCCAGGGGCACATCCCAACTCTAAGATAAATGTCAAGAAATAAGCTGGGGAAAATGTTCAATCAACCAAAAAGATTCTGACCATAGAAAGTTCCTAAAGTGACAGGGAAGATCCAAACACAAACTCAGAAGAGGACAATAAGGTCAAAATTGCTACAGCCAAAGCCTTAAAAAAAAATGTGAATTGGTCTTAAGTCCCAAATGAATTCATAAAAGAACTGAAAAATGATTTTAAAATCAAATAAGAGAGGGAAAGGAAAAAATTAGGAAAATAAATGAAAATAATGTAAGAAAATAGTGGTAAAAGGAGTCAAGAACTTGTTAAAGAAGGCACTAAGACATATTAAAAATAGAATAGGTCAAATAATGAGAGAAACACAAAAATCCACTGAAGAGAAAAATGCCTCAAAAGACAGAATTGACCAAATGGAAAAAGATATACAACTATTCGATGAAGAAAAGAACACCTTAAAAAGTAGAATTGACTAATATAAGGTCAATTTTTGCATAGGTGCCATATACTGTTGAAAAAAAAGGAATATTCCTTTCTATACCAATTCATTTTTTTTCTCCAGAGATCTATCATATCTAACTTTTCCAGAATTTTTTTCATCTCCTTAACTTCTTTTGGTTTATTTTTGGTTGAATTTATTTATTTCTGATAGGGGAAAGTTGAAGTGCACCACTAGTATAGTTTTATTATCTATTTCCTCCTGTAACTCATTCAATTCCTCTTTCAAAAATTTAAATGCTATAAATTTTGGTGCATATATATTTAGTATTGATATTACTTCATTGTCTATGGTACCTTTCAGCAAGATATACCCTCTCTACGTGATTCAAATGTGTTCATTTTTTTCTAGTTTCAAAAACTTTTATTTGTGGCTCCCCTAAAGGCAAAATATCAAAAAACAATCCACTGCAGAAACAATTTATAGTAAAGAAATAGTATCATTATCCCTTCTTTTCCATACAGTCTTTCATATTATTATGAACATTTGAGATGAGTTTTTCATGTCTAGATACACAACTTGTTTAAAAATAATTAAGGTCCTCTACCATCTGTACTTCACTAGGAGGCATTGTGCAGTTTCTCTGTAGTCTCAACCATATACTCTAACCTAATAAACTCTTTTGCCCAATTTAACAAAACATTTTAAGTTTGTATTCTGCTTCCTTGTTTTTTACTGGAAAGAGAAGAATCTCCAAGTTTTTCCTAAGTGTGGTTAGAACTCTCAATGTTTGTGGGGGAAAAAACACACTATCTGAAACACCTAAATTATTACAAGTTGTTGGTCATAAAGTTGGGAAGGTGAAGCTTAAAACTAGACATGTTAAATTGTCTCCTCCCTCAGATAGATAATTAGAAAGAGATGATTTGTTTATTAGGTTAGTTAAAGGAGTCCTATTCCTGCAATTCTCCTAAGTAGTCCCTTTTCTAAATGGCAGTTGGCTGATGATGGAGATTGCAATAGATCTCACAAGGATTTAAGTCCCAAGCAGTGCCATCCCAGAGATAGCCAGCAGAATGATAAGGAAGTTCAATGACCCAAGTGAAATACTGGTAAAAGAACAAGGAGAGGAATCATGGGTGTTTTTTACTGCCATTTTCATTTAGCAAGCCATTAGTAGAGCAGTCCAAAGACTCCTGACTTTCATCACCCCCAAGATATTTAAATCTGTTACTCTAGGAAAACATGATTGGCAGACTGGTATCCCTTCTGGTAGAGATCTTTAAGGGAGCCCCAGCCAGACCTCAGCATGGTCTTGCTGGAGTAACCTATGGCTAAGGGGTGTACCATAGATATTTCTTGCCTGAAGGGAGCCCTTTGGTGAAGACACCTTTAGAATACAGTTTTTTTTTGGCCTCCTCTTCAGAAATAGTTGGAGCACCCATGACACCATTCCCACATTTCCAGTCAACAGGAGTAGCAAATTTCTTGTATGCCATCAATTGAAGGGAATCAACCTCTCTGAGGATTTTGTCAAAGTTCCTCCTAGCAGTTGTCAGATAGAAGAGAGACAGCTTCAATTTCTTATGAAGGTAAAAAATAAATAGCACATGAGCAGTCAGAGTCATGCCTTGCCAATGATGTTCATCTAGATCTAACATGCCCAACTTGATTGCAAGGTACTGTTGTTTGTGATCATCAATGATAGGAGTCTTCATTTTGGGATTTCTTTCAGGTGGTGATTTTTTTTCAATTTCTATTTTGCCCTTTGGTTCTAGTATATCAGGGCAAAGTTCTTTGATAATTTCTTAAAAGATTTTGTTCAGACTTTTATTTTCATGTTTTGATCACTGCTTTTAGGGAGTTCAATAATTCTTAAATTATCTATGTTGGATCTATTTTCTAGGTCAGTTGTTTTTCCAATGAAAAATTTGACATTAAAAAAAAATTTTTTTGTGCCATTTGGGCACTATTGTCCTTTTCTAAGTTTGTGCCTTGATCTCCCCAGTCAAGTTACTATAGTCAAATTCTTTTTTTGTTTGTTTTATGCCCATTTTTTTTCTCCCTATTTTGTGACTTGGTCTTTTTGTGTGAGAGTTGGTCTCTGGTCCTGCACTGTCTGAAGATTTTTTTACTAGGGCTCAGGTTTTTGCTGCTGATTTTCACTGGACTTCAGAAACCATTTTTTACTTGCGCTAGAGTGCAGACTTCCCCTTTGGCTTACACTGGGAGTGTGCTTTCCCTGTTGGCCTCCCTAGCATGTGAGTTTTCTCTGCAGGCCTGTCCCAAAGTTAAGGCCCTGGGTTGCTTCTGGGTTGCTATGAAACAGGGTCTCTCTATTGGCAGGCCTCAGAAGTGTGGTCTCACTGTTGTCATTTTCCTTTTCTGTCATATTAGCCAATCTCATATATGTGAGGTGGTATCTCAGAATTACTTTAATATCTATTTATCTCATAAAGAGAGATTTAAAGCATTTTTTACATATGGCTATTCTATCAGATCTGTAGAGAGGTGAAGAGTTCATAACCAAATATGATATAGAGAAGTTCATTAAAGGTAAAATGGATTACAGAAATTTAAAAAATGTATTTCCACAAATCAAACTAATAAATAAAAATTAGAAGAAAAGCAGGAAACTTGGGGGAAAATATAATGCTTTTCTAATAAAGATCCCCTTTCTCAAATACATAGAAAAGTGAGCCAAACTTATAAAAGTCATTCCACAACTGATAAATGGTCAAAGGTACGTTTTAGAAGAAAAAATCAAAACTACAAGCAATCATATGAAAAATGTTCTAAATCAATAATAATTAGAGAAATGTAAATTAAAACAGTTAAGAGGTACCACCTCACACCCATCAGGTTGACTTAGTTTACATAAAATTAAAATGATAAATTCTGGAGGGTATGAGGAAAATTAGGTACACTGATGAACTGTTGGTAGAGCTCTGAATTAGTCAAATAGTATTTTTTTTAAAATTTAGAAATATGCCCAAATATCTATACAATTATGTATGCCTTTAATCCAGCAGTACCATTACTCCAAAGAGATCAAGGAAAAAGGAAAAATGCCAACATGTACACAAACATTTATAGAAGTTCTTTTTGTGATGGCAAATAATTGAAAACTGACGGGATGGCCACCAAATAAGGAATTGCTTAGCAAGTTATGGTATGTGAATGTAATTGAATATTACTGTGTTAGAAACACAGGGAATGGTTTCAGGGAAAAAAAAACAACTGAGAATATTTATATGGACTGATGAAAAGTATAGTGACCAGAAACAGGAGAACAATATATACAGTAACAACGAGGTTAAAAAAATTCAACTGTGAAAAGCTTGCTTTCTCTAATTAATACAAGAATCCACCACAATTTCAAAGGACTTAAGATGAAAATTTTATCCACATCTCAATAGAGAACTAATTGACTCAGAGGTCTGGTATTTTTTAAAATATTTTTTCAGAGCAAACCTGATGTGGAAATATATTTTGCATGATATCAAATGTATAATGTTTATTATATTTAATACCTTTTCAATTAGTAGGGTAGGGGTGAATGAAAGAAAGGAATTTGAACTGAAAATAAAAGTAATTTGATAAAATAAAAAAATCAAAAAGTCTCAGCAAAAAGGGGCAACTGGGCAAGATCTCTAGAGTAAAAACAATTTTTTTAGGAGAGCTCAAAATTGTCACTTGAGAAATTTTAATTTCATGAAGAACAAAAAGACTAAAGGAACAATAAAGTATATGTACAGTCAACCAAAGAAAAAGGTTTAGGAAATATAGAAAAGGAGGGGAAATAAATGAACAGAAAATATATATTTTTTTAGAAACTAAGGCAAAGAAATAACTAGCAAAAGAAATAATAGAGTAAAGGAAGGATTTTAATGAACTTCTTAAGTGATAGGCTAAAAAGAGAAGAGCTAGTAATTAAATAAAAGGAAAAATAAAAGAGAATTAATACATTAAATAAAACTGATAATTTGTCAAAAGGGGTAACATATGGGGAAGAAAGGGGACACTTAAAAATGAGGTAAAGAGATCCTTTGGTATAGAATACCAAATACTTGGGTTAAGTAAAATCACTAAAGGGACAAAGTATTGTCTTTATGGAGGAAAATTAATAACAACAGCAACAACAACAACAAAAACTTAATGAAAAAAATTGGGACAAAGGAGAGAAAAATATAAACCTAAATCTCATAATTTTAAATGTGGATGAATAAAACAACCTAAGAGTAACAAATTGTACTACAAAACAAAACTACAGCATGTGTTGTTGTTTACCAGGAAATACCTAAAATAAAGAAATAAACAAAATATAAAAGAGTGGCTGGAACAAAGTTTACTATGCATCAGGTGAATAAAAAAGAAAGCAAGAGTCACAATTGTGCTGTCAGACATAGCAAAGCCAAACATTCCTGGGGTGGCCAGGTGAGTAAGAGCACCGGCCCCAGGGTCGGGATGACCTGGGATCGAATCTGGGCTCAGACACTTAGCACCCACCCAGAAACACCTGACCATGTAACCTTGAGCAAGTTACTTAACTCCAATTGCTTTAAAAAAAAAACAAAAAACACAAACATTCCTAATGTAATTGAACAATGTAATTAAATTGTGCTGAAAGGAACCATGGATGACAAACATTCCAATATTAGTCTCTTTCTTTGTAAATAGCATATTTTTTTTCCAATTACATTTAAAGATAATATTCAAAATTCATTTTTATAGGATTTTGAGTTCCAAATTTTTCTCTCTCCCTCCTTTTCCTCTCTCCTCCCCAAGACTTCAAGCAATCTGATATAGGTTATACATGTACAATCATGGACACCAAATATTAATCTTATATGCCTAAAATACCATATCATCTAAATTCATAAAGAAAAAAAGTTATCTTCCTTTTTTTTTTAAACAAAGACTAGGAGTCTTTATTCAGTTCAATAAACTCACATTCCTCGTGTCTCAGACTTTGGGTGAGACTTTTAAGGAAGAGGAGAAAGCTAGAGGACAGAAGACAAGGCCAACCCACCTCCCCAGATATCCCCTCCACCCCCCCCCCCCAACCCTGTCTCAGGCTACTGGGTAAAGAGGGGAATAGGTGGAACAGAATGCCAAGAAGGGAGGGACTGAGGGAAAAAGCAGCCCTTGTCAAGGAGAGGCCTACCGAGATGTGTCCGAGGCCAGCACTTTACTCATTGCTCCACCTAGCCGCCCCTGAGACATGTATCTTTCAAAGTCCAAATGTGGACAGAGTGGCAATCACCATAGGCCCCTCTCTATAAATTAAGTCCCCACGGTAGCAAGGCTGGGGGTGTGGGGAGCAGGAAGAACAACCTTATGGAAGAGAAACTGGGCCCATGTTCAGCCTTTCAGGACAGTGCCCTGAACCCTAGCCTAAAGAATGGCTGTATGGGTACAAATTCCCAAATGAGAGGACAAGCCAGAATGGGAGAATAAATAGGAATGATGAAGGGGTTGGGTACCCCCAGTTTGGATTCAGGAGAAGGGAAGATGGGGTGGTTGGTGCAGTTTTGCTGATTTGGGGGATTACAACAAGTTCAAAGTGAAAAGGCACTAGCTCAGCCCCTCTTAGCACAGTTAGGAGCAGTGCCGCCAATGGGTAGGGAGTAGGGGGCAAAGGTTAGGGGAGAGGAAGAGTTGGGAACAGAAGGGGCTTGAGAGTTTCATGGGCTTCCTGGGAATTTCACTGCTAGACATATATTAACCATTCAGGGGAGGGTAAGGAAGAATGGTGATCAGAGGATCTGGTGTGGCACCCCATATCCAGTCATGCCTGCCTGAGAAGCTCCATGGTTGGTGCCCATTTGTCCAATGACATTCTTTCCCTACTGCAGCTAGTTTTCTGTGAAATTTTGGGGACTCTCCTTGGACTTCTTAGTCAACCAGTTAGGATCTCCAGAGAAAAATCCATTACCCCAAGTCACTGCCAGCCCACTCAGGTTCCTCAGTGGCCACTGCATACAGGCCATATCCTTTCCTTTCCAAAGGTCCACAGTTTGGAAGATATCAGTGACATTGATGCCATAGCAGTGCCACCTGTAGGAACTGAGAAATCTCTTGCATCTGTTTGAAGGCCATGCCTGAAACCTGGATCTTTTTTACCAGGTCCTTGCCTTCATGGTCCATTGATGAGCTCTCACATACCATGCCATCCTTAAGCCAGTTTCAGAAAATCTCTCACCCAGGCTGTACATCTCTGTTGTGTTATGTGGTAATCCACTGAATGAGGATCTACTCCAGATCAGCATCATACTGCTTCTCAATTTTCTGCTGTACCTCCCAGTTCATTCCATAAACAAGTCTCCTGTTGGCCATTCTGAGATGGTGATGCAGTTATCTTTTCTACGAGGTGGTGGATGGAGAGAGAGCAGAGCTGGCTGCGGTGTGGTGTGCAGGTTATCCTAATCACATAAAATTACATTAAAAATTACACAATAATTACATAAAAACATAGACCGCAAAATGTAGCAGGATTTTTTTTAATGTGCCTCTCTTGGATGTGGACCAATATAACAGAAAGATAAACAAAGGGAAAATATAGAATTGAACAAATTCCTATAGAAAATAGAACTAATGGACTTAAGACATTTTCTGAATGAGATCTAAGTATCTCATGGAACTTAAAAAAAATTACCACATATTTAGGGACAGAGATATTGAAAATAAATGTAAAAAAGTCAAAATAGAACCATCTTTTATAGACCATTGTAAAATAAAAACAATAACAAATATTCCTAGTAATCAATAAGATCACAGAAAAAGCCCCACAACAAAATGGATATTTAATGCTAATATCTGAAGAAATGATAAGGTCAAAGAACAAATTACAGAAGCAATAAATATATGAAGTCAATAATAATGAAGAACAGATATACTAAAAATGTTTTTTAAGGAAATCCTGAGGGGGAAAATCTTATCCCTATAAATATACTCTAACAAAATAATAATAAAAAGAGAATGAATTGATTATGCATTTAAAAATCAAAAATCTACTAAAAAAGCTAGTAAGTGAATTATCACCCTGGAAGTAGCATGGATATGGCTTGCCTAAAAATGGAATCATGGAAGTTTTGTTCATATTCCCTTCTTTCTCCCCTTCTCTTCCTTTTCTCTGTCATTCCAGTAACACACAGGATTGTGAATTTGCAGATTCTTTTGACAAGGCACCTCAGATGATATGTTATCCAAGCCCCTCATTTCATAGATGAAGAAACCAATACCCAAGGCAGTTACATGGTTTGCCCAAGTCACACAGCCAATGTGTCTCAAGCAAAACTTGAATATACATCTTGCTGATTCTGAGGTCAGTTCTCAATCAACTATGATGGAAAAAGTCTGTGTTAAAGGGGTTATGGGAAGAAACATACATTAAAACACTACTGGAACTGTGAATGGGTCCAAACATTCTGGAAAAATACTGCATGTGAAATTATGGTAGAAAAGTCATTAAATAATTCATTTTTGGTCCATTGATTCCAGTTCTGGTTCTATGGTTCAAGGAAGTCAGTCAGAAAGAAAAATCTTATGAATCCCAAAATACTAATAACACCATTTTTGAAATAGAACCAAAAAATGGATATCTGTCAATTGAGGATTGACTTAACCAATTGTGAAATCTGAATATAATAGAATATTTTTACACTGTATGAAATGACTGCTACAAAGATCTAATGGAAGTACAACATTTTTGTATTGTATGAAATGAAAAATACCAAGAATTAGAGAAAGCATGGCAAAACTTGAAGTTATTTGGCATAAAAAAGAAGGAAGTGGAAAGTAAAATGTATAATGACTACTATTACATAAATTTAAAAGAATACTAAAAAGCACCTAAATGCAGATAAATTGTGATCAATCTTGATTTCAGAGAATAAATAATGAAACACCTTCTCCTCAGTAGAGCAATGAGGGACTATAGGAACAATTATGTTGCCTACTTGATACTAGCTGTGTCAGTTCCCTTTGATTTACTGTTTGTCACAAGGAACAGTTATAAGAAATTATTTAAGTGTTTTACTAATTTCAAAGCATATGCCAATCATTTTATCATTATATCACCATAGCAAACCTGTGATTTTGGCCAAGTAGGTGTATTTTACATACGGTGCTCAGAGAAAGTATATGACATGGCCAAGGTGAATAAGTTAGGACCTTGGGAGCTTGAGTTTAAACTTGTGCCTTTCTCTAAGTTCAGTACTTTTTTCTGGTAACTAATATTTTTGTTTCTAGGCAAAATAATGACCAATGTCACATTTAAGTGTTCAGTTTTTATGTGCTATTTGTAGATGATTCTCCAGATTTTGGGACAGTCTTAAGAGAACTTAAAAACATTCTCTTCTTCTCAGTGACATTGTAAGCTCCTGGATGGCAGGGATTCTTTGTATCTTTGCATTTAGTACTGTCCCTAGCATAGGGGTTTGGTGATTGAAAGTTTTCCATTTACAAAAGAGCTACTAACTGCTGGCCTCCTTACCTTGTGTATTCTCCCTTTTCACTTCCGCCTCCTGGCTTTCTCCAGGACAGCTCAAATCCCCACTTCCCATTAGGCCTTCCTGGTTGGCCACTCTTCCACTTCTCTCTAGCCTTTCCTCTCTGAGATTATTTTCCATTTGCCTTAATTATATTGTCTATGTATATACATAGTTGTTTGCATGACTCCCACACTGGAATGTGTACAGTAACCATGATTTTTTTCCCCTTCCTTCATATCCTCAGTGCTTAGGGTGGTGACGGACACATGGTAAATACTTGTTAAATGCTTCGTGACTTAATTTCAGTGCAGAAATGAATGAATAACTTCAATGATGGGAAATATATCGATAACAAAACATCAGTGTTGCTAGAATCCTAGATGAAATAAAGTGCCAGACTTGGGATAAAGTATTATTATGTGTCCTGATTTTTATTCATTTTCCTAGCCAATTGAATTTTCTGTGAACCTAGAGGAGGACCAAAGGAAGCATAGGCAGAAACAGATCAAGATCCAGGGCCTCCGACCAACTGGTTCTTCTTTTTCTTCTATATGAATATTTAGGGAATACGTAAGAGAGCAGAATATAGGAATTAAAGGTCTGAAGAATGAAGTGATTGGACTCTAACTTCTAAGGCTGCTTCCCAGTTGTAATGTTCCTTGAGTTTTGGTAGTCAGGGGTGAAACTGAGAGTTATAAAATTATTGGTGGTAATGGCTAGCATTCAGACATAACTACAGCAGTAAGAATTAAAGAAAGCTTTCTTAAAGAAGACTGTTGGAAACACTTGCCCTGACCACAATACAACAGACTTCTATTGGGTTAGTAGGTTTAAGCTGGGGGATGAAATGAAGGAAAATGAGCAAAATCTGGAAACAAGCTTGAAGCCAAGGCAAAGGTAAAGAGGAAGGGGAGCAGTGGGAGTGCAGCTGAAGATGGGTCTAGATAACCTTTGCGACATAGAGACACACACACAGAATAACATGTAGTTTAAGGTTTGCTAAGTACTTTACATCTATTTTTTCTCTTCATCTTCAAAACAACCTTTTGAGAAAGCCAGCCAAAGACTAATATAGATTGAGACAGAGACAAAGAGAGAAAAATGAAGAGACTGTCAGGGACAAAGAGATGCATGGAGAAATTCAAATGAGCAATGGAGGAGTTGGATTTTGTTAGACTAAATCTTAATACTTCCTGGATGAATGACCTTAGGTAAATCACTTAACATCTCTTGGTCACAACTTCATTTCTAAAATGAGAAGATTGAATTAGATGGTCTCTGAATTCTCTTCTAACTTAAGATCTAGGATCTTATGATCTCACAACAGATGGGAATACTTTCCTTTTATATTCATCAATCCTAACACCTGCAGTAATTTCCCTGAGCCAAGATGCATTGTTATAGAATTTCTTGAACAGCCGAAGTTATTTCTTGGCATTCAGCAAGGGTGGAGAGACACCAATACTCATGGGTAGATATATCCCAAATAGAGATCATCTTTTTGAAGGCTAGGATTACCCATCCTGCCAGTGATACAGGTCGAAGGTCAGCATAGAAAGGAAAGTTGCCCAGTATCTTCACAAAGACAATCTGTAATTTCTAAATATCCTGTAGTTGGAATGACTGAAGGTAAGGATCTGCCCTAGGCAAACAACCACTTCGTTGTTAATACAAAATAAGAGGTTTGCACTGCCTTCAATGATGATCTTATGATTATCAAAAGCTGTTTACCTGGTGGTAAATCATTGCCTGTTCCTTCTCTCTGTTCTCCTTCCTTCGTGTATCCTTTCTTTACCATTCTCTAATTTTTTTTATTTTCACCTTTTCATTGTTCACATTTCAAGCTTATAGTTTTTTTTGATGATGATGCCCAAGAAACTTGCCCAAGTTTCTGATGATACTTGCCCAAGAAACAACAACAAAAATTCTGAAAAGGAAAGGAAAGGGGAGGAAAAAGGACCGGATTTCTACTGCCTGACCAGAAGATGGCACCATAATCCCACCAGCCAGCCGTGTTCTTACACACTAACTGGAACAATTGTTTAATCCTGTGTAATATCTCCAAGTCAAATAGCAAATGTCCATAGTTCCCTATTGATGTGTAAGAATATTGTCCTTCCTTCCTTCCCTGCTCCCTTCCTTCCTTTCTTTCTTTTTCAGTAGCACTTATCATTTTAAAACATACAGGCTCAAAAAGAAGCAGAGATAACAAATATAACAAAACAGCTCAAATATAACAGAACAAATTTATCTTCAATTAAATCTTGCCAGTTCAGAATTCGTGATTTAGATAGTATTTGAACTGAAGTTTAACTTTTAATAGAAGGTTTCAAGTTTTGATTTTCTTATTAACTCGCTGGGTAAAGTGGCAAATCACTTAGTTTCTTTGGATTTCTCATATATAAATGGTGAAAATTGAAATAGAACATGTCTAAGGTCCCTAACACCCAATTTATGATCCCAGGATCTTATAACTCTAAATTCTGGAGATGTGGTGAGGAAATATTTGTGTACACACACACACACACACACACACACACACACACACACACGGAAATAAAGATACTAAAAGGTTTTTAAAACACTATTACAAACATTCATCTATTCATTAAAAAGTGCCATTACTCAAACACTTTGGTAGGACAATCCCAATTTTTAAATGTACTTAAAAAGATAATGCTGTGATTTTTTTTTTAAACTTATGATTGATATTCACTTTCCCCATGCCCACTTAGTCAGGAATTATTCACTAGTCTTCCTTTTTTTTTTTTTTTTAAGAATTACTGTCTGTGAGTACAAGAAAAAATGTATTAGGCGCGGAGAAGTCAAAGAAATATTTTTGATTTGTTCTATATTCTTCTTAGACATGAAAGGGCCGTAAATTACTAAAAGATGGAGAGAACTTATTTTGGTGTCTTCAGTTATACCAAATAGTATGAAATGATATGGTAGGTGATCTTTGGTGTACCATGCACTGTATTCTAACTGTGTATTTCACAGATCTAAGAATAAAAGTTCACATACAGTGAGAAATAGCACTTCCAGATGTATACCTTGGACCAGCTCTGTGATTGCTGTCTTATCTCAAAAATGTGCCTAGCATTTCTTTCTAAGTAGGAGTCTGATAATGTTTTAGAAACATTTAGATAACATTAGTTAATGACATTTCCATAACACCACTGTTCTTGGGCTAGACTATTTGCTTTCTAGGGTTAGAAGTGAGCCTGAAGTGCACTTTGAATTACCATTTTTGTATCTGAAAGAAGGTGAGTTGGGAATAGTGAGTGAAGTGAAATCTGAATGATAAAGCCTGGAATGTTGGATGGAATAATGATAGAAAAAAGACTAAGTAAATATAAGTTCACTGGATAAGCTATTTAAAAATTAGAGGGCTTGAGTAGGCTTGCTTTACATACTAAATAGATTAGAGTTTAAAAAGATGAAAATTCAGAAAGATTTTGATGAATTTGTGTAGCAAATCCTGAAATGTTATGATTCAATCCAATACAATAAATAATTTAGTAAATTCTTCCTTTGTGCCAGATATTGGGCAAGGACCTAGGAATAAAAATTAAAAAAAAAAAATTCCCCAACCTCAAAGAACTTATATTCTCTTTAAATTAGGGATTATCTGTTGTAGTTTATGCCTGAAATTTCATCAGTATGGATAGTCTTCTAGTGTGTCAACTCAGTTATAACACCTAGTCTCAGAAATTTGCCAAGGATGCAGAAATGTTAAATGACTTGGCTGGAGTTACACAGCCAGGTTTGTTTTTGGTTTTTCTTTTTCCCCAGAGACAAACCTTGAGCCCACGTTTTCTTGAGTAAGAATTTCTCTTTCTGCTGTCTCTGTCTCTCTGTCTCTGTCTCTCTCTCTCTGTCTCTATCTCTCTTTGTCTCTCTCTCTCCCTCCCTCCCTCCCTCTTTTGCCAATAAAAAAGAGGGATAGTTACTTAAATACTGTTTAAAAAGTATATTCTTAATTGATTGAATGATTCTTCTCAGTTCTAGATGGAACTCAGTAAGGAACAATGATTTTAAATATCTAAGTTCATCTTTTGCAAATGAAGTCACTAAGAATGTTCCCTTGGATTTGGGATAATGTTCCAAGAGAGAGTGATACACTTGATAAAAAAAAGGGATGGCAAGTCACTAGAAAAAGTAAAAAATAAGTATTTCCAGAGTTGATAAATTTTCAAAGCTGTAAAGCTAGGTGTGATATCCCCAAATCTTAAAGGACTAGATAGACACATATTTTGCTCATCATTTCCCTGGCAAAGTATTTGCAACACTTTACCAAAAAAAAAAAAGTATATTCCCTAATATTTATGTGCATATAGGTATTGGGTTGGGGCCACTGATTTACTAGTTACTATGTACAAACCATACCCTAGAGTGCTATTATATAGTTAACAAAAAAGAAATGTTATTTGATGCTAAGCTGATGATTAAAGAGGCAACATAGATGTAGAGAGATATATAGTTAGGTAGGCCCTCCATCATCATATATATATATATATATATATATATATTATCTATCTATCTATCTATATGTATAATGTGTGTGTGTATTGCTTTTTTGGAGGGGAGAAGGCAGGGCAATTGGGGCTAAGTGACTTGCCCAAGGTCACTCAGCTAGTAAATGTTAAGTGTCTGAGGTGATATTTGAACTCAGATACCCCTGACTCCTGGGCTGGTGCTCTACTCACTGTAAAACCTAGCAGCCCCCATCATCATATTTTTTAAAGATAAGTGAACTTCTCATAGGGCATATGTAGTCCAAATCCTTTATTTTGCAGATGAAGAGAATGAAAATCAAAGAAGAGATATGATTTTCTCAGGATCTCACAGGTACTAAGTAAGGTACAGAACAAAGGTCCTCTGATTCCAAATCCAGGTACTTCTCATTGCACTGTGCAATGTAAAAAGCAAATGTTTCCATTGTCACTGATTTTATAATATATTCTATAGGGCATGGATGTACCTAATTTAATGTGACAAATGTGCATATGAAAAAAATGCACATGAAACAAACTTCACTATTGAGTTGTACTTTAACTGGCAGTTGGGAAGTTCACCATTTAATTGAATTCTGTGTTGAACCTTTTGGCAAGGTGAAGAACATGAAGAATGACTCCCTAATTGATGTCTTTTGTAAATTTAATCTTTCACATGTGAGTTTTCTTAAAATTGGGGGACTCATCAGCATCTAAGAGAAGAGTTAGTAATTTAGTTTGAAACTTTTTTTTTTTGCTTTTTGGAGGGCAATTGGGGTTAAGTAACTTGCCCAAGGTTACACGGCTAGTATTTTTGTGTGGGTGTTAAGTGTCTGAGGCCAGAACTGAACTCAGGTCCACCTGACTCTGGGGCCCACGCTGTACTCACTGCACCACCTAGCTGCCCCTAGTTTGAAACTTCTAAGATTAAAATTACTAGCATACTACTCAGATAAGAGTGGTCTTGAGAAATTTTGAAGTGGTCATAAGCACCTGGGCCCATGAAATAACCCAGGAACAATGAAAGTTGGAAAAGTGGAAGATTCTGAGCACCACAGAATAAACTTTCTCTGCCTATTTAGTTCATATGAAATCCTGATGACAGGCATGTGAATAGGCACATAGCTATTTATGTGCATACATATAATATGCAGACACTCATGTTTATATATATATATATATGCATTCACATATGGGTACCTACATTAATTCAACATGAGAACTCTACACAGAAACAGGAATTATAAAATATGTGATCAAATTAATGTTCTTTGTTACATATCAACACCAAAGTTGAAATTGAAGATATCTTCAGTTATCTCAAGTTTAGTTGGGATTCAGACTAACACTCCCCCCTTAGCCTTAGGACCACCCTAACTCCCACTGACACACCTGTCCCCCAAACTATAGCTAATTGGTCACTCAAGGTGTCAAGATGGGAAAAACATTTCCTTCTTGGGAACCAAAATGCAATTTAGAAACCCTCCAAAAAGCTTTCCCTTGATGAGGGTTGGTGTAATAAATCATTTTTGGTAGTTAAGTTCAGCTCTGAGATAACACTTTAAATTCCTTACCTCAGCATGCTAATCTCCAGCTAGCGTTTTTTAGCTACTTTCAATTCCACTGTTCAAGAAGGGGCTAGTTCAGTTTACCTGCCCAGGCATTAGCTTAATTCCATGGAAGATACTTAGCTGAGAAGACCGTAAAGGCTACCTGAGGGGTCGCCTTTTTATTCCCCACAGCCCAGCTCTTGCCAACTAATGAGTGACTGCTTTTTAAAGCTTACAGGGGAATGGGACTAAACAAATGAAACAAGGAAAAATATAAGCCAAACAGCTTAGCTCCCCTCTATTGTTTATTTCTAATCCTCCCTTGTTGGGTGGGGACTAAAGGGGGGTAGAATGTATAGAAATCTTTGTAAGGGTCCTGAAATTGCTGAAAATCCCTTCAAAGCAAAGCCAGTTAGGGAGACTTGTTCTTCCCCCACTGCTCCCCACTCTGTGCATCATGTGATCAGGTAATGTACTTGATTCACACAAACAGGTAATCCACAGGACTGCACTCCAGACAGTTAAGTGGCTTTAACGTAAACTCCCATTGCAAGGAGACTAGAATGCCAGATAAAAGCTTCATTTGTCTTCTGAGCACTTGCTGAAAATCTACCCATTATACAGTGCAGACCTGGATGAAGGCTGCCGGTGCCTTTTTGATGTGGGAGAATTCCCTGCTTTCTGTGAAGAGTCAATGACCCAGCTTTTCTTCTGCCTTGGCAGAATGTGGGTATTCACTCAGTGCACATTCCAGGGCTGTGATGGATGGCTGAGCTGAACTTGGCCTGCACTGAGGAGTGGAGGGGATGAAAACTGGGCTCGGGCTGAGCCTTTGTTCTGTCCCACCGTGGCAGCCACTTTCAGTAGCTAGTCTGTGGACTCCAGGGCCTTTCAATGAGAGGACAGATCATTTGGTTGGCAGATAGAGCACAAAGGTTTGCTTATGATGCAGTGGCCTCCCCAGAAAAATAGCTTTTTTGTGTCAGGATATTTATCATTTGCTCATATCATCATTTTGGGGGCAAATGGAGCTTGGACAGTGCGCTGGGGAGCCTTTTATCTGGGCATGTGAACATTGCTTTGAAGCTGGGGGCAAGCCATACATTACAACCAAGTGTAGCATTAGAGCAGCAGGAATGGTTGTGGAAGGAGTGGGAGAGGCTGAAGAAAGATACTCAGCTGTTAATGGGAAATCAGAAAAGTTTACTCTTATCCTCCTTTCTTTCAGCAAAATAAATCCTTTGTTCTCCATCAAAAAAAAAACACAACTATTTGAGTTCTTGACAGGGAGATTCTATCTTATTTTTTGGCCTGTCTCATGATTCTCAATAAGAAAAGCACTGGAATCACAGAATTTTAGAACGCGAAGAAACTTGGGGGATCGTTTAGCTCAATGTCTTCAGTGTATAAATGGGGAAACTGAGGTCTGGAGAAATTAAGCAACCTTCCCACAGTTACACAGATAATGGTAGAAGCCAGGACCCAGGTCTTTGATTCAGTTTGAATTAAGGTGTTTGGTTTTTTTTAGTTATTGTCTTTCCTACAGTCATGGAATATTATGTGTTCCAGAAGTCTTCGACCCATTAAAATTACTCTTCACTTAGAGCCATACTAGGGGAAGAAGCCTCTAAAACTGTGTCTGGATCTGGTTTATCTCACATGGCTAATGAGAGCAAGAAAGAGCCTTAGATCTTCCTAAAGTGGGTAAGGAGATAATACTTATGTGAGAATGATGGCAGTACATATATAAGGAGAGTTAGTCCATGACTTTGTGGACTTTGGGAGTAATGATGGAAAAAAGATAGATCAGTTTCAGGAGGGTAGTTTGCTGACTACTTGACTCAGTGGCAGAGTTTAAAATTTTTAGAGTACTTAGAGTATTTTTTTAACTGCTGGCGCAGGAAGAAGGCATTTACTGAAAGTTAGGGGGGCTAAGATTTTATCAATGTGATAGTCCTCCCTGCCATAGAGATGACAACTCTTCCTTGCCTGGTTCATGCTGAGTAATTGTCCATTCCCCTTCCCCTCCCCCCCCCAATACCTTTACTGAAGAACCATGTAATAGGAGGAGGGCTTGTCTCTCCTTCTTGTAATATCTTGGCAGCACCACCAAAGAAATGCTCTGGTCGTCCCTCTCTTGTCTCTAAGCCAATAAACACTAAAACATTTGATAAGCTCCTACTATATTCCCAGTACTGTTCTAGATTTTGAGGATTCCAAGTTAGTAACAAAATAGTATCTACTCTCAAGGAGTTTACATTCTATTGGGCAAATTCTCTGTATATAAGTGGCCTAACTCTTTTCCTAGTTATATCTGATATCCTTGATGTATTTTATACTTACTTTCATCTACATATCTTTGCTGAGGGGATGCTACAGATCACTGTGTATCTTTCCATTGTCCATTAAGTAAAAATCAAAATTTATTAAGCACCTACAATGGGCAAGGCACTGTACTAAGTGATCAGATTTGAATTCTTTCAAAATCATGGTATTCTATGATTTATGGTAATCTAACATCAGAAGGAGACTATTGGTGTTAAAAAGGTAGACTTCAATGAGTAGTGAGCTTTTTGAGAATGCTGAAGCACAATTTCCCATATGGCATCCAGTCTGATCTCCACCTCCAGTTCTATTCTGGACCCAGTTCATTGTCCACTAGTAGTGTCTATCTAAGATATAAATAAATGTCCTAACTTAAATGGCTGCCTGCCTGTCAAGGAGGCACATTGATCCCTGGGCATTGTTTTTTTTTTTTCAGCACCAATAGACCTTTTACACATTAATATGCTTTTCACTGCAGATACTTTCTAGTGTTCTAAGTTTCAATGGAATTGGTGAAATGATTTCTATGAATAGGATGATCTGCAAGCTCTTCCCATCAATAATGAATGTATCTTTTTTTGTTTTTTTTTTTGTTTTTTTTTTGGAGGGGGGAAGGTAGGGCAATTGGGACTAAGTGACTTGCCCAAGGTCACATGGCTAGTTTTTATGTTAAGTGTCTGAGGCCAGATTTGAACTCAGGTCCTCCTGACTCAAGGCTGGTGCTCTATTCACTGCACCACCTAGCCGCCCCAATAGTGAATGTATCTTTTGTTCTCTCTGAACAAGACATATTCAATGGAATTGGTGAGCTGCTTAAGTGAATATGTCTTCTTTTTAAAATTTTATTCCATTTCATCATTAGGTGAATTATTGAATATTATAATTTTCACGGTTAGCATTCTAGATAATCTTATGCATGTTTGGTAGATGGTTTTTTTTGGGAGGAGAGCCCTTAAGACTGTATTTTATTACATGAAGTCAACTAGTTTATTGACATAAATTAGCAATTGACAAAATAGAGCTTATATTCTCTACATTTCTCAGTCATTTTGGAACCTTTAATGATGTAGTCAGCTGTAAATCATAACTCACATTTACATGCCACATTTTCTTTTTTGCTTTTTGGAGGAGGCAGGGCAATTGTGGATAAGTGACTTGCCCAAGGTCACTTGGCTAGTAAGTGTTAAGTGTCTGGGGCTAGATTTTAACTCAGGTCCTCCTGACTCCAGAGCTGGTGATCTATTCACTGCACCACCTAGTAGCTCCAACATGTCATTTTAAAGTTAACAAATTGCTTACTTCACAAACAACCTTGTGGGGTAGTTGATGTAAGAATTCTTATTTCCATTGAGGTAAGAGAAATGAGTTGCTGGTATGATGCTTTCTTCTCAGTTGCCCTTTTCTTTTTTTTCAGTAAATACTGTAATAGAAGTAATCATTCCTGTTCAAACTCATTTTGATACCATCTGTTATTTTTTTAAAATCTTTCACCCCTATAAATATATTGAAAAATCAAACCCTCAGTGCTTTTCATACTGCATTATCTGCAATATGGGATTACTCTTTATGGATTTGATCAGATTGGTAGTCATTGCCAATTCTTCATAAAATAGGAGTCCAAATATGGACATCCTATTGCTTTGATGGACGGGAAACAATTATATTCAAGAAGATATATTTCATTTCATATATGCCTGTTTTCTTCCTTCAGATTTTATCAATAAATATTCTTGGGTTTCTGTGATATAGCTAAATCTCATACCAACTGCTTTGAAAACTGTTTTCCCCACCACAACTGATGTTGAAAATTCTATGAGGAGCTACAGTTCATGGTGTTCTGTCAGCCTACTCCATTGTGTTTTGCAAATGTGCTTGTACTCAAAACTCATATTGCTGATCACGCCTGTGTCTCTCTTTCTCAAGTCTTTGTTGATAGAAATGATGTTTAGGCTATTGGACCTTCTCACTATGGTAATTATTTTGCATCAGTTAAATTGTAACAATTAGTACTAGTCTGAAGTTGTTGTTGTTCAGTCATGTCCAATTCCTCATGACTCCATGGACCATAGTATGTCAGGCTTTTCTATCCTGTACCATCTCTTAAAGTCTTTCAAACTTCAGTTTCATTGTTTCTATGACACCAACTATCCCTCTCATCCTCTACAATCTCCTCCTTCAATCTTTCCTAACATCATTGTCTTTTTAAATGAGTTTTCATTTTCTCATTATGTGGCCAAGGTATTTAAGCTTCAGCTTCAGTATTTGATCTTCCAGTGAATAGCCTTGATTAATTTTTAATTATTGACCAATTTTATCTCCTTGCTATCTAAAGTACTTTCCAAAGTCCTCCCCAGCAACATAATTCAAAAGCTTTAATTCTGTATTACTCACCTTTCCTTACAGTCCAACTCTCACAGCTATATATTGCTGCTGGAAATATCAAAGCTTGCGCTATACAGACCTTTGTCAACAAGGTGATATCTCTGCTTTTCAGAATGCTGTCCTGATTTGCCATAGTTTTCCTTCCAAGGATTAAATGTCTTTTCATTTCATGACTGCAGTTGCATTCTGCAATGATGTTTGAGCCCAAGAATATAAAATCTGACACTGCTTCCATTTCTTCTCCCTCTATTTCCCAGAAAGTGATGAGAGCAGTTGCCAAGATCTTAGTGCTTTTTTTCCCTTTATGGTAAGCTTCAAGCAAGCTTTTATTAGTCAGAAACAATGTCTTTATTTTTATCTAGTTCTCTTTTGGGGGGGGTCAAAAACTATAATAATTGGTGCTACAATAATTTCACAATTTTCATCTTTATTCTTTTCATTTGGCTTTTAGATTGATTTTCACTGTCCAATAGATGTTTTAGCTACATGGGGAAAGTTGATTCTGAAATGACAGCTACACCAAATATAAAAATAATGAACTACATTTGTAATCAGAAGAACTTCAGTGAACATAGAATGACTTAGATGAAATTAACAGATACTATAACTCCTATCAGTTAGCAATACATCCCATTGTAAATGAAAACAATTTGCTAGCCAATGTGGATGAACTACAGCAATACCACCATATCAAGGTTATGCAGAATAGATTTATTTCATTTTTGTTTTATTTTTTTATAGTATTACATAGTTTATATATTTATTTTATTTTCAAAAATTGTTTCCACTTAAAATCAGAACATCATGAGACACCATATTTTTCTGAAGTGGTAAAATGTGAACATACGTCTCACTGTTAACTATTAGAACTTAAAACAGAATTAAGATTTTTGGGACACCTTGTCTGTCTATGTTGAAATTTTTATGTAGCCAACAGAAATAAATCTAGGGTTTCTCTTTGACTCAAGAAAAACAGCAACGATTTTAAAGGAAATTGTTAACTTTCAAATTGCTTTGTTATAAGAGAAATTAAGATTGGTTGCTGGCAACCACATTTTTTTTAGGAATGATGGGGATAATTTGGAAAATATATAGAGGAAACCTAGGATGGTGAAGGCTTCAAGCTTATTCTGTTTTAGGATAAAGGCACTGGAGATTTTTATCTCTGAGAAGAGAACTCCTAGTATGCATATAGGATCACTATTCTAAAGTATTTGAGGGGCTGTCATGTCAAAGAGGGATTAGACATGCTCTATTTGTCCCTAGAGGGCAGAACTAAGAGCACTGAGAGGAAGTTGCAAAGAGGCACAAAAATACTTCCTAACAATAAGAGCTGCTACAAAGTGGAATAAGCTGCCTCAGGGACTAAGAGGTTCGCAGGAGTTATCACATAGAAGGGGCTCTTGCTTAGGTGTGACTTAGAATAGAATAGATGGCTTCTCTGGTTTCTGCCTCTCAGATTCTTGGATTCTGTAATTTTTCATTTGGTATTCCTAAAAAGGAATCCTGAGGGGCAAATATGTGGTGCAGTGAATAGAACATTGTCTTTGGAATCAAGAAGACCTGATTTCAAATCCAGCCTCCAGCACTTACTAACTGTGTGATCTCAGGCAAGTCACTTAACTCTTGCTGTCTCCAAAAAAAGGAAAAAGGAAAAAAAAAACAAGGAATCAAGATTACAGAGGAATTCAGTAAGGAAACAAAGTGATAAGAGATACAATGAACCTTTGCCATCTCACAAGACTCTTTACTTTTCTGAAATCGATATTCTCCATTTGTACTCTCCTCTTTCCAAACTAATTCTCATTTGCTAGCACACTCCTAGGCCCTTTCACCTCATTTAGTAACTTTAGTCCTTCATTTAGGATTTTCGTCTCTGATCTAGCATTTTTTGTTACTCTTGGTAGTTCACATAAGACTTTTTATTTATTTATTTTTTTAAAGCAATCGGGGTTAAGTAACTTGCTCAAGGTTACATGGCCAGGTGTTTCTGGGTGGGTGCTAAGTGTCTGAGCCCGGGATTCGATCTCCAGGTCTTCCCAACACTGGAGCCGGTGCTCTTACTCGCTGAGCCACCTGGCCGCCCCTCACATAAGACTTTTTAGAAACATATTTATTTAGTACTTCCTATATGTAAGGCACTTTGCTAAGTATTTTACCAAATATTAATCTCATTTGATCCTTATGACAACCTTGGAAGTTGGGTACTGTCATTACCTTTATTTTGAAAATGAGGAAACCAAGGCAGACAAGTTAAGTGACTTATCCAGGATCACACTCTAGTAAGTATCTGAGGTAAGATTTGAACTCATGTCTTACTAACTCCAAATCAGTGGCTTTCCTCCACTGTGCCTCTCTTAAATGGGGCAGTTGTTATACCACTGTAACACTTGTACTATATACCTTACAGGGTTGTTCAGAGAAAAATTCTTTGTAAACTGTCATTTTGAATTCCTTGATTCCATTTATGTGAGCTCTCCCTCTCATGGTGCCAATTCATGATCAATCAATATTTTCTAAGTCTACACAAATATTGTGTCCACACCCTTCTATAAATCCTATATACAGCATCTGCCAAATATTCTGGAGGCCTTCTTTTGACCTTTTTAACATTTCACAGGTGCCAGGACAGTACTGGTCCAATCTGACCTATTTTTTTTTTTAATATCATGAATTTTCAAAATTTTTCTCTTAATCATGATCTCCTTGTCTTCAATTTTTCTCATTCTTTTACTGCTGATTAACCTATTCTTTATACTGATCGTCATATTTAGCTCTTCAACTATCATTTACATCCATCTATATCTCCTGAAGAATATCCCACCCAGCTTTGACCAAATGCTTAATATTATTCTAATACTATTTAGTACTATATTTTAATACCATTTCAATAAAGATTGTATCTATGATTTTTTTAGGATAGGGAATTTCTAGATGTGCCTCTGTCTTCCAATGAGGGTTGATATTTTCTCTGCAATGTATAGTCATATACTAGGGCAATGAAAGATTAAATGATTTCTCCAGGGTCACATAGCCAATATGTGTCAGAGGCAGGACTTATAGTTAGGTCTCCTTGTTTTATTGATTAAATCTCTATCCACTCACTGCTTCTTGGAGTCCTTTCAATAAAGTGCTCATGAACAATCTAGATACCCATGTCCCCTTAAGTATTTTGTCATTCCTCCTTTATTAATTCCATAGCTCTAAGGAACTCCTACTGTTTGCTTTAGTGAAGATAACTTCCCTATGCATCCTTGGACAATAGAGCATTCACAGAAATCCGTAAAACTCTAATGAATGGATCCACTTCAAATATGAAATACCTAATAACATATTTGGGTCCTTATTACTAATTAGTTATCACTTGTTGAATCTCCATCATATTCCCTACCCTGGGTATTCTAAACCTTTTCCGGGAAATTGAATCCTTCCCAATCTCCCCCAAGATGAGCTACTTTTAATTGAGAAGTTTATGATCATAGATTATGGACTCCTTTTATTTCCCTTCTCTAACTGGTATTCATGAAGCACACCTCCTGCTTCTCATTAGATAAATATGAGATAATAGTGGTGAAATAAAAATATGTTAATTTATTTTGCCTAAACATATTTTTTTAGTTGCATACAATGGGATTGGTCCTGTAATGAATCTTAGATGAATAAACGATTTCTGCTAATGCTGAAACTTCAAATGAACCTTCTCTGCTTCTTGTAATCAGTCATCTACCTCTAAACAACTTTGCAGTTATATGATTTTATTGGTGAGTAGGAGTTATTGGTAAATGAATGAAATATTTTTTAAGAAAATAATCAATAAAGCATTAAAAATCATCTTCATAAAACATGTGTGTGCATATATGTGTATATGTATTTATATATACATATGTGTATATAAACATATACATACATAAAAATAGGCATATATTTTTCATGTTTGTGTTTATTTCTTCCTCCTAATATCTCCATAATCTCTCCCCAAAAATGTATCTTTTCTTCATCTAGACTTGTAATTTCATCAGTAAAGTTTACACCTGGAGTAGAAACTTCCTCTAGCAATGCAGATCAGGAATTCATTTATAACTTTATCTTAGAGAGTTTCCTAGGATATGGAGAAATTAAGTGATATATCTGTGACCAAATAGCCAGTTGGTAAGGGAGGTAGGGATTAATCTTGTCTTCCTTGACTCCAGGGCTGATACTCCATCAAGTGTCTCATGGCTTCCCCCGTCTCTTTCTCTCACTAAAAATAATTTTTGATCTAGTTTTTTTCTGATTTCATCACTCTGTACCTTGCCTGGGTTCACCTTCATCAACTTTTCCTCCCTAATTCTGGCATAGTAGGTATCTTCTTCTTTACTTTCTCCTTGTGGAATATTCAAACATGTTCTCTTTCTAATTAAAATGTGAGCTCTGGGAGGCCAGAGCCAGTGCTTATTCAATTTCATGGAATTAATTAATTTAACAAATAACTATTTAGGTCTTAAATATTATTGAGTGAATTCTTTTTTTAAACTTAATAGGATTTTTTTTTTACAGTTACATGTAAAGATAGTTTTCAACATTTTTCTTTGTAAGATTTTGAGTTCCGATTTTTTCTCCCTCCCTCCTTTCCCTCCCCTCTCCTCAAGATAGCATCAATTTGATACAGGTTATATACGCAGAATCATGTTAAATGTATTTCCAAATTAGTCATGTTGTAAAGAAGGATTAGAAGCCAGGGGGGAAACCATGAGAAAGAAGAAACAAAAGATATGAGAGAGACAGAAAATAGTGTGCTTTCAATCAGCATTCAGACTCCATAGTTCTTTCTCTGGATGTGGATATCATTTTCTATCGCAAGTCTTTGGGCATTATCTTGGATCATTGCATTGCTGCTGAGAAGAGCAAAGTCTATCGTAGTTGATCATTTCACAATGTTGCTATTACTATACACAATGTTCTCCTAGTTCTGCTCACTTCCCTCAGCATCAGTTCATGTAAGTCTTTCCAAGTTTTTCTGAAATCTGTCTGCTCAGAATGAATTCTTTTGAATGAATGAAATGTCATCAATCAGAAACTAAAAGCAGTGAACTAATTTATGGATAATCTAGAACTATTTATAGATTTTCACAACTGATATAATACCTTCCTCCAAAAGACCACTAAGTTTTTCTACAGATTTATGTAATTGCAGTTGGTGTACAATTCTTAGGAAAGAAGTAGCCCTCTATAATGCTGTAATTCATACTTTAAAGAGTGTAGAGCAGAGACTTTAACTAAGATAGCTGCCTAAATTATAAGATGACTGCCCAACTCTCTAATACCTATGCCAGCAAAACCTCATGTTTATATCAAACTGCCTGTTGAACAAGAACTCCACTGAGAAAATACACTAGCTTTTTCCATCCCGGAGGTGCACAAGAGGTCAGCAAGAAGCCCAAGGAAAATATCAATGAAACATCAATGAAATAAACTCTAGCACAGGGAAGCCTGTCATTGGTACCAACATGGCCAGAGACATGTATCCCGAAAGCTCTATGCCCAGACATATCAAGAACAGAGGGTTCACACAAGAAAGTTATAGGATGGTCAGAAATTCTCAGGGTGAGGCCCTTTGAAAACCTCAGGGAGTGGGATCAGTCAGTGACTTAGGATGGCTCCACAGCACATTCAGTCTGAGCACACTAAACTCAGGGGCTCTAAGGTTCTGCACACTGTTCTGAGATGCCAGAGTGGGATTTAAAAATCTGGAGTTCTGACACTTAAAGATGCAGTGGAAATGAAATCCAGGAGTTTGAGTTAAGAGCAAGAACCCAGGTGACCCAGAGTAAGACTAAGCAAAGCCAAACCTCTCCATCAAAAGTATGGCAGAGGGAACAACCTGGCTCTGGTACAAAGCCTCAATAATGAAATACAAAAGGAGAGATGAATGGAAGCAAATATCATCCTGTATTATTGTAAATATACAAATCCTTCATAAATAGAAAGTTACTATGAAACAATTGCAAACAGGAATTCAAAATAAATTTTGGGGGTGGGGGCACAGGGATTACACAAATTCTTAGAAGAAATGAAATTCAAAAGTCCTTGAGGAAGGAAAATGATCACCTTAAATGAGGAAATGGTAAGCCCCATCTAAGAAAACCCAAAGAAAGGAAAAATACATAACCTCATGTGCCAGCAAGGAATATTAGAACAAAATCAAAAGATTAAAAGCAATGAAATAAATGTAACCTATTTTAAATGTTAAAAAAAACTGACCTGAAAAATAGGTGAAGAAGAGATAACTTAACAATCATTGGACTCCCCAAATACCATCATAAAAAAGTCTGGAAATGAACATATATAAGTGAAAACTATCTCACTTGTTTAGAACCATTGGATAAAGGGAAAATAGTAATAACTTACCAATGTACACCTGAAGGGAACCTCAAAAGCAAAAGGTCCAGGAATTCCCTAATCAAAATCCAGTTTCCAAATCAGAAAAAAAATACAGGAAAGATAAAAGAGGGGACATCCATTCCACTTCAGTGCTGCCACATGGGGCCCCATTGTTGTTTAAGATTCCATATTTCTGCCTTCACAGTGATTATATTTAAAACCACTGCTACTGTTAAGATGCTACATGAAGTGGTGTAATGGTAATGCAATTTTGAACTTGAAGATCCCTTTTATGTTGGCAAAAGTAGCAGGTACTTAACACTTAGTAACTGATCAAGCCTCTGACTGGGGGAACAGAAGGTATGAACTCCTGCCCCTTGTTACTGATGTAACAGGAAGTTGGCTGAAGGAAGTGAAGTAGGTAATACTGTGTATACAAGAAAAACCCCAGAGAGGCACAGTCAGAATTTCCTTGAGACCGAGATCTGGTGGCAGAACAGCTACAGAAGAATGGAGAACTGAGTCCTGAAAACTTGTGGTGGTGGAGCTTCTTCTGAACAGGAGCCCAGGAAACAGGAGCCCAGGTGACTGAAGCATGACTGGGATGCTGAGACTTTGTTTGTTTGTGGCTTGGTTGAGCCTTGAATTCCTTGGAGCAGAAATGGTGAAGGAGCTGACATGGACCAGACCCTGTGAACACCAGTGTGGAGCAGGACCTCACCAGAGAGCTGGTCAAGGAACTAGGAGCTGTCTGCCATTGAATCCAGGTAGAATCTGGGACCATGGAAAGGGATCCAGGGAATCTGAGAACAGGCCCCAAGTCAAGATGAAGAAAAGACCTCTCCTTGGGTACTGAGTAATTATGGAATTATAGTTTACTAGTGACCTAAGGGGTGGAGAGGTTTGTGTATGATACTTAGTAAGACTTTGCTGAATAAATGACTGATTTGTACTTTTGAGTACTTTAACTATTGTTACTGATTAGTGACTGATTGAGTTCATCAAGACTTTGCCCCAAGAGTGGAAGACTTTGGCTGTTTACTTTTATCTTTGATGTGCTCCTTATTTCTGCTCAGTTACATGCAAATATACCAAGTATTCTTGCATCTCTTTTCCTTTGGCTTTTTTTTTGTGTGTGTAAATTGAGTATGTATTTTGTGCCATTGAAACCAATGGGAGCAGATGAAAATGCACTTTGCTAATGGAGTAAAAGCAAATGGTCTTGTGGAGGGCTGAAGGAACTCTAAGCAAAGCAGTGCTTAGAATTCAAGTGCTTCAAAGAACTCCTGAGAAATTCACTTTTTCATCATTGACTTAGATTGAATTTTATAGAGCACACTGAGAATACTTGGTATTCTGATAAGTGACTGATTGAATTAAATTGAGTCACTATTTTGTGACTGATTGAATTAACTTGAGTGACTATTTTGTGACTGATTGAATTAACTTGAGAGTGACTATTTTACTTTGAGACTATGTTGTGAATATTATATTGTGATTTTCTGTGATAAGTTGTAAAATGGTGAATGCTATATTTTGAATTATGCTGTACCTTGATTTTCCATGGATGTTTTGATTTGTTATGGAATAAATAGAGTGATCAGTATACTGAGTAATCATAACCTTAAAAAAGCTGTTCACAGAAGCAGTTCTTCTGGAAAACTTCTGTGCATGGCATTACAAGTGGTTACCCTAGGACTTTGTCATTATAAATAGATATCATTTACTCCAAGTTTATACAAGACATTTCATGAGGCATGTGCTATTCTTTGAGGCATTATTCTCACCAATAAAGTTCAAACATGGTTCATTTTTTAAGTCTGATGGAATCTACTAGCACTCACATGTTTATGGGACTTTTACTTAAGAAGGATGATGCTCTCAATTGGGAAATGATTGTATAAGTTGTGGTATATGATTGTGATGTAGTATAAGTGTTATGTAAAAAAATGATGAAGGGGATGATTCCAGAAAAAGCTGGGAAGACTTCTATGAACTGATTCAAAGTACAATGAGTAGAACCAGGAGGATATTATATACAGTAAGAACAAAATTGTAACAATAGTCAACTGTGAAAGACTTAGCTACTTTGATCAATATAATAATCCACAACAATTTCAAAGGATGTAAGAAGAAAAATGCTATTCCACCTCCAACGAGAGAACAATAAACTTAGTGCTGACTGAAGCACATTTTTTTTCACTTTCAAAAAGAAATAGAATGATGCTTCTCTGAAGAAAAAACATCATAATTTAATGATTTTTGCAAAAGGGTGAAAAGTCAACAACTTTTTACATTTTCTGGATAAAATTCTTCCAAATCATACTTTCTTGTCATTTCAATTCTCATGTTAAATATCTTTTTTTCCTCTACTCAGAGAGAATCGGGGTAGTAATATTTAATCACTTTCAAGATTTTTATGGTCTTTACTTTAAAATTGGGGGGACACACAATGTACTCCTATATCTCTCTCTCACACACACATACACATACACACATACACACACCACCTGTCCCTGCAATAACCTACCTCTAGCTATTCAGCATGTGACTCCCTCCCTCATTAAAATTTTGGAAGGAGAATCAAGTTATTCAAGCATGAGCCATAAGAGCAGTGTAGCGGGCACAGTGCGGGACTCTCAACAATAGAATTCTGCACCTGCAGAAGTTTCTGCCAAAACTGATCTCACACAACTGTTGCACTTGATTAAATGCATTAGGCAGGGGAAAAATGGATTTCTATACATCTCATTGTACATGTTTTATTGGTTATGCTCATGGGTGGAATATAAGGTGAAGTTGAACAGGAGACAGTAGGAAAATCATGCCAAGACACAGACCTGTTTTTAAATTCAACAGATTCTGCAGGAAGTTCTTGCCAGAACTTCATTTTGGACTTAAATAGAATGGCATAATGGAGTTTCTGTGTGTTTAAAGGCACTGTCAGAGAATTTGTATGTAGAATTTTTTAATCTATATTTTTACAATATTTCCCTAAGATGGTGAATTAGAAACAATTTTTTTTAACCTACTGTGGTACATGTTGTGGGACACTAACCCACAGTCACATAATTAGAAAACTTCTTCCCCAGAGTATAGCTAAAGGAGATTGTTTGAAAAAGCTTTGTTTTCTCCCCTGTTCCATCTCCAAGTTTCACATAAAAGCATCTATTGGTCTTGTGCAAAATATGGACAAAATGTGATAAGGATACTCAGAAGTTTGCAGTGGACAGACCACTGAGAAGGTGATTATTTTGAGACTCTCATACAGAATCACAGTGACCGAGGACTACGGAGGACCTGAGAGACCATTTTCCACATCCCTATTTTGCTTTTTCTTTCTTGAATGAGAACATTCTAAAACTTCTTTGTGGAATTTAGTGTCATATTATGGTGGAAGACAATGGAGGTAATCATGTGAAACGTAATGAAAAAGTCATGTTAACTAAAAACCTTTTCCATTTCTTGACTAGGAACTGGCTTAGAGGAAATATGCTAATGATCTTGGTACTGGTCCACCTAACAATGCCAAAGGGAAGGACCACCATTTCCAAGGTCTAGCTTCTTCTCCAGATCTATCAAAAGAACTATGGAGAAACTCTTCTTCCATCTTATGGTGATCCTGTGATACTATAGGTGCTGGTGATTCTACTGGATAGCTGGTGAACAACCTTATTTGGACTGCATGAAGGTCTTGCTTTTCTCTCCCCCATCCCACTCCTCAAAGGCTAAGTAGAAAGAATACTTTTCCAATACTATCTCACACAGGCACTTGCTAGAATACAAACTCTGAAAGTAGGGATTATTTTGCTCTTTTCATTTCATTTTTTAGTACCCATAGTTTCTGGCACATAGTAGTTACTTAACATATCCTTTTCATTGATTGATGGCCATAGATATCACTTGCAAAGCAAAGAAAAAATAATCTAACAGCCTTTTCAGGCATATTTTATCATCATCAACATCGGTAGCCACAACAACTTTTATTTAGCACTTTCTGTATACCTCTATATGTGTCATTGTTTCTGTTACTACTTAATAGTAGTATGTGTGTATACATATATATATATATATATATATAGATGGATGGATGCATTCAGTTTAATGAATTATTAACATAATGAAATCAAGAATCAAACAGCTCTCCATTATTACTAAGTGGTTACAAAAATCATGTAATCATAGGTCCAGACTTGGAAAGGAGGTTGTCTAACCCAAACCTCTAATTTTATAGATAAAGAAACTGAGAACCAGAGAGTTTAAGTGACTTTTTTTTTAAATAACAGAGGTAACAAGTAGCAGGAATGTGATTTGAATCCAGATCCTCAGATTTAAATCTAATACACTTTCCACGTTGCCTCTTTATAGGAATAAAATTTATTATTTTTTTAAATTTCTTAATCTCAACTAGGGCCTTACCATAACAAGATAAACACTTTTTCTTAATTGATGTTCTATCTCATTCTCTATGACAGCTGTTCCAAACCATCTTGTTTTTCCTTTAGTCTCCCATAGTATCCCCTCTATACCTTGTTATCCAAGGACCTTTCTTCATGCTTTGAAAAAAATGAATGTGTTCAATGAGAGTTTCTCCTCATTCCCTCTTCGTCACACATCATTCAAATATCTCCCTCTACCATCTCTTCCTCCACTTTTATCTCAGATGAAGAGGTGACCTTTCTTGTTGACAAGTTGAATCCTTTTATACAAAGCCTTGATCCCATTTCAGTTGGGCTCCTCTTGCAAATTGTCTCTACTATCATTTCCTTTAACTAATCTTTTCATATCTACTAGATATTTCCCTTTTATTTCATATTTAGAAAGGATGTTACTTAGGTCACATTTATATAGTCTGATGCTTTTCCCCACTTTCTTCAATTTAAGTCTAAATTTTGTGATTAAAAGCTCATGATCTGAGCCACAGTCAGTATCAAGTCTTGTTTTGGCTGACTTTTTAGGATTTCTCCCCTTTTGGATGCAAAGTAAATAATCAATCTGATTTTGATATTGTCCATCTAATGATGCCCATGTGTAGAGCTGCCTTTTGGGTTGAAAAAGAAGGTTTGCTATGACCAGAGAATTATCTTGACAAAATTCAATAAGTCTGCCTTGCTTCATTTTGAACTTCAGTGCCAAACTTAGCTGTTATTAAAATTATCTTTTGATTTCCTTACATTAGCTTTCCAATCCCCTATGATGAGTGTGACATGGTTAATTGTTTGTTTTTGTGTTATTTCCAGAAGATATTTTGAGTCTTCATAGAACTGATCACCTTTAGCCTCTTTAGCATCAGTGCCTGAAGCATAGACACATACCACTGTGATGGGTTCACCTTGGATTTGGATAGATATTATTCTATCATTTTTGATATTATACCCCAGTACTGCTTTTCTTAACCCTTTATTGACTATGAGGGCTGCTCCATTTCTTCCAAGGAATTATTTCCCAGAGTACTATATAATGATGATTTGAATTAAATTCACCCATTCCCATTCATTTATATGAAGAGTATGTCATACTGGATATACTGTCAGACTCAAGGAATCTAAAGTCAGAATTAAGGTTACAGAGATAAATATCAGCAATCTCAGATTTGCAAACAATACCACTCTGATAGCAGGAAATGAAGAATAACTAAGGAGTCTCTTGATGAGGGTGAAAGAGTATAAAAGCTGACTTAAAGCTTAACATCAAAAGCACTAAGATCCAGGCAAACATCCCCATAACTTCCTGGCAATTAGAGGGAGAAGAAATGGAAGTAGCATCAGATTTTATATCCTTCTGCTCAAAGATCACTGAAGATGGCCACACAAGTCATGCAATTGAAGTAAAAAAAAAAGAAAAAAACAAACACTTGCATCTTGGAAGGAAAGCTGTGGGAAATGTGCACAGTAGAGTAAAAAGCAGAGATATTTTGCCAACAACAGTTCATATAGTAAAAGCTATGATTTTTCCAATAGCAACATGTGACTGTGAGAGTTGAACTATAAGCTCAGTGACACAAGACTGATGCTTCCAAATTATGGTGCTGAAAAGGACTTTTGAGAATCATGAGTTTAAATCAGTCAATATTTAAAGAAATAAATTAAGGTTATTCACTGGAAGATTCAATGCTGTAGCTGAAGCTTCAATACTTTGGCCATATTGTGAGAAGATGGGACTCATTAGAAAAGACGCTGATGTTGGGAAAGATTGAAGGTAAAAGGAAAAGGGGACGGCAGAGAATGAGATAGATAGTGTTATGGAAACAATGAATGTGATCTTGAAAAGACTTCAAGAGATAGTGGAGGACAGAAGCACCTGGCATGCTCTGGTCCATGGGGTCACAAAGAGTCAGACACGATTCAACAACAGAACAACAGAAGATATTTTCCTTCTGGCTACAGACATGATCATGTTTCTTCATCCTTTACCAAAAATAAAATAAAATGAAATCTTCACTTATCTGATCCCCCCCCCCCCCCATTAACTTTTGTTCCATTTCTCCTGCACATTGTGGCAAAACTCCTTAAGAAAACCATATACAATTGATGCCTCCACTTCTCTAATTTTCTTCTGGCTTCCAACCTCATCACTGAATTGAAACTACCTTTTTCAAAGTTACCAAGGATCTCTTAATTATGAAATCTAATGGTTTATTTTGTATATTAATCCTCCACGACCTCTCTGTAGCATTTGACTCTATTGATCACAATCTCTGGGATATTCTTATCTATCTAGATCTTCATGGCAGCTTTCTGTCCTGATTTTCCTTTTATTCATCCAAATGTTCTTTTTTAGATTCCTTTGTTGCAGCTTCCTCCATGTCACGTACTCTAACCATGGGTGCCTGTTCCACCAGATCTTTGTCCAGACTCTTACTATTTTTTTATTCTATACTACCTCACTTGATGATCTCCTCAGTCTCCTTCATGTCAATCAATCAGTCAGTCAGTAATTCAATAAGCATATAGTAAGTGTCCACTTAGTTCCAGGCACTGTGCTAAGTACTTGACATACAAAGAAAGATAAAAGAACATCCCTGGGGGCAGCTAGGTGGTGCAGTGAATAGAGAACCGCCCTGGAGTCAGGAGGACAGAGTTGACACTTGACACTTGACACACAAGCTGTGTGACCTTGTGCAAGTCACTTAACCCCAATTTCCTTGCCTACCCCCCTTCAAAAACAAAGTTCCTGCACTCAAGGAGCTGCAAATAATCAATGATGGAGATAACAAAAAATAAGTATGGGCAAATAAAACATATACAGGATAACTTAGAAATAATCCATAGAGGGAAGTCACTGGCATTAATGGGGATAAGGAAGAGAATTCCATAGGGATTTTAGTTGAGACTTGAAGAAAGATAAGAAAACAAGAAGGTGGAGGTGAGGAAGCAAAGTATTCAAACCATGAAGAATAGCTAGTGAAAATTCCCAGTCTGAAAATGGAATATTTTTGTGACTAGTATCTCTGGATTTCAGAATACATAGAGGAGTAAAAGGTATTAGAAGCCTGGGAGGTAGAAGGTAGTCAAGTTATGAAATAAGAAACAGAAGATTTTATGTTTTATCATGGAAATGGTAGAGAGCCTCTGGAGTTTATTGGAGAGGGTGGTGACATGATTAGATATATGCTTTAGGAAGATTAATTTAGTGGCTGAGTGGAGGATTTATCTCCCCACACCAATTCATCACCCATCACTAAAGTGATTTTCCTAAAGCATAGATCCAATTATATATCCCCCCTCCCCACTCAATAAATAAAGTCCAGGGTAAATAGTATTTTATTTTTTCCAATTACAAGTAAAGATAGTTTTCAACATTCACTTTTTAAAAGATTTTGAGTTCCAAATTTTTCTCCCTCTCTCCCTTCCCTGCCCCCTCCCCAAGATGGCAAGCGATCTGATGCAAGTTATATGTGTACAATCATGTTAAACATGTTTCCATATTAGTCAGGTTGTGAAAGAAGAAACGAACAAAATGGGAAAGCCACAAAAAAGAAAAAAAGTGAAAATAGTATGCTTTGATCTGCATTCAGACTCCATAGTTCTTTACCTAGACGTAGATTGCATTTTCCATCAAAAATCTTTTGGAACTGTCTTAGATCATTGTATTGTGAAGAAGAGTTAAGTCTATCATAGTTGATCATCATACAATTTTGCTGTTAGTGGGTGCAATGTTCTCTTGGTTCTATTGAGGCCAGATTTAAATGTAGGAAGAAAGATGAGTCTTCCTGACTCTAGCCCTGGCACTGTATCCATTGTGACACTTAGCTGACTTCAAAAGTCTTGGTGCTGTTTTAAACGATAGGGTGTTCTAAACATATATATGTATGTTTATATATGCATACATACATGCACATACATGTGTGCACACATATATATATATACATGCGTATCTTTCTCTCCTTTCATATAGTCACAGTTCAGTCCATACCATTTCTGCTAGGCTATTGAAATATCCTTTTTAAAACAAAACAAAATGCAGAGACTTATCTGTTTTTTTTCTTTTTATTACAAATTCTTTCTCTCCCCATACCCCCTTCCCAAACCAATGAAAAGGCAAGAAAAAAACAAAACCTCTTATGTAAAGTCACGCAAAACAAATTTCTGCATTAGCCATGTTTCAGCAAAAAAGAAAGAAAAATAATATGCTTCAGTTTGCAGTATGAGTCCATCAGTTCTATATTTAGATGTAGAAAGATTATTTCATCATCAGTTCTTTGAAATTCTTGTGGATCATCATGCTGATCAGATTAATAATTTCTTTTCACTTTGATCTCTCCTGATTCTCCCCTCTCCTCAGGTGCTAATTCTTTCACTTTCCAGATTAATTTCTTCTATACTACATATACAGTGTCCCAAATGTGTTTTTGCTCAATCATTTTCAGTCATGTCTAACTCTTTGTGACCTAATTTTGGGATTTCTTGGCAAACATACCATAGCAATTTGCCATTTCCTTCTTCAGTTCATTTTACCAGTGGGGAAACTGAGTCAAATAGGGTTAAATGACTTGCCCAATGTCACACAGCTAGTAAGTGTCTGAGGCCAGATTTGAACTCAGGTCTCCCTGACTTATTTCAGTTATGTCCAATTCTTCATGACCCTATTTGGGATGTTCTTGGCAAAGGCATTAAAGTGATTTGCCATTTTCTTCTCCAGCTAATTTTATAGGTGAGGAAATTGAGGCAAATTTAACCTAAGTTAAGCAACTTGCCCAGGGTCACACAACTTATAAGTGTCTGAGGCCAGATTTGAAAAATTAAAGAGAAAGATGAGTCCTGAACTCAAGGAGCTAATAATCAAATGGGGCATCCTGGTTGCTCTTATCCCATACCCAACCAAATTAAGCCCTGTAATTGCCTATTTGGCCATAATAACATGGTAAGGGATCCCTGACTTGAGTAAAGCACACCTGGAGATCTAGTTTGGGTATTAAACCCACAAATTAAATCTCTAGCTTTTATTAGGGTCATATCTAAAGCAATTATAAAGCATATGGAAAGCCCTATTTCCAGCCCCCTAGAACATAAACTTGGTGATTTACACAGATAATAGATAATCTAAACTGCTATTTTGGGGAAAGAGAGAGAGAGAGAGAGAGAGAGAGAGAGAGAGAGAGAGAGAATGGAAAGAAGGAATTAACTATATGTATATAAATACATACATACATATATATATGTATATATATATATACATATAAGGTAGGAACCATTGTGTGCACTTTAATGTGGAAAGATTTTCTGGACACTTAGACATTAAATTTTAGGAAACTTTCAGACATTCATCTATTGGCAACACTTCTTTTTCCTTAAAAAAAAAGCAATAAAAGGAAAATGTTCACTCTTTAGACTTAATGCCATGTATCCCTATAGTCTGTCCAAAGGAAAGGCCTCCCACCTCTAGAATAAAACAGCTGTTTTTGCACAGCTCATGGGGTAAGAAGTAACACCCCCTGCTTTGAATCAAAGGGAAAGGTAAGTTAATTGTCCATCTGCATAATATCACTGTGTGGCTATGGTGAAGAATATCAACTATCTCCACATCCATATTTAATTAGGAACACTCCAAATAAATTCACATTGGAAAGAAAACAGACAAAAGAAAAAAATTTTAAAGACCAATTGAGGCTTAATGTTCTTAATGTCTACAACTGTCCAAAAATAGAGTATGTCTCTTTAGATGTTAAGTTCTACCTTATCAGAGGTCTTCAAACAAAGAAAGGATTATCATTTTCCAACTGTCTTGTAGAAGTGATTCTTTGTTTGGCTCTCATTGGAATCAGATGTTTGCTGAAGTTCTTTACAACTTTTGAAATTCTGCGATTTTCCTACAATAATCTATCATTAGCCCTCATTGTCTCTTGGCATATTGGGTAACCATAGGTGAACTATTAGCGGGAACGCACTTTAGAGGTCATCTACCCAACATGTAAGCCAACCTCTTAACTTTAAATATTTGAAAACGGAGGCCCTGAAAAATTAAATGACTTGCCCAAGGTCACACTGGTAGTAACTTAACTCTGGGTAAATACTAGCAGCTCCCTCCTACTTCCTATACCAATTACAGCTGATTTGGATTTTATACCGAGATTTCCTAGATTAGCAGGGACCTCAGCAAAAAGTGTAAGAAATATAGACTCCAGAAAGCCAGAGCAGGGATATAGTAAGACTCTGAATTAATTAAATAAATGTTCACTAAGAGAGAACTCCATTTCTCTGTAGCTTGTCCCATGGATCAGTTGCCATTTCATCTTGCTATTCTTAGTTTTATAACATTTGTGTTATGGGAAATTAGGGTAATTTCCACATCACTTTGATTTTCTTCCCAATAAACAAAGTGTAGTTTGACATAAAAAGACAATGCCCTCTTGTTGCTTTCCACAGTTAGCTGCATTTTTCAGAGACCCTTAGACTGGAATGAGAACCTCTCTACTCTCCCATCACAACAGTCATTTGTTTCTTTCTTCCCAGTTGTTCTATTGTATATTGTCTGATATCTTATATGTTACAGCCTTTCATAGTCCATGCATATGTGTGTGTTTGGAAGGGTGGGGGTGTTGAGGGGAATGAGGGAAGGAGAAAAATGTTGCCAACATGCTAAGCTCCAGGCCTTCATGGAGTTAACTTAAATGAAATCAATAAATTAAACAAAACCGGATGTAAGCAGCCTTGAATGGGGGATTGTTTCTCATTGCCATCAACACTTGGGATGTGGTTGAAAGGAGGAATATTTAAGGAATGTTGACTACGATTCAGCATCTCTGCCTCCTCACAAAAAAGCTTACTTTTAAATCACTTCTTGCTTTGGGAACAGAGGAGACATACACAGCTTTGGAAGAGGGACATGAACAATCAAACATCTGAAGCAATGGGACACAATGAACTTAGAACAAGACTTGTTTTCAGATGGTTGATGTGTTAAGTCTGACTGCTTAATTGTGGATTCTACTTTCTGGTGAAAATAATCACTATCTGCTCTTTGGTGATCCTCATAGTTCTGGCTCTATAGTTATAGTTTAAGAATTATAAAAAGATAATTCACATACTATAATACTTTAAGTTTTACAAAATATATATGTATATGTGTATATATCTGTGCATATATGTATATCTGTATATAGAAATATACATATGTATATACATACGTCTACACACATACATGTAGATATATGTATCGCTTCATTTTAGTCTTATGACAACCTTAAAAACTAGGTATTATTATGACCCCCATTTTATAGATTAAAAAAAATAACTGAGGCTGAGAGAGGTTAGGTAATTTGCCTATTTACTAAGTGCATGACTAGTGTTTGAATTGGAATCTGATTGGACCCTCTGATTGGAGTGAAGAACCATGGGTTCCAGGGCCTTTATTTAAGAAAAGGGCCCAGGTGTGGCTAAGTGGCTCGCTGAATAGAGCACAGGACCTGGAGTCAGGAGGATTTGAGTTCAAATCTGACCTTAGACACTTAACACTTACTAGCTGTGTGACCTTGGGCAAGTCACTTAACCCTAATTGCCCTGCCCTTTCCCCTCCAAAAAGCAAAAACAAAAAACAAAACAGAAAAATAAGAAAAGGGCCCAGGACAGTCTTCTTCCCATTTCCCACCAACTACACTGCTTTAAGATCTCTTTGGTCTTTTCAGTGATTCTAGGTACATTCTTTTCCCCACTACCTTTCCCTTCCCCACTCCCATTTCAGCTTTATTTTGTGTGTTGCCTTCCCCCATTAGATTGTAGCCTCCATAGAGCATAGGGGCTGTCTTAATTTTCATTTGTATCTCCAGTGTTTATCACAGTGCTTGAAACATAGTAGGTGCTTAATAAATGTCGACTGATTGATTATTGGAAATCATGTACAATTCTGTGCTTCCTGTCACACAACAGAAAATATAATCTTGGACAAGTCATTTAATCTACAGATTTCCAGTTCTTCATCTACCACTCAGCTCATTAAAGAGAACCAAACTTGGGCCCAATTTGTCTATGGACAATTCTGATTTCACTGTTCATTGTAGCATTCTTACTTCTTGGCACTTTAGGTTCCTCTCCAAAAAAGAGGTAGCTATTTGTGCAATATGTATTGCAAAGAATTCTTGTGAGGACCAAATGCAATTATGTTTATGAAATTCTTTGTATCCCTTAAACATTATATAAATTCAAACAATTATTTTGATCATACCTAATACTCAAATGCTGTTATTATAATTATTCTATATATACTTCATGGTTTCTCAGACTCTGCTTCATAGGATCTGAGAATAAAATATAGATCTGGAAGGTATCTTAGAGGCAATGTAATCCAACTTTCTTATTTTAGAGATGAAGAAATTGAATTTCTCCCAGTGAAGTGATGCTTTGCCTAATGTCACACAGCTAGTGGAAAACTCCTTTGCTTCCAACCTTATGACACTTTCCAATTTTCTGTATTGTATCTTCATCCCGGGACCCCCAAGGTCTACACATCCAAGGCAGACATTTGGCTATCTTGCTTGATACCACCTTCCCACATGTACTACCCTCATTTTAGCTCTGGGGATAAGAATCAAATTAATGTTATCATTGTTACTGGGAGGTCATGGAAATTTATTACTTTTAGTTCTACTTATCACCTTGGTGACTGCTTAGACAAAAACTACCTTCCTTGGCCACCATTGCCCTATGAATCTTCTATGTCCCCCTCCGCCCCACCCCGGAATACAAGTTCTTGAAAAGTGAAGCACTTATACTTTCAAATTTGTATTCTTAGACCCTAGTAAAATCCTTGACGCATGGCAGACTTTTTAATTCTAATTTCTAATTCTAAATCCACTTTTCCCTCCATCACCTTACATCTGTTGCTCTAATCCAAAGAAACCTTTTCCTCCTTTTTCTTCTCCACATGACATGGCTGGTTGATGGGTTTTCTCATCTTTTGTTTTTTTTAATTCAACTATACTTGAGCTCTCTATATTTTAATAGCTAATACCTTAATAGTGAACATTTATATTATGCTTTGCCAAAACTGAATCTACTTTTAGTTTTGAATTGAATATTTTTACTGAAATGATTCAAAAATATCTGTTCAGTGATTCTAATGGCTTTTTTTCTGCTAATATATTTTAGGAATAATAACTGATAAATGTAATGATTTAAGGTTTTCAAGGTACTTTAGGTACATATATTCTTGTTTGATCCTCACAACACTGAAAAATCAGGTCTATGATTACTCCTAATTTTACAGTTGAAACTGAAACAGAGAGGTTAGTTGATTTGACCAAAGTCAAACAGCTACTAAGTGTCTGAGACACTTTCAACACAGGTCTCTTTGATTTCTGGTTCCAAAGTCAATTCTCTATTTACTATACCATGTTGGATCCCTCAGTTTCTTTTTTTTTTTTTTTTAAAGCAATCGGGGTTAAGTAACTTGCTCAAGGTTGCACGACCAGTTATTTCTGGGGGTGGTGCTGAGTATCTGAGCCCGGATTTGATCCAGGTCATCCCGACACTGGAACCAGTGCTCCTACTTGCTGAACCACCTGGCCGCTCCTAAGCAATTGGGGTTAAGTAACTTGCTGATGGTTACTCGGCCAGGTGTTTCTGGGTGGGTGCTAAGTGTCTGAGCCCGGGATTCAATCTCCAGGTCTTCTCAACACTGGAGCCAGTGCTCTTACTCGCTGTGCTACCTGGCCGCCCCAGGATCCCTCAGTTTCAATAGGACTTTTCTTATCTGTTATTTTGTAGATTTTTATTGTTGTTGTGGGTGGAAGTTTGATAGATTGAATATAAAATTATGGATTGGTCCAATGAATATAAATATCCATTGAATATGGAACTATATAAACATTCATAAGGTTCTACAAAAAAAATTGTTAGAGATATCAGTTATGATTTTATTCTCAGAGCCTGAGCTAACATTCTAGCAACATGAGTAGATTGAGGTAGGAATGGAAATGCAAGAGTGATTAGGATGATTGTAAATCAAGGATTTGGGTTTTTGTTTTTCTCAGAAGGTCATATGCAAGGCAGAGACTAAGAATAAGCTGGGAGAGTAAGGAAGCATCAGAACTGCTGAACCAAATAGAACTGAGTTCTCACTCCTTATGCCAGCTGGCAGCACATCAGGAGGGTATGGAATTGTGGCCTGCAGTGAAACTATAGGGATCACAGAAATAGAAGATTAGCAGAGACTATGAGAAATCATCTGACACTTTGTCTTCCAGTGTTCACTAGATGTTACTGCCTGATCAACTATAAATATGCACATATATACTTCTTACAACAGTCCCAGGGAAAGAACTATAAATTTAAAGCAGGATCAGGCTTAGGCAATTTGGGACAAATATCTTAGAGGCTGAAAAAATTAATGAACACTCACAATCATCTACTATGTCCCCTCCCCTGACAAACACATTGATACCAGGTTTATGACGAGTTGTAGTCTGTGGACTGCGTACCAGTTTAGCTAAGTTCACAGGAAAGAGGAGAGAAGGTAATAAGCATTTATATTATCACTAGCTATGTGTCAGGCACTGTGGTAAACAATTTACAAATATTATTTCATTTTATCTACACAGAAACCCTGAAAGTAGGTGCTGTTATTTGTTATTTGGCCAAAAGTGATTTGGCCAAGGTCGCACAACTGGTAAGGGTTTGAAGTCATATTTTAACTCATATCTTCCTGACTCTAGGCCCAAACCTCTGTCCAATGTGCTAATCACCTCTAAGAGAAACTCATTATCAAAAAATCTCCAAAGAATTATTTTTTTTAGACATAGCAAGTACTGAAGACTACTAAACTGTAGAAAGGTAACAGTCTGTATCAGAGGAGGATGAGGAAGTATGCTCATGCCACCAAATCAACAGGTCCTTGAATGTTCATATCCATATATATACGATACATATATGTATGTACACATGTACATGTATGAATGTATATGTGTTTATACATATAGAAGTGTATGTGAGAGAGTTAGCTATCATTTATTGAGTACCTACTATGTGTTAGGCACTGTGCTAAGCACTAGGGCTATAAAGGCCCACAGATATTTCCATAAACACATATACATATTTCAGTGAATGTATATGTATGTATATACATGTGTGTACATATATGTGCATGTTGTTGTTGTAGTTCAATTGTTTCAGTCTCATCTGACTCCTGGTGAGCTCATTTGAGGTTTTCTTGGCAAAGATATTTGAGTGATTTGCCGTTTCTTTCTCCAGCTCATTTTACAGGTGAGATACGAAGGCAAACAGGGTTAAGTGACTTGCCCAGGGTTACACAGCTAATAAGTATCTGAGACCAGATGTTAACTCTGGAGGACAAATCTTCATGATTTCAAGTCCAGTGCTCTATCCACTGTGCTACCTAGCTACTTTGCTTTGTAATTTACAAAGCACTTTATTTATGATCCCAGGGGATTCTTTGAATAGTCCTGTGAGATCAGTAGTACATATATTATCATCCCCATTTTATAAATGAAGAAACTGAGACACGAAGAACTCCAGGTTGTGGGGACGGGTAGGTGGTACAGTGAATAGAGCACCAGCCTTAGAGTCAGGAGGACCTGAGTTCAAATCTGGCCTCAGACACTTGATGCACTTACTAGCTGTGTGACCTTGGGCAAGTCACATAATCCCAACTGCCCTTCCTCCCCCTTCAAAAAGCAAAAAAAAAAGAACTCCAGGTTATGTAGCTAGTTCCTATTTGCTCTAATCCAAAGAAACCTTTTCCTCCTTTTTCTTTCTCCACATATCTGTTTTACAATGAGAAAATGGTAAGTGAATTGTAAGTTCACAGAAAGAAAAAAAAACACAGTTTGAATGATTGTTTAGTTAAAAGTGATTCCAAAGAATAAGGTGATATTTTGCTTAAAAATTTTACACTCTAAGGACTCTGATAAAATTCATCTTTTGACAAGAAAATAAAGATCCTGATCATTTGCAGTTCCAAAATGATGCTACTTTCTGGAAACCCCCTCTTTGCCCCCTGTACCAAACAAAAATAACAATATTGTTTTGACTTCTTCTTTGACTTTTTTGACCTTATTCTAATTTTTCCCATTTTCATCCTTTTTAATCCCATGGGGGTAGGAATCAGTTCAGAATTGGCTTTAGAAATAGGTAAAGCAGTTGGTTATGTTGCTGTATGTAATAAAGGGACTGATTAAAGGTGTTCTTGCCCACAATTGACCTTCCAATAGCTGAAAGAAACTGCTACCATTCCTTTGGATTAACTTAAGATAACTTGCTGTGAAAATATAAATATTACCTGAGAGGAGTAAATCAATGAGTCATTATCAGCTAGTTAATACCTAAGGGAAAAATTACTTCAAACATGAGGATGAAATGAAGAAATAGATAGATCTAATGTCTGAGGGGCATTGGGAAGGGTGTCCAACTAGGGTACCTTAGGTATATGTGGGATAAGGCATAAGAAGGGTAGAAATTACAAGGGGTTGAAAGTGGGTTGAAAACCAAACTTTGCTTATTCACTATTTTTCTTGGCCTAGTCACGACTGGGATATCAAGAGTTATGTCTGAATTGAGAAATGGGATTACAAAGAACAAAACAGACTTTGTCTGAATAAATGCAAACTATAGCATTGGTTATCAACCAATGAATCAATGTTGACTAATTGCCTACAACATGCCAGCGACTGTACAAGCACTAGGGACGCAAAAAGAGACAAAAGATAATCTCTGTCCTCAAGGAGCTTCTAATCTAATAGGGGAGACAAAAAGCAAACACACACACATATATGGATAGATAGATATAGATTTAATTATATAGTAAGCTATTCATAGGACTAATAGGAAATAGAAATTTCAAGGTCAAAGAATGGCCTATGGTCCTTGAAAGTTGGGAACATTAAGCAGATGCTGGGGGTGGTTCTTTGTCCTCTGTGGTGTGGTACCTCCTGCTATCCTAAAAGCCACCCCTCCCCCTGCATGCAAACATAGGCATACCCCTAATCCCTATAAAGAGGAAGGTCAATGGCTACCCTGGCAATTTGGGTGGGGAGAAAGGAGGGTAGAGAGGGATCACAGAATAAAAGGAAAAAGAAAAACAATTTGACATTTTTGGTGATCAATTAGAATATCTACAAAGATTTCTTTTAGGAGAATCTGTAAATTCATTGCCTTCCTGCTTTGTGGTCACAATGTTAATTGACCCTGAAGGTCATGAAAAAGAATTTGCATGCAATGTATACAAAGCAGAATATATTTGAGGGCACTGATTATCTTTGTTATGCACTATATATAAAGTGTTTAGTACATCCTTTACAATTTCTATGTGAAATATCATAGCTTATATTAAATAAATAAATAAAAATAAATGCTTGTCAAATTGAAACCAATGTCATGCCACAATCTATTCAAGTTGTTTTCAAATATTTTTATTCTTAACTGTTTTTTTTTTTAAGCAATCGGGGTTAAGTAACTTGCTCAAGGTTACACAGCCAGGTGTTTCTGGGTGGGTGCTAAGTGTTTGAGCCTGGATTCGATCTCCAGGTCATCCCGACACTGGAGCCGGTGCTCTTTACTAGCTGTGCTACCTGGCTGCCCCTCTTAACTATTTTCTTAGCTTAAAAAAATCACATACATGATCTTTTTTCCTCAAAATCACTCTGTTCCTTTAAGAAGAGTAGAATATACTTTCTCCAAATGATGAGTGCTTGTCCATCCTCTAGAAATCAAACAAAGCAGGATCTGACAAAAGGAAAATGCAATGCTAATCTAAGGGACAGCAACAAAGAGCTTGACTTTAGGTATAAATCCTAAGAAAACAATGAAGAATACAACTATTCATTCTAATTAACAAAAACAAATCGTTATTGGCCAACCTAGATACATGCTAAAAGGTCACCTCAAACTAATTTAATGTTAATTTTTTGATAAGATAAAAAATCAGGTAGCTATGAAGAATGGGATAGATTGAAACCAGGCTAAAGAAGCATTTAGTATATGGTTTTTACTGTGTTATGGTATTGAAACAAAAGGAAAATATTTATTGCTATAATTGGGAGAGAGCAGTCATTTTTTTTCCTTTTTAGAAATGTAACCCTTTATTTCTTATTAAAGTATGGATGCTTGAACAGGGTAATGGGAAGTAGACTTTTCATACAAAAATTATACACATCCTTGATTGTTTTAACAAAATTAACAGTCCTGAAATTACAAAGGAAATAAATAGAACATCCTTCCATTTTTCTTATGTAGCCTCCGCTCATTTCCATACATTTTTATTTATTTATTTATTTATTTATTTATTTTTTAAGCAATCGGCGTGAAGTAACTTGCTCAAGGTTACACGGCCAGTTATTTCTGGGTGTGGTGCTGAGTGTCTGAGTCCGGGATTCGATCTCCAGGTCGTGCCAACACTGGAGCCGGTGCTCTTACTCGCTGTGCTACCTGGCCGCCCCCATACATTTTTTATTACTTCAACTTTAAAACATTAAATATCCACTTTAAGTAAGAAGTGGTTCTAATTGAAATTTTTAAAAAACAGAGCTTTAAGCATCTTAAAAATGTTTATTTTCTTTAAGGGCTATGAATGCCTTTTATTCATAATACTACACTATTATACCAATATGTTTTTTTTCTCTCCTCTTTCCTCCCTTCTATTGTAAGAAATAAAATGTTAGTCAAAATCAACTAAATCTACCTCTGTATACAACATTCCATACTTATAGCTGTCCTCTTTCCAAGAGTGGGGGAAGTATATTTCACTATCTGTTCTCAGGGACTATATTTTCTTTTCAATTGCTTTCTTTGTGTGAAAACAAGGAAAAACCACCAAAACTGAGCAGAGTTATTTAGAAATTAATTGCCTTAACTAATGGATAATATTCCATTTGGATAGAAATAAATGCATGACAGTGTATGATGCTAGGCTATGAGCGGGGACTCTCAGAGACATTCAAAAGAATAACACTAATTTCTGTTCTTTGCTTACTTCTTCTATTATCCTTCCCACCCCAGACTCTGACTGACTCAATTCCTTATACATTTTCTCTCCTGTGATCCAAAAGTAGTTTATAAATCTGCTTTGGAATGTCAGAAATTATGAAATTTATAAAAATATTTTCTTTAATAGAAGCAGATAGGTGCCACAGTGAATATGGTGCTGGACCTAGAGTCAGGAAGACTTTTTTCCCCATAAAACATTTTAATTGATGCTCTGAGACAGGCAGATATAATTGGGGATAACCAAACATGATGGACATAAAAATTCTTCATTATCTTCTTTTCACAATGTGGCTCTTTATGATATAGCAGACAGCTCCTTCAACTAGTACAAAATATTTCCACTGTCACAAGATGCTGAAATCCAATCTCTGGCACCTCTGGAAACAACCTGAAGACTGGACCAAACTGTTACAACGCTAACTCACGATGAAATGCCACGAGATTGCTTCGTACAAAGGAATTCAACAACTGGGGCGCTGCAAAATGCCACAGGTGATAATAGCACCTACCTCCCCGGGTTGTGATACAGATGATATGAGATCATATTTGTAAAGTGCCTTGCAAAGTATAAGGCATGCAATATTATTATTGTTATTATTAGCTTACCATGAAGCAAAATCTAGGAAATCTCTTCTTCCTTGGTCTAGTTTCTCTTCTCAAATTTCAAACTCTGAACTTACAATCTTAAACAAATTCACTATTAATAGCAACCATTATTATGAACAGATAATAAAGACAAATAACTATAAGGGTATAGAAGATTATTATAGGACTTGTGACTAAGGTTACTTCATTAGGTGAAAGAGAGGAGTTGCTGAATGGAATCACCCTTGTTACTGTTACCATATCAGCTGGAATCCCTAATGTCCCACTCTATTCCTAAACTTCCCATACTCTTGCCACAAACTAACCTCTGCTCCAGCTAATCTTCTGGTCCACATGCTTATCTGCTTTTGTCTTGCCCTTACTTCCAGATCTTCCTTGTCCGCTTATTCAAAACTTGGATTAAAGTCTTTTCTGAAAGAGAAATGGAATATTAAAACCAACAGCTCTCCTTAGAATAAACTAAGATCTCCAAAGAATGTTTGTTAAATAGCCTAGCTCAAGGATTCTCTATCTTCTATGATTGTCGGCCAACATTTCTATGATTACTGTAAGGTACAGCATTAGTACCCAATCTGAAGTCTATCATTTTGAGGTTCAGCAACCTGAGGCTGCATTTAGAAAACAGAATAAAATCAAAACATTTTAGTGAAGAGGTTGGAGAGATATTCCATATCTAACCCCATGAGATATATCTATTGGATAGAGGGAAGAACCAATTATAAGTGGTCAAATTTCTTTCTTCTTTTTTTAATTTGCAAATAAATTTTAACTAACTTTTTTTTTTGGTAGGGAAGGAGTTATTTTTAATTTATTTTTAGTGTTTAACATTCATTTCCACAATTTTCCCCCATTTCTTCCCCCCCCACCCTGAGATGGTATGCATTCTGATTACCCATTCAGTTTGCCCTCTCTTCCATCATGCCTCCCCAACTGTTTCCCCCTTACTTTCATGTAGGGCAAGATAGATTTCTATACCCTGTTGCCTGTATATCTTATTTCCCAGTTGTGTGTAAAAAAATAACTTTTTTTTAACATTTGTTTTTAAAACTTTAAGTTACAAATTCTCTCCCTTCTTCTGTCCCCACCCACCCTCATTGAGAAGGTAAGCAATTCAATATAGGTTATGCATGTGTAGTTAGGCAGAACTCTTCCATAATGGTCATGTTGTGAAAGACTATATTTCCCTCCATCGTATCTCACCCCCCACCCCCACCATTTCTTCCATTTTCTCTTTTGACCTTGTCACTTTTCAAAAGTGTTTGCTTCTAACTACCCCATCCCCCAAGCTGCTGTCCCTTCTATACCCCTCACCTGCTAATTCCATTCCCTCTTACATTCCTGTAGGGTAAGATACCCAACTGAGTGTATATGTTATTCCCTCATTAAGCCAAATTCAATGAGAGTAAGGTTCATTCATTCCCTCTCACCTCCCACCTCTTCCCCTTCATTATGAAACCTTTTTCCTACCTCTTTAGTGTGAGATAATTTACCCCATTCTATCTCTCCCTTTCTCCTCTCAATATATTCCTCACTCACCCCTTAATTTTATTTTTTGGATATCATCCCTTCATATTCAACTCACCCTGTGCTATCTATCTATGTATCTATTTCCTCCAATTACCCTAAAACTGAGAAAGGTCTAAAGATTTACAAATATCACCTTTCCATGCAGGAATGTAAACAGTTCAACTTTCAAAAGTCCCTTATGATTTCTCTTTCTTATTTACCTTTTCATTCTTCTCTTGAGGCTTGTATTTGAAAGTCAAATTTTCTATTCAGCTTTGATCTTTTCAGCAAGAATGCTTGAAAGTCCTCTGTTTCATTGAATTTCCATTTCCCCCCCTGAAGTATTATACTCAGTTTTACTGGGTAGATTATTCTTGGTTTATTGAAACCTAGGTCCTCTGACCTCTGGAACATCATATTCTAAGCCCTGCAATCCCTTAATGTAGAAGCTGTTGGTTCTGTGTTATTATGATCGTATTTCTCCAATATTCGCAATGTTTCTTTCTGGTCACTTGCAATATTTTCTCCTTGACCTAGGAACTCTGGAATTTAGCTAAATATTCCTAGGAGTTTTCCTTTGGGGATTTCTTTCAAGAGAATTTGGTGTATTATTAAAATTTCTATCTTACTCTCTGGTTCTAGAATATCAGGGCAGTTTTCCTTGATAATTCTTGAAAGATGAGGTCTAGGCTCTTTTTATTTGTCCTGGCTTTTAGGTAGTACAACAATTTTAAAATTCTCTCTCCTGCATCTCTTTTCCAGATCAGTTGTTTTTCTAATGAGATATTTCACATTGTCTTCTCTCTTTTTCATTTGTTTGTTTCTGTTTTATAATTTCTTGATTTCTCATAAAGTCATTAGCTTCCATTTGCTCCATTCTAATTTGGAAGGAATTATTTTCTTCAGTGAGCTTTCGGATGTCCTTTTCCATTTAGCCAATTCTGCTTTTTAAGGCATTCTTCTCCTCATTGACTTTTTGGGCCTCTTTTGCCATTTGGATTAGTTTATTTTTTAAAGTATTATTTTCTTCAGTATTTTTGGGGGTCTCCTTTAGCAAGCTGTTGACTTGTTTTTCATGATTTTCTTGCATCACTCTCATTTCTCTTCCCAGCAGTTTTTCCTCTACTTCTCTTACTTGATTTTCAAAATTCTTTTTTGAGCTCTTCCATGACTTGAGACCATATCATAATTTTTCTTGGAGGCTTTTGATGCATAAGCTTTGACTTTGTTTTCTTCTTCTGATTGTATGTTTTGATGTTTTTTTGTCACCAAAGTAAGAGGCTACAATAGGACTTTTGTTTATTCATCTTCCCAGCCAAATACTTGACTTTCTAACTCTTTGTCAAGGACTCTGCTTCCAGTAGGGGTGGGAGGGTGGGTAGATATACTGCCCCAGGCTTCAGGGGTTTTGTATCAACAACTTGAACCCCCGTTGTCCATGGGCCCAGAGCTATGGAAGCAGTCACTGCTGCTGCTGCTGCAACAACCTCTGCTGTCCCAGGGTTTGGGCCAGACCTTGCTCCTCTTTCACCCAAGTCCCACAGAGATCCCCCACTGACCTTCTACATTGTTCTCGGTGTCTGTGGGTTGAGAAGTCTCTCTCTCTGGAGACCACCATAGCTACCAGTGATTCAGTTCCCTGAGTCCTGCTTTGGCATGTCAGTGCCAGTCCAGTACACACTGGACTGTGTTCTGCTCCCCACTTGGTGCTATGTACCCTTCCTATTGATCTTTCAGGCCATCTTGAGCTGGAGATGTGTTTCACTCTGCCATTTTGTGGGTTCTGCAGCTCTAGAATTTTCTTAGAGTTATTTTTTTATGATATTTGGAAGGGTTTGTGGGAGAGCCCAAAGAAGTCCCTGCTTTTACACTGCTTTCTTGGCTCCACCCCACCATATTTCTTTTAAAATACATTTTATTTATTTCATCAAATTATTTCCCAACCACATGTGAAAATTTTGAGTTCCAAATCCTCTCCTTTCTTTCACCACCCTTGAGAAGCCAAGCAATATGACAGTGATTATATATGAATTCATGCAAAATATATTTTCATATTGGCCAGATTGCAAAAGAAAACAAACACACACACACACACAAACAAATAAAGGGAGAAGAAAATGCATGCTTCAGTCTGTACTCAGAGTTTATCAGTTGTCTCTCTGGAATTGGGCAGCATTTTTCATCATTTCCTTGATCTGAGTAACTAAGCCTTTCACAATTTATCACCCTCTTAATATTGCTGCTACTGTGTGCAATGTTCTCATTCTACACACTTCACTTTGCATGAGTTCAGAAAAGTCTTCCTAGGTTTTTTTTAACATCTTGCTGAAATATCATAATAGTATTAGATCGTAATTATATACAACAGCTTGCTCAACCATTCCCCAAACTGATGAGCATCTTTCAGTTTACAATTCCTTATAAAAATGTGGCCATTATCTCTGAAAGATGTAAATATTATAGTCAGAAAAAAGGACAAAGAAGTCTAAACTTAATATCAGGTGGAAGGGACTTTAAAATACTACTGAGACAGAAAAAATAAATACTTTAGAAGGATTATAATCGAAAGGCAAAGTGAAATATAACAGTCCTTATGATTAATCAGCATTCCTCTATTTCCATTGGTCTTAACATAGAGACTAAGTGACATAAAGAGATTTGAACCCAGGTATTTCTGTGTTCAAGTGCAGTATTCTATTCATTATTTTCCATGACCTCTTTAACTTAATAATATAGTGGAAATCCCTAGTATTCCAATATATTCCTAATCTTTCCACTGACCTCTAGTCTTGCATCTTCAACGCCTTTCCAACATCTCAAAATGAGTGACAAATAGATGTCTTGAACTTAATACATCCAGAACTAAACTTATTACCTTTTCCCCTAAACTACACCACTTCCTTAAACTTAATTATTACTGTCAAGACCAGAACCCACCTCTTAGTCCTCCACATTTGCAACCTATGTATCACCCTCTATTCCTCACTATTCTCATACTTCATATCTGATGTGATGTCAAGATGTGTATATTTTACCTTTGCAACATATCTAGAATATTCTCCCTTCTCTCCTCTAATACTGCCACCACTCTGGTTCAGGCCCCTCACTTTTGCCTAACTATTACAGTAGCCTGCTGTTGGATCTGGCAGCTCCAATTCTCTCTCCACTCCAATATATCCTCCATTCAGCTGCCAAGGTAATTTTTTTTTTTCCAAAGCATTGGTTAAACCATATATACCTCCTATTCAATAAACTCCAGTGTCTCCCTATCACCTCTAGGATCAAATACACAATCCTTTGTTTGGTATTCAAAGCTTTTCTTAACCTACCTCACTGCTGATGTGCCTTTCTAGATTTTATTTTTTTTTACATTTTAAGCTCACCACCATGTATTCTTTGATCCAGTGAGTCTGGATTCCTAGCTATTCTAGGAACAAGATACTCTATCCTTTGCCTCTAGGAATTTTCTCTGACTGTCTCTTATACATGGAATGCTCTCTCTCCTCACCGCTCCCTTTTAACTTCCCTGGTTCCCTTCCAGGTCCAGTTAAAATCCCATCTTCTACGGGAAGCCTTTCTCCACCCCTCTTAATTCTAATGTCTTCCCCCTTTTATTTACTTCCTCTTTATCCCGTATGTAGCCTAGCCTAGATATACATATTTTTTTGTTAGCTATCTCCCAGCGTGAGGGCAGAATCTGTCTTTTGCCTTTTTTTGTATCCCCAGTATTTAGCACAATACCTGGGACACAATGGGGGCTTAACAAATGCTTATTGACTGACTACTTCACTTTATATTGTGATGTTTGATGTAGAAATATTCTCAATCAATGAATCAATCAGTAGTTATTCATCCAGTCCCTGCTATGTGCCAGGCACTGTGCTAGGTACTGACAATACAATGACAAGAATGAATTTCTGCTTCTATCAGTCTTTTCCATCAAAGAGTTATATTAAATGTGCAGGGTCAACATGTATTCACACTAGCAAAAAATGCACACAAGGTAAATTTGGAGTATGTTAGCAGCTACGGAATCCAGAAAACTTCATGGAGAAAGTTGTACTTGAGAGGAGTTTTAAAGCACAGAAGAATTCTAGGAGGCAGAGGTTAGGTATTTGTCCTTTCTAATAATGGGGCACAGAAAGTGCAAAGGTGCAGAGATGGAGTATCCTGGGTGAACAACAGCAATAAGGCCAGTCCAGCTGCATTGTAGAATGTGGAAAAGTAAGTAATGTATAGTAAAGATGGAAAGGTAGGTTGAGAACAGCACCCGAAGACCTTTAAATGTCAAACAAGGGAATTTATGATCCTAAAGGCAATAGGAAGTCATCAGAATTTATCAAAGAAGGAAGTAGCATGGTCAGATCTGTGCTTGGGGAAAATCACTTCAGCAACTGTGTGGAAGATAGATGAAGATGGGGAAGGACTTAAGGGAAGTATATCAATTATGAAGTTGTTGTAATAGTTTAGTTGAGAAGTAATGATGGCCCGAACAAGGGTGATAGTCATAAAGGTATTGAAAAGATTTTGGAAAGATGTTATTGAGGTTGAAATGCCAAGTTCTGACAACTGATTGAATACTTGGGACAAGGGAGAGTGAGGAGATAAGAATAATTGTAAAACTGCAAACCTGACTGAAAAATAATGGTTGCCCTTCCCAGAAATAGGGAAGTCCAGTAGAGTAGTGGCTTTTAGGGAAAAGGGAAAAACATAATGGTGTCTGTTCTAGATATGCTGAGTTCAAGTTTTTATCTTTGATGATGATGATGATGATGATGTTGGTAATGATGATGATGATGATAGATTGGGTCTCCCTATTGGGTTACCCAGGCTAAAAGCACAGGGGCTTATGGACCTATTCTCACTAGTGACGGGCCTGGGAACTTTGACCTGTTCCATTTCCAACTGGGCTGGTTTGTACCTTTCTTAGGCAACCTAGTGGCCCTTTGTTTCTGAGCCTTTTTACTACTGATGCAAAACTTAGTTCCAAAACCTGATGAGAGCACTCCACTGCAGCTCAGAATTCTTGAGCTCATAAGATCCACCAGCCTCAGCCTCTCTGGTAGTTGGGATTGATTACAGGTGTGACATATCCAGCCCAGCCAGAATACCCTGTCTGAAATGTCCAATAGGCAAATGGTGATTTGAGATTAGCACTCAGGTGATAGGGTTAACTATAACCCAAAGGAGATGATCACACTAGCAAGTAAGAGACTTTAGACGAAAAAACAGAGGGCCCAATTTAGAGCCTTGGATATACTACATTTTTGTGACATGGTAGAGATAAACCAGTGAAGTAGATGGGGAATACAGGTAGGACGAGAACCAGTGAACAATAATTTAATGAAAATGCAGAGAAAAGAGAGCATCCAGGAGGACATGGTGGTCAAGAGTATCCGATGCTGCAGAGAGGTCGAGAAAGAATAATACTGAAAAAAAACCATCAGGCTTTACAAATGAAAGATCATTGGTAACTTTAGGGGAAGGATTTCAGGTCAAGGATGAGGTCATAAACTGGATTGCAAAAGTTTGGGAAGGGAATGAGAAAAGAGGAAGTGGTATAGACTGCATAGACAATCTTTTTTTTCACGAATTTGACTGAAATTGGTGGGAGGGATTTAGGACTCTAGCCTGAGGACATGATAAGGCTACTGAGGTTTTCATTAAGGATTAAAGACATTTCTTTTTGTAGGCAGCAGTGAAGGAACCAGTAGATAGGAAGAGATTGAAGGGGCAGGAAGTACACAATTATTTGACTCATTATCATCAGAGTATTTTGCACAGATACACTCAGCCTCAGGCAATGGTGATTTTAGGGGAAGAAGTTGAGATTATTGTGTGAGCTATCAACTGTAATATTTTAGGTGAAATGAGCATGAAGGTCTAGTTATAGTGGTAATAAAAAGGCTGGTTGCATGAGAAAAAAAGAGCAGGAGTGTAAGAAAGATATTGTGGAGATAGAATCAATATCACATGGTGTGAAGATAAAAGCATTAACATCAGGTCTAGGAGACTGAAAATTATTTGCCCTACTAGTATTGTGCTGTACAAAATATCTTTCTAGACCTCAGTTTCCACATCTATAAAATGAGGAGCTTAGGCTAAAACTTCTTGAACTTAGACTTAAAACTTCTTCTGATTCTAAGTCTATAGCTGATATCATGGAAGACAGATAAAAGTCAACAGTTAGAAAATTGGAATATGGCTAAATGTTAGCAGCAATGATCAATAAAAGAAAACCAGATGCTACATTATGTTACCCATATGGAATTATAGGATTTAGAGCTAAAAGAGATTTTTTACCAGATTTTACCAGAGATTTTTACATTTTCCGAACCCTTCATTTGTTAAATGAGAAAGTTTAAATTCAGACAGATTAGATAACTTGTCCTGAGTCACATGCATAATAAGTACATTGAAGAGCTGGAATCTGAATCCAGGTCTTCTGACACCAAATTCCTCCTCCCTCCCCTACACTATGTTTGCTACATATATCTGCAGAGGTAGACAGAGTTTCCTTACTAGGACTTCCCTCCATCCAGACCTTGAAGGATTGCCCTCTATCTATGAAGATTTGGAATATACAGTCTTAGAATATACCAAACAATTAAATAACTTGCCAATGGTCACATATGTAGTATTTGTCAAACGCAGGACCTGAACTTATCCTTAACTCTGAGGCAAGTTGTTTATTCACCACGCTAAGCTGAATCTCACACAAAATATTTAACATGCAAATTTATGGGGTAATTAACTATGTTTCTAAAGGGTTCTTTAAGAAAGTAATTTTCTAGAGGTGACTAGGTGGCACAGTGAATAGAGCACCAGCCCTGGAGGCTGGAGGACCTGAATTCAAAGCCAGCCTCAGACACCTAACATATAATAGCAGTTAGGTGCAAGTCACTTAACCCCAACTGCCCTGCTCCCCTCCAAAAAAAGAAAAGAAAAGAAAGGAATTTGCCAGACTCCATCTTTAAATACCTAATGCAGTTTTTTTGTTGTTCAGTCATGTCTGACACTTTTGTGACCTCCTTTGGGGTCTTCATGGCAAAGATACTGAAGTGTGGTTTGCCATTTCTTTCTCCAGTTCATTTTACATATGAGGAAACTGAGGCAAATAGAGTTAAGTGACTTGCCTAGGATCACACAGTTAGCAAGTGGCTGAGGTTGACCTTGAACTCAGGGAGATGAGTCTTCCTAATTCCAAGCTCAGTGCTCTATACACTGTGCTACTTAGCTTATAACCTCTTGTTTTTGGTTTTATATGTATGTGTGTGTACATATATACATATATACTGTTTAAGATAAGATGGATTTGCATACATTTCAAGAAGAAAACAAATAACATAAAACAAAATTTAAAAAGAGAGAAAACATTTCCTCTAAGATTTTGTATGAAATCAAAGTCACTTTTCACTTAATAGAGAAGGTCCTTTTTTTGTCTCATGTACAACGCTCCCTAACCCCAGAATAAACTGAAAGGATGTCAACTCCTGTGAATCAAATGAAGAAAACAAAGTCATAATTTGTGGCAATCGGAAAACTGCCTTAAAATGACACTTAGTCATGTAAATTTTTGTTTTCTACCATTAATGTTGAAGTTTCTTTAACTTGCAGTTAAATTGTAGATCCTTGAGATGCCAGGTGGTGGAGCTGGTGGATAGTGGTTCATGAGCAGTTTAAGATTTCCATTGTTACTGTTAACTCTCTTTGAGGTTTTATTTCTATTATATATATATGTATACATATATATTATATGTATATATATATATATTTTTACAACATTCACTGTGCTGTTTAGTCTGGTAAACTTCCTAGAAAACTTAATCTTTACTTGTTTTTGCATTTCTATCTAAAAGTTCCTGTATACACTGAAATCTCACCAACTTGGTTCTTAAAACAACAGCTGCCAAAAGTGGCTTTGGTCTTTCTACCCGGATCAATAATAGCTACTAATCCTTTATTCATTCAAAGAGCAATATCTTTTCAAAGAAAGGGGGGGGGGATGTTTTGCTGCTGAAATTTGTCATCTGCAATGGATATATTACTCCTTGAAGTTGTAAGAATATTTATAAAGTTAAGTGAAAAGTTTATATAAGGGAGGGCCAGATGACACAATAATGACATGCTCCAAGTGAATAAGTATCCCTCTGGTCTAGAGACTCAAAGAATAATTTTTGTCCTTTTTTCATGCATTATTTCTCTCCCAGCAAGAATTAAATATAACACATTGTAATGTGACTTTTTACATTTTTAGTATTGATATTTTTAAGAATCCTCACTGTTGTGTTTAACAATATAAACAACTCCTTTTTTTGTCTGAGAAATATTAAATTTATCATCTGGAGCATATCTGTTCTGCTGATAAGAGTTAACACTATATCAGAATATTTCCTTTATTTACTAAGATTTTATTGAGCACCGATAAATGTGAGTCTGCACAACTAGGCATGATGCAGTTACAAATCAGGGAAAAAAATAATGAACACAGCCCTTACCTTTAAGGAATTTATACTTGAGTTGGACATGTGTATACAATCAGACTTCTAAACATAAGAAAAGTTAGATTTAAATGAAGAAATGTTTAGCATAAAGCTAGAGAAAAATGTTCCATGAGACAGTTTGTAAAGGAGGCAGGGTAATGTAATGTAAAGAGAGCTGGGTTTGGAATTAGAGGCCTTGGATTTAAATCTCACCACTGCTATTTTATTTCACTCTATGACCTTAGACAAGTCACTTTCATTCATTGGGGCTTCAGTTTCCTTTTAAGTAAAAATGAGGTAATTGGGAGAGATGACCTCTAAGATCTCTTCCAGTCCCAAATCTATTATCGTTTTTTTCTATGCTAAATTACCAAATGATTTATAATAGCCAAATTTTCAGAACTGAAAGCAATGCCTTGATCTTCTTATATACATCCTCTCCCCTCTTTGATCCATCCTTCATTCACCGACAAGCGTATTCCTAAAGGGCAGGTCTTATCATGTCATTGTCCTGTGTGAAAAGCTTCAGTAGCTCCCTATTGCCTCAGAATAGAAGACAAACTCCAATCTGACACTTAAATCCCTCTACCATTTGACTCAAACCTCTCTTTAGACTTATTTCACATCACTCTCCCTTATTCCCACTACATTCTAGTTAGAATAATCTACTTAAACTTCTCGATTCACAGCATTCCTTCTTCCTCACCTCTATGCCTTGGAACACTCAGCTCTATTCAAGGATCAGACAAGTGCTACCTTCTACCTGAAGACTTTCCTCTTTCCCTTCTGCTTCTTAGTGTTTTTTGACCTCCCTAGAACATTTTTTTTTAAATTTTACTTTATATATATCTTGTCCTTATCTCTATATTTATTGACATCTTCTCAGCCCCTTAAATTCCGCTTCTCCCACAGAATGTGCATTCCTTGAGGGTAGGGAATATTGCATTTTTGTTACTCAGCCTGACACAGAGTAGGTGCTTTTTTGTAATTGAATTCAATATGTAGCACAATGTGATGATGTCATAGGAAAAGTTAGAAAAATTTCAAAACGGCTATCAAATGGAAGAGATATTACTCTTAAAATGCACCAATAGAAACACAGAGTCCTTAATTACAGGGAATTATCATTTCAGTGTGCTCATCTCCAATTAGGAAACATCTCAAGTACCTCCTAGTTGCTAATTTAGGAGAGATCTTAACATAGTAGGCTGCCTATAAGGAGTGACAAATAATATGGTGAGGGGTTTTGTAATCAACTTCTGATAGACTGTTTGAAGGAACTGTGTGAATGCTTAACCTGAGTAAGGGTGATCTAATGGAGACCAAATAGCTATTATATGTTTGAAAAATTGTCATTTAGGGGCAGCCAGGTGGCGCAGTGAGTAAAAGTGCCGGCCCCGGCATCAGGAGACCCAGGATTGGTTCTGGCCTCAGATACTTGGCACCCACACAAAATTACTGGTCATGTAATCTTGAGCAAATTACTTAACACCAATTGCTTTAAAAAAAAAAAAGAAAAATTGTCATTTAGAAGAGGTAGGAAATCTATTGCTTGAAAGCAGATTTTGGTGCAATATAAGAAAGAACTTTTAATGGTCAGAGCTATTAGCTTATGGCACAGGCTGACTCATGAAGTTTTGAGAGTCTCATTTCTAGAATAATTCAAGGGGAAAAAGATGAATGGTAATCTACATGGAATCTTCTAGAATAGTGGTTCTTAGCCTTTAAAAAATTTTTTTTTTTTGTCATGAATCCTGTGACAGATCCAATATCTACTCATGCTCCTCCCCCTCCTTCTACAATAGGCATTTATTTTCCCTAAAAGTTGACAAAGTTGCCCCAGGACTTGCTTGGCCCCAGCTTGCCTTGAGACCACTTCCTGACCATCTAATGACATAGAAAGTCTATGTGGAGTCCAAGCTCCTCTAACCTGGTGGTAGTCTGAAGAGCACTCAAGTAACCACACTCTGCTCTGCTGACCAGTTATTTTCATATGTAGACTGAGGGATAGGTATTACATAGAGCTAAGTGACAGTATTTTTTTTTCTTTTTGGAGGGGGGAAGATAGGGCAATTAGGGTTAAGTGACTTGCCCAAGGTCACATGACTAGTTTTGGGTTAAGCGTCCGAGGCTGGATTTGAACTCAGGTCCTCCTGATTCTAGGGCTGGTGCTCTATTCACTGCACCACGTAGCCATCCCTAAGTAACAGTATATTCTTGTTGCAGAACATTGCTATATTAGGGCAAATAACCTTCTCTTGTTAACTGTTCAATTATTTACTAGTTTCTCATTTCCTCTTAAAATCAAAACTGAATTTGTAGTGTGTCAGCATCAGGCAGGACTACTCCTGACAGAGACCTTTGGCAGTCTGATGAAATCTATGGATCTCCTCTGAGAATAATGTTGTGTTTTGTTTTAATACATAATTGGAGGAGATGCTAAATTTCAGCTAGAGGTTAGTAAAAATAAAAATGTAATTGAAATTCATGAATCCCCTGAGAGGTTTCATGGACTACAGGATGAAAATCCCTGCTACATTCCCAGTAGCTGGAATATGGACTACATGACCTCTAACGTCCCTAGTAACTCTTACTTTCTACAACTTTGAGTAGAAGTGATCAGAGAAGCCTTCATGGTAGAGAAGGCTTTGAAGGAGAGATGGGATTTTAGTAGGCAGAGATATCTGAAGAGAATGAGAAAAGGCACAAAGGTATAAATGTTGATAGTAGAGGCTAGGAGGAGGGCAAATAACAGCTTGGTAGAGTTTTGTAATTTCATAAATTTGGTGTTGGACCACAGAAGTCATCCAGTCCAACTTCCTTATTTTATGGATGAGAGAACTGAAGTCACAAAGGTCACGTGACTTGCCAAAGTAACATAGATAGCAAGCAGAAGAATCAGAACTTGAATTCCCATCCTCTTACTCCTAATTCACAGCTCTCTTATCATGATGCCTCATAAGAATAGGCCACATGATAATTACTACTTGTGTGACCTTGGACAAGTCACTTAACTATTGTGGGTCTTGGTTTTCTCAGCTGCAAAATGAGAAGATTGAACTAGATGTCCTGTGATGTTCCTTCTAGGTCTAGATCAATAAACCTTATACCAGATAAATAAATCTTACACCAGAAAGATAAGACTAGATTTGTAGATTCAACTTTTAGACTAAGGAATTTGAAAATAATTCTGTAAAAACCAGGAAGCCTCTGTTATATTTAGAGTGCCCCAAAAGTCTTCATGATGTATCAAACTTTAATAGCTTTATATTTTTATGTAAAAAAAGTTTTAGTTCATGGGCTATACAAAAATAGTCAGGAAACCAGATTTGGTCCTTGAAACATTGTTTAGCAGCTCCTGGCTTAACACTTAACTAAGACTTTTTAAATATCCAACAGGGGCGGGTAGGTGACACAGTAAGAGCACTGGCCCTGGAGTTGGGAGGACTCGGGATCGGTTCCGGTCTCAGATACTTAACACTCACACAAAAAAACTGGCCATGTAACCTTGGGCAAGTTACTTAACCCCAATTGCTTAAAAAAAAAAGAAATATGCAATAACGTGTGTATTAATACACATATACATACATATATTCATGTATCAGGTTACATGTGTGCATACATATGCATAAATATATTAAATAAAAGAGTCAGTGATGCAAATAATTTTTTTCTGGAAGATTAATCTGGTGACAGAGAAGCAGCATGGCATAATGAACAGCTAGCCTCAGATCATCTGACACACAGTGAATATATGACCCTGTGCAAGCTCCAGACAACTATCAAAAACCATCATTTGCAGAACAAGTGATGGCACTGGTAAAGGGAATTCCTGATTCAGAGCTCCTTTCACCAGTGAAATATATTTATTTAAAACAAAAACCTTTGATAGTGTACATTATAACAAAGAAAGATGAGTAAGGAAGCTATTGTGTACAGGTGAAACTGAATAAAAGCCTGAATGGAATGGGTGATACTATCTAGAAAAGAAGAGATGGACACTAGTGGCATTGTGAAGGTAGAAATAGGAACTGATTAGCTGAATCTGGGAAGTCAGGGAGATCTGAGGCTTTTAAAATAACGGGTTTGAAATGATTTGAGTGGAAGAGCAGCAGTGGCTTTAATAGTAATAAAGAAGTCAGGATAGGGAAAATTTATGAAGGATCATGAATTTGGCCTTTTGAGTTGATTCCTCTAGATTGTATTAAATAAGGACCTTAGCATTCATTTAATTCACTCCTCACATTTTACAGAAGAGAAAACTGAAACATAAGAAGTATAACCAAAGTTTGCTATTCTATGAATATCAGCAAAGGCAGACATATTTATATATAGAACAGCATATTGATTTATCAAATAATCTATGAGATAGTTGAAAGAATGTGAGATTCTTGGTTCCAAAATTAACTCTGCCCCATATTGTAAGAGAGAGCATAGACAAGTCATTTAATCAATTAATCAATAAACATTTATTAAGCACTTTAACTTCTCAGGTTTCATATTTGTGTAACAGGAATAACCACACTTGGATTATTATAAGGAAAATATGTGGCAATTTAAAAAGTTTCTTTGGATTATATAATCACTGAATTTAAGATTTATAAGGCATGCCTAATGTTATGTAGTAGTAGTAGTAGTAGCAGCAGTAGTAATAATAGTAATTGTTGTAGTAGTATAACTATTGTTTTTTTTTTCTTAACTAGACCTCAAAAATACTGTTGGCATTTGTATATATATATATATGTATATAATATAAATACATGTATATATTTGTATATAAATATATTTAATATAAATACATATATATATATATATGAAAGCTTATATAAGTAGCAGTAGCAGTAGTAGTAACAATAGTAATAGTTGTAGTAATATAACTATTGTTGTTTTTCTTAACTAGACCTCAAAAATACTGTTGGCATTAAAAAAAATCAATTTACATCTGATTCCAGTGCTGTAGCATGATAGACTGTACAGTTATTCTGGAGGTCTATGTTTGAATCCCAACTCTGATACTGACTGACACATGTCCATGGACATGGTCAGATCATATCATCTCTATGAACCTCAGTTTCCTTACATATAAATTGGGGACAATATATTGGCCTTATTGACTTGATAGATTTGTTGTGAGGAAGATGTTAGAGTGTCATAAAAAATGTTTAATATTGTCCATCCATACCATGCCTTGAGGTTTTCCTCCTGGTTTCTACATTAACACCCAAGTTCAGTTTAATTCAGTTCAATAAGTCTCCTATAAAGCTATGCTCTAGGAATACAATGATATGGGAAAAAAAACATTCTAGACCTCAAGGACCTTATTTTCTAATGGAAGAACACATTTTGAGGAGGATAAAAACATTAACATCTGGAAGGACATGAAATACATCATAGAGGAAGTGATACCTGAATGGAGCTTTGAACAAAGATTTGTAAATGGGATGTACTTGGGATTTATTTGTAGAGGTAGCTATCTTGTGAGAAAAGTTTCTCTCCCAATTCAGGCCCACACATTCTCTGTAATTTATACCCTTAGAGAGTTGCCTATACTTGCAGGGATAGAGAACCTATGAATTTGAGGCATGTGGCCATCTAGGTCCTTAAGTATAGCCCTTTGACTGAATTCACAGTTTAAAATTTGGATTCACTCAAAGTGCTGCACTTGAGGACCTAAAGGACCATCTGTATCCACAGGTTCCCCACCCCTGGCCTAGAACAATAATATGAAACTCAAAGAGAAAGGGCAACTAAACCATAGATAAAGATCTTTGTTGTCACCATGTTGACTTAGAAAACTACAAGTTAACATTATCTATGTTCTATTGTCTTTTTATTTATATTATGAAATATTTCCTAATTATATTTTAATCTGGTTCAGGCTGTACTTAGAAGTATAGCCAGTCTCTGGGTCTATGTTTGATATTTTTCCTAGAGTACAGAGAAGTTAAGTGAATTGAATAAGGTCATACATTCAATATGTGATGCTTGGTAAGAATTGAACCCAATTATTCCTGACCTTGAGACTAGAAGAAAGAGAAACATCTGGAAAGGCAGAAGTGAAGGTTAAGTCCACTCCAGTCATGGGGCATAACCTATATAAAAAGTAGAGATGACAGATGTAATGTCAAATATGAAAAACTTATATAACTTTTTTTTTGTTTAGGTGGGGATTAGATTTACTTTAGACTACCTTATTCAAAAGTATATTCACACATTCACTGTAATCTATTTGATTTACCTCCATTTGGCTTAGAATCTAAGATTATAAAAGGTGATTTTACAAAGTGTTCAAATTAACCAATTTGTATCCACCATGAAACTTCAAGGTTTATTTAAACATTTATGCAACATCTCTAAAACAATCCTTCAGGCACTAGGAAAAGGTTGCTTTTCATGATATGTGAAAATTTCCACTGTTTTGTTCTCCACACATGCAATTATCTTTTCTTTTTGAAAAGGAGAGTGTACAGCTGTCAGATCTCTAAGCAAGCTCCATGGGATACCAGTGGGACTATGAGTCCTTGCATTGGAAATGGCAATACCTTGTGACTAAATTGTACGCTCTGCTAGGTTTTCAGGAACTGACAAGATGCAGTGTTAGTCTTCTCACCTGGTTAATCTATTTATGTATCTTCAATTTTTTTCAGTTTTAAATGCTAACAATCAACATGATTTTTTAAAATGAAGACAATGCTGTGATTCACATTTTCCCCATCATTTCCCGCCTAAGCAAACATACACTCTTCTCCTATTTTTTCTTTTACCAAAAGTAGACATTTATAAGATGGGTTACTAGGTTTAGAGGTATAATTTGGTATAGAAAGGAACAAAATTAATAGCCTAATTTTTGATGAAACAACAAACCAAGTGTGTGGTGCTCTATATTTTCTAGTAGCATGTCTAACTAGGAAACCTATACCTGGGTTAGGTCTGACATTACAGGTAGTCACAGTAGATGGCTACACAAATGATGTGATTTTAAGGTTGCTTGGCAATGCCACCCTGACTTCAAAATCCCTTACTCAGGAATCTCTGATTTTATAATTAGAGTTATTTTTTTTTCTAAACAATTAGTCCCCTTCAAATGCCAATAGCATTGAGAGAGATAGCACCTGGGCTTTTTATCAGTCATTTACACTTTAATATGAATTAATATCTAAGGCATTTTGATGAGAATAAATTTTAGTGAGAGAAAGGGAAAATAAGAGATTTCCCTTAATGAAGATGATGGGAGACTAGCAAAGAGGTAGCTGGTAATAAGAAGGTCAAAGAAAGAGAAGGATGTGAACTCTCAATACAATTTTACCTAATACAGTTCTAATGTAGAATTTAAGATCTACTCCAGAATAGTAGCTTAATTTGCCTTTTTGTATTTTTCAACAGGGAGTCAAAGAAGTTATATAAAATTTAGCCTTTATATCCTCCCATTCCCCAAGACAGCTAAATGTAAGTGACCAAATCATTGTACACAAGGGATCAATCCAGCTAGATGACTCTGGGTCTTTTCATGGGATTAGCAGACCATCCAAACTTATCAATTCAAAGTTATTGTAAACTACTCTAATCTCAGCTAGATTTTCCCTTAAGAAGCTTGATTTTTCCCTTAAGCAAGATAAACATCCCCTTTTTTGGATTTTTAGTCCATGTTTCCTGTGATAATAATGCTCTGCAATGTTAGGCTCCTAAAAAGAATTTTGTATGGCTACCTCTGTGAGGTAAATAATACTTGTGTCAGCCCTGTCCAACAATACAAAAGTTTGTTTGATTTTGACTTTGGCTTTAATATTCATGTTGTTAGACCATGATATTGTTGTTGAAATGGCATTAGCCCAAACTAACCATGCTGATGCTGAGTATAAAGCAGAAATCCAACATATTATAGTATCTCAAGGTCAAAAGATTTAGATATGGAGAGACTTTAGAAATCCAGTCAATCACTTGTTTTTAAAGAGGAAGAAATAGAGACAAAGAGAAGCTACCTGATTTACCTAGTGCCATACCCTTACTTACCCTAAGTAAGCCCAAACCCACTTGTTCTGATTGCTAACCTGAAATAACTGAGCCCTTCCACTACTCTCACCACCAAACAGAACAGAACAGAACAGAACAAAACAAAAGAACAGAAAAGAAAATTTCAAAACCCAAACCACTGAGAGTCTCAATCATGGGACTGTACCTACTGGAATTGGATTGTTAGGAATAACAAGAGAAGGGAGAGAGGATAGGGACTGGACTATGGTTTTGTTAGTCTAGGGAATTCCTAAGTCAGGAAACTCTTTCTATCATTGCAGGTCAGCATCTTTTTTTTTCATCTTACAACCTTAGAGCCTTGTCTAGAGTAATAAGAATTTACCAACTTTACCTGTTTGCCCAGGGTCACAAAATGTGACCAGGATGTGCTAGAAATGGGACTTGAACTCATGGTTTCCTGACTGACTTTCTATTCATTATGACCTGCTGCCTCTCGGGAACAATAGGAATTATAGCAACAACAACAATAATAATTCACATTTAAAAGTGCTTTAAAGATTACAAACCACTTCACATGAAGTATTTCATTTGAGTTAGTTTGTAACTTTGGCAGCAAAGAATAGTCTTGCTGGAACATTCCTGTAAATCTAAAATTTGGTGTCATTTAAGATGCACAACAATCTAAGAAGAGTTGTAAAATGAGAGACAGCAGGCACATAAGTCCATCTCAAAAATCTGTGTTTGAACACACATTTTGACACCAAGTCCACTGTGTCCAACACCAAGCCAGACAAAATGAAAAGAGCTATTTTTCTTCAAAGGAGTCACGGTATCAAGGGAGTCATCAGCTGGAGTCACAAAAACAAAACACACCAAGGAGAAATTAATTCATTTCAGCTTCTTCATGTTTGAGTCACCCTCTGAATATCAGTCCTGAGTCACACCCAGGGCAGGCCTCTAAACAGACATTTAAGAGTGGGGATTTTTGCACTGTGACGTAAGGCCACAGAGAGATAGTCATCTTTGTCCACTAACTGTCTAGACATGGCAAACATCTGGGAACTATACCAGTGAATTTCTTGGGAATTTCATTCTTTTCTGGTCTTATTACATCACTCTGGGTACAAGATCCTCCCAATTCTCCCAGATCCAATTCCTTGGAATCTTCTGCCCTTTCTCACCCTTTTTCTTTCTCTGCTCCTGAAATCTAGTGTGAGACTAACTCTTACCATTTCTCCCTCTGCTATTATTATTATTATTATTTTGGCTCTTGTCATTTATCTGGCTCTAACGACCTTAAAAATGAATTGTAGTTATAGTGTCCTTTGTCATCCTTCCTGTTTTGCTTTCTTTTCTCTGCCTCCTACCTATATTTAATATAATGGAATGATTTAATAAATGAATGAGTTGAAAACATTTATTAAGCATTTACTATGTACCGAGCACCAGGCTAAGTACCATGTATACAAAAAAGAAAATACAAAAAGTAGATAGTACCATCCCTCAATGATCTCACATTCCAATAGTGAGAGGCGAAGGGAATAAGCATTTATATGGTAACTATGATTTGCCAGTCTCTTTGCTAAGTGATTTATGAATTTATCTCATTTGATCTTCACAATGACTCTGTGAGGTAGATGCTTTATCCCCATTTTACAACGAAGGAAACTGAGTTTAAAAGACTTTCCTAGGATCACACATCCAGTAAGTGTCTGAGGCCACATTTGAACTCAGGTCTTCTTATTCTTGGTACAGTGTTCAATCCACTGAGCTTCCTAGATGTCAATTGCGAAAATTATCTTTGAATATTACTCAAAAAGGATCACTCTCTACTGGATTATTCCTATAGGAAATTTAGATTTCTAAGTGACAAGAGGTACCATGAGTGTATTCCTCCTTACCTAACTACCCTTCTTCCTTGCTTTTAACAGAACTCATATATTTTACTGCAGTCTTGCATACCTACTGCATGGCACAGGGGTCAAAGGCTTGGATTCCATTTCTACTTTTGTGATTAATTAGCTTTGTTGCAAGTCAATTAACTTCTCTGGGTCTCAGTTTCCTCATCTGTGAATTGAACTGGTTGGAGCAGAAGATGATCCTCAATCTATTTCATATCTGAACTATACAACTGCTCTGATTTCTATTTCCTAATATCTATTTTTTATTCTACCATAGAAAATTGTTACACAAACAACAATGCTGCCTGGAAAACCAACTCATTCTTTACCCCTTCTCTGAAACTTTTTACATAGGAAGATACTGAAAGACAACTGATTTGCTTAAGGTCATACAATTTGTAAATTCAAACCAGAGATGTGTTGAACTTAGCTAATTTTAAAATTTTCAATGTGAGTATTTACACAAAGAAAATAGGTAAAAGTTACAAAATCAGGGTTTGATTTATTATTCTTTTGATTATCTAGAATTAAAGTGAAAGAGAAAATACTAATGATGCAGATTAAATTTAAAAATGTGTAATTCTGGAGAACTAGTTGTTAAATATTTAACAGCACTGCCCTGGTTCAAACCTTGGTGTTCTGATTCCTAATTCAGAGTTATTTAATTCCTTCTCTTTTATCTCTTTATAACGATGTGCAGGCCTCACTTCCTTACCCTACCCTTAATCTACCAATTTAATATACCTCCACTGAATCTAATAGGTCATTTCTTGTTCCCCTATTCTTTATTTTGCTCAGTTCACTGAAATGGCTGATATTAAGTATTTGTCTACTGGGATCATTCATGTCCAGTTGTGTTTGTTTAAATAACAACACTGAAAATAATAATAAAATGAGAGCAAGAACAAAATGATATTATGAAATTGCAATCCACATTTTTTACTTTTTGAATGAGAGGTTATAGCTTCTGCCTTTCTAAAATCCCAAAGTTCTCAGTCTGTTTCTGGGCACACAATGGGTACTTAGGGAAGGTTGCCTAGTGATTGACCATGCATTATTTGCATTTTTAAGTTCAACAGACTTCTATTAAGCACCTGCTGTATGCAAAGCATTGCTCTATATACTGGGGATATAAAGATGGAAAGCAACACAAGACTTTTCCTGATGGAGATTATTCAGTAAGAGAACTAATATTCAGTATTGTTATAATTAGAGAGTACCTTAAAGATATCTAGCTCTATTTCAACATCTTTATTTTGAAATGAGAAAATCATGGCCCAGAAGGTTAAATGACTTACACAAAATTGCCCTGCTGATAAAAGGGACAACTTACTAGAACTGAAATCTAATTATATCGTTTGCCTTTTCCATTCATTGCCATGTACTATGATTTCAGTAGTTAACATCTCTCCAGTTAGACTGTAAAATCTTTGAAAAACAGGGACCTGGTCTTGGGCCTAGAGTGCTTCCAGACTACCTAGTGCTATGCCTGGCATAGTACCCTAAAAATAGGAATTACATGATCAGAATTTCATGATTTGTTGACTTAGTCTAATGTTCTCTGTAGCAAAAATCATACAGGGTTACTTTGGGAGCATATTTGGTTGTTCCTGCTAAGCTTTAACAGAATAATGTCACAAGTACATACCTGTGCAGGATGAAATACTTGTGAGCATAATTTTGCTTTTACTTGAGACTGTGTTCTAAATGGACTTTATTTCAAAATGTGATTAAAATATGAAGATATAGAAATGAACCAAGGTGGTTCTAAAACTTTCTTCTCTGAAAGATCTTAGGAATAAGACAAGAATGTAGTATTCCAGAAAGCTTTAGGTGAGCCATTCTTTGAAGCAGGGACATAGCTCGATATAGCACTTTTAGCACAAAAATTAATCTGACACAATGGATATAGTACTGGACCTGGAAACAAGAATCTTGCATTCAGATTCTGATTCCAGCGTTTACTATATTTGTGACCTTTGGCAAATCACTTAACTTCTGTCTGCCTCATTTTATGGGTAAGGATAATATCACCTGTCAGGGTTTTTCTAAGAATAAAAACAGATAATATTTGTAAAGTGTTTTGCAAAAATCATGGTGCCATAGAAATACTAATTATTATTATTATTATTGAAAATCATGACCATTAATAATATATAGCTGCTTAAAATCTGACTTCTAACAAACAATATTCAGTGGCATACATAGTAACAGCTGCCATGGCAATACTTTTATCCTTATGATACTCTTGTAGGAAAAGGAATTTCATTGGACAAATTTATGGAAAACATTAATTCAGAAATGTTTTGTGGTCAAACAACTTTAAAGGGATAATAATGTACTAATAATCATAATGAATAGATATGTTATGATATGTAATATGTTACATATGATATGATGTGGTACGATGTGATGTGGTATGATACAATATTATATATGGTTTTGCTACATATTAGGGCTATATGTTATCCCTAATAAGAGCAAATAATATGTTTCCATCTGCATTTAGAGTCCATAGTTCTTTTTCTAAATGTGGGCAGTATTTTTCATCATGAGTCTTTTGGAGTCTTAGATATTTGCATTGCTAAGAAGACTAGGTCTATCAAAGTTAGTTATCATACAATGTGACTGTTACTGTATACAATATTCTCCTGATTCTGCTCAGTTCGCTCAGCATCAGTTCATATAAGTCTTTCCAGGTTTTTTTGAAGACCCCAACTAAAGGGCATCCCCTAATTTTCTAATTCTTTGCCACCACATAAAGAGCTGCTAGAAATATTTTTTGTACATTGTAATGGTAATGTAATTTTGAATTTGAAGATCCCTTTGTGACAAAAGTAGCAAGTACTTAACACTTAGTAACTGATCAAGCCTCTGATTGGTGGAACAGAAGGTATGAACTCCTGTCCCCTTGTTACTGACATAACAGGAAATTGGCTGAAGGAGGTATGTAATACTGTGTATATAAGAAAAGCCCCAGAGAGGCACAGTCAGAATTTCTTGAGACTAAGATCTGGTGGCAGAGTAGCTACAGAAGAATGGAGAACTGAGTCCTGAAAACATGTGGTGGTGATGGAGCTTCTTGTGAACAGGAGGCCAGGAGCCCAGGTAACTGAAGCATGACCAGGATGCTGAGACTTTGTTTGTGGTTTGGTTGAGCAGAAATGGTGAAGGAGCTGACATGGACCAAACCCTGTGAACTTCATTGTGGAGCAGGACCTCCCCAGAGAGCTGGTCAAGGAACTGGGAGCTGTCTGCCATTGAACCCAGGTGACAGTCTGGTGAATCCAGGTAGAGTCTGGGACCATGGAAGGGGATCCAGGGAATCTGAAAACTGGACCCAAGTCAAGATGAAGAAAAGACATCTCCTTGGGTACTGAGTAATTATGGAATTGTAGTTTACTAGTAACCTAAGGGGTGGAGGGTTTTGTGTATGATACTTAGTAAGGCTTTGCTGAATAAGTGACTGATTGTACTTTGAGTACTTTGACTATTGTTACTGATAAGTGACTAATTGAGTTAATCAAGACTTTGCCCCATGAATGAAAGACTTTGAGACTACTGATAAGTGACTAATTGAATTAATCAAGACTTTGCCCCAAGAGTGGAAGACTTTGACTGTGTACTTTGATACTACTGATAAGTGACTGATTGAGTTAACGTAAAAGTGACTATTTTACTTTGAGGCTATGTTGTGAATATTATATTGTGGTTTTCTGTGATGAATTGTAATTACGGTGAATGCTGTATTTTGAATTATGCTATACCTTGATATTCCATGGATGTTTTGCTTTTGTTATGGAATAGAGTGATCACTATACTGAGTAATCAGAACCTTAAAAAAGCTGTTCACAGTAGCAGTTCTTCTGGAAAGCTTCTGTGCATGGCATTACATACATATGGGTCCTTTTCCAGTTTGTATTATATCTTTGGGATACAGACCTAGAAGTGGTATTGCTGGGTCAAAGGGTATACACATTTATATAGCCCTTTGGGCATAGTTCCAATTAGTGTTCCAATTTTCCTATATCTTCTTCAGGATTTGTCATTTTCCTATTTTGTCATGTTAGCCCATCTGATAGGTGTGATGTGGTGCCTAAGAGCTGTTTTGCTTTGCACTTCTCTCATCAGTAGTGATTTATAGTATTTTTTCATATGTCTATAGACAACTTTAATAATTCTTCATCTGAAAACTGCCTGTTCATGTCCTTTAACCATTTATCAGGTGGGGAAATGACTTGTATTCTGATAAATTTGACTTAGTTCTCTCTATATATTTAGAAATGAGGCCTTTATCAGAGACACTGGTTATAAAAATTCTTTCCCCATTTTCTGCTTTCCTCCTAATCTTGGTTGCATTGGGTTTGTCTGTGCAAAACCTTTTCAATTTAATGTAATCTAAATTATCCATTTTGCATTTCATAATGTTCTCTATCTCTTGTTTGGTCATGAATTCTTCTCTCCTACATAAATCTGACTGGTAAACTATTCCTTGCTCTCTCAGTTTGCTTATAGCATCAGCCTTTATATCCAAATTGTGTACCCATTTTGATTTTATTTTGTATAAGGTGTAAGATGTTGGTGAAATAAGTACTTTAGAAAGAGGGTGAGAATTTTGGTTCTCTACAAATAATTGTTTATTAATAACCATTTCTCTCAGAGTTTTTGACAGTTACTACATGGCTTACTTTGGCAGAGTTACTCAGGGGATTTGAGTCTCCCTAGTGGCTTCTTCATTTAGAGATATATGTGTTGTGGGGGAGGGGAGGACTACTCAAGTCCTAACAAAACTTTTCATAAGGGCATAGTAGTATCATATCATCACATATTTGCAGATTGAAGGGGCATTAGAGAATCTTAAGTCCTGTTCCCTCCTTTTACAGATAAGGAGGCAAAAGTCCAGAGATATGGATTGATTTGCCCAAGGTGACCCAGAGAGTCAGTGGCATATAACCTCATTTGAAATGTCTACCCTCAAAGGGATGGGAATACTTTGGTTTTGCCTTTCCATAACAAAGACCCATCAAATGATTAACATATCCCTAGTACTGGTTACAAGGCCTTGTGGAAGATAGATTTTATTAATAAATGTATGCTGGATTTAGTGTCATGTCAGATGAATTGCAAAGCATAGTAAATTAAAAGGAAAAATAAACATATCTTAATTTCCCCCTCTAATTTCTCCAGAAGAATGATCACGAACCTTCTGGAAAGTAATCATTTTTATTGAGTTCTAGAGGACAAGAATAGCCTACTTATGGGATGATGACTTACACTGACTTTCTGAGATGCATTCTCATGGAAGTAAGTAAATTCATTCCAAGCAAAATTGAAAATAAGTTTCAGAAATAATTTCTTAGTTAATAGTTAATGTCTTTTTGATGAATAGAGTGACTTAAAATATTCCTCCATACTGTAAAAAAGAAAATTTAGTCCAAGTGTAGAAGAGATAATAAGAGATAATATTTCTTATCTCATTTGACTGATTGCCATTTAAATTTGAGTACCTTGAAGATACACAATAGGCAATGAATGTTAAATTAATTTTCATCTTTACTATGAAGTAGTCATATCTGCTTGATTTTTTTCATTGTTCTCAAAAGAGAAAAAAAGAAATCAAAGTCAAAGAAAACATCTATCATAATTAAGAGTGAAATCTCCAAACCAATTTAGGAATTTTCCATATCTTAAAGGTGAGCATAGGCAATGATTGTCAAATTAATGTTTGTTCTTTTTGTGAAACAGCAAAATCTGCATGATTTTTCATTATTCTTAAAAGAGGTGGAAAAAAAGAAAGCCATCAAAGAAACTCATCTGCTAAAGTTAAAAGTGAAGTCTTCAATCTATTTTAGTTTTATTTTGCTTTATTTTGGTCCAGACCTATGATTTCATCCATTTTGGGAACTCCCTTTGGGAGATCAAAAATTCTTTTATAAATTATAATCTTAGAGAACTGCCTAAGGCACTGAGAAGTTAAGTGACTTGCCTATGGTCATATAGCCAGTATATACCAGAAGGGACCATATACTGAATCTAGATCTTTTCTAAGTCAGTGCTAACCCTCTAATAATTTCATACCGCTGCCTCTTTTTAAAAGTTTAGTATATGTTAATCCCTCAAAGAAAATTTCCATTTGGTTTAAAAGCTGAAGAAATAAGTCATCAGCATGAAATATTCTGATCACTCTTCCAAGGGTAAAGAATAAATAAAGGAAACAAGCATTTATTCAATACTAACTATGTGCTGGGTACTCTGATAAGCACTCTGGAAACTTAGTAGCAAAATAAGTCCCAGATACTTTGATACTGACTCGATGGGGGGAAAATATATATAAACTTATTCTTATAATTCTTGGGTATTAATGGAACAGAGCTAAATGACCATTGTTTTAATTGCAGGTTCTAATTAAATTAATAGTAACTTTTAGCTTCTAACCTTGACAGAGGTCAGTATTTAGTGGATCTTTGGTGTTGTGGCAGTTCTATGACTTCGGGCAAGTCACTTCCCTTCTTCTCTGGGCAATCGTGAGCCCCTGTGAAGTTAGAGGGTTAGATTAGGCCCTTACTATGTGCTAAGTACCAAGCTAAGTGCTAGAGATACATGAAAGAGAATACAAAAAGTAGATAGTACCTTCTCTGGATGATCATACATTCTAATTGAGAAGAGGGAAGGGAATAAGCATTTATATAGTGCTTACTATGCACTAGCCACTATACTAAGTGCTTTAAAAAGGGAACACATTACCTCTTAAAGCAGCCCAATCTGTTTAGGCAGTTTTCCATATATCAAGTCTAAATTTAGTTTTCTTAAACTTCCATTCATTGTTCCTACTTCTTACTTCAAAAGCCAAATGGAATAAATTCTCTCTTATCCTTTTAACACTAGCCCTAATGCTAATTATTCAGATATTTAAAGACAACTTCCATGTGTCTTTTCCACATTAAACTGCCCCAGTTCCTTTCATCACTGTCCAAATGTCATAGGCCTAGGGTTCTTTAACTCCCCTAGTTGCCTTCTTCCAGCCCAATGTTAACCTTTTAATTGTGGTGGATCTTTTTTTGCAATTGGGTGTGGCTTATGGACTCTCTCTCTCTCTCTCTCTCTCTCTCTCTCTCTCTCTCTCTCTCTCTGTGTGTGTGTGTGTGTGTGTGTGTGTGTGTGTGTGTGTATGTTTGTGTATGAGAGTGATAGGTCTATTGAATACTGTCCTGGTAAAAACCCAACTGGAGTGCTCTGTGCAGTTGGAGAGACCATGTTTTAGGAGAGAGAGAGACACAGAGAGAGAGAGAGAGAGAGAGACAGACAGACAGACAGAGAGAGAGAGACAGAGAGAGACAGAGACAGAGAGAGAGACAGAGACAGAGAGAGAGACAGAGAGTTTATTTATAATTTATTTTTAATATTTTCTCTCTATATTAAATACTAGGTACACAGATCCCAGGATAAGAACCTCTGCTGCCTTTTATCCAGTTTATCAATGTTTATCCTAACATCTGACATCTTAAACTGCACTGCAATTGTGTTCTTACCAGGACAGAATTCAATGGGACTATCATTTTCCTGCTCCTAAATACCAAGCTCTCTTTTGGCTGTAACAGCCTATGAGAAGAGCTTTACTATTTCCACACAGCTGATTTATTACTACTCATTTTAGTTTTTAATGTATCTGAGACAAAGTACTAAATTAGATCTTACAAAATTCTTTTTAAACCATCCCTTGTGACCTAGCTGATTTCCAATTATCTATGTTAATGACAAAAAAGATGACAGACAAAAATGAAGTAACAGACAAATAATATAAAAACCTGATATGAAATCTGATTACAATGTTTCTCCCTGTTGTCTTTTATCACAACTGATCATTTTTAGCAAAAATCATGTAATTTGAATTTCCATCTCTTTTCCCAATACTCTCCCTGATTATAAAATAGTAATAAACAGTGAAATGGCCCTAAAGTGTGAAGAATAGAATGAAACATGTTCATAGGCCTAGATGAAGCAACTAATGTATAACCCTTGGAAGACAGAGTTGACTATAATATGTATTGGACTAGAGTTTTCATTTACAAAATCATATACACACATATATAATATTGCATCTCTAATATATATACTATATGTGTATAATATTACATTATATCTAGATAGAAAATCAGGAGTAATAATAATAGCATTTGCTTGGCCTGTTAAGCTTTGTAAAGCTCTTTGCATACCTTATCTCATTGAGCCTCACAAAAATCTTTTAAGTTAGGCACATAGTCATGGAGAATTTGAGTGACTTCCTACATGAAGTCATAGAGCTAGCAAGTGTCTGGGTTAGAATTGGAACTGAAGTCTTCCTAGCTTCAAGTCTGATACTCAATCCAGTAACGACATAGCTTCCTTTGGCAATGAGATCCCAGTGACATATAATTCTTCGGAAATGAAATATTAATTGAATTTTCACTGAAAAGCTTCCTAAAATATATTTAAATAATATATTAAAAATAAGCATTTATATAATACCTACTATGTGCCAGGCACTGTTAAGTGCTTTTTCACAGATAAAATCTCATTTGATCCTACCTGTGAGGTAGATACTAGGATCTCCATCTTATAGTTGAAGAAGCAGATGTAGACAGAGGTCAAGTGACTTGCCCAGGATCACAGAGTAAGTGTCTGAGGTCCAACTTGAACTCAGGTCTTCTTGATTCTAAGCCCAGGGCTCTATAGATTACACCACCTCACTGCCTCATTGGTATTGTGTCATAATATTTTTTTTTTTGCAGTCACTCAAAATCCTGAAATATCTCAAAGCTAGAACATTTGTATCATTGCACAATGTTATAAAAGTGGAAACTGTAAGAGATAGGAATGGATTTATACATCTCCCAAGATTCCGTTGGAAGCTTATAAACAAATAACACTTATTAGATTTTTTTTACTTATAACTTTTCCCCCTTTAAAAAGATGCAGAAGAAGTCCTTTGTCATTGTGGGTTGTGAGACATTAATAATACTAACACTTATGTAGCTCCCCAGCAATTCAGCAAAGCAGGAAGTGTAAATATTATTGTATCCATTTTACAAAAGAGAAATAGAATAATAAAAGAATAAATAATAATATTTAATATAATTTAATAAATAAAAGCAAAAAATTAAATTAATATTTAATTAATCAATTTATTATTTATTTATTTTGTTATTGATTTTTATTTATTAATTAACAAATAAATATTTAATTTAATAAAAATAATAAATAAATTAGAAAAGAACAATAAAAGCTGACTTTTGTGTACTGCTTGAAGGCTTACAAAGTGATTTACTATTTTAGTTCATTCTCACAGGAGTCCTGTAAAATAACTAATATCAATATTCTTACCTCTATCTCATAGAGAGGAAACAATGGAGACTCTGGGAGATTAAGTGCCGAGTATGACATTGGTAGTAAACAGAAAATGTAAAGTTTAAAGATAGACCTACTTGACTTCAATTCCCATGCCATGCCTACTATACTGTCTTGAGATAACTATGTTGTGCAGTCCTTTCAGTCATGTCTGACTCTTCAGGACCACATTTGGGGGTTTTCTTGGCAAAGATACCAGTGAGGTTCCACTCATTCTACAGGTGAGGATCCTGAGGCAAACAGGATTAAGTGACTAACCCAGGGTCACATAACGGGTAAATGTCTGAGGCCAGATTTGAACCCACAAAGATGAGTCTTCCTGACTTCAGGCCCAGTGTTCTATCCACTGTATCACTCAGATGTATTGAAGCAGATATATCTTGGTTAATGAGAAATCCTCAAACAATTTTAGCTTCAAATGACAGAATTTGGACAAATATCATAAATTTCCATCTTATTGTCAAATATTTTTTAAGGTTCTTAGTATAAATTCTTTTCAACCAATATTAACTGATTTGGAAACCACTGATATAAGATATAAGCCTCTGGTGTAGAGCCTTTGGATGTCAATGTAATCTATTTGAAGCCACAGTGATTTCCTTTCTTTCCCATCTTAATCTTACTTTGCCTACAATCTTATTATCTATGGGAAAACAAAACAAAAAGCTGTGTCATCTTCCAAATAATGTTTTTGCTCATTGACATAATACTCCATGCATAAAATAACTAACAACAACTCACATTTATGTAGCACCTATTTGTCAGGCCTTGTGCTAAGTGCTTTACAAATATTATCTCATTTGATGTTCACAACTCTATGAGGTAGGTGCCATTTTTTTCCCATTTTATAGATGAGGGAACTGAGGCAAATGGAGGTTAGGCAACTTGCCCAAGAACATGTAGCTAATAAGTGCCTGAGGTCAGATTTGATTTAGGTTCTTCCTCCTTCCAAGTCCAGCACTCTATCCATTATGCCCGCTGTCTTTAGCATTATAGAAATAACAGAATTTAGCTTTTTTAGGATTTTTTTTTTTATTCTGGACCTATGATTTCATCAGTGTAGGGAATTCCTGATAAGGAAAATCTTTTTACTAATGCCAGCTATAAACTTCTCTGTAATTTATAGTCTTAGAAAATTGACCCTAATGGGAGATTAAGTGATATGCTGAAGATAACATAGAGAGAATATGTCTGACTTGTTACTTGAGCCCAATTCTTTTTGAATCTAAGACTGGTGTCTATTCCCTGTGAGGTGTTACCTCTGAAGAAAAATCAATAATTTAAAGATACTGGACAGGAGTAAGATCCTCTCCATTCTATTCAAATGAAGGCAAGGTATGGGTTTGTGGTAATTTTGCTATTAAAAAAATCCTGATTATGGATTTTACTCAGGATCAAATGGCTTACTTTTTATCGAGTAATTGGATTTGCAGAGATTCTACTGATGCTACTTGGCTAGAGTCACACCTTCCCAACCATAAAGCCAAAAAGGAAAATTCTAGTCATAGTGAAGATGCATTTATACTGCAGATCAAATCCCACACCCAGCAGACCTAGTGATGTATGACATGATCTCCCTCTGCTCCTACATGTTATGTGACTATAGTCCTTCTCTACTTACAACAGCTTCACACAAAAGAGCACAGGGAACTCTCTGGTCCAACCCATCTAAGTATTGTTTTTCCCCCATTGCATTCAGGAGGTCATTTGTTTGGGCCTTGATTTCTATAGGTTGGATTTCCATGACTTAGTGTCTTTCTATAAAAGACTCAGTTTTCTGAAGTAAACAATACAAACAAAGCCCTGGACAAATCACTGAAGTGTGAAACCACATTTTGGGAGTTCAAGAGGATAGGTGAATATAATCCATTCACTGAATGCAAAATTACTTACAGACTCCTAAGATGTTCCTGGCTTGGTAATAACTGACTGTGACTATTTTTACACGGCAGTTGCCCATTCTGGAAAAATGAGAAATTGACAACTCTCTGTGGCCAGGTCTATGCAGCCAAAAAAAAGCAGATGGCTGTACAGTTATCCAATGAATTCCATCTCATTTAGCTCATTTTTGCCTGAATAATCTGATTTGGCTTTTGAGTGGGCCCCAAGCTTGCCAGAGAATCGTGCGCTTTCACCTTTACTTAGGCAATATGGACTTGGCTCTATAGTTTGTGAAGAGAACCTGGTATGAGCATCAGTTCTTCTCTGGCCTTCTTTGCCCTTGGTCAGCTCTCTCTAGAGTGACAACAGAGCCAACTATTTTGACTGAAAAGATAAACATTTCCCCATATCATAAAGGCAGGTTCATAGCCAGGTTTAATCAATCATTTATTTACTATCAGTCTACCAAGCTCACAAGAGTAGGTGCAGAAGTATAAGATTTAATTCCTGACCTCTGAAAGTTGCTAATATGTCTGAGCTAAGGCACACTGAACATTGAAGCCAAGACATGCCTTAGGCAACTGGGGAGATAAAACACTTATAAAGAATGGCAGCTGAGTATATTAGACAAGCTCAGAATCTGCAGTCACAGGCATTTAGAACTAGATGGGAGCTCTGAGGCCAGCTAGTCAAATTCCTCATTTTACAGATGCGTAAACAGACCCAGAAAAGTTAAGTGATGTGTCCAGAGTGATGCAGATATTAGGGAGTTAGGACGGTAATCCAATTTGACTGGAAAGAGTAATATGAAATACTTTTAAAAAGACAGTAGTGATTCAGGTTATGAAGAACCTTAAATACCTAGACTAAGAACTATAGATTTAATGGTAGAGGTAACAGGAAGCTATTACAAATTTTTGAGTTGGTGACTAATTGGTCAAGCCTATGCCCCAGAAAGCCAGAGGTCTACAGGAGTGTTTGTCTCCCATTTTTCACCATTCCAACCTACAAGACAAACTATCATGCCTTGATGTCTCTGGCTTAATTGAAAATGAAAGACCTGCTTAAAAGTGGGAAGGAGAGAGAATAATAACTGGGGATCAAGGAAGGGGGTACAGAACCAAGAGGGTTTTTTAAAAAGAGAAACACATTTTATTGGTGAGTGAAGAAAATTATGAAAAGCCTCAAGGGCTTTTTTTAAGCATTCCAGAATAGGAGAAACCAGCACTTGAAGAATGGAAAAGAGACCTTAAAAGAATGAAGGAAATGAGTAAGAAAACATTTATCAGACATAGATTAAGTGGAATATATGTACTTGTGCTGGTTAATTGAAAACCAATTACATTATCATTTCTAAAGCTCTTTGCAAAATCTTTATGGCTTTTTTTAAGCATCAGAAGCATTCCTAATTTATGACTAGAAGACAGCTATCTAATCCTCACTGTCTTCATTGAAGGAGGCACTCAAGTAACTAGCAATCAGAACTGCTTACTAGAAGAATTTGGGGGAGCCATGTTCCTGGGGCTAACCTAGAGCCTCCCTACCAATGGCCTCAGTTAAAGTGGAAAGGTCAGGCAATTATCTAGATAATTTAAGCCCTCAAGTCTACTAAGGAGAAAGAGGAGTTGGGGGGAAGGGGGAGGAATAATTTAGATGGCCTCCACTCCTTCAAATGAGCAAATTAACCAGGTAATTGCTCAATCCTTCATTTCACTTATTCTTAACTAACACAGTTTTGGGAGGCATTAATTTTTATGTTTTGTTTTGTATTTTTTCTTGTTGAAAGGCATGAAATAGATTGTACCAGACACAGATATCCATGCACCTTGCTTTGGAGAAAACCTGATAGATGAAAACACAACCTTTAAAGCTAGTATGGGAGAGAAGAGATTATTTGCATTCAAAGTGTTATTTATTTAAAAAAAATTTTTTTCCAAACTTGCTTTGTATAGAAGTCCCTCAAGATCCACGTTCCACATGAATTCCTTCTTTATCCCCTTACACTAAAACTAGTATGTTCCCGCTCCCTTATATTCATTTGTGTGTTTTTTAATGTATACCCATGTTGTCTCTCTGCCTTAAAGTCAGGAACCATTTCATTTTTGTCTATCTCCACTGGTTGGCACAATGACTGGCACTTAATTGGAGCTCAATAAATGCTTATTGTATGGTTGTTTGGCCATGCTTTTAAAGCACTCTCAATTTATATATTATTTTTCAGAAATTCATTTACTGCATAAATAGTTACACCTGTCCATAGTATCTCTGGAATTCAGGGAGAGAATACTTTCTATTTGAGAAAATTACAACTTAGCTGAGAGATTGAGTTGATTGGTCATGCTTTTAAAGCATGCTTAATTCACATATTACTTTTCAGAAATCCATGTATTGCATAAAGAGAGCTATGCCCTCCATCAGAGATCTATAAATTCGGGGAGAGAAAACTTTCTATTAGGGAAAATCATGACTCATAGTAGTTGAGAGATTGAGCTAGAGTGCATTGAACATGAAAACAGGCTTTCATAATATAACAAATCCTAAATTGTCCTGCCTTCATTTTGGGGGTATTAACTTTATTGAATGGTTTTTCTTCATAGTGAATCATACTAACCAAAGAAATAAGGCCTCTTCTAAATCTCCCCTCCTATCAATTGAGACAACACTGATTCGTTATTTCTCCCCACACTGCAGTTTAAAACTAGAACAAAGAGCCCGTCCAGAGAGAAGAGTTTCATCAAGTATGTGCTAATTTATTAACTACTTGAAGCAAGAGGCTATTCCTGCTGACAGTAGCTTCAAAATAAAACAAAACAAAAACCCTTGCCTCCCCTAAATTTAAGTAAGGGAACTGATCACTGAAGGTAAACAGGTGATGAAATGCTTCATTAGTACCTCATTTGTAATTTATGTCTGCTGAAGTAGTTGACAAAGAATCAAAACTTAAGTCATGGATTTCTCAGAAGTGCAGTCTTTGAGGTCACTGAAGTGGATTAATTATAACCCAGTGTAAAGCACAGCCTGTCTCTGTGTCAATTACTAGCATTTGATAACTGAACATTATGTCAAGCTCTGTTCTTTTTCAAGATGCAGCCACACATTTTAAAATCATTACGAATGCAGGAATGAGCTACATACATCCTAAGTGAATTCAGTTTATTTATCAAAGCCCACTGTAGCTTAACAGATCTAGGTTTGGTTTCTGAGGAGGGCACTCAAATTGGGGTGGGGGAAGGTTTCAGGATAGTGGTTGAGGGGAGGGGGTCAAGGATAGAGAAAGGTGGAGAGGAAGCTTTCATTGTGAAGTAAAATGGATTTCATTTGGCCAAAGTATCATGATGCAAACATAGGGAGGTGAGTAATACATTATTATTAAATATGTGTGGCATCTAATAGATATGGATGTCACTAATTAGTATACAAAACTATAGGGTTTAATGTACCCTAGGAGCTGTGGCTGTCATTAAAAAAGAAAAATAGCTCCCTGCTGGAGTTTATTTCTACTGGGGCATGGAAATTTTCTGCTTCTTCCCCCTTTCTTTTAAAAAAAACCATATGTGTGCTTTCCAATAGTCTTTTAACATTTGGGCCCTTCCAAGAGCACTTTGTGTTGCAAATTGGCATGGATTTGATACACGTAACCAGTTATTTTAGAGGCAGACTCCTTCAGAAGAGATCCTGGTTTCTAGACTGACAAATAAAAACTATAAATAGGTCGGAGGAGAAAGATGGGGCACCCTTATTTACCTTTATTGCAGTCACATTGGACAATAGGAGGTAATAGTTTATAAATCTTTGAAATAATCTTTTCTAAAAAATTGAAAATTAAACAAGAGACAGACAACAAGTGTTTTCCTGATGAATAGGGAGAGGTTTGCCGTATAGAACTGTGTCTTGGACTCTGTCTGAAGTGCCAGTGATTTTGAACCCATATTTTTTTTTCCTCATGGAGTCTCTATTGACTATCCCACTTCCTTCATGTTCAGAAGTTGTTTTGTTTTGTTTTTACTTCAGCAGAAGTTCTATCTCTGGAACAAGTTCAGAATATGTAGTAGCTTTTACTATCCTGTAAATGTCTCAAAAGGAAAATTTCATCTTTTACTTTTTTCCAAAGAATCTAAGTTGTGAATAGGTAGTAGCCCAAACGTGGTTGGCTCCACCAAAAGCTTTCTTTTCCAACAGAAACCCACCAAGCTTAACTTCAGATTGAGTTTGCTCTGTGCTTTCAATTTATCACAGTTGCATTGCTGTTTTTCATGTGACCCCTACAACAAATCCAGCCTGTCATAAATCTTTTCTAGGAGCCACACATGAGAATGGAGCTGGGAATCTACTATCCTCACAGGTTTTCTCTGAGGAAAAGATTCATTTGAAGATTGATAACATGTACTAATGGCTTGAATTAAGTACAAATTTGGCCCATAAGCCCAGTTCATCACGTCCTTTCTGAAGTCATCTTCAAAGCCCCTTTTCACATCTTTGGGCAAAGAAGATATTGAATACAATTCACCTTCCCCACTACAGGATACCAGAAAGCCAAACAATGCAAAAATGATAACCTAGCTCTGCAGGGTAAAAATATAAACATTTTTTCTTTCTTCCATTTATTCTTTGTGACAATGATATTTCCTCTACCAAAAGATCTGATGACTAGGCTTTGTTTGTGACATTCTTGGGGAAAAAAAGACACACACACACACACACACAATGTCAATGAGAATTCATAGAAAGCAAGTTTTTCTAACATAGAAAAGGGTCAGGTTCCCTTCTTCTGAAATCATGAGGAAGAAGGGCTGTTTCTTTACTGCACCTACCAATTTGTCACATGTTAAAATTATAGACCCTAAAGTCTATTTTCTTCTTCAGTGTTCAGAGGTATGCCATTCATTTGAAACAAGATAAAGGTAAGTCTGTCACAATAATTGGAGCAAGAAAGACCAAGGCTTGGGCTAGGCTTTCTGGACTCCTGCAATTACCAGTGGTAATACATCTCTGTATCTTGTAAGGAAGATACTCAGTTGGCAGGAGACAAGGTTGCAAAGAGGAAAAGCCCCTGGGTGCTTTTCCTTTGTTCTATTCTCAACTCCTCCAGTTTTCTGCCTTTATGGTTTCTACAAAGTCATTTAACCTTTTTTTCTGCCCTGGTTTCTTCAGAAATAAAGTAGTGCTTTTACTGCTGACCACCTCCTTCATTTGAAGAGATGTCTTTAGCAGCCATGCTGTTTCTACATTATTTGAAAGAAACGCTTGTGTGTGTTTACAAAATGGAATTTCAAAAATATATATTTCAATTAAATGTCTATGTAAACTTATTCAAGGAAACTTCAGTGTTCCTGTGGTTATGCTTTGGCATAAAAATAAGAGAGATGATTGACCAGTGGCTTAATTAAGTCCCCTAGAGGGTTAACATGAAGATCAACATAGAAGGATCTGAAAAAAATAAAAGCAAATAAGATTTTAAGGAGTAAGGAGAGTCATACTTTTTAACTGTTGTGCCATAGTGTAAAAGAAAATTTGAGATTAATTATGGAAGTGACTTATTTATAATTACTTCATAATTATCAGAATAATTAAGTAAGCAGGAAAAAGTAATACATGAATATTTATGTTTCTGTATATGTGCATACATGTGCACACTTTACATATATTCTTGGTGTCACTTATTCAATTAGCCATATCCATCTCCCTTTATTTTATCAAGTTTTAGTTGTAGATATTGAATTAGGAGAGCAGGTAGAAAAAAATTAGTAACTATTTATTATTGAAGCACTTAATGGGTTTGTCCACCTTTTTTAAGGTTTAAAATTTACCAACACCCTTTAGAAAGCTAAATAATATAAAAGAAATTAATTCTAAATTTTGAAATTTAGTATCAAGCACATTTGTAGACATTTCAAAAAAAGACTGAAGAATTTCTGAATAACTCACAACACAGAATATATTATCAGTAATGCTAAAGAAAATGCAAATTTGTCTATTTTGATATTTTTTAATGCAGTATATTTTATAATAGTTTTATACCTTATAAAAATGAATAAAAGGAACATGTCCATATTAACTTAAGGATTCGTATTAATTTAGTTGAGAAATGAAGGCATCAAGGGAATTTATATTACTAAATTCATTTAATAAATGACCAATGCCATCCAGAGACATATAACTCAATATCACTCCTGTTCTGGTACTAGAAGTATTACTGTTCCAGGCTCTGCAATTTAGGTTCCCAAATTATTTGGCCTACTGCCCCCTTTACAAAAAAAAATACTCAGGGACCCCCTAGAAATCTACTTTCTTTAACCCTTTAATTTTTTGATATTTACATCATTTCAATCTACTACTGCCACACTGGATTGTTCCAGTGTCTCCCCAAGGGTAGTATCACCCACTTTGGGAACCTAAAATAAATGATGCTATTAGAGAAATAAGCCTAATTAAAGTGGTTCATTCTATCTTCTATTCATTTATGCATTTGAATCATTGAGAATTATACATAGGTCAATCAAAATTGTTATAGTGGTCTGCAGTAATTGAAGAATCTTAGTTTAGTTGGTCAGTCTTCTTTCTCTCTTTATCCCATCATCTTGAATGCCTAATATTAGGCATTTCTGATAGGTAAACTTTGTTGGAAGTAAGTTTTTGTTTATTTTTTTGTTTGTTTCTGGTAAAACTTTTATTTTCTTAGGCTTCCAAAGAACCAATTTCCTTTAATTAATCTTGTATGACTGAGAGGTCTGTAGTTCAATCTTCTTCCAGCATCACTTTCTTCTGTAAATACTAATTTGCTAATATCCATTCTAAAACATGGAATCTAGAAGTAAACACAACATGTCAGATGAAGTCTAAAGTAGGTATAAAAACCATCACGAATCTTATCTGGACAATATGTGTACATTGATGCTCCATATGATTTTTTGAGACACAGTTTTCCCCTGAATTTTGAGGCAAAATTTGACTTCAACTATTTTCTCTCCTATCCCCACTACATGTCTCAGATTCTGTGGATGGTCATAGATCCCAACGAGAATTGCTATTGCTCCCTTCTAAAAGGGGACATATATGGTCTCCATTAAGAACAAAGAATAAATGCCTATAATTTGCCACTTCAGTACTCAAGAGACTGAATATTTCCATTTGTCTTCTGTGCCTCTACAATATGCTGCCCCAGTTGACCAGTGGTTCTTTGGCTGGGACTTTGTGTTAAAAATTTGTGGTAAAATTTCTATAACCCTGGCTAATTGAGACAAATTAAAAGACTTCTCCATGTAATTCTTTTCTTTTAAATTTCCAAAATAAAACTTTTTTATTAAAACAATCAAAACTATAGTAAAGATCAAGTTTTAAAAATAATTTGAAATGACAAAAAACTTATGGAAAATTATGAAAAATGGTAATGGGTCTCATAAATTAGCCAGCCAATTGGGTAATTGCATTATAATTTGGTACTTTTCTCATTTACCTTCAATCAACACATCCTAGCTTACTTAAATTCTATTTTCTTTCCTCAAACTTTGGTAAAATGGTTTTGTTTGAATTTATTCTAATCATTTTTTAGAATCACTTGCTGCTAGGGGATTATCTATAGAATTCTACAGAAGTTTTTTTTTTTTAATATACCTTCAGACTATATTTTGAAGTTAGTAGGTAGTCAAATATTTTCTTATTGATTGATTATTTCCAGCTTAAAAAGTCTCCCCTCCTAAAAGTTGCCAGTATTTCATTTGTGGTTTTTGTTAATGTTTTTTTTTTTCAATTCTGCCTAGCTTTTATGTCCAATTAAAGACACAATTCTATATTCTCCATATTTCATTCTTCTACTTTCTCCTACCCCTACCTCCCACTATGTGGCTGGAGATGAGAATTTAGGATTGCATAGAGTATTCTCTGTGAACAGTGTAAATCTCTGTTATTGTCCTTTCCAGTTTTCTTTTTTCCCACCTCATTTTCAAAGGAAAGAAGAACCTCCCCAACTAAGAACACATGTTTACTGGAAAGGCTTACATGAACTGATGCAAAGTGAAGTGAACAGAATCAGAAGAACATTGAACACAGTATCAGCAACATTTTGTGATCAAATATAAATGACTTAGCTTTTCTCAGCAATAACAAAGATCCAATATAAGTCTAAAAGACTCATGATAGAAAATGCTATCTACATCCAGAGAAAGAACTGATGGAATCTTACTGCAGATCAAAACATACTATTTTCACTTTTTTATGGTTCAGTATTTCTTCTGGGACAAAATATTTTCAAACATATAACAGAAACCTTAAAGTAAGGTAATCAGAAAACTGGTTTTTTTATGACTGTATTTTGTTTGGTCATGAACTCATCCACTATCCATGCATATGATAGGTAATATCTTCCCTGCTTTTATAATTTTCTTTTATTATATTACCCTTTTGCTCTGAATCATGTAGCCATTTTGGAACTTGTCTTGTAATATGGTATGAAATGTTGATCTATACTTGGTTTTTGCCAGACTACTTTCCAACAGCTTTTGTCAAATAGTGAATTATTGCCCCAAGAGCAAGGATTTGGGGATTTATATTTGCTTCTGTATATTGAGTATCCAAACTTTTTTTCCCTTTTTTCTGATCTACCTATTTCTTGACCAGCATCAAATTATTTGTGTGATTACTGCTTCATAGTATTAGGCTCTTATACTGTTAGGCCCCCTTACTTCTCACTTTTTTTTTTATTAATTCTTGATGTTCTTGAACTTTTTCTTCCAGGTATTTTTTTTTAATGTAGGCCTATAACAAATTTTTTGTAGTTTTATTGCCATAGCACCAAACAAGTAAATTAATTTATTTTGATTTATCATTTTTCATTATATTGTATCAGTCTACCCATGTATAATAAATATTTATTTATTGAAATGCTTATTAAATATGCCTTTATTTATGTAAAGAATATTTTGTAGAATTTTATTAAGTGCCTTCTTTGTGTCATGGACAATGTTAAGCACTTTATAGATATTTATGTCATTGGAGCCTCACAACAACTATGAAGTAGGTTTTATTATCATTCCTGTTTTATAGATGAAAAAACTATTTTAAAACTATGAATAATTAATTCCTATTGTGTATTGGCAAATAGATTCTCAGCTAGATGGTATAGTGGAGAGGGTGCCAGGTCTAAAGTCTGGAAGACTCATCTTCCTGAGTTCAAATCTGTACTTAGATACTTACTAGCTGTGTAATCCTGGGCAAGTCACAATCCTGTTTGCCTAAATTTCCTCATCTGTAAAATGAGCTGGAGAAGGAAATGGCAAACAACTCTAGTAACTTTGCCAAGAAAATTCTAAATAGGATCACAAATAATTGGACATCACTGAACAACAAAAAATAGACTCCTAAGTTTTTTTTTTTAGTTTTCTTTAGTAATTTTAAATGAAATTTATCATTCTATCACTTCCTGATGGATTTTGTTGGGGATAGCCTTATATACTGATGATTTGTATACATTTATTTTATATCTTGCAACATTTTCAAAATTATTAATTATTTTTGATTAAATTTATACTTGACTTTTTAAGTTTCTTTACATAAAACATGAAATCATCTGCAAGAAGTAAAAATTTTTCATTGTTCTTTACCTATGCTCATTTCCTTATTTTCTTTTTCTTGTCTTTCTATTACTAGAATTTCTAGAACTATATGGTAGTGGAAATGACAGTAATCTTTGCTGATTGTGGTTAATGTGGTAATTGTGGTGAATGTGGTAACAATTGAGGTAACAATTTGAGCTATATGACTTATTATAAAAGCAGCCACAATAGATTGGTTCATGGACTCTCCAGTCATTCCAAAAACCCGGAATACGGAATGAGACAGATTTTATATATTAAAAACAATTAATCAAGTAAGAACAATTAATTAAAAGAAAACAATTAACTGGGATACAAAATTAGCTAATCTGATTTCTAAATGGAGGAAAGATTAGAGAGCTTTCTGAGTTGGGAGGGGTGGGGAGTAAACAGGAGCAATTCCCTGAAATCAGGAAAAGAAGTGTCCCACGCCACCAAGCATCTGTATTGAATCATGGAAATTCAAATATGGAAACATCATAATTATAATATGGTCATTTATATTCATAGTTTTTCTACTCTTGGTTTTTTTTTCCTAATATTTAATCATCCCTACATTCCTGGCATAAATCTAGCCTTATTGTAATGTATAAAGTTTAGGACATGTTGCTCTCATTTTCTTACAATATTATTTAACTTCTTTTTGCATCAATATTCATTAGGCATATTGGTCTATATTTTTCTTTCCCTGTTTTGGCTCTCCTTGGTTTAGGTATCAAGAGTACATTTATATCATAGAAGGAATTTGATAGAACTCCTTCATAATCTACTTTTCAAATTTTATTAGGAATATTTATTCTTTAGATATTTGATAGACTTTACTTGTAAGTCTATCTGGTCATGTGTTTTTCTAAACCTTCATTTATGATTTTTTCACTTTCCTTGGAAGATCGTGTTATTTAAATACTCTGTTTCCTATTCTGTTCATCTGGGGAATCTTACTAATTTTTAAAAACATTCATACATTTCATTTATATTGTCTGTCTTATTGGACCTTATGTGGACCTCCTAGGTCCTACTGACTCCAGTGTCCATGGTCTATACATTGTACCACCTAGCTGCCTTTCTATCTCTTTTAAGTGGATCTATTTTTGCTGTCACTTTTTCTGAGCTCATGACTGCTACTCCTGTCTTTTGAACTTTAGCTGAAGCATAATAGACTTGGCTGCTCCCTCATTTTTTAACTTTATGCGCATCTTTCTATTTCAAGTGTGTATTTTTACAAATGTGGTTGAATTCTTCTTTCTAATCCATTGTGCTCTCCTTTTTCATTTTATGGATGAGCTCATTCCATTCACAGTTATGAATATTAATTATATTTTTCCCTCTATGTTATTCTCTTATTCTTTTATTTTTCTTTCTTTCCCACCCTATCTTGAAGAGTTTTTTTAAAGAGTGATCTCTCCCTTAACCCATACTCCATCATTTCCCATTTCCACTCTTCTCTTTCTCTCTTGTTTCTCTTTTGGGTGAAATGTATTTCTGTGCCCCTACTCTATGTGTGTGTGTATGTATTCAAATGAAAATGTCAGTATCATGTGTCAGCAGCTTCCCATAATTTTCTTCCTCGGTAGATTTCTCTTTGCACACTAATATTTTGCGACATGATTCTCTCCATCCTTCCTTTCCTTTCCCTGATGTATTCCTCTACCCTTCTGCCCCTCCCTTTCCATTCTGCTTTAAGAGTATCAAAACATAACAGAATCTCTCAGACCATCTGTCTAATTAAAATCCTTCTATGACCTCTGATGATGATGAGAAAATTCTGATAGGATACATGTATCATCTCTTTATATTAAAATGTAAACCATTTATCCTTGCTTGGAGGAATTGGGAACAAACATTTATTAAATAATTACTATATACCAGGCATTGTGCTAAGTGTTTTGCAAATATTATCTCATTTAATCCTTATCCCCATTTTATAGTTGGGGAAACTGAGACAGGAAGAGGTTAAGGGACTTGCCTAGGGTCACATTGCTAGTAAGTGTCTGAGACAGATTTGATCTTAGGTCTTCCTCATACTGTTGCTGCTAGGTGGTGTAGTAGATAGAGTATTGCCCCTGGAATCAGGAACTCATATTCCTGAGTTCAAATCTGGCTTCATCACTTACAAGTTGTGTGACCTTGGGCAAGTCACTTAACCTTGTTTGCCTCAGGTTCTTTATCCAGAGAAGGAAATGTCAAACCATACTGGTATCTTTGTCAAGAAAACCCCAAATGTGGTTTTAAAGAATCGGACACACCTGAAATGACTTAACAACAAGACTTCCTTACTCTAAGTTAAGCATTTTATCTTCTATGTTTTCTGGCTCATGTTTATCTTTTTAATTCTGTTCTTTTGTTGGATAAATTATTCTTGGTGGTAAGCCTATATATTTAACTTTATTATTATATATGTATAAGTATACATATGTTTGTATGTGTACATGTACATGTATGTGTACGTATATGTTTATGTATATACATACATACATATTTTTCTTTCTGGAATATAGTATTTCAAGTTCCACTCTTTTACAGTGGTAGCTGCTAAACTTTTGTGATTCTTCCTGTGGTTTCTCAGTGTAAAGCCAAGTAAAAGCAGCTTTCCAGAGAACTGCTGCTGTGAACAGCTTTAAAGATTCTGATTACACAGTATAGTGAACTCCCTATTTATTCCATAACAAACCAAGACAAAACATTCACAGAAAAAAATATAGCATTCAGAATGTTTTAACTTCACAATTTATCACTAAAATGCCCACATAGTTTTCACCAAAGTGGTCACATAGTTTTAAACAAAAGATAACATTCATTTAGTAAGTCCTTCATTTAGTAAATCCTTAAATCAATCACCCTTCAGGAGGCAAGCCCCCTTAATTGACACAAAGTACAAAGGTCAAAGTCCTCCACCTACAAAGTGCCATCAAGTTACAATATCATCAGTCACTACTTAGTACCCTCTTAAGGGGTAGTTGAAAGCACAAAGGCCATCCACCCCTAGGTCACAAATAAGTTACAGTCTCAGCACTCAGCATTAAATGACCAAGGAGAGGTCTTTTCATCTTGACTCAAGGCAGGCTCTCAGCTTCCATGGTCCCAGCTCCTACCTGAATTCACCAAACTGTCACCTGAGTTCAAAGGCAGACAGTTTCCTTGAAGTTTCTGTTCCATATTGAAACTCACAGTATCCAGTTCACCTTAAGGCCTTCACAGTTTCTGTTCCTGGGAAGACAAAGCTTTACAAAGCCACATACAAAGTACATACACCACAGTAATGCTTCTTCTGGCAGCTCTGGCTGGCCCTCAGAAGTCTTCAACAGCTCTGGCTGGTTCTCGGAAGCTCTCAGAAGAAGTTTTGGCTGGTTCCCAGAAGAAGTTCCACCATTATAAACTCTATTTTCAAAATTAAAATCACTTTCTCCAGCCTGAGCCTCTCCTCCTCGGCCTCCATGTGGCTTGAACCAAGAAGTTCTGACTCTCCAGCTTGTGCTTTTCCTTATATAAGATATTAGCTCCTCTCTGTTCAACTCCTTCCTGTTACATCAGCAACAGGGTTTCATAACTTCTGTTTCTTAACAGAGGATTGATATAATTACCTTGAAACTAAGTGATAAGTACCTGTTTACTTGCTGATACAAGGGGATCTTCAAATTCCATTATTATTACGCTTAGTACTTGTAGCAGAAAGCACCCCAGCATACTCAGGGTGGCTACCAACACAGGTTCTTAGATCTGCTTTTCTAAAGGAAAGCAACTCAAAATGTGTTAACAATCTTGATTTAATCAATCAAACATATCATTTACCTAGTTCAGGGGAAAAAGTTAGCAACCCGAACTTCAGAGTATACTGGCAGAAGTTACAAGTAGACAGAGAAACAATTCAGCAGACAGGCTTTCAACTGTCTAACCATTATATCCCTACCTAGTCACAGTTACTAGAGAGGGAAGCACCAACATCTGAGTTTTCAAAGCTGGGGGGGGCTCGACGGCTTCCCAGAGTCTTTTCTGGTCAAATCACACAACACTTCTCAAAGTGAGCCCCAAAACAAAATCTCACATCAGGGTGTGTATAGCCATCTCCTGGCTCTGAGAATGTAACAACACTCTTGACTCATTGCCCAATAAAAAAGCAATAGGTGTGGGCATTCCCGAAAACCAGCCTTCCCCCCACAGGCTCCAGGTGACCACATTCAGCCTATTAGAGGGCAGAATGTATTTTCATATCAAGGAGGGTTCTCAGTCACTTAAGCCTAGCCAAGGGGCAGGGAAGATCTTAAGATTCCCATTCCCATAACAGCACTTGCATTCTTTTGGTTTGGCTAGTTTCAGTATTTTTTTCCTTCAAATAGAAAATTCTGGAGTTTCACTTTAATATTCCTGGGAGTTTTTATTTGGGGATTTTGCGGGAAGGAGACCTGCAGATTTTTTCTAACTCTACCATTCCTTCTAGTTGTAAGATACCCTTGCAGTTTTCTTCTATTATTTCTTGAAACATGCCATGTAAGCTCTTTCAGAGGGCATAGATGTCAAGAAATCCAATGATTCTTTACACCTTTTCAGTCTGTTTTCCAGATCAGTTTTTTTTTGCTATGAAATGCTTTATATTCCCTTTCTTTCTTTTTTCCTTCCTTCCTTCCTTCCTCCCTCCCTCCCTCTCTTCCTCCCTTCCTTCCTCCCTTCCCTCCTTCCTTCCTTCCTTCCTTCTTTTTTTTTTCTTTTACTTTCTTTTAGCATTTCATGTTCTCTTATGGAGTTATCAGCTTCTATTTGGTTAATTCTAATTTTTAGGATTTCTTTTCCCCTACTGTGGCAGGGTTCTAAACTATCAATTTTCTTTCCAAGAGTTTCTTCTATTTCTTTGCTCATTTTTAGGTCTTTAAAAAAAAACAAACTCTTGCTTCAACTGTTTCAGATTTTCTGTTGACTTGTGTTTAAGTTTGGGGGTTTTTAAATTTTTGTCTTTAGATATTTTGAACTCATTCTCTTCTACTTCTGTCTTGACCATCTCAGGCACCATAATGCTGGTTTTTAAAATTTTTTGTTTGTTTTTGTTTTTTCTTCATTCTTCCACCCTTTATCTTGACTTTGGGATTTTTTAGGGCTGGGTACTGAACATTTCTGAAGAAAATGTCTGTGTTGTACTCTTATTCTTTTGGATCCTTCTACTGCTTTCTTGATCAGACTGAATATTGTATTATTTCAGGATCTCAGAGGCAACCAGGATCGGAGATTTGCAAACTTTCAATGCTCCAAAAGCAGTATTAAAGATAGATCACTGTCCTTTTTGTCTTGGCTCAGGAAGTTCCTGACTCTGCCTTAGTTCCTGTGGGCCTTTCCCAGGGTGGAAGTATCAGTATACCATTGCTGGTCTGAGCCACAATCAGATAGCTGAGAAGCTCTACAGGTTCAGAATGACAGAACTACAGGCTCTCTTTTGGTCTGGGATTCCTACCTTGATTATTCCACTGCAGGCTTCATACTGAGCTAAAAGGTTGGAACTGAGACTGATTCATTCCTGGGGTCAGAGTAACACAGCTGCTGCTTGTTTCTAAATTTGTTCCTAGCTTAGTACACAATGAAGACCAGTGAATTCTTTCTATCCTAGAATGCCACTCCTGGGTGCAAGTTCCCTCCCCAGTCTAGCCTGGATCTTGTGACATGGAACAGTGTAGATATTGATAGAACAGTGGAAACTTATTTCTACAACTTGTACAAGGTAATGGAGCCCTAGTATTAGCCTGAGATCTCCTCTCACTCAGGTGCTCAGTCTGGCTCTCTTTTAATCTCTGGGCAAAGTAATGCTCTACATGGCTAACCCCTGGCAAGATCCTATCCATAGGGAGACACAGATGTGTCACTTTCTTTAAGCCAACCTGAATTGAAAAAAATGACTCACTATGATTTTCCCCCCACAGATTTCTGAACAGAATTTGATCTAGTGAATTTTCTAGATCTTCGTGAAGGTGTGTTCAAAGAGATGAACTATATATTTCTTTCTGTATTATGACTCCATCCCCTCTTCAAAAAAAAAAATAGGTATGGTTTTTTTTTTGGACGGGGGAAGGCAAGGCAATTGGGGTTAAGTGACTTGCCCAAGGTCACATGGCTAGTTTTGTGTTAAGTGTCTGAGGCCGGATTCAAATCAGGAGGACTTAGGTCCTCCTGACTCCAGGTCTGGTACTCTATTCAATTCACCACCTAGCTGCGCCCCCCCCCCCCAAATAGGTTTTAAAATCTCTCTTCCATTTAGGTGCCTCCCAAGCATATTTAAGAATATACAAATATGCTATATTCTTTTTTATTTACAATCATAGAAACAATTTTGAATAATGTTATCTCACTATAAAGTAATTAAGTGAAGTATAAACAGTATATATATTATACGTAGCTTATACCTTTGATGAGTAAATACACACGTGTATACATATATGCATGTACATATGTGTACTTACATATATACATATACACTCATTAAGTGTATTGGTATTTACTGCTGTCATGGGGAATTCCTAGAAGTGTCTTTAATATGACAGACATTTTAATGTTTATTGAATCAACTTTAATTCAAATAGATGTTTCTTCTCTCTGTCTCTCTCTCTTTCTATCTCTCTCTCTCTCTCTCTCTCTCTTTCTCTCTCTCTCTCTCTCTCTCTCTCTCTCTCTCCCTCTCTCCACACACACACACAGGCATGCATGCACACGTATGCACACGTATGCACATGCACACACATATTCATGCATTCACAAACTGGTTTTCAAATGATACAGTGCTGATTGCACCAAGCACTTAGATTACTCTAGGGCCTCATCAATGAGATTAACAATCACTTGAAAGCCACTAGTCTAATAAACTTACTAGAAAAAGAAATTGGATGAAGAATACCTATGGTCCAAATGACAGTAGAATATTAGGTACAAAATATGTCAAATTTATAAGTCATTTCACCCATTCATGTATCATATCATATATTGGCGCACAGGTGGACAATGTACCCTACCCAGAAATGATTAGGAGGAAGAATGTAGGCTATATTTCTTTCTATCTTTTTTTATGAATTAATTTGTAAAGTTTAATACTCATTTTCTTTAACACAACAGATAGATATGAGAGGGGTATAAGAAACAGACATTGTGATCCAAGGAAAAAAAAACATTTCTTCTTCCTTCTGAGATCACTGCCACAGTAACTGACAGGAAATGATAACAAGGGAAGTAATGGACAAGACAGTTCACTGAACCCGCTGGGTGGGAGGGTGGGAAAGGCTCAAGGAACTGAGCGCCCTGTGTGGCCCCTAGCCTGCGTGGCCACCAACGGGGTATCCTTGCTGCTCCCCTGAATGGGCCAACCTTGGCCAGCAGTCAGCAAGAAGACAGCATGGAGAGGGCAGGCCCTGTAGTCATTCGGATGAAAAGACGTCAGTGGAAAGATGGGGCCCAGGTTCTCTCCAGAAAGGCGAATTGTTGTTGATGGAGTTGATTTTAGCCGGTGTTCTGGTGTTCCTCTCCTTGGAGGCGCTGAAGCAGCCAAGTCTGTGGGCCGACTGCGGCGGGGAGCGCGATGGACCCATTCACCAAGGTGAGCCAAGTACGAAGCCTCGCATCCCTTCCTCACTCCTGCCAGTGCCCAACTCCCTTCGTCTCAGGGGTCTGGGTACAGGCCCTGGGGGGTCCCCTCGGGGCACGCGGGGAGCCTGCCAGTGCGCACGCCTAGATTTCTCTTATTTATTTATTTTTGTGGATTTTTTTGGAGGGGGGAAGGCAGGGCAATTGTGGTTAAGTGACTTGCCCAAGGTCACACAGCTAGTAAGTGTTAAGTGTCTGAGGCCATATCCTGATTCTAGGGCTGGTACTCTATTCACTGCACCACCTAGCCGCCAGAAGAGTAGGCTAGATTTCATTTGGGAAAATGCAGAGTGCTTCCAATGATGCCAAGCTACTTTCTAAAAAAAAAAGTGATTTGTTTACACATTCTTTCAGATGGTACAAGGCAGAGTGCCAACCCTGTAGTCAAGAACTGAGTTAAGATCTTACCTCTTATACTTGGTATCTGTGTGTTCCTGGGGAAGTCATTTAGTCTTTCAATGCATGGCCATCATTAAGTTTACAAGAGGGCATTTTTTTTTGTGGGACCCCAGGCAAATATTGTTGTTGTTTTTTTTTTGGTGGAACCATTGTCCATTAAAATTTTGATTTGAAAGTATTACAATATTCAGGGACCCATGTAAGATATATTGGTTTAGTGATGAAAATTTAGAATAATTCAGAGCCAAAATGAATTTCCAAATTTGAATAATTATAGTTGTGCATGCAACCACTGGCATTTTAATTCACAGTGTAGACAGGGACCACAGATAGCAGAAGCATGAATTGCCAAAATTATTCCTTGGGCTATTCACAACACTATGAGATAGAGAGAGAGAGAGATAGAATATCATAAAAATAAATACCAGAAAAATTAACAAAGTAGATGTCTATCAATTGAGAATTTTCCAATCAAGTTGTAGTATATGAATATAATAGAATATTACTTTACTGAAAGGAATGACAAACATGAAGAATTCAGAGAAGCATGGCAGTAAATTAATCGATGCTGAATGAAGTAAATAGAACCATTTAAACACTATTCAAAATGACTAAAATTATGTAAGTGGGAGGAATAATGACAATGAAAGTGAATGTTGTATAATTATAATGACCCTGCTTGTCCCCACAGAAAGCGATGAGAAATGTACTTCTCTTGTTCCATTTAAAAGTGGTGGACTAAGGGTATAGAATGTGGTATATAAAGTAATGTTAGACTAGTTGATATGTTGGTTAGCTTCCTGAACTGCTTGTCTTTTCACTTTCTTCTTTAGTATGAGAGAGAGAGAGAGAGAGAGAGAGAGAGAGAGAGAGAGAGAGAG